>NC_059335.1:37232500-37890500 GCF_018350155.1 Leopardus geoffroyi | reverse complement strand
TATGTACTCCTCCTCACAGAAATTTTATTGACGTTCTTATCCCTACTGACTACACTTTTTTTTTCCCTCTCACTCCATACAGGAGGAGTAACTACAGATGGAGAAGAAGAAAGGCTCTTTCTAGTTTGGATAAGGCTGCAGCCAAGGTTTGCATGGTGTGTTTGCTTGTTTTCCCCTGGACAGTAGGCCTTTGATAAGGAGAAGGTTCTGGACATATTTCACAATAACTTCCTTTCCCACCCCCTCCCCCTCCCCAACATCAGAGAATCACCAGGGAATCTTTCTCAGACCTTCACTGTGAGAACCTGGTAGGATTCCTGGAGAAAAAGGCTATAAAGACATGGAAATCTCTAACATTGTGGACCCAGCAGTCTCTCACTCTCAAGTTAGTCCACAGTCAGCCTAAAGAATTTCACCCAAAGTTATCACTTAATTTTTACCTACAGTTTATGGCCCCCATGGTTTCTACCCAGGGTAGGCAGATCTCCAGACTTCTCTGGATCTAACTGTCTTTCCAGGTTATGGTTTGGCAATTTGCCCTGAAACCTCAGTTCTCTGATAGGTCCAAGAAAAGATGTTGAATTTCAGTGTGCCCATCTTGTTCCTGCTCTAAGAACAGGAGTGACAATTTCTAAATTCCTTACTTGTTGAAGCTGAAACTAGAAACTTGCTGTTTTTTTTTTTTTTTTCCTGGCCTTTTTACTTCGCATTTGATACATGGAAGATTAGATATACAATGTGACTTGCCTCTTTATGATATATCCTATCCAGTCTAGTAGGTTTAACTCTATTACCGGATCAAGTGTCTCCTATAGCTAACTCTTTATTATTTTCCCACCAACTCCTCCAGCTTCTGTTTTTTAGTTATTTGATAAAAGGATGCACAAGAATGAACTCCTGAAGATATCTTTAAATCTAATATTCAAAACTAGACTCATCTCTGCCACTTCTACTCGAAACCCTTTCTAACATTAGCACTTGTATTAAACAGAATATATTCATTCCTGTAATCCATGTTCTGAACCTCAAAATCATTTATGAATGTGTGTTACAGAAGAGAAAAGGGAGTTTTTACTGGTTTTACAAACCAGTTCCATTGTGGGTTCCATACTTCTCTTTGTAATTTCCAATTTCAAACTCTTGTTATCCCTACTTTTAACTCTTAGGAAACCTCCAAATTAGCCCTTTATCACCTTTAGTTTCTCTGGTTTTCATAGTATCTTTCTTCCATGATGTTTTCAGATTAATTACATGGTAATGGAGACCACTGAGAGTTTAGAGCAGAAGAGGGAGTAGTCAGAGCTTTGGAAACAAATGTACTGTTAAATTCATTGCTCAGAATCTCAGTCTTCTTCTTCTTCTTTTTTTAATCTCCCTTCCTTCTGCTATCCTTCAAGGATCACATGCTTCAAGACATTTAATTCACATAATGTAAAATGCTTCCTTTTCCATATTTTTCATCCTGCTTACCTTTATTAGTACTATTCCATCACTTGAGACATATCAACACTCCCTTCACATGTGCAAGCTTTACCATTCTTTACCATCAAATTCAAGTATCTCCCTGCATGATAGCTTTCCTGAATATATATTCAAGAAAGAAGTTTGCTGTATGAAGATTTATGTATTTCCTAAAGCATATATGATTTTGCCACACATGTGTTATTAAGCTTTCTTTCTTCTACTTAGGGGAGCTCTTTGAAAGTAAGGATTATGGTCTCACATCTATATTATACATACATTTGTTTCAGACCTCTGTAGCATCTTCACTGCACATTGTATACCCTCAAAATAATTTGAAAGGATAAATAAGCTATATAAGAAAATTATACTTTTGTAAATTGAAAACTAAATGTGAAATTACATATAATGCCAAATATTAAGTGTGGCAGCTAGAATAAAGTGACAATGATGACAACAAAACCAAATAAAACAAAACCAAGATGTCCAGGTTATGAATGCCTCAGCCAAAATGCCTATACCCAACTTATATTCACAATTCAGCTATCAAAATATTTAGTCATTTCTAATCCTTTGATATGTGAGCAAAATAAGATGTCAAAATTCTGAAGGTGTTTATGGTGACCATTTGTCCTGAAACTGATTTAAGTGTTTGAGGGTCTATAGATGCAAATGTATTTTTAGGAATGGTGTTGCAGAGGAGAAAGAATATATATCTATATATTGTGATGAAGTGTTTAAAAGTCTTCAAAGAATGCTTCTCAATATTAAGAATAAATGCAATTTTAAGGAACTCTTGGAAAACAGCAGCAAGCTTATAAAAAAAAGCCTACTGTGACTAAGATTATGGTCTGTGCTTTTCTCATTAGCTTTTCTAAATAACATGACTCTGGGAAGATATGTCAGTGAGGTAAGAAGTCTTCCTTGCCCAGTCTTCAATACCGAAGTGACAAAACACCTTGGTGATATTCAGAATTATTTTTTAAGATGTACAGCCTTGATTTGGAGTCAGTTTGAATTCTATTTCTTCAAGTAGGGTTAATGAAACATGGAAGTATATATTAGTTTATCAAATGTGTACCTATAAATAATGGTAACTGGTTAACATCGGTGAATCAATCTATTGCTCTGATGTTAGCACATGTCTGAAAATGTTTTATCATGGTTAAATAAAATGAAATAATTAAATAGTCTTATAAAAAGATGGCGTCATCTGTAGAACCCATCCCCATGGCAATAGCATTCTGCACATATAGCTTAGTCCTAAATTTGTATGTTATTTTTAACTTATCTTGAAAGACAAAGATTGTGAGTGGGGGAGGGACAAAGAGAGAGAGAGAGAGCACGAGCCCCAGACAGGTTCTGTGCTGTCAGTGTAAAGACCTACATAGGGCTCCACCTCACCATCAGTGAGATTGTGACCTGAACCGAAATCAAGGGTCAGATGCTCAACGAACTGAGCCACCCAGGCACCCCAGCCCTAAATTTTAATTAAACGTAAGTACTTTGTATAAATAATTAATCTTTCAAGAGAAATAATTGTATATAGAAAATACTTTTACAGTATTTCCAAAATATTACCTTAGAATTAAAAATTCAGGCAAAATTTTGTAGAACAGAGCCTTATACAAATTAAGCATATTAACTTTATACAAATTATAAGTATATTAAGGATCTCAAAGTACATCAGAAACCTCTGAGGTACAAGGTTATGGG
Source organism: Leopardus geoffroyi (assembly GCF_018350155.1). Taxonomy (NCBI): domain Eukaryota; kingdom Metazoa; phylum Chordata; class Mammalia; order Carnivora; family Felidae; genus Leopardus; species Leopardus geoffroyi. Next base: position 37,887,323 of record NC_059335.1, on the reverse strand, counting down.
CAATGTGGTATAAATGGGTAGAAGAATAACAAACAAAGTTGAATATTCTTGTTCTCATGACTTAGGTATAAAAGATGACTTCTGTTTGATGCAGGGACTGCTGAAGCCTGCCAAGGCGAATGCAGATATATGAGGCATTGTGAAATTGCACTCATATATTTTTCCGTGCCTGTGATTATTTGCTGATTTACTGTTGTCAAACTCTGGTGCTCATTCATTTAATCACAAGTCCCTTCATGACATAATTTAAGGTGATCACTCAGTAGAATCTGGGGTGTGCCAGGAGCCTGAGGAACCACAGTGAGTTAGTGCTCCTGTAGATTCCTTGAGGAGCAATGAATTTCATGACTCAAATGGGTCCAACATGAAAATAAGGTTAGTAGCTCTTGCAGATTTTCAAGCACTGACATCCATTTTGGCAGACTGGGAAAGATTTCTTCTGAAGAGACTTTGGGAACTAGACTCAGCAGGCTGGTGAAGCCTAAGACTTGAGTTTCTGAAGGCCTGTGGCCAGAGCCTTGGCCAACGCTAACCCTCTGCCCAGTAGTGGCTTCAGGAATCAGATTCAACTGCCCCCTCCCAGGTTTCAAGAGGGGCTTAAAATACATTCTCGCCTCTCATACTGAATCCCAACTACTTGTGAGATTAAATGGATAGATGATTGTCATTAAAAAAAAAGAAAAAAAAAATATCAGGCAGAGACCAGAGTTTTGTTTAATACTTCTAAATTTCCTGTTTATGGTTAGGAAATGATGGTGTGCTTCTGAAACCTTGGAGAGCACTGCATACATTTTAGTTGTACTTTCAAGGATCCATGGTGCTTTTACTTCTGTATTTTTCACTAGTTTCAATGATTTTCATCCAATGTCCAACGTGTCAGCATTGCCAAAGTCTTTTTATGAACCATGGATGCAGTGATATTCTACCCAACATTTTTGACAGACATTTTTAGGAATTCTTACAAATTCCCTAGCTCACCACTTAAGAAAAAAAACATTTCACAGAATTTAAAACCCGTGGGATACTTGGGACACACTGGATGAGTAAAGTTTAAGTTTTACATAAGCTTTTCAGAATCTTTCATGTAAGAATATACCTTCTGAATGTTCAAGAAGAAAAGAATGAGATATGCGTAGGAGACACCACACATTATTCAGAGTTTTGTAGAACTAAGTGTTCAAGTCTTATACTCCAAAGATACTAAGTCACAATTTCTTCTCTCCAGCCAATGAACCATCGACCTATTAAATGGGATCATATATGCAAAATCACTTAATAGGTACTCAATAATTATCAGCCATTATTATATGGTAAAGCTCCATATTTTTTTTTCCAAAAACATCTTTAATCTTTATGACTTCATTGTACACAGCATACAATGTATAATCCCTTTCCAACCCCTTGTGCCTCTCCTCCCTTTCTGTCTTCTTTCTATTCATATGCATTTCTTTGAGTCCCTACAATACTCCCAATCCTTCCTCAGTTAGGGTCTTCACCCTCTTGCTTTTTCAACCTAGAGCATTTTATAAACTCATCTCCTCTTGCCTTGTGAATCCCTATTGATACTTCAAATCTCAACTCACTGGCCATCTTCTTGGAGAAGCCTTTAAACCTCAGCTCTTGACCACATGCCTCAGCCACTTCTTCATATCATCACACCGGTAATAGCTGAAAAAGTATAGTAGTCATATATATGTATGTGTGTGTGCATATATATATATTTTTTTTTTTCTTACAAGCAATGGAAGACAAAATTGTGTTTTTTCCATCATTATATATACATATATATGTATATCATATATATGATATATATTAATGTTTATATATATGATATACATATCATATATATATATATTAATGTGTATTTATTTTGAGAGAGAGAGAGAGAATGAGTAGAGAAAGGGCAGAGAGATAGAGGGAGACACAGAATCTGAAGCAGACTCCAGGCTCCGAGCTGTCAGCACAGAGCCTAATGTGGAGCTCGAACTCACAAACCTTGAGATCATGACCTGAGCCAAAGTGGGACGCTCAACTGACTGAGCCACCCAGGCGCCCCATCCCACCATTATATTTTTAAATCTAGCATAATAACTGATACATACTGGCTGCTTTATAAACACTTGTTGAATCAAAAAAATGACTAAAAATAAAGGCACGTTAACTTGTTACCAACAATTATCTAGAATAATTCTGACCCCAGATTAGAGAGAGATAAATTCCTACGTTCTCAAGCCTTAAGGGCTATGAAACCACTATTCCAAACAAACTCTTTATTGATAAAACAATTCTTCACTGTGATAATATTTAAGAAACATTTTTACCTTGTAAGAATGCAATGCAGAGCTTTCATTTTAAATTCATTGAAAATCATATGGGTTCCCTGATAGGTACTTTTCCCAATGCTTTCAATGTTTGGCACCTTGACAGGCATCTGCCTATTTGTTTTCAGCTCTTCTTGTCATGTGCAGGCCAATTTCTGATATATTCCATACATTTTTACTTTTATTAACATTTTTCAAGTGAAATGTCTCCTTATTTGTGATGACTTTGACTCCTCATTTATTCTTTCAATTTTCTTGCACAAATGCTCAGGGAAATCTATATTTTCTATTTCAAAATGTATTTTATCCATTTAGATAAAATTTCCTTTCCATATCTCCCATAAAAAGCACCACATATCCCTTTATTCTGCTTTTGAAGACTTTTTTTGCGGGGGGGGGGGCATCTTAAATCCTTTTGCCAAAAGAAGTATAAAGATTCATTTTATCTTGCTTAGGGAGTGACAAAAGGCATTCTTCATCCTTCTGAGGTCTGTTTTTGCTGAAATTTACCGGGACACCTTTTGCATCACAAATTAAAAGGATTATGTTTGTCCTTATGTGGGCAAAATATCCTAAAGCATCTCAATACAATTCACAAAGTTTCAGGCTCAGTTTCCCCAGGGGGAGCTGACAGCTAAGACCTTCATGTGCTATTTATATCCATGAAAACAGGGAAATGGATGAAAATTTACCTGGGAGCCAGATTGTATGGACATAGCCTCAGGCTCCTATAGTCTGTCTCTGTTGTATAGACTGGATTATGCATGTAATTACAGAGAAAATTTTAATTGTGTTTTACATTACCCAGGTTCACTGGGAAACTTTACTCCTTTGATGATTCTTGGTTTTTAGAATGAAATCTGTACAAGTTCTACTGACTGCTGGCTAGTATTAAAAGCTTTGTAGATAATTATTAAAGGAAATACTTTGTATTTTAATGAAGAAATACTGTCAGATAAAGTTACTGTATCTTGACTGTGGATAATGTAAAAAACCTACATTTATTTATAAGTATAAGTCATGAGGGAAAAACAGAACCCACCCGTAATCTATCAATCTTCCTCTATTGATTACATCAAATAATGACTCTTGAAATTTTTTTAAGTGTTTATTTATTAATGAGAAAGAGAAAGAGCACAGGAGGAGGAAGGGCAGAGAGAGAGGGAGACACAGACTGGAGCAGCCTGTAGGCTCCAAGCTCCAGGCAGGCTCCAAGTCCCACACGGGGCTTGAACTCACAAACCATGAGATCATGACCTGAGCCGAACTTGGAAGCTTAACTGACTGAGCCACCCAGATCGGTCATGACTTTTTTAAACACAAAGTCCATCTCCCTACACTCCAGTCTTCTATACCCCCTCCAAAGGCCATCTTGTGTATGTGGTTTGCATCTTTTTTTTTTTTTTTGAGAATTTTATCTTGTGAACCTTTCCTTGTATCAAATATTTCACAGAATTATGAAACAAAAATGTCAGTGGGCTTCAGATATCTTAAAGTACAATGGTACTGTCCCTCAACTACTTCTGCCCCATTCTTTTTTTTTTTTTTTAATTTTTTTTTCAACGTTTATTTATTTTTGGGACAGAGAGAGACAGAGCATGAACGGGGGAGGGGCAGAGAGAGAGGGAGACACAGAATCGGAAACAGGCTCCAGGCTCTGAGCGCCCCATTCTTAACCTAATGTTTATGAAACTGAGGAGACTTTCCCCATTCTCTTTTTTCTCTACTAAAATTCTATGAAAAGAGAAAAACGGTACTTTAAAAAATTTTAATGTTTGTTTATTTTTGAGAGAGAGAGACAGATCAGGAGCAGGGGAAGGACAGAGAGGGAGACACAGAATCTGAAGCAGGTTCCAGGCTCTGAGCTGTCAGCACAGAGCCAGAGCCCCACATGGGGCTTGAACCTACAAACTATGAGATCATGACCTGAACTGAAGCTGGACAGCTAGCTGACAGAGCCACCCAGGTGCCCCAAGAGAAACAGTACTTTTCATGAGCATTTTTTCTGTGCAACTATCAAAATGACATCTCAAAGATAATTTGCACACATCACAGGATAAACATTCCCAAGTTCAAAGTGGAGATCAGCATTCAACATGTGTCAGGTGAAGAGCGTTTTGGAACATGAAGTCACACCTTTGCAATTTCCAAATTCACTTCTAATATATTTAAGGCCAGCAGTGTGCATATGTGCCACACAGGAATTTCTAAATTTCTTAGGGTCCATGTATAAAATGCAAAAAGTAACAGGTTAAATTATTTTTAATAATATTTAACTCAATACACTAAAAGTCCAATATTTCAACATGACACCAATAGTAAAAATTATTAATGAGATTTTTTTTGCATTAAGTTTTTGAAAATTGCTATGCATTTTACTCTTCTAACATATCTCGTTTTGAAGTAGCCACAATTCAATTGCTTAATAGCCACATGTGGCTAGTAGCTACCCTGTTGGACAGTGCACATACAAATATTTTTCTTTTATGTGAAAAAACAGTCCATGGGGGAAAATTAGCTTCTAATTCAGAAATAAAATTCAAGATATGAGAGGGGTGCCTGGGTGGCTCAGTAGGTTAAATGTCTAACTTCGGCTCAGGTCATGAACTCACAGCTCATGTGTTTGAGCCCCACATTGGACTCCGTGCTGACAGCTCAGAGCCTGGAGCCTGCTTTGGATGCTATGTCTCCCTCTCTCTCTCTCTCTGCGCCTCTCCAGCTCACTCTCTGTCTCTCTCTCTCTCTCTCCTTCAAAAATAAATAAACATTAAAAATTTTTTTAAAAATGAAAAATTCAAGATATGAGAAATAAAACAGTTGTAGATGCTTCCACAGTTTCCTTCTAAAGACCAGTCCATTCTAATCTTTAAGTGTCATGGGTGCCAAATGATAGTGGTCCCCAAGTCCATTTTGATATCTGGCAAACATAATTTGTCTTTAACACACACAAACCTGCCTTACCTTTTTCCTTATAATATTACACTTTGGATACTTAAAAGAGTTCATGATTATTAACCACACAGATCTCTACCCAATTTGGCAAATATTTTGAGTTATTACAACTCTACACTTTGTCCTGATATGGGACTAGATGATATTTGCTCTGTGGATTTAAGGAGAAGATGCAATGGAAAACTCTTTTAGACACGCACAATATTGAGCACATGTGAGGATTATTTTTGTGAGAAATGTGTTCTGCCATTTGGAGACCAAGAAAGTGTGTCTGCCCTTCTGTCTTTATCTTAAGTTAGCCTTCCATCGGGCATCCTGAACTAGGAAGCAATGTGTGTATTTCGGGCAGAGAGTACAGTGAGCAAGTGATTCCATCTTTCCTGTGTGAGTTTTACATGTTGTGGTAGCTGACACTACACAACTTAGCTGTACCACATGTCTGCTCAAGCTGATCAACACTAAGGTCTGATTATTCTAAAAATTTCTTGTTGCCGAAATATCATGTCAATTTCTGTCTTTCTGGGGATAAGATGTATGCAGGGAATTATAACATCACCTTTTAAAGCAAGTGTGAGATTCTTTTTTGGAAAGGAAAATCAGTGAGCTTAGAAGGGAGGGCTCAACCATGTTCTATATTGAAGTTGTCTCTCTACAAACCTTGTTGTTAACACTGCCTCAGTGTGAGGAGATAGCAAGGGGAAACCAGCACACTCGTCCATATATGTTTACTGTATCCAATTTGCATTAATAGAGATTTAAAACTAGCAAATTAATTTGTGAGGTGGCTTGTTTGAGTGAAGGCCTTTAAACACCCTCGGGAGAGCTATTTTGAAATCAGTGAACACTTGGCACTATATTTAGAATGTGTGTTGTGTTTCTGAAATCTCAATAGCTATAATGCGCCAGTTTCTGAAGTGAGGACTGCCTCCTTGTGGGATTCCATTGTGAAGTGAAGCGAGAAGCTTCCCTGAGTGATAATGATATATCCTTAGTGGTAGAGTGATTCTAACAGGGTCTACATGTTCAGAATCAAAGACTCCTTTGTTTATTCTTTCAATAAATATTTAATATGCATCAACTATGTGCTGGTCCATATGCTAGACTCTGGGAAGACAGCAGAACCAAAATATATCATTCCTTGTCCCCACAGAATTTACATTCTAATAGATATTCAAGTGAATGAAATAATTTTTGATATCAAGAATTTAAAGATGGAATTCAACAGGTGATATGATAGAGTAATGAGGGAGGTTTTACATTTTATTATTGTGGTAATAACACTGAGCATGAAACATCTTAAAAATTTATAAGTATAGGCATATCTGGGTGGCACAGTTGGTTAAGCATCCAACTTCAGCTCAGGTCATGATCTCATGGTTCATGAATTCAAGCTCCTTGTTGGGTTCTGTGCTGACAGGTCAGAGCCTGGAGCCTGCTTCCAATTCTGTGTCTCCCTCTCTCTCTGTCCCTCCCCTGCTCATACTCTGTCTGTCTCTCTCTCTCTCAAAAATAAACATTAAAAAAATTATACGTATATAATATAGAATCTTTAACTGTTGGCACAATGTGGTACAGCGAATCCCTAGAATTTATTCATCTTGCATAATTGAAAATGTATGCCCTTTGAACAGTGACTCCTCATTTCCACCTCTCCCTAACCCCTGGAAATCACCATTCTACTCTCCATTTCTGTAAGTTTAATTTTTTTGGATACCTCAGATAAATGGAATAGTAAAATATTTGTCCCTTTGTGAGTGGCTTGTTTCACTAATGTCTTTATATTTCTGACAGGGTTAGTCAATTAAGGTTTTGCTGAAGAGATCTGAGTGTTATAAAGAAACCAGGGAATCAAATGAGAAGCCTGGGAAGAGGTTTGACAGTAGGGGACCCACAAATTCACTGGTGCCAGAAAGAGTTTTGTGTACAGGTATACCTTGGGGATATTGTGGATTTGGTCCCAGACCACCCACAATAAAGCAAATATTGTAATAAAGTGAGTCAAATGAGTGTTTTGGTTTCTCAGTGCATATAAAAGTTATGTTTACACTATAATGTAGTCTATTAAATGTGCAATAGCATTATGTCTAAAAAATGGCAGAACACATTTCTCATAAAAATAATTCTCACATGTGCTCAATACTGTGCATGTCTACAAGAGTTTTCTATTGCATCTTTTCACTACATCCTGATACCAATTATCATCTAGTACCGCATCAGGAGAAAGTGTAATTTTTTTAAGATACATACCTTAAATACTTAAATTACAAAATACTGCACTGCTAAAAAAATGTCTAACCATCATTTGAGCTTCCTGTAACTAATAATCGATGAACACAGATCACCATAACAAACATACTAACAACGAAAAAGTTTGAAATACTGCGAGAATTACCAACATGTTACACAGAGATGTGAAGTGAGCAAATGATGTTAGGAAAAATGATACCAATAGACTTGTTTGATGTAAGGTTGCTACGAAACTTCAATTTGTAAAAAAAAAAAAAAAAAAAGAAAGAAGAAAAAAGAAAGAAAAGAAAAACAAAAAACAAAAAACCCACAATATCTGTAAAGCACAATAAAATGAGGTATGCTTGTATTTGATAATCAGGTGAGAGATAATCGTTTCAGGCCATGTTTGAAGCTTAAAATTATATAAAAATCCAATAGATGGTGATCAAATGAATTTTTTCAGAATGATTTGCTTTTGGTAGCATGTTCCATCTATTAGTGTTGAACGGTGTGTGGCCAAATAAGAGTGGGAGTGAAAGATCAACAAGGTACGTAGTATAGTGCTCCAGACTGGTGACAGAAACAGTTTGGACTAGGGTGGGAGCAATGAACGTAGACCAAAGTGGATGTCTCCAAAATGTGGTTAGAACAAACAGATAAAGAAGTGGATGTGGAGGTTAGAAAAAGGAAGGGATTGTGGTAACTCTTGGGTCTTTAATGAGCAATTGAGTAAGTGGTGAGAGTATATCTTGGATGAAGACTATAGGAAAAAAGATGCTTGGAGACTAGAAGAAACATATGATTTTGGACATATTAATTTTGAGACAAGTATTTTACATTCATCTTCCTATTGGATATCTAAATCTACAGTTCAGCAAAGATCATAGTTATCAGAGCTACAGGACTTGGAGACAATTCATCTTCAACAGTGAAGAACAAGGGTCTTGGGTAACTTGGTAGTCAGTGTCACGTGACCACTGCTACCCGTGTGGGTAGAATCCAGCATATCATGAGTCGTGAGTGCTTGGTAAAGACTGAACTGTTTATGAACAACAGAATTTTTTAGTGTAGAGTATGTCCCACACTTTCCAGGGGACAGTACTGGCAATGGGGAGGAATTGCATTACTAGCAGTATATTTACTAAAATCTTTATGCAGGAAAGAACCATATCTCTCCAGGTCTGGCTCAGGAGTCAGAACATCATAGTTGCTCAGCAGGTTTTCATGGAACCAACTACACGAAGGCAGACAAATTGCAGACAGTAATATTTGAACTATCAACTTTCTGCCTTTTCCTGGAGAAAAATTTAGGATTCAACACTTTGGAAACTAACTTAGGTATTTGTCATTCTCCTTTCCTTTCACTATCAAAGGTTATTTGAAGTAAATACAACAATTAAAATAAATAAAATAAGACAAATGAAACAATTCTTTCTGTAAAAGAAACAAATAAGATGAATACTGCTGATTGCAAATATCACCAGAAGCCCTTCTACTGAGAGGTTTCCTGAACATCTCCAGGAAGATAACAGCTAATGGACTGGCACTTCCATCGGTGTCTTTCTCCAGAAGAACACTCTCAGGTACTGCTGGCTGCTGCTGGGAGTCTCCAGGATGCATAGGTTTCTCGGTTTTATTAGTCTTCAGAAACCAAAGCTGAAGGTATTTTTTCACCTTTAGACCAGATCCAGCAAATATCCAACGGCACCACTTAGACTCAGAGGATACTCGGAAAATCTCTTGCTGTCATTCCAGTTTATGAGCTACTTTTATGTATTTATAATCATATCATGTCTTTGAATGAAGACAAACCTCTTCAAATTTAATCATCTACACTATTCACCCACAAGATGGATCTGGGTTTTGGCTGTTTCCAAAGGTTGCTTTGGATCCTCTACGAGGGTGTTTATTAGAATAGAGCAAGGGACTCAAAGGCACTTGTACTGATCCCTATTACACTCAGTGTGCTCAGTAAAGAGGTTTACAGTGCACAGATAGTCAGAAGTCTTCCTTATGTTCTGAGTTTCCAGAGCTCCTTAAGACCACCCCCCACTCAACCCATATACCCACCAGGCTAGCAATTATCTGTCCTTAACAACTAATCATGTAGAGGATACTGAAAATTTTCCAAAAGGAGTTTAAACATATTTTGAGAGAAATACTGGAATAAATATACAACAACCAATGAGGTTACTTGAGAAAAAGGGCACACTTGGATATACTCATTCTGGAGTTTTATTCTTAACGGCTCTTTTGTTACATTGTTCATATATATTTTTTTTCAAATATGTATTGAGCTCTTACTAAATGTTGGCACTAAGCAAGGAGAATCTTGAGGACCCCAATATTTACTGCAACTTCATTGCTGCAGTTGTCACTCTGAATGTAATAGAATGTGCTTATAATTACTTCCCATCTCCTAGAAAGACAACAGCAAGTCCTATTTCCATTATTATTAGCATTAGAGGCTTATATAAGGGATGCCATAAAAAAAGCACACCCCAATACAACAACTGACAGTCTGTGACAATCTAATTGCATTTCTGCCATCCCAGAGAAGCTATTTGTTGTCACTAATAATGATGCCATAAATTAACAATCAACAGGAAAGAGGCAGTTTCAAATGCAGCCTCTTTATAATTTAAAGCAGGTCTTTGATACTAAATACATTACCAGCACAGCTAAGTGTTCTTAGAAAGTAAATGTGTCTCTCCTCCTCACTTTATACTACACACTTTGATCAAAAGGGGGAACTGCAAGGCCGCAATCTTCTGCAGAGGCACTAAGAGTGGGGAAGTGTTGGGTGGCATTAACTCCATTCTTCCTGTGATCGTGATACAGTTCTCTGTGTCAGGGAGCCCAGAAAGAGTTAGAAATGCAGCAGCTCAAGAATGACTCTTTTGCATGTTTTAAGGGAGGTACTGTAGGGTAGTAGTTAAGAACATGGCCTTTTGAAGTCACGTCACTTTGATTCCAGTTTTGCACTTTCTAGAGCTATATAGCTCAATGGAGAAGCCAGTATCCATGTGTGGTTATTTAAACGTACATCAATTAAAATTAAATACAATTTAAAGAGTGAAACCCATAGTCATACTAGTCACATTTCAAGTGCTCAGATATAAAATATCATCACAGAAAGTTATAGTGACCAGTGCTATTCTGTAGCAATCACTTTTCACTTCCACAGCTAACATTCTAACTCAGCCCATGTCCATCAGCCACCTTTGTTGGAGTAGTAATCCCACTTCTTTCACTTATGCTTCCCAATAATTTCTTCTGCACTCAGAAGCCATTGATGTCATTTTAAAACTTAAGATCATACCATCCTGTTCCATAGTTTCTCTTTATACTCTCCAAGCTCATTATGATGGCCTACCAAAGTTTACGTAACATGGCTCACATAGATCTTTCTCACCTTATATCCTACCACTCCACACTTCCATCTCCAGCCCTTACTTCTTTCAAGCCATGGTGGCTACTTTTTGGTGTTTGATTACTCTAACCGTTAAGGGTTTTTGCCGAGAAGTTTCCATCATGAGAAACGCTCTTCCTCTTTACTGTCATAAGGTTTATTTTTCCTGTTTAATTCATCTCAAGATTAATTTTTCCCAGAAGAACTTACATGGATACTTCCTTATGTTTTATCATTTTAATTTCTTTATGTAGCCCTTGCTATTACTTATTAATTTGATTTACATACTTTATTTGTTGCTTGTTTTTATCCACTATATTATCTCCATGAAGTCGTCTTGTATCTGTTGTTCTGTGCTGAACGCTCAGTGCCTAGCAAACTGCCTGGCATAGACGGGAGCTCAATGAATAATTTCAATGACAGAATTTTAAATACAGAATATCTCTCTGAGCCACTAAAAATTTCCACTGCATTAGATTATTTAATTCCCACAGTTTCCTCCTGAATGAGGTAATAATAATACTTCTTTTTTTTTTTTTTGGATGAGGAAAGTTCTTAGGCAATATTTAGAACCCTTCACATGTTTAATCAATGGCAGTGTATAGCAATTTCTCGAGACTCCCTACCCAATGCAGCTATTGGACTGTGAAACATAAAATCTGGCAATTGCTAAGGAAGCAGATGCGGAGTGGGGCACCTGGGTGGCTTAGTCAAGAGTTCAAGTCCCACATCAAGCTCTGTGCTGACAGAGTGGAGCCTGCTTGGGATTCTCGGTCTCCCTCTCTCTGCCCTTGCCTCCAATCTCTACCTCTCTCTCTCTCAAAATAAATAAATAAACATTAAAAAAAAAGAAGTGGAGTGAACATTGGAAGCAATCTGGTTAATATCTCTTTAACATGAATTACCTACTTCTAGATTCTGTTTCATCTAATGCCTACATTTTATCTACATGATTCCTTCTGTCTCATACCTGCTCAAGATGTGACCTGATTTGAACAGTCCAAGCCCAGGCAAGCTACAAGTCATATGTTGAGGTCTAAATCAGAACGATTAGGTAGACAATACTATAGAGATAACAACGCATGATAAGAAATTGCATTACAGTTTCTGAAGCCTTCTCTCCTTACAAACTTCTAATCTTACATGATTACACATATGTACTCTGATCAGTAAATCAGTATGGTGAGCTACTTCACCTCCTTGAACCACTGCAACTTTTATGTGTGTCAGCTTTTATACACAATTGTGAGATGACCAAGCCCGTTAGATAGACTACAAGGCACATTTATGTATTTTGAATATCAAAAGTACTTTCCAGGTTTGACTATTCGAACATGTGAGACAGTGAGAGGACCCAAGATGTTTTCTAAGGATAAAATGTAAATATGTTGAGGATTTGATTTATGGATCTAATTTTCATGTGCACAGTACAAAGCTCCACCCATTCAAGCTCCTGAAAGCTCAGTTTTTGTTTTCTGCTGATTTTATGCATGGAGGGAATTGATTTTGACACCCTTCACTTGACTTACCAAACAAGCTATTCTTCCTCAAGGAATGTACATTCTAAAGAGGAAATGACAAATCCATCGGTCCATCCAACTCTAACAAGAAATAGGATGGAACTGACCATATTTGGGAGAAGCTAAAGATGGTCTGGCCTGCTCATTAGAAACGAAATCAATTCTGTTATATTTTCTCCTAGGGGGTATTAGCTTTGTAAGATCACCAAGGCAATGCCTCAGACTTTGTCAAATACATAAGGGGCAGAGGAGGACAGACACAGCAATGGTGAGAAAACACACACTGGAGAAGAAATTAAGGGACTGGTGGCTGGGTTGTTGTTGTTGCTATTGTTGTTTTTAGGGGTTATGTTATTTGTCACAAACTAGCCTCCCCAAACTGTGTTTATCTCATGGTTCTATATTTGACCTAAATCCACCTGATATTCCCTGCACCCCTAATCCCACCATCTGCTCATCACTTTACAAATAAGTTATGCATTTTCCCACCTCTCTACTTTACTCAGGCCAAACCTTCTGCTTGAATTTTTCATTTCCACACTTATGGTTAAGGAGAGCCTGGAAGGTGCATCAGATTTTAATATTTAGAGAAATGGAAGAAGAGAGGTGTTTTTGTCCCAGAGGATGAAAATCAATAACCCTTCCTCTACTTTTCTCAGTAGTATGATGACAACTCTGTTCTAGTACCTCCTTAATTTACCAATAGTTATTGAGTTACTACTATGATATTAAACTCTTAGAGTCACCAGTGAAACAAATCTGTTTTACGCATAGGAATTTATAAGCTTTTTAAGGTCATGGAGCACAGCTAACTCATTTTTTTTAATTGCCCACAGGTTCTAGAGCTATTCCATAAACATATTAGAAGGTCAATGTTTATTAAATAAACAGAAGCATGATCCATCAGCTTCAAAGTCAATCGTAGCCAGAAGGAACCTAAGAAACCTCTTGACAGAAAATGAACAGCTCAAATCCACTGCAAACTGTGGCCAAAACACATGCTTCACTTTCACAAATATTGAATCTATGTCATACATTTGGACAAATCTCAGGCATCAAGAAAGACTCACTGCATGACATCTCCCCTGGAGGTTCAAGCAAAGGCAAATTGATTTGAGTACCTGGCCAAATAGGGGCACTCCTGTGGGGTAGGAGGGGCTGAGGACTTTGAGAAGATTTTGATCAGCGTGAACTTCTTCTCAGGAAGGGAAACAGGGAGGAGATAGTATTTGTTAGGCAGCTTATGGATGGATGGGCAGCCAAATGGCTTGATGGGATAATAAGAAATAGTTCTAAAACCATTTCTCTCACCCCCATCAAAAAATTTTCCCATCCATATGACAGGTCTGGGCTACTTTCCAGTAGTTTGCTTACTGTATGTCTCTTTATTCCCGAATGGGAAAGGTATAAATGCTAAGACTGCAATTACATTTATTATGTTGATGTAGTTATAAATATAGATGGAGATTGATACAGCTATATCTATTGATATAGACATGGATATGATCTGATTATCTGTAGACCAGTTATCAGTATAGACTGGAGTGCATCAGAATCATTTGTGGAGTGTTCAATGCAGATACTAACAGAACTGATATCTGGAGTCCAGAGAATCAGCATTCTGAAGAATCATCTCACATAATTACCATGTGAATTCTTGGAAGCCCTTGTAACATGCATCCATTGAGATCACTACAGTTCTCATTTTCCATTTCTCTCCTAAAATGATGCTTGCAACCAAATAAATCCCCTAAAAAGAAACTACCTCATTTTTAAGTGTTCCATACCTTTTTAGAGCAAAACCACCATATTGCAGAGTTTAATATCACTATTTTTCATGAATAAAAGGAATTATGTAGTGAGGTGAGGATTTATTTATAGACTAAAACAAGAAACAAATGCTAAAATCGTCATTGTTGGGATAATCCTCATTCTTTAAAACCTTAAACCTGTCCATTAGGATATCAATGATTTTTTGCTTATAATCATTTAAGATGAAAATAATATTTATTTTTTTATTTGGATACACAAAGTGAATGAGTTAGTTCAGGTTGTTGGAAAGATCAATGGAGATTCTAAAGGATGTGATACAAAAATATTTCAAGATGTAGGAATACTGAGATTTAAAAGAAAAAGAAAAGAACTAATATTCATTAGTCAGTACATATTAAGTTCACTTTGAAAAACTTACATAACCTGAAACAAAACTAAAGAAAAATTATTACACCTATTCTACATATTAGGACAAGCCTGTAGAAAACCATTTTTAAAGTGTGTTTAGATTTATTAAATTAAAAAATTCAGCTGTAAACCTGAAGATCTTATTTGCTTTATTACCCCATTCATGAATCAGGCAGCATCCCATCTAGCAAATAAAGAGATGATCCACAAAGTTAAACAAGCAAACAAACAAAAACAACAACAACAACAAAAGGTTTTTTACTGGAGAGAGGGCTTTAAAAATTAAAAAAAAAAAAAGGAATTTATTAACAAGGAATGCATTGTTTGGCAAGGTTGCTGCCATCCTCGGGAGCAGAAAGATTCTACTGGTAAATTTCCTAGTATTCACCAAGACATCCCATACTGACTGGTTAAAAGTTACATTCCCAGAGAGTTGAAACTGCAGTTAGGTTAGGTATTCAGTCTTGATTTGTCAGACTTGGCCTACCATTTTGGGCCTATGGTTTTCTTTGTAACAGATTTCAACTGATATTTACTGAATGTGTCTTATGTGTTAAGTGCATTACATGCCCTGGCAAGCAGCCTCTAAAATGGACCAATAATCCTCATCTCTAGGGAATTCATGGCCCTGAATGATATCCTTCCTTTAAGTGGGATGTGGACTTAGCGACACTCACTTCTAATGAAGAGAATTAATTGTGGTCATTCTGATGTTCATGCAACATCTACTTCCTTGGTTTTATTTCTGACCATTTTCTGATCACTCTTCCACAGACAATTAAGTTAAGACTAGGTGCTAATACATTGTACAGCTGCTTCAAGCATCCTGCTGCTTTGGCTGCAGCTGGGAACAACTGACTTTCCCAGCAAGCTCCGATTAGCATTTTGATCTTGACAAGCACTTTTCTCTCTGAATGCCAATACAGAAGTGATTGTTGTCACTGCCACACTTTAGGCTTCTACTATACGCCTACTCTGTGGTTTGCCCCCACTTATTCAAAACACACGATCTGCTGCTGACACGCTCCAGATGTGAGCCATTTCCCCTGATTTCCAGGCATGTGTGCCTTTTGAGGGGACATAATCCCATGCAGACTGTGCTCCTTCTGGATTTGGAAAGTATCTGGGGTTGGAATGGGCATTTTGGAGTCTCTTAAAAAATTTTTTTTAGGTTTATTTATTTTGAGAAAGAAAGAGAGAGCTAGAGCACAAGCGGAGGAAGGTAAGAGAGGAGAGGCAGAAACCCAAGCAAGCTCTGCAACATCAGCGCAGAGCCCCATGAGGGGCTTGAACTCAACGAACCGTGAGATAATGACCTGAGCAGAGATCTAGTCGGACGCTTAACCGACTGCACCACTCAGGAGCCTCTCTGAGTCCTTTTATTTTTTATTTTATTTTATTTTATTTTATTTTATTTTATTTTATTTTATTTTATTTTATTTTATTTCATTTTATTTTATTTCATTTTATTTCATTTTATTTTATTTTTTGGGTTTTTTTTTATATGAAATTTATTGTCAAATTGGTTTCCATACCACACCCAGTGCTCATCCCAACAGGTGCCCTCCTCAATGCCCGTCACCCACTTTCCCCTCCCTCCCACCCCCCCCCATCAACCCTCAGTTTATTCTCAGTTTTTACCAGTCTCTTATGGTTTGGCTCTCCCCCTCCCTAACCTTTATTTTCCTTCCCCTCCCCCATGGTCTTCTGTTAAGTTTCTCAGGATCCTTTTTTAAATGCTTGCTACTTATGATATATTAGCCTATTTAAAACTTCCCTAATAAAATTTGTAAGGGTTGTTTTACTTTTTTGTCCCTCAGTTTTTTTATCAGTGAAATGGAGAGAATAATTTGTGTGTACAGAGTGCTGATTTAAGTTTATCTGACTTATTTCTAAGATGGGAAGAAATAACCTCATTCTTTTTCCTCTGACCTGTGAAATGTAGCAATGCACAGCACTGAGCCAACATATTGGAAGTACTCACTGCATATTTTACTTTCCTCTTTTCTTTTAAGAGATGATAAGAAGTGGTCAACGTATTAGTCCTAGAAATGTAAAGATCTTTTATAATTTTCCTTCTTTCAAGGCTTTAGTACTGTGAAACAATTATAATTTCAAAGAAATCTAATACATTTTATTTGAATTACATGGAGGTCCAATTCAACTTTCCATAAATAATTCCAACCTACTGCTAAATGACCTTCTGGGGGTGTGGCATATTAAACGATTTCTACTGGTGACGGGGGTTGAGGAAAGTAGTGGAAAGACTGTGACCCCAAGGCTGCTCTTTAAAATAGACCTCTCTCGGGGCGCCTGGGTGGCGCAGTCGGTTAAGCGTCCGACTTCAGCCAGGTCACGATCTCGCGGTCCGTGAGTTCGAGCCCCGCGTCGGGCTCTGGGCTGATGGCTCAGAGCCTGGAGCCTGTTTCCGATTCTGTGTCTCCCTCTCTCTCTGCCCTTCCCCCGTTCATGCTCTGTCTCTCTCTGACCCCAAAAAAATAAATAAACGTTGAAAAAAAAAATAAAATAAAATAGACCTCTCTCCTCCCTGAGTGGCATAATAGCCATTATTTATTGAGAACTCATGAAGCCTATGATGCTTTATTTCTAGTTCTCACATCCCAGAGTTCCAAATAACATATGGTTTCTTAGTCTACAAAATGGAGATGAGGCTTTAGATCAATGTCCCAAGGTCACAGACAATCAGTAGCACTTAGGACACAAATAGTGTGTTTTTCTTTTCCTGATCCCCAAAACAGGACCCTTTTTGCTATTGGAATCTGACTATTATTAGTAGCATTAATAGTAATAATCAGAAAGAATGAAGTCAGAGTGGAAAAGTAATTAAATAGCAACAATGAAAAATTAAACCAAAAGTAAATTATTCCAATAAAGTAGAAACACAAATAGCGTTATGTAGTTCATAAGTAAATTTGACAGACAAGTTCCAGAATGAGTAAATAAGTAAATAAATAAATAACTTCACTCCATAAGGTATAGGTAGTAAAAAATCATAATTGTAAGTGCTTACTATGTAGTAGGTGCTCTTCCATTAGGAAAATAGGTACTTTTCCGATCCTCATTGTAAGGATTGTGACACATCATCTGTACTGTTTTTGTCTTTATGTCTATTTTATGTCTGAAACATTTAAGGTTAGAGAAGCTATGTAACTTCCCAAAAGCACACACTGAGAAATCGAAATGGCATAGACTTGCCAAGCAGTCTGACTTCCAGGCCATCATCTTAATCACTCAGCAAATACTGTTTCGTGTCAAATGCTGATGTTTGTTATCAAGGAGTATTTTAAGGATACATGGATTGGGGGTTGACATTAAAGCAAATGACACAGAAAAAAAATGAGAAACTTTTATCAAAGATGAAGAGGAAGTCTTTATTCCCTAATCAAATGGTGTACTGTGAACAACACATTGAGTGTTTTACTGAAAACAAAGTATACTATATTTTTCACAAACAAAACATGGTGGTGAATTATGAATAGCATGCCAACCCAAGAGAAAGCTTTGGCAGTGTAGATTAGAACATAATATTTTATTCCAGGTGTAAACATGGTGCACTAAAAGCCAATAATTTATATAATAATTCATAGGTAGATTTAATAAATAATAAATTAATGACACAAGACATAATGCAGGTTCAAGATAATTGGTTTTCCCTCGATTTCACTAGCTTTTCATCAAATTCCATACCAGTTTTCTACCATATTGGTTAATGGCAATGGAGTCCAAATGACATAAACCCAGGATGACAAGAGAAGGGAAAAATGTAATGTGATTATGGCTTGGAGAGATCACATCAAAAGAAGGCCTGGGGGCGCCTGGGTGGCGCAGTCGGTTAAGCGTCCGACTTCAGCCAGGTCACGATCTCGCGGTCCGTGAGTTCGAGCCCCGCGTCGGGCTCTGGGCTGATGGCTCAGAGCCTGGAGCCTGTTTCCGATTCTGTGTCTCCCTCTCTCTCTGCCCCTCCCCCGTTCATGCTCTGTCTCTCTCTGTCCCAAAAATAAATAAACGTTGAAAAAAAAAAAAGTTTAAAAAAAAAAAAAAAAAGAAGGCCTGATCTGAATCTTTATAATTATCCTTTATTTGACACAGGTAATACTGGTTAGGTAACTGTATCAATGGTTTCTACCTTGCTGGTTATCTAAGTTATGGATATTGAGTTATGGCAATAACCCTGTGGCTGAGAATTGTGATGGTCTAAAGTCACTATTTTCAGCCAGTATGGTATTGCAGAAAGTATGCTGGATTTGAAATAAAAAATACGCTTTTGAATCTTATAATTCTGCTTCAACTATGCCTCTGGTTGTCAAATACAATGCAGAATCCCAGTTTAAATCTGAACCTCAGGTAAACATCAAATATTATTTTTTGTTTGCTTTAGTATAAGAATATTTCAAATATGGGTACTGGACGTGCTACCACTAGAAATTAGTCTTTATCTGAAATTTAAATTTAAATCGGCATCCTCTGTTTTTAATTGCCAACTGTAGGTTTGAGAAAGTTCCTGGGCTAAAATTTTTCTACTGACTATTGTGGATTAAATAATTATTTCTTGCCTACCTCACAGACTTGTTGAGAGGATTAAATAGTGGATCGACTTCCATCATTCATGTCAGTGACTGTGCCAACAACTTATGAACTTGTTTAAATAAAACTAGTATTGCATTACATTAAATAATGCAACAATCCCTCCCCTTGAGTATGAAATTCTTTATCCCACTGATATAACCTACCATTTAATATTTCTATATTGTTCACTTGCATATTATTCTTAGATGCATGTAAGTGTACAAAAGGATAAAAACTAGAGCGGAGGGATACTCATACTTTATGAATAGCAAGTGCCAATAGATCTAAGCTGTGATGGTAGATGAAAGTATCTCTACCTTGCACAAAGGAAGTACTTTGTAGGGGTTGTTTGGTGATGTACAGTTACATCAGTAAAAAATAAATATATCAACCAAGAGAGATCTCAGGAGATCTCTGTTCAATGATATGGATATTAGCTGCCACCTGGTTAAGTGAAACCTATAGACAGAGTGAAAAATAGTGGTTCCCAAACCAGATATGCTGAATTAGCTTAGTATTTCTATTAAAATATAGGCAAAAAAGAGTAAATTGGAAAAAAAATCAGTCAATCTGAGGTCCTGAGTCATCTAAACTCAGAAGTGTTAGCAAACCCTGGCATATTGCTTACACATTTAGATAAGAGGAAAGAGACAGATTCAAATCAACTTTGTATTATTATCCAATTGGTCCATATTTATATAAATAGAACCAATAGATGGTGCAGATGTCAGCAAAATATTAAATGATCTCTGACATGAATTTTATTTTAGTTCTCATTGGAATCCCGAGTCTCTTTCCAATTCCAGTTTCTAGTGGTCACAGTTAAATCCTTTAAAATTCTATCAGTCTGAACTATTTTGCATGAAGTTTAGATTTAATTGTAAAGATTTTTTTTGTGGAAAAATGCTGAAGTCAATAGCATTTTGACTATTGTAGAGCAGCAAGAGCCAGATTGATAATAAGAGTTTAAGTTAGTTTTCCAGTGGACCTTGCAAAAATTTAAATAATTGAATTTTATTGTTCTTTTGATGAGTGGCTTCTGTGTTTCAAACTTGCTTGTCAGCTGAAATTTATTTTCTGAGTAAGGCAAAAGACCAAAAAAGTGTTATTCATTGCTATAACCATTTGAACATTTTTCAAGCATATTTGTAAAACCACAGAGCTAATTCAATAATTTATTGAAATTATCATAAAAGTTTAGCAAATCATGCATTGCGTTCTGATCCTGATATATGCTAGATTTCTTGTTTTTACGAGTCAGCAGCTTTATAACCATAACCATTTGAATTTCAAATGACAAATTTATATCTACCATAGCCCTAGAATGCATAAAAAATGATAAGAGGGCACCCTTTAAAGAAATTTAAAAAGAATTGTGCACTTCATAATTTGATATATGTAACATAATCCATTATACACCAGAGTTTACATTGTGCCAGCAAATGTAAAAGGGAATGCAGACTCTTGTGTGTGGCCAGCACAAGGCAACACAATAGAGACATGTTTCCCTGAGTTATAAATGACTGACTCCCTGGTATGCAATGTTCTCTATCCTCTGTCAAAAGGGGTGCATATGTAACACACTGAAGGGCTCTGTGGGCTTAATTAGTATGTTAGACTTTGGCAGAATGAGAAAGAAGAGATGCCAAGCAAAGTGAGAAAAAGAACTCTGGAGTCAACTCCACAGAGCTAGAGAATCCATAGAAATATTATTCCCCAGTCAAAAGTCTATATTTTCTGTACTTTGGGATGCCTTTTTTCAATACATCTCTCTTACCAAGTCCATTACCTTGTTAAATACATCTTACCCCAAAGTAATTACTATCTTATTTGAATTTTCATTGAACTCTCCCTGTCAAGGTCTAATAACAAAGGCATGTACAAAAAGATACTGTGAACAGGATGATGTTTTAGTTCTGCTAAATATTAAAATTCTCAAGGGCAGGGATTCTCATTAGCATAGCACCCCAAGTACTTTTCCAATGGCTAGAATAATGGCAGGGGTCAATAATCACATGATAGCACGTGATGGGGCCACAGATATGGGTCTTTATTTCCTAGGTATCTACAAACTTTGTGTGTGGTCAAGTTAACTTAAATTCCCTGAGTTTTACTATGATTGTGTGTAACAAACATATGAAATGGTAGACACTGTGATGATTAGAAAACAATATGATGAGAGCACATGGCACATTAATCGAATGTTAGTGCTCATATGGTTTGCCCATCGCCTGCATTCCTCACTTCCATAAATGGTATTGCTGTGATTGTTTACGTGGACTCTACCTACATAACACAACAAACCAAGAATTCTTGCATTGAGACTGTGGGGCTTTTGATTTTAGACTATTAATTTATGAAGGGATCTTGGATGAAATTATATGAATCCTATTTATTTTTCTCATGAACACACAGCCCCGCTAGATTAAGAGCTCTATCCAAAGCCACACAGTAAGTCAGGGACTATATGGAGTCTAGAGCTCTATCTGCAATGCACCACTTATGTTTTCTATATAGAAAAATATATTTTTCAGGGAAAAATCTCTAAGATCTATTCCAACCCTCAGACCAAATGATCATTAAGCCAAATGCCTGGCATCATGAGTCACAAAATTTTTCCACATAACTTTGTAATATTATTTATATACAGGAAATTCAAAAATGCAATTATTTATTGGGTTTTATGCAAACTTGTATGTCTCTTATATTTTTATAACCAACACATCACATGAAACATTCTATATAACTGCTCTGTATTATAGTAGCGAAAACTAAAGTCAAACAAATTAGATACCATATACAAGCACCAAGCGTATTGCTTAAAAATTAGCAAGCATTCAATAGTTTATTGTCAGATAGGGTCTTTACTTTGCTTCCTTCCTTGATAATAAATAAATAAATAAATAAATCAGCATAAACAAACAGAAAATATGCATTCTAAGAAAAGAGAGACTATCAAGACAAAAATCTGCAATGGCTGCGACTGTAATGAAACTGAATTGGACAGGAAGGGCAGAGCCTGACCTTTGTTTTGATTTTATCCGTGCATGCACCAGTCATTTCAAATCTGTGTGTGGCTGATGCATCACACAGCCTGTTTCAGGGTTAAGGCATCCTGTGTGAGGATGCATACTCCTCTCTACTTCTGTTTTGTTCTGGGGGTTTCTTTATTTTTCTCACTTTGGAAATCCTGCCCTCACCTAGCCACAAAAGAAGCCTACTAAGCTTTGAAACAGGGAGGAATAATTCCCTCAATTCTGGATTATACTCGAGTGAGGTGAAAGGAATCACAGTGCCTATGCTGGGGTGAAGGAAGAAAGCATTTCCACATCGGTGCAAGCACAAAGCTGATGAAGATAAATTGTTGAAGAGTAGACAAATGCAGACAGTTTGTCCTGATAGCATGCAAACAAGAGTTACCCTTTGCTGTCCTCAGAATTTGCCAAAATTCCATGTCCTCCTCCACCAACATTTTTTTTCTTTTTTCCCTTTATAAATAACTTACCTTGTGGAAAGCTAGATGATAAGTATTTGAAACTACTCGACCAATGAGGTTTTAAAATGCAGCTGAAGACTGCCTTCCTGTGAGGAGACTGGCCTCACAGTTTAGAAGTGTAAATAGGTCTAGCTAATTGGAGCACCTGATATCCCTCCCCCTACTTCTTAAAAAAAAAAAAAAAGCCTCTGATGTGAATGGGCTTCTGTCCTCAGGCAAAAGCACTAAACTTACTTGGGAGCCTCCCCCTGCTAGAGCGGAGCCCACAGCCTTCAGTGCCTCTCTGGGGCTGTCCGCTGGAACTTTCCCCCTGGAACTGTCCGCTAGTGAGACACTCTGTGGCTACCTTTGACCCCTGTCCCTAATCTACTCTGACACATTCCAGGCTGTCTCACTGGATCATTCTATCTGGTTCATTGCACACCATCCGAGCCAACAATCGGCATGTCCTTTTTCCCATCTGTGTGTTCTAGTTTAGGCTGGGTCAGGAGAGATGTCACTGTTTCTCTACCTCACTCCTGACGGCTCTCTGATTTTCAGCATTTAACTTTATAAACACTAACTTGCAAAGACCTGAAGTCAAGTGACATATTGGTAAATTCAGCACTGTTGAGAGTATTTTTGTTTATTGGTTTAGAAGGGCACTGGAATGTCTGTTTACACAGAGCCCCTCTTTTTCTCATCTAACCACCTTTTCCACTTTCCTAAGCATTACAAATAATGGATGTTATTATGATTATCCATTCTTTAATGCTCATTTCCAACTCTACCTGCTTCGAAAAGCTGCTCCCAGTTGCCCCACACCTAATGAAGATCAATCACCCCTATGTCAATTCTATCAATTCTACGTATTTTAACTCTATGCATCTCCTACATATAAGTCTTCCAAATAAATACAAGATTGGCTTGCTTAGTATATTCTCTATCTAGGCATCTCATTAGGTACCGGATTATTTGGTGGTGAAAAGTTCTCTGATTGAACTCAGTATGCAAGGAGACCCACATGATAACACATAGTTAAAACAGATGAGTATAAAGGAAATAAAACAGGTGTAAGGGGAGAATTATTAATTATTCCATAGGGAATCAGAAACAAGAAGTAACATAAAAGGAAGGCAGTTATAACAAGAACAGGCTTGAGTTTGAATTCTCATTTTAACAGCTACTAGATGCTCAGTATCAAGCAAGGTGTTCAATATATTTGGCCTGATGTGTAGCCCAAATGGTGACAATGACTATCCATCATGCATATCTAAGGATTAAATGCATAATTAAATATAATAATGTGTGTCAAGCATTTAGCACCACAACTAAAACTCAAATAGTATATGCTTCACTCATATTGAGGAAAAGGGCTCAATATATATCATAGTACAAAATGAAGACATTATCAATAATTCTGGTGTAGCATTGACAGCCCATAAATATGTTGACTAAGTCAATGGCACTGGCATCAGAAGGTCCAAAATGGATGACCTTAAGTGGCTATGGAATTTAATAATGATAGAAGAACCTTTCCTGTCTGACTACAGTATCTCTACTTCCATTCATTGCTCTGAATGCTCCATACTACAAGGAACCCGTGTGTGTGTGTGTGTGTGTGTGTGTGTGTGTGTGTGTGTGTGTGTGTGGCATGAGAAGTTATCACAGTAAAGACAGTGGCCAAAATACAAGGATGCTCCCTTGGGGAGTATGTGTGTACATGGCTGGGTAGTGATAGTGGTGGTGGAGGGTGGTAGGATATGATCTAGATGATGCTACTCTGACATCTAGCATGAGATATTTTTTCCCATTTTATTAGAGCTTTTTTTCATATTCTGATATAATTTTCCTGCTAAAGAGTATATTTATTTTATTCTGTCTTCAGAAAAAGAAGGAGCTGAAGAAATTATCTGTCAGATAAGAAATATGTAGTGTGTTGGGGCGCCTGGGTGGCTCAGTCAGTGGAGTGTCCAACTTCAGCTCAGATCACGATCTCCTGCTCATGGGTTTGAGCCCCGCATCGGATTCTATTCTGACAGCTCAGAGCCTGGAGCCTGCTTTGGATTCTGTGTCTCCCTCACTCTCAGCTATCCCCTGCTCGTGCTGTCTCTAAAAAAATGAACGGTTAAAAAATAAAAAAAAAAAAAGATGCAGTGTGCAAGGCCACCCGCTTTCCCATGCCAGCTGGATTCATTAGTGTGGGGTTGGGAGAAGGCAAAAGATTTTTGACTTCATTGTGATCCAGGATTTTGGTCAGATCGTGGTGCCCAAGGAAAGAGGGGTAAATATCTGGTCTACTTTTTAAATTAATTCTGACATAGGGACTCATTCCTTTTCCAGACGATGGTCTGGGAAAGAGCAAAAAATGGAATTCTCTTCTTTTTAAAAATTTTATGATTACTATTTTTGGAATTATCTTCTTTTTTTTATTCCATTCTGTAAAGCAAGTATTTAACCCTCTTTGTTTTCAGTCTAACTTGTGTAAGAATACCTAACAGTCTAAGGGGAAAGAAGATTTGAGAAGTATTTTATAAATGTGAAGATCAGAAAACTAACTTTTTCTAGAAAGAAAGCAGTGGAGTCTTGTAACAAAGCTCTGGCATCAGATCTTTGAAACATCAAAAACAGTGGTCATCCTCTTTCTCAGTGCACGCTTAGTTTCAGAACTGGTCATAGTACCCTTTGATAAATGCTAGGAGGAATATTTTTAGCATAAAATTTTGGTATTAAGATGATGCCACCTCCATTCCTCCATTCTAGGGATTCAGAGTCTGTGAACTGGTGAAGACAGTGAAGCTATTTGAGAAGTTGTGATTCTTTATGGTAACTATTCAATTCACACGTCTGCCACTCATCACGTCACTACATCCACCTTATCTCTGGCAGGCAGGGGTCATCACTTGGCCCCTGCCATTGTGCTGTCTCACTATCTTCATTGGATTCACGAAGCAATTAAGTGGCAGCATTACCCATTGTTTTTCCTGGCCTACAGAAAAGACCTATTACAGAATTTCTCAAGAATGTCATTGTTCCCCTTACTCATATATGTCTCAGAGACTTAACACAAGGAATATTCTCTGGAATCTCTCAAGGGACATAGTTCAAAAGTAGCTAACCAGGTAAATTCTTACCTGAATTTTGATTTCCCTAAGCGTTTTGATAATTTTCAACAACGTATTGAGAAAGCCTAAGAATCTCAGCTGAATTCAATATAAGCCATCTGGGGAGTCAGCTTTCAATCAATCAACCAAGCAAAGTGTAAACCCAAAGCCATATGAGATCAGACAAACACGCAAAACCACTTGCATTTGAAAAGAATTTCTCACTCTTTTTCCTAACATATACTATTAGGTTCAAATGGGAAAACAGAAATGGCACTGGCTCTGGAATCGGATGGACAGGAGTTCAATACTAGCTTCAATATTTATTGGTTTTGTGACTTAACAATGGGCTTCCTTACGTACAGTTATAAGTGTTAACCACCTCCATTTTTTTTTACAGAAGAGAAAACATATTAATGAGATAATGGATATAAAAAATATGATTAGACAGTACTCTAGGAATATCCATGGAGCTAAACGATGGTGCATTAGATGCTACTCCATTCTCTAGAAGTGACCTTAGTGATCACACATTCCAATTCCCTATTTTAACAAAAAGATACCCTGAAGTTTATCCTAAAAAGGATGATGTAAATTTTCAGAGTTGAAAACTTGGTAGTGTATAGAAAAAATGAATCCGTGACCCACAGAATTTCTTGTGAAATCATTTCACATGGTATTTGAGGCAATTCATTAAATTTGAACTTTCCTAAATTAGAGAAACAATACGATGAAAAGTTTCAAAAAAACAAAAACATGATAGGTATGTACCTTGTAATATTTGGGGAGGGTGCAAAGTAAACTTGACTCAAAGATGATGTATTTTATCCTGAGTATGCATGGGGGTATATGTTAAAAATCCAAGAAAAAATATTAAGGGAAGAGCAATACTCATTTCTAACCATGTAAAATGTTATATTAAACAACACAAATTTTGAGAAGGATACAAATTGGGATTATTGTAGCCAATTGGAACCTCTAGTATGGCATAGATGCTATTGTTAACAGAGCATTTATCCATTTGTTCATTGACTATTCAGTGAGCATTTGCCCTGTGCTAGGAACCATAAGTTTATGTGCTAATAAGGATACAGTAAAGAACACACATGAACCCTTGGTCTTGTGGACTTTCTACTAGAGTGAGGTGGGGGGGGGTGACAGATATGTGACAAGTATGTAAAATCTGTAGTATGTCTTATGGTAGGAGAAAAACAAGTAAGTTAGTACAGAGAAAGACAGATACCATATGGTTTCACTCTTATGTGGATCCTGAGAAACTTAACAGGAACCCATGGGGGAGGGGGAGGAAAAAAGAAAAAAAAAAAAGAGGTTAGAGTGGGAGAGAGCCAAAGCATAAGAGACTGTTAAAAACTGAGAACAAACTGAGGGTTGATGGGGGGTGGGAGGGAGGAGAGGGTGGGTGATGGGTATTGAGGAGGGCACCTTTTGGGATGAGCAGTGGGTGTTGTATGGAAACCAATTTGACAATAAATTTCATATAATAAAATAAATAAATAAATTAAAAAAAAAAAGAAAAACAAGTAAGTTAAGGTGACAGGGAGTGGAAGGAATAAAACCATTTTTTCATGAAGAGTGATTAGGTAAGAAGCCCTCACTGACAAGGTAACATTTGTGCAGAGATATGAAGGAAGAAGGAGTGAGATAAAGCAGTACGCACAAAATGCTGTGATGTTTGAGCATGGCTAGAATGGTTCATAAATAGCAAAAATGTCAGCGCCAGGGACAGAGTGAAGAGATAGGGGAGTTGTAGGAGGTGAGGTGAAATGTGTAATGAACGTGAGGTCAGGGAGAAGGTGAGCAGGGGACACGTCATGCAGAGCCTTAAAGATGAAAGCATATATTCTTCATGGTATGAGAAATCATTGGAGAGTTTTGAATGAGAGTAACCTCTGATTTACATCAAGAAAATTATGGTTGCTTTGTAGAAAATAGAGGATAGTTAGCAATAATGCAATGATAAAGCATTTACCCTTTCCTTGCTGAGTGAGTGATGTTGGGCAAATTAACATGGCTACATTGGCTCTACCTGTACAATGGGGATATTGACAACTTAACAAAAGTAACCACAGTGTTGTGATGATTTGCTTGGATAAAGCATGTGGTCTCCCAGTCCCAACTCTAGCATAACTTTGGTGGAAGAGGTGAGGGCAAAATCTAATTGATCCAAAAAAGACAATCGTCATATGGATGGAGCATAGAGATCCCACTGGAGGCCTCTGCGTATTTTTAGTTCATGGAATTAACTACAATTGTTTAAAAAAAGAGAGAGAGAGTAAGAGAAAAAACCTCAAGAGAAAATAGATGTCTAGTTAGGGCCAAATTCTCAGCCTGGTCTCAAGTGTTTATACATTTAATATTTATTTAACAGGCAATCTATAGCTAGTTAATTAGATAGCATGCTTAATATCTCATTTTCTTTAGTTGTATGGGTAAATGCTAATTAAATTCCTGAGCATTCCTCACAAGTGTAATGCAATAATAGGAACATCGTCACACACTTATTGGTTCTGCAGATTTGAATTAATTACATTGCAAGTAGATTTATCTTTCATATATTTATACCTCAATAGGTGCTCTTCCCCGACAATCATGGGGGATTTAATTTCCATACCACCATCTTATTAATTCTAAATTAAATATGTTTAGTAGGAGTTTAATACTTGCTGAAGCTCTACTTAGTGATACTTCTTCCACACATCTAGATTTTGAAATTCATTTTGCCTGATGCTGCTAAAAAGGAATAGAGACAATTAATAAGGCAGCAAGAGAGACTACAAAATGTAATTTGGAGACAAGCCAAGGAATTTGCTACTGGACTGTGCTTTACCAGTATCTTGGGGAACATCTCTTGGTTTGGTCAAACTCTTCTCAACATCTAGCCATAGGATGATACCTTTATGAAAAACAAAATATATATTTTGTGTATTCCACTCTCACATTTTCTCTCTATTCTGCTGCCTTAATGCCGCTGCCTTAATTCCAAGGTCTCTCATCTTCCACATAGGCCTTCTCCTAGTGCTCTGTCAAATCTAGCCTTGTTCCATCCATTCTGCCATACAGCTAGCTACCAGAGCAATCTTTCACTTATCAAAATGATGAGCCTGCTGCTCCTCTCTTTATCTCCAGAATATAGTCCAGATTTTTTACCAATGACATGTGACATCTTCCTGTTCACCCTTGCAATCTCTTTCTTCACCTTTGGTCCCATCAGTCCCCAAAACAGACTGTCACATGAAATTCTGAAAGCGTGAACACTTCCAAGCGCCTGCTTGGACCTTCTCCTCTCTTTCCTAGCTCACTCCTACCCCATTGCTCAAAACTCAGATGTATGCTGATTGAGTGAAGAATAAGATATTTGTGTTGACTCTGAAGTATCTAATGCCAAATCTGCTTTATTTTTCTGGGGTCATGACTCCAGGGGTATGTGGACTGGTCCTTCCTCTTATGACCAGTTTTCTCTTCAATGCGTTCCTGGATTACTTCCCTCTTTCACAGGAATCATGACCCATTTTTTGTTTCCTATTCTGTCACTCACCTAGAACCCAAGGTGAGGTTTAATATATTTATTCAAAATTAATTTAGACTCCCTACTGAATACTAGGAACTATGTATGTATAATGCAGTAGAAAACCTATATCACGTTACAGAAAGGAAGCAATGAACAGATTGATAAAAAAGAGTCTTGGTAAAATTAATTCAATATAGACCATAAGGGACTGGTTAAGAGTAAAAGCTCTGGAATATTTTGCTGAGTGAGTTCCTTATTAGTACTGAGTCTACACTCATCATCAAAGGGGTGCCTGGGTGGCTCAGTCAATTAAACATCTGACTGACTCGGGTCATGATCTCACAATTTGTGGGTTCAAGCCCCGTGTCGGGCTCTGTGCTGACAGCTCAGAACCTGAAGCCTGCTTTGGATTCTGTGTCTCCCTCTCTCTCTCTGCCCTTCCCCACTACCCTCCCCTCTCAAAAATAAATAAACATTAAAAAAATTTTAAATAAATGGAAGAGCTCAGTGATGCTATGAGGAATAAATAAAATGTAATTCAGGTAAAGCACCTGGATGATTTACTCACCTAAGCTATTCAGAAAGGGTCTATCTCAGCCATCTGATAAGTTTGGGAACTAGTGTATTTTAATAAATGTAAATAAGTACACATAATAGGTACTCATAAATATTACCTCTTATAATGATAAACAATGTCCTTATACTGTAAATGAGGAAACAAAGGTTCAGTCTCTTCTTGTAAAGAAAACGGTATATAACAAAGATAATAACGCCTGTCCTTTTATTTGCTTATCACTAAATAATAAATGCATGGGACATATAAATAAACAAGCAAAAATAAATAATATACAGCCTGCAGTTTCATCAATAAATTATACATTTCTCCTGGGTTGACAGAGAATTTACATTTTATTTGATGGT
Organism: Leopardus geoffroyi; assembly: GCF_018350155.1. NCBI lineage: Eukaryota > Metazoa > Chordata > Mammalia > Carnivora > Felidae > Leopardus > Leopardus geoffroyi. Next base: position 37,857,092 of record NC_059335.1, on the reverse strand, counting down.
ATTGATGATTGTGATAGCCTGAAAATTTTGAAGAAAATTACATTTGGATATTTCAAAGAGAGTAACTGCAAAGAGTAGATAATAATTTATAAGTGTATATATCTGTATGGCTAAATTATGGATTTTTAGCAAAAATCCAGAGGATCAGAGAGCTGAAGACCCAGGAGAGGAAGAAGGGTAAGATTGGTTTCAGACTACTGTTCTCAATAAAACTGTACCTAGCCCTTTGCAATCTTTAAATAACTTTCTCGAGCGTTACTGTATTTAACATGGAGACTTGGAGGAAAGGTAAGAGACTGACTGTATGGTAATGAATAAGGAAACAGAAGCTTAAAGACAGAGAAAAGAAACTCACCAAAATCACAGACATGGTTAGTGGCAGAATTGGGGCTGCAACTTTGTATTTGTATTATTTAATCCAGGGCTCTGTCCACTACCCCACTGTTATATCCTTCCGCCCTCTTCCCGTGCAAGCTCTGTGGGAAGTGTCCATTTTAGTCCTTTGCTGATTTTGGGAAAAATTTTATTTATATGAATTTAAATAATTTAAATAGTGAGATTCTCTTATCTTAGCTTTTATTAAACAAGTTATTCAGAATTTAACAACAAAAAGCCCTTGTGTATATTTAATAAGAAGGTAACAGCACTTTACAGGCCATTAATAAAGGATGGATTCTTTGTGTCCCTTGCTGACCAATTTGTCATCCAGAAAACCTTGGAAACTGAGCACGGAATTCCGGGGCTTACTGTGCCAAAACTCAAGGTGACTCTAAGATCATCTATTTCAGATTATCGGTTGTCCTCAGCCCTTCCCTGATTTCTCTCCTGTGTTCCGGGAGCTGGTTCATTCAGCCTTCGCCCACCTCTAAATCATACCTACTTCACAGTGTTTCACCTGAATTTCTCCTTGCCTCTACTTAGCTTCCCTTTCTGTTCTCCCTGGTCCTCATTAGGCGTCTTTATTTCTGTGAGTCTGTGATGAGGCAGTAAGTTATCTGTGTGGAAGTCGTTCATAGCTTCAAGGGTTGAGAATGAAGGGAGGGAAGATATCAAATCTTTTGTCCTGTCAGCCTATGATCAGAACCAATGGGATACTAGAGATATCTATCATGTCCTTGTCACTGTAATTCTATTTAGATCTTTCATTTTCTTTTTTATATACTCTAAACTGTAGATAATCTGAACTGGTATCTGCTTTCGAAGCTAGTAGTTCTCAGACTTGAACATGCATCAGAATCACCTGGGGGATTTATAAATACACAGATTCTTAGGCTCAACCCTTAGGGGTTCTCATTCAGTAGGATTTTGTGGGACCTAAAATACTATTTCTAACAAGTTTTCATATGATGCAATGCTGCTCATTGTGAATCATGTTTTGGGAACTATTTATAAACATGTGTTGATCTCTTTCACATCTATGATATATGATCCTCATCTGAAACATCTTTGACCTCCATTGCCACAATCCCAAACCATCCTATCCACTAAAACTCACTTAAATCTGTCTTCACTCACCTGTTTATTTACTGAAAATGTATTAAGGCCCTACTATGTGTCAGGCACTAAATTTGGTCTGTGGCCACAGGAAGATTTGATTTCAAAGCCATCCTTATTTTCTCCAGCTAGAAAGAACTGATAGCTTCTTCCTCTTAGCAAAACTTCTGCCCATTACCAAAGAATTGAACTTAAACCACCATCTTTGGCAACACTTAGAACTTGATAGAAATGCAATTTCAGATACTACTGCAGACCTACAAAATCAGAATCTGCACTTTATTAGGATCCTGGTTGATTCATATGCAAAATTTGATTCTGAGAAGTATTGTTTTACTATATACCATAGACTCTTTGAGATAAAAAACTAGGTTTTATTCAGCTGTGAATCCCCTAAAATACCTAACAAAGTGTCTTGTCCTGCAATGGAAGGGTAAGGAGAGAAGCGGGCGAAAGACCACTGCCATTTTGTCAAGATTTACTTACCATAGGTAAAGTTTTAGTGCAGTGGCTGACACAGCTCATTTAATCTTTACAACACAAAGTAACTAGTGGTCACTTGTTATAATGGATTAAATTCACTTTGCTTGAGTTTATTCTGGAATGAAGGCAAACTGCGAGCATCCCATCAAAATTGTAGAGGATGTGGAAGATATCTAAAATCCTTACACAAAAGACAATTGCTTTCAAAATTTTATTTTGCTCTCTTCAGAAGCCTAGTGATTATTATTGACAATAGCCCTACTTATGGAGCAGAGTGTTTATCATAGAGTTAGGTGTTTTATTTGACAGGGTTTTGTTATGATGGTTGAATGTTGGTTGTTATTTTCCTACTTGTTGACTAATACAAGTGAAATACAACTAATACTTGTTGACAGACTAAAGATCATGCAGCTTTAGGTGGGGAAACTAAAAAAATAAATAGGTCAAGATTTGAATGTACCAAAGAAACGTTCATTTTCTTGGCTAATCAATATTTAGTGTTAAGAAACATGTGGAGAGGCATTTAACTTTTACTATTTAATGAGATTAACTTTTATCCAAAACTCTGGTTATAGACCACTTTCAAAAAAGAAAAAAAATTTTCTTGAGAATAAGCTTCATGGGACAAATATAAGTCATAGCTGTGTCTTGAGTATCACCCAGCTAAAACATTAGCAGTTCTTAATAAGGATGAGAGAATGGTGTTTGCCCTCTAGAGACATACACCAACGTCTAGAAATATTTTTGTTTGTTACAACAGAAAATGGGGTTTTGGCTTACATGTAATAGACCAGTGATGTTGTTCAACCTTTGACAATGCACAAGACAGTTCCACCCACAATCATATGACCCAAAATGTCAACAGTTCTGAGATGGAAAACTATGATCTAATTAATGTGTTCAACAAAATAAAGACAGTATTCATTGAATCCAAAAATCTGAAAGCAGGAAAGGGCTTCTGAAGGAACAGAACCTAAGAAACCTCCTGTATTCTGCCTCTTGAGATGAGGATTCTGAGGCATATTCTGCTCAGCTCCACAGTGCTTACCCTTCAGAACTGAGCCCTAGTTGCAATCAGTGTGGTCTAACCTAATAACATCTTTGGATCAGATTTCCCTCCTTTATTGTTAGCTCATCCTTTATGGAAAAAGAAAAACAGACTAAGAGCAAGACTCCACCTTTTTCTTTTAGCACAGTAGAATTCAGAACTGATGAGTTAAGCTTATTGCATATCTTACAAAGCCAACTAACAGAAAAATGCTAGAATGGGGCTGACGACAATGGTATTGGTCCTTATATTATGAAGTCTATTTTACTTTTCTAAAAGAAGAAAACTTAGAGAAATTCTGGATGTGGATATTGGTGAAGGCCCCTATATTAAGTGTCACACAAATCTATGAAAACACACACACACACATATTACACACACGTTGTTTCTCCACCTGTTTAGCAAAAAGGAAATAGAAAATATTCATTGTTAGGAATTGAAGAAGGAATGGTGTGACAACAATATGATGTATATACAACCAACAAGCCAGTGGTAAAATCCAAATTTCCCATGTTTCCATCACTTCTTTGTGATTGTGTGCACATATTTTTCTATTTACCTTCTTAAAAAAGGATTATTGGGGAACCATGTTTGTCCATATGCTGAGAGTTTGGTACTAACAATCCAAGGTGCTGTTTAGGTAATTAAAAAGTAGCCCCATTTAATTATGAAGGAACCCACATTTGTTTATGTTCACTAACTTTCTAGAAGTTCTCAGGTCACTGGGAACAAACACCTGTTTACGTTCAGTCACACCTTCAGAAAACAGTGTGGCCAAGACCATGCACCCCACTTTTCAGAAGAATGCTGACTTTTGCAGAATTGAAAAGGGAGACTTACAAGATAAAGTCATTTCCTAAGTTCCTGAATTCGAACAAATCTTAGAATTATCTTGCCTGTTTGTCTTTTGTCATTTTATAGGTAAGAAAACTACATGTAACAAACAAGAGAATGAATTTCTTGGGATCAGTAACAGATTGGGATTAGAACTCAAGTGTCCAGAGTCCCATTTTCGTGTCCTATTAGTTACACCACAAAGTTTGGATTAACCAAGGGCACTATGTAGGCACCTATTCATCACCTCCTGCTTCTCTACCCACCACCCACCACCCACTCCATCTACACTCTTCCAGCTTTCAATCCAGGTCTTCCTTACTACTCATGCTGCCTTGCACTGCCCTGTGGAACTTGCTTAAAGCCCAAGCACAAACCTGCTTACAGGAAATTGCAGGACTGAATGTTTCAGAGATGCCTGGGGATATATTTGGTTATTGATGCTTTGAGAAGCATGAGATGTATTCTTTTGAAGTGGACTCATGATGACAACAAGCTTTTACTAAAGTGGCATTTTCTTCCCTGAGGGCTTAGCTGCAGAATGTATGTGAAATATGAAAGGATTACTTCATTTTGTTTACTTATTCAGTGTATATTTATTATTATTATTATTTTTTTACAATCTGTGGTCATTGCCTCCTCTCATCAAACTCTGACCCAAAGATTCAATTAGAGAGCTTTACTGGAAGTTTGCTCTTTCTTGAGGTTCACCTGCAGGGTAGGAAAGAATATATTTTGGCCAGGAATCAAAGACACTGCAAACATCCTCTGCTCAAATTACTTTGAGTCCATATTTCTATTAAATTTCCAGTAAAGTATGCTCAATAAATCATTGCATTTGAAATTAATTGTTTCAATGAGGCATTTAATTTTGCACAATCCATTGCTCTGGGTGTATATTAGCTAAATATTTATGAGTTGATTATTTCCAAAGCAGTCAGATTTGTTAAGGACAGAAGATAACTATCTTCCCGTATGATTTGCCCAAGATTTTTTTTCTAAGTGATTACTGAAATGTCAAAGTTGTAAAAAACATTTGTACATTTTACACAAAATGAAGTATGATGTGTTAGATTTTCAATTAATGTCCCAGGCTGTTCCATAAAGCGTGACAGTTTAAAGCTATCTCGTACATCTCTATCCATGAAGTTCCTAGAACTCAACACTAAGGGTGTCTTCCTGAAAGCAAATTTAATTATTAGGACACAAGCAAACCAACTTAACCTGAAAGCAGAAAGTCCACTCAAGATTTGGAACAAGCAACCAGGTGTACTTACTACAGAGTATTTACAAAATAAAAGCAGCAAAATAAATGATTATATTCAAATACCATTGATTACTGGTAGATATTTAAAAATACAGGCAAAACTAAAGAGTTTCTGGTAAATATCCTCATATAAACTCCCGCTGGGAGCTACTTCATGAGAATTTAGAGGTTATAACACTTTCCCCATCCCTTCGTCTTTCTCTATTGCAAATTTTCAAAGGTGATCAAAGTGCTGTCTAATTTGTTGACCGATATTTATTTAGTATCTGGACTTGAATGTGTTTTTAGGAAGCTGTGGAAAGTGGGGGTGTTTTAAAAGTTTGGATTGGCTAAATCATGGAAAAAAGTAAAGATGGCCAGTGGATTACGAGTTGATGGCACAATCACCAGAACAGTCTTAGAAGAAGAAAAAAAAATCTCTTGTATGCATAATTCAGATGATCATTTAATAAAGATAGAACATAAAAAATCACTTAGAGAAACAGAATTCAAAGGCCTACAATGTTAAGTTTTGGAATAAAAAAATTGAGAAGAGCTATAAAGATTTCTAATTTCTTCTCTCTCTTCTGTAGAGTCAGAGATATCGGATCACCATTGACACAATGATTTGAAATATCTTACACATCTTTAAAACTAAAAGATGAATGTGCACTTGTAACCATGAACTGATAGTAGGACATTTTATCTTTTGACATATGTATGTCTTTCTGATAGTTAGGGTTCCTGCTACCACCAAGGTGGAAACTCCAAGCACATCCTAAATTTCTCTTTCCTTTTCTCAACCACATAAAAGAGATAATGAATTCATACCTAATTTGACTCCTAAAGCTCTTTCCCATGTGACCTCTCTTTATCCCACAAGTACTGCTGGAGTTCAGATCTTCATTGTTTTCTCCTGCCAGTGTCTTCAGCTGGACTTGTAGTGTATCCTCCTAAGGGATCCCTCACCACCTAATTCACCACCATTACCCCACTGAGGCTAACCATGCTACCAGACTAGCCTTTCTAAAATGCCAAAATGCCAAAACTTTCACTGATATCTCACAAACTAAAATGTGAAAAGTTTAGCATGGTGTAAAAGATCTCCTGAGGCCTAGCCGTACCTCTCCAGTTCCATTCTCCATCTTTCATTGGCCTACTTTATGTTCAAGGTAACAATGCTTAAGAAATTTCTTAGTTCTCTTTTATTCCTCTGCACACATAACTTTGCACTGGGTAATTCCTCTGCTTTGAATTCCTTCTCATTCTTGTTTTTCTGGGAAATCCTTCCTACCTTTTTGGATTCATCCCATGGATACTCTTTGTCTACAATGAAGTATTTCCTGATCCTGAACATACTCATAATCTTCTCTCTCCCCCTCTCTCTCTCACTTGCCTCTGTTGGTACCCATCTTTATTGTCTTTATTATTATATCTATGTGGGCCTTTATCTAAGTTGTATAGCCACAAGCAAGACACTTAATTTGTCTGGAATTGTTTCGTCATCCAAGTGTGCTACAAAGCGTGAACTAAATTGGTTACCTCATTTAAGGACCAGAATTCACATTTTGAAGCACCTAGTAAGGTACCTGTGAGTGATCAGTATGAGACAGTTAACTTAGTAAATGAAAGGTCAACCATTATTATTAAATTCCTCTTAGTCTCCCTTAAAACTAATTTTTTTCTCTAAAGCAATACAAGCATTTAACTCTTCACATTTCCTAAAAGAATTTCCAATTTAGGAAATATTTGGTTTTAGTATTTTGCATACAAGAAAAGAAATATGGCAATATCCTTGCTATAAATAGTAATGCATATGTTAAATAGTATTTAATTTAGGGGTGCCTGGGTGGCTCACTCAGTTAAGATTTCAGCTCAGGTCATGATCTCACAGTTCATGGATTCGAGCCCAGCATTGGGCTCTATGTTGAAAGCTTGGAGACTGCTTCGGATCTTCTGTCCCTCTCTCTTTCTGCCCTATATCCTCCCTCCCTCCCTCCCTCCCTCTCTCTTTCTCTCTCTCCCAAAAAAAAGTATTTAATCTCTCTTGACCTGTATATATTATTCTATTTCTTAAAGAAAAAGTGATGTCTCTTGTGAAATAAATCTGATATCTGCAGTTATTAAAACTAAGCTATATACCTCATTCTAGATAAGAAATCACTAATTACCTCATTTATTCATTCATCCATCTATCCATACCTTGACTCACATATTCATCAAAATGGATTCATATATTTGTGTAGGGCACATATTTTGACTTCTGAATATGTTAGAAAACACCTAAAATGTCCCTATTCCTAAGCTACAAAATGGGTACTATGAATGAAGGACTAATGTGCTTGAACTTATTGCCCATATTAATAATTCAGACATTAACATTTCTTTATCATAAATGTGTTGTCTTCCTTAACTAGTTTAATATATTGATATATAAATATATTTATATCAGAGATGTAACAGGAATATGTTAAATTTAGTATGTGTCCATTTATCAATTAATTAGTTAAGAAAAGATTAATTTAATGACTCTGTGCCAGGCATCTGTGTGCTAAGTATTGAAGATTCAAAGTTGAATAATATATGGTCACTTCCCTGGAGTATTTCCCTGGCAGCTGGGGGGAGACAAGGAGACTGTTATACAATTATTTCCTTTAATGTGGTAAGTTACAAAAGTGGTGTATATGTGTGGTGAGGGTGGAGTGAGGCAACAGTAAATTCTTCCTGTAGGAGTTAGGCAATTCTATCCAGAAGGGAATATGTTTGGTCTGGGTCTTGAGATCTGGGTCTTGAATGCATGAGATGTTTCCAGAGAGGCCAAGTATTCTTGAAAAAGAGATTACACATATATGTTTGTGGGTTTAGAAATATTGCAGGGCATGTGTGGTACCATGAATAAAACATTATTTTTTTAAATTGTTAAAACCTCTTTTAAAAATCACTTAAAAATCCATTGAAATCTTATGCATCATCTAGTTTGGCATAATAGAGAAAACGTGAGCTAGGAATCAGATGTATCTACCTTTAATAATGGCAACATTTACAAGATCTTGGGAAATTTTCATGACCTATGTGAGTCACATTTCCCCCATCTGAGTCTCATTTTTAAAAATCTGATAAAAAGCTTTATAGTGACACCTAATTTGCTTGGCTTTCATCAGAATTAAATGAGGCACTCTATTGAAACTATTCATAAAGTGCAATGTCAAAATGAGCATTAAATAAATGTCAACCCCCTTCTCCTTTTGCTTACAAGAAATACCAAGTGGAATTCATCTCTATAAAACCATTGAAGTATATCCCCAAGAATGTTATGTGAAAACACCTGTTTTTCTTATTCAAATGTATTTCATATCTTTTATATCTCAGATTAAAGTTGCATTCAAAGTTTCATATTTGGTTAGAGAACCTTTGTGGCTCATTTGGTTAAGCGTCTGAGTCTTGATTTTCGGCTCAGGTCATGATCTCATGATTCGTGGGATTGAGGCCCACGTCAGACTCTGAGCTGACATCATGGAGTCTATTTGGGATTCTCTCTATCCCCCTCCCCTGCTCACCTTGGCTCTCCCTCAAAATAAGTAAATAACTTAAAAAAATATTTCACATTTGGCTAAGGTCTTAGTGATTTCCGATTAGGGAACAGCTAGGTTTTCTCAGATTTTAGCAGACCAATATATCGCCAATGATTTTTTTTAATGTTTATTTATTCTTTGAGAGAGAGGGAGAGAGTTTGCAAGTGGGGGAGGGGCAGAGAGAGAGGAGACAGAGGATTTGAAGCAGGCTCCGTGCTGACAGCAGAGAGCCCAAGATGGGGCTTGAACCTATAAACTGCGAAATCATAACCTGAGTCAAAGTCAGATGCTCAATTCACTGAGCCACCCAGGTGCTGCCATCACCAATGATTTTAAGGAAGAGAGTAGCTGTACAAGCAATTTCAAATGCAAATTTCTTCAGTGTTTAACAATATAAACTATGAATTTATAGGCATTTAATAAAGTTAGATTTCTGGACACAAATTATAGGGTAGATATCCCCAGTGAAATTTTTTGAATCATCAGTCAGAGAAAAATTAGTTTTATTGTCATCATTATGTAAAGAGTCAACTTTGGCCTCACACAATCACAGCAGTCTTAGGAGCGGCTGACAGTTGTTTATCTCACAAACACACAGAGCTCACCCTGCCTTTCACCTTTCCACACTTTTTCTGTCAACAGCAGACATTTATTATCTGCAGGAAGAAAGAGATTACCTTATGCATTGCTTTTACTATGATTAATGTGAGGAATAATCATTGAAGGGTACAGTTTCACAAAGGAAACAAATGTCTGTCTTTATGGATTATTGAAAATCATAATGTTTCATCTTCTGTAGGAAAATGAAATGATCAAATACCAGTTTGCAGTATTCAAAGGAAATATAGATACCATTTAGATATAGTCAGTGTTCATCCATAAAGCAGGCAAAGCATTATATGGTATTCATGTAGGCATTAAGGCTATTGAACAAGATGAAATTGTGCTATAGAGGACAGAGTTGGAACACAGGCAAAACTGCTTTGAGTTCTTGATATGTCAATAGATGTGAAATGGCATAATTTAAAAGAAGCTTTATATTTATAAGGCACTTACATACCAATTATTTCATTTGACCTTCTTAAGATTCACTCAGATAAAAATGGGAACTTTTCTATGCTATACATCCATTTTACCATCAAGTCCCAGCTGCTGTCTTGACCTCCAAAGTACATCCTAAGTCATTCACGCTGTATTTCCATTAATACCACCTTAGTCAAAGGCTCCATCACGGCTCACATAGACTATCTCAATAGTTTCATAGCTGGTCTATGTCAGTTTGATCAGTGACATCTATTCTCTGTATGAAAGTCAGAATGATACTTCTGGAGTATAAATTATATCATGTCACTTCAATGTTTAAACTAGTTGGTGGCTTTGCACTGAACTTCAAATAAAATCTGCATTCCTAATTAAATCCTATTTATTTACCTATTGGCTCTGGAGTCAATGGGCACATACATGCCTTGGCACCTCATTTGCAGCTCTTGATCTAATAAATGCCCCCTTTCTCCATCACTAGGTGTTCTAAGGGACCTTCAGTATTCTGCTGATAGCCTTTTTAAGCCTTTTACATATTGATGGTTTCCTTAAGGTTCTTCTAGCTTGTATTTACCATCAGCCGCCAAGCCCCCATGTTTTAGGCTTTGTTATGATGACATTGTACCTCCAGGTACCAAAATATCTTCCTGTTGTCTGATGTTACATACTATGTCACCACAGCATGTGGTGGCTTAGAACAGAAACAGTTTCATTTGTTAAAGGATCTCTAATCTGGACTGGAACTGGGAGACACAGCTCATCTCTGTCCATTAGATACTGGCTGGGGCAGTTCAAAGACTGGGGCTAGAATCATTAGAAGACTTTCTCACTTATGTATGTTGCTGGTCCAGGAAGACTCAAATGACTTATACTGGAACAGATGGGATTCCCTGGGCACATCCCTCTATCTCTAAGAAAAATCTTTTGATTTCTCCAACATTATAGCTTCAATAGAGCTGGATTTCTTTCATGATGCTTCAGGACTCCCAATGCGTATGATTCCAGCCTAGTCTTTGAGCTGAGAAGATAAATCTTGTTATTTTTCAGCACCTAAATTTTAGGGTAATTTTCTAGGTAGTAACAGATAGCTAAAACAAGTTGTGATAAAATATAGATCACACCATGCATAATGTCTTTGTTGAGACAGCAATATGAGCTCAAAAATAGTTTGAAAACATCATAACTGGAACGGGTAGGCAGCTTATTTTAATGAATCTTTTGCCTCTATTTCTGCCCAGCTCTCCATCTACAGGCATGTCTTTTTGTCTTTTAGAACTTTATGCAGGTTTATTGAGGTAAAATTGAAATACCGTAAGCTCCACATATTTGAAATCTAAAATCTGATGAGTTGCGGCATTTGAATCTATCCATGAAATGATCACCGTAATTGATAATAAATAAACCTCTCATCTTCCCAGATTCCTCACTGCAATCCCCCCCTCCACTTCCCTTCTTGCCCTCCCCGATACATAGAAAACCAGTGCTGTGCTGTCCCTTTATATTAACTTGCATTTTCTTGCGTTTATGTACGTAGAATGATACAGCATGTATTACTTTTTGTTGGTCCTTCACTCAACATTATTTTAAAATTCACTGATAATGTTGTGTGTACCAAAATGGTTTATTTTTATTGCTGAGGAACATTCCTTTGTAGGAATATGGCACAATTTCTTTACCCATTCATCTGTTGATGGAAATTTGTGTTGCATCAACTTTTTGGCTATGACAAATAGAGCTGCTTTGAACATTTGTACAGTGAGTCTTTCTGTGGACATATATTTTTGTTTCTCTTGGGTAAATATCCGGGATTAAGACAGCTAGGTCATAAAATAGACAAATATTTAACAGTTTGAGAAACTGTCAAAATGTTCTCCAAAGTAGTTGTACCATTTTACATTCCGAACAGCGGGGCATGAGTATTTCAGTTCTTCTACATCTCATCAATAGCTAGTACAGTCAGTTGTTTTCATTTTAGTCATTTCAGAGAGTGTGTAGTGGTTTTAATTTGCATTTCTCTAACGGCTAATCATTTTGTGTATAATTTCTTGTGCATTTCTATTCACTTGTTTCATATCCATATATCTATTCAAATATTTTAACCATTTTTCATTGGGTTATTTGTCTTACTGAGTTGTAAGTGTTGTTTATACATTGCAAATATAACTCTTCCGTAGATAACTATCTTTCAAATGTTCTTTTTTCCAGTTACCATATCCAAACTGGAGAAAAAGTAAACAGCACTCTCTGGCACTTTCTAAAATCTTGTGGTCAAGTATCATACTCAACACTTTGTATATTTTAATCTCAATCATTCTTATTTCTGAGGACAATTCAATGCAAAAAATATGCATGCGCAGTTCCCATTCAGTTCAATTAAATCAGAATCTCTGGAGACGGGACATAGGCCTAAGTTTTTTGTTAGTTTGTTTGTGTATTCTTTTATTTCATTTGTTTTTGTAATTATCCAGGCATTGTTTTAATGTACACTAATGGTTAAGAAGTCTTCCTAACATACCAATGTTGCTGACAGGACGGAGGAAATAAGCTTTCTCATTTCTATTTTACAGATGAGGAGACAGAAATTCAGAGATGATGAGGAAATTGACAGAGCTACCATAGATACTGCGAAAAAAGGCTAGGATTCATGACAAGGTCTATTTACAAAGATTTTGCTTTGATTCATTCTCACTGTGCTGGAACAGTAACGAAAGGCAATTCCTCAAGAAGAGCAGGGGATATTCACATGGAGCTAAAGAATGATGTCCAAATTTGGCACACAGTAGTCACTCAGTAAGTGTCTGTTAAATACTGAAAGAATGTGGGAAGTGAGAAGACCATGGCAGGCAGCCTCATAAACAGCTTATCCCCACTTTAATGACATTTTTCCCTTGACGAGTTCCAGTCTGATGCCTTTCTTGAGTTTAATAAAGACAGGCCTTTCACTGTTGTCTCTTCTAACCTGCCCATCACTTGTTCAGTCTGTGGAACCCCTGACAGCTAGGGAAGTCCCATTTGTAGGACTGGCTGCATAATTTATCTGAGAGAGACCCTCACTGTATGCTAGATATAATTTATCATCTGTTTAAAAAGGTGATTTCAGCATACAGACCCACCTACCAAGAATGTCCCTCTTCTCTCTGTCCACTTATATCCTGCCTGTATTTTCAGATGCAGTTCCAATCCCATCTCCTTTTCAAAGCCTTCTCTGACCCCTCTTCCAATCCTATTGTAATTATTGTCACTGCCACTCACACTGTAATCGATCAGGAGCTGCCTAATGATATCTACTCTACTATTTTCTTCACAGTTATTTTATATTCTGCATTACTTTATAACTATCATGATGTATATATCTCTTCCCTCCCTCAGTCATCAGATGGAATCTAGCTCTGTTGGCTGGCAAGAGCTGGGCCACATACTTATGTGTGCGTAGAAAAGTTATGCAAAAAGGGCTCACTCCAGCCTATATCAGATCACGTGCAACAGGGACATTTTTAGAGGAAAACCTCCCCCATGAAATGGGTGATTTTAAAGATTTTTGAAGGGAATTTTAGTTGAATCAGTTTGACAAATACTGCTTTCGCATAAATTATATCACCATATCTAAGGAGACAATGGGCCAACAGATGAATCATGGAGCTCCAGCGGCATAAATTGTGTAGTACAGGTTGCAGACCTGTCTCCATTGTGGAGATTTAGGGAATTGTGCTGTGAGCCTGACACAACCAACATCTCGTGCACTGATGCCAGGCATACCAAAGAGGTTTCTGATGATGGTATACGTTCTCTTGGAGTTGGTCTATAGACATGGAATGTTCATCTATATAAATCATTTGAATGATCACACTACCTTATCACCTATCCTTTCATTATGATTTCTAGAACAATTTGTCATCTATCCCATTTATGTCTCTGGATTTATTCCCCATCACATTTATCATTATTTTATATCCCCACAAAGTCTTCCCCATGTTTTTTGAAAAACTTTTTCAAATGTTTATTTTTGAGAGAGAGAGAGAGACAGACAGTGTGTGTGTGGGGGGGGGAGGGGAAGGGGCAGAGAGAGACACACACAGAATCTGAAGCAGGCTCCAGGCTCCGAGCAGTCAGCTCAGAGCCTTAAATGAGGCTTGAACTCATGGACTACGAGATCATGACCTGAGCCAAAGTCAGATACTTAACCAACTGAGCCACTCAGGCACCCCTACAAAGTCCCTTCCTGATGCTTGATGACGTTCTGCCCTTTAGGAATCTAAGCTATTCCCTCAGCCTGAAACAGATCTCAAAATGATGAGATTAAAGAAAATATGTTTTTGATTTTGTCTTAAGCAGTGATATTCTGCTAATCACTAAATGCAGGAGAGGCAATGACAGGATGAGAATGGAATGGAGGGCAGGGGTGATTCCAGGGGCCACTGTTCACCTAGGAAAGACTCAGATTTCCCCTAGTAAAAATGAAAAGCCATTGAACGTCTGTAGGCAAAAATGCATGTTAGAAGTTCTTTGACTTTCTGTAGAGAATGCTTTGTGTGGGTGAATACTGGAGATAAGCAGTTCATTATAAAGTTATTAGCACAGTTGGATGAAAAGTAATGGAAGAAAGTGACAACAGAGATGGAGAGCTGTCATGGATCCAAAATATATTTACCAAGTAACATCAGTGGGACTCAGTCATTGAGAACACCCAGATTAGCTAGGTTGGAGTTGATGCAAAACAGGACAAAACAGAAAGACCTATCCTCTGACCCTTACCTTGAAACGGGAAATAGTACTATTTGAGTATTTGTCAGTCTTCACTGCATACAAGCTCAAATGGCTTTTCTTGAATTGGTTTCCTCAAAGTACCATGATAATAATTTATGGTACATCTCTCCTTTTATAATTGTTAAATGAACAAGATGCCTTACACCATGCATCGTGTAATCATTCTCACAGATCCTAATGTTAACATCCTTGAGATTTTCTAAGCACTGGTTAAATACTTTAACTGTCTAAAGTAATTGGCTTCAAGAACTTGACTTGAACACATCAATATTAATAGAGAAATTAGGCTTTGACGTTCCTTTACAAAAAGAATAATGATAAAAATAAATCCAAAGGGTATAGTGTAATGTATGCTAACGAGAGAGAGAGAGAGAGAGAGAGAGAGAGAGAGAGAGAGAGAAAGAGACAGAGATGGTCTGAGATCTGTGCTCACTCTCTTGTGATGACTGATTAATGGATGGGTGTGTACTTCCAACTGAAATGCAGATCCAGGCGTGTCCCAGAAAACAAGACCTACGGTAAAGAAAGATGAGGCACACATGCTGTAACAGCTTTGGGTTCTCTAGATCTAAGGATTATCAGAGTCTCTCTCCAGTACTCAGTGAGACTCGGGGAGATCAGAGACTTTCAATCACACCATAAAACACACAAGAGACCTGCAAGCACATGGTTAATTACCCTGACACGTAATTATACCACGTCAACAATCAGAAGCCGACCACAGGATTTTGAAGGAAAACTGGCAAGAGACTTAAGAAAGAACAGAAGGTAGAAAAAGGGTAGAAAAAGGGGTAGAAAAAGGGTAGATATTATTTTGTTTATTTCACTACTTGCCTGATAAAGAAACAGACTCAGAGAAAATAAGACACTTATATAAGATCAAATAATTAAATTCTGGGATTAGCCATAATTCTGTCATAAATGTCAAAATATTTTTATATCTCTTTGTGAAGAGGGCCTCCTTTTTTCCCATTTGTTGTATGTATACAAGAATGTCTCCTTATGGAAATTAGAACAGAAGACATATTTTAAGTACACATGAAGGGTTAGAGTTACAGCAAGTGATCAATGCTTTGTTATTTAATTTGATATTGAGGAAGTAATTAGTATTTAAAAATGTCTATTTCACAATGTCTTCCAAAACCTCTAGGGGATTGTCATGGCAGACCACCTGAAATCCTGCATTCATTCTTCCTCTCATGATTTTAACTTGTACACATGTCTCCACTCCATTTAATTTTCTCTGTATCTATTTCCACTCTCCTGCTTAGAACCTCTATCACCTCTTACAATGTGAGCATTGGCTCTTTACATTCACTCTTGCCCTACTCCAATATTTTCTCCAAAGAGCCCCCAAAAGAGTTAAAATGCATATATAAGCATGACATGACTGCAAAGACTGAAATCTCTCAGTACCTTCCCCGTGTGTTCCAGTATACCCACAAATCTTGCTGAATGTGCCCCTTGACTCTTGTCCTGCACTCTTGTGTTTTTCTTTGTGCTTCATCCACTTTCGTCTTCGGTCCTGCTTCTTCTTGCCACGGAGCCTTTGCAAATGCCTTCCCTGTGCCAGAAGTGTACTACTGCCCTTACTCCCTTTCCAGATACCTCCTGAGCCTCCTCCCAGATTTACTCCCGTGGCATTTCCTCAGTATTCTGTAGGTTAGGCCAGGTCATTTTGTTATATACTCCCATAGAACTAATGCCTTTCCATTTTAGTAGTTTTCCTCATTTATAATTATATGGTAATTTATTGCTGGTTTCCCCATGTAGACCCTGAAACCCATGAAGGTATGGACAATGCATTTGACTGAACTCACCACAATACCTGACACGTTCATGTAATAAGTTTTAAAGTCATTTACATATAAGGAACTTAACATTCTTTTAGTTTGTACCCTCATTATAAGGGGAAGGGAATCAAAGTCCAGAGACATAAACACACTTCTCAGAAAGCCTAATCTGGGGACTCCATCCAGGCTTCCTCATTCAGTGATGCTTTTCTAGTTCGTCTACATAGTTCAAGTCCTTATACTTGTGTACTGTGGGTAAGCCCTTCATCCCTAAGAAATTCTTACTACTTTCTGTCTCTCTCTGTGAACATTTAAAGATTATAGAAACAAGGATTGTGAGTGTCCAATAGTTCTTAATATAAAGAGAGGTTCTTAATCATATCTGCCAGCTTTCTGTTAAAGCTCCCCAAGTAAAAGCTTGCCAGGGCAAATTTTAAATAAAATATTCAATAATATAGGGATGATTTTTAATTTGCAGAGGTGTGTGTGTGTGGGGGGGGTGTGACTTAGCATTCAGTTTAGATATCACTGCTCTGTCCTAATTCTTTCACACAGGATTTTAAATAGGAAAAGTGTAAATCACAATACTCCAGAGACAGCTGGACACATTGGAAGGCAGTTAGGCTGCTTCTATCCTTCAGCTCTTCTTGGCCAGACTCTGACTAATTTCCTTAGCATCTCCATTTATATGTACACGAAGGACTGGAAAGGTTCACATCTTTCCAATCAGAAGTGCTGCATGGATCACTGACTTTGAAAGGGAAGTCAGGTACTCAACCTCTCTGCTCTGTCAGGGGAAGGAAAGCCTTTCAATTCAATCTCGAGTTATCTGGAAACTCTTCTCTGCAGCATGTTAATTGACTGTTTTAAAGGACACTGCTTTAGAAAAAAATAAGAATAAATGTTCTAGCCGCTAACAATCCACACATTATCACCTTAAGCTTAACCTAATTAGATTGAGTCACTAGTCAGAAGTTTTGACCTTCAGAGAGAACATTGTTAGTGACTTTGGTCAACCATATATATTTCCTACTGAATATTAGATCTCAAGGAAGAAAAGCAAATTGTTCATACACAGCATGTGGCCTGTGAATATTCTTGACTCATTGCCTATTTGTACAATGAGAGAATGGGGAAAACAGTAGTAATCTTTATAATAGTATATTAATATAAATTGGCATGTTTTTGGTTTTTAAAAATTTGCAGAGTAATTTCACATTATGAGATCTAGTGAATTAGGCCCTAAGTCTCAAATCTCTCATCTTTAAAAAGGATAGACAGACTTGAGTTATGGAAAAATATATCTGCTCAAATGATGCAATAGCACAGAAAAGTCAAGGAAAAACAGAAATACATACAAGATACCCAAAATAGATAGAGGCATATTAGGGTTCTGTGTTATTCCCACTGATGGCATGGAGAAAATGGCACCATTTTTCCACAACAGTGGGTACACTGTTGGGCTGTTGGTACAGTATAGGGTAAGTCCATGACAGGTTCATGGGGAAGGAGCATTTCAATACTTCATGTAGACAGGGTAACTTCTAACGACCAGACACAACTTGGGAAGAAAATTCCTCCTGGAAGTACCTGCTGAGGATGAAAGTCATTCTCAACCTTAAGGTGGCTTCAGCTCAGCCAACTCTTCTTCCTACAACTGAGCCTTCTTTACATCCACACTTTCTCCAAGGGCTCCATGTTTAGAAAACACTGAGTGAGAAAAAAAGAGAGTTAAGAAAATGGAAAACACTGGCACCTACTGAGTACGATGTCATGTTTTATGCCAAGTGCAGAGTAGATTAGTGTACAGTGCCTTGAACAAAGCACACAATGAATGGTAATTATGTTATGATTGTTGTTATTATAAATATTATATCCTTCAGCACAAATATTTCTCAAAGCATGGTGCTGTTTAGCCTGCATTAGAATTACCCAGAATGCTTGTTAGAGATGTAGATTCCTGGGCTCCATTTGAGATGTGTTTTTTTTTTTTTTTAATTTTTAATGTTTATTTTTGAGAGGGGGAGGATGGGGGACAGAGAGAAAGAGAGAGAGGGAAAGAGAGAATACGAAGCAGCTCCAGGCTGTGAAATGTCAGCACAGAGCCTGATACAGGGCTCAAACTCACAAACCGCAAGATTATGACCTGAGTTGAAGTCAGATACTTAACTGAATGAGCCACCCAAGTGCCCCCATTTGAGATGTTTTTTTAAATCAGACTGTCACTGGGCAAGGCCCAACAATCTGCATTGTGAGAAATAAAATGCTGATTCAAACAGCTGACAAACACTCTTTTATATGCCAAGTATTTTACAAATTTTGTTTTATTTAATACTTGCAAAAAATATGATTTGACAGGAAAGAAAATGGGGGCTGAAACAGTTCTTCTAAATCCACACAGAGCTGATATTCCAATAAAGTTCTGCTTGACTTTATTTCAAACTGTGTCCTTTCAACTATTTGAAGCAGTGAGTTGTGAAAAAAAAAATCCATGCTCCTGGGAATTACTACTCCAGGATGGTCTTGAGTATTGCTTCAGCCCAGCCACAAGGAGAGGAGGAAAGAAATTAACAACATGGAGACTGCCCACTGCATTGGTGCTGAGGAAGACACTAATTTAGTGCTCATCAAGGAAGAAAATAATAGCCGGCTCTCTCAATTCCCCACATTTATATGGTAAGCCTTACTTCAAAGTCACCCTGGAAAATTACATGACATTTTTATCACAGTAATTTTCAGACTGGGTCATTATCTTTAAACAAACATTTGTGCCACACTTTGAACAGACACATATATCAGGCAGGCAGTAGACTGCACTAGCAAATTCAAGGGGAGACTTTTCCACAATCCTTTCTTGGTTGTCAGTCAAGAGATGATGGTGATAAGGGAATGAAGGAAAGAAATGTCAGAGGAAAAAGTGTAACCAACTCACGAGCCCAGTTATCAACACAAAGCACTGAGACTGGGGACTGGGGTTTCAACTAAATGGGCTGCCCTCTTGGTATAAATGGCTAGTGCTTAAGAGATAATTCTACAATATCTATCTCAAACTGGAATCCCAGGCCTCCTATGTATTAGTGGTCTGACCTTGGGCAATCCACTAAACCTCTTGGGATACCAACTGCTTACGACATATCTTAGAATATCTTTGTGCTGTGTATAAATTCTGCTAACTGGATTTTTAAGTTTTATCATTGTTGCATAATTTGTTGATCTACTATCTAGTAGATGTCAAATGTTTGATCTTCTTGAGCTGAGCTCCACCTAGCCTTGGAAATATTTATCAGGTCTTTTTAGGCTAGACTGACACGCAAGATCTGCTTGTAAATCCAGTATATATTGTTATGTTCATCAGAAGAATTTAAAGCAAAAATACTGTATTCAGAGATAGAATTTATAAGTTCAAAACTTGCTTTTATTCATTATTCTCTGTGTTACTTAAGGCTGGTTGTATACCCTCTCTGAGGCTTAGTTTTCTCAACATAAAAGAGAGCTAATAATATTTAATTGAAGAGTTTTTGTGCAGTAAATAACAGGATACTGTAAAATCATTGCCAAGTATAGCACCTGAAATATAACATATGCTCAGATTGTCACTAGAATATATATCTGGTAGTTCTACTGTTAAAAAAAAATATTCCATAGTTACTCTCTAGAAACAAAGGCATTTTAGTTTTATTAACTTAGGTGGAAACAAACCTCTTCTTGCCTGTCTGATCTCTCCTAGAAGAGGTTCGTAGATATAGTGGCTTCAGCCTTTCTTCACTCTTTTCCCCCTCTCCAGCGGCTATTGCCGGAACTTACTGCAGAGTGTTGACATTGTACAAATGATACCAAGGTCGTAATTTATGATGCACTGGGCACATTTTATTTTTAGATGTCCAATGAAACAAGGTGTCAACAGTTTATCAATATCAAACAAAAGGATATATAGATCAAGCTTTTAGTAAATATAGCTGTGTATTCTTAAGGCAGACTTAGATATTACCAAGAGTTTAAGGGGTGCAGAGGAAGCCCTCTGGTTGAATGGCAGAAGCCTAGAGAAGTTCTGGGACTATACACTGGGCTCCAATATTTCATACACAGCATGTTATTTGTTCAGCAAGCATTTATTGATGTCTACTTGGATCTGAGCCTCACAGTAGAGGTTGAGGTGACAGAGGGGCACATGACAGGACCCAAACATCAATTAAGTCATGTTTTAGTAAAGCACAGTGACCTCTAAGCTGACCATTGATTTGAGTACTACATAGAGGAATGTATGAGGTAAAGAAGATGAAAAGGAAGAGGGACAGATGTCCAGTAGGCTTTGTTTTCAGGGCAATGATGGACATGTGAGTTATATCAGTCCAACTTGCTGCTTTTGTGGGGTTTATAACTGGGAGTGAGGTCTGGTATCAAATAAACAAGTATACAGTTAAATTTACACGACTTTAAAACAATTTTTATCTATTTGAGAAGGAGAGAGAAAGAGAGAGAGTGCATGTGAGAGGGGGAGGGGCAGAGAAAGAATCCCAAGCAGGCTCTGTGTTAACAGCACAGAGCCTGACATGAGGCTGGATCTCACAAACCATGAAATCATGAAAGTCAGACACTTAACAGACTGAGCCACCCAAGCATCCGAAATGACATGATTTTGAAACACTAAGAATGTAAAGAAAACACACATGGTTAGAAATATTAAATAGTTTACATAGGGTGGTCATGGAAGGCTTCTTTGAGAAAGTGGAGATTATAAGAGGGTATGCCATGAGGAGCTTTTATTCAATATTCACGCAGATTCAAAAAATGTCATTTTTCTTTCCTCACACATTGTGGTAAACAGATGAATGGACATGGCCTGATTTTTTTTTCCCTTCCTCAGAGAAAAAGGCTAGGATAAGCAATTCTGGGTCAAGGTAAGTAGGTATGGGAATAAGGATGTCCAGCTTAATTAAACTGTCCACCTACACTCAACATTTTATTTCACTGAGATTTATTAAAACAGATATTTATCATTAATCAAAAGTCAATTGACTTCCCAAAAAACATTTATTGAGACTTAACAACTCAGTTATGTGTGTTATGTGGTTGTTAAGGTCTCAATAAATCTGTTTTTCCAAATCAATGTGAATTTAATTAAAATGCAAAAAAAAAAACCTATCTTGTTTGCTTCAAATCCTTATTTTATACAATTAATAGGATGTTATTAAGAACCTGATTTAGTAACTAGAGGGCAAGTAGAATTAAGTGTTCATTAGAGCAGCCAGTGAGTACCAGAGCAGTCAGAAGGGAACTAGGGAGACAGAAACAGTAAAAAGTTTGCTGAGGTGATCATCAGACATCAGTGGGGTGAGGCTGAAACATCACAAATTTTGACAGACCCCAAATTTCTATTAGTCAGGACACAGACATCCTAATACATACAGGTCATATGAAAGGCAGATCACACTGACTTCATTCAGATCTTTGCTTCATTACTGTCCCAAGGGTCACAAATGCTGTACTGATTTCAATAGTGGCCCTCTTCCTCAAATTCTTATTTACCAGGAACCTGTGAATGTGACTGTATTTGGAAATAGGATCTTTGTAGATGTAACTAAGTTAAAATGAAGTCATGCTGGATTAAGGTGGGCCCTAATGTAGTGACCAGTGTCCTTATAAGAAGAAGGAAATTTGGACACTTAGGGGAGAAGTCTATGTGAAGATGGAGGCAGGCAACAACACAGCACATCCACAAGCCAAGGAAGGCCAAGGATTACTGGCAGCCAACAGAAGCTGGCTAGAAGAAACAAAGAATTTTCCCCTAGACAGCCTGCCCTGCCAACACCTTCATTTCAGACATCCACCCTCCAGAGCTATGAGAATAAATTTCTATTGTTTCAAGCCACCTGGTGCGTAGTAATTTGTAATAACAGACCCAGGAAACTAATATAGGGGTAAAGAGAACTCTTGGAATTCTTTTGGAAGAGAGCTAGCCTTTACCATACATCTGCAATCCCAGTCATATGAGGAGAACTCAAGAAATGGGAGCATACAGGCTCCTCTCTGTAGAATGCCTGCAAGACCTTTCCCATCAAAACTTTATCTCTGCTGGGTGAACGTTTATCTTTCAAAATCAGTTCATTTGCCACCTACTCCATAAATGATTCCCTATAGATTCATCCAGAAGTGATCTCTCCCTGTGAACTCCTGATTCACACCGATTTTTTTCTTTCAAAAGACAAATCCTTATTAACATTCTAATTAAGCATTACTGTCTATTCGGAAAATAAATACTAAAGGCTTGTTTGGTACCATTATGAATTCATTCAACACATGTGCATTGTCTATTATATGGCAGACTGTATGCTAGATACAGAAGGTACCATGACAAACAGAAGATACCATGATAATTGAAAGAGTCACAAAAATCTCATGGCTTACATGCTTATCTGTATGTATACCCACCAACCACAGTTATATGCATACACGAGGTACTAAGTCATCATTTTTGCTTTAGTACACAAGCCTTTCTACTTCCCCACATGCAAGGAGATATAACACAGAGGCAACAGACCTGGTCAAAATCACATTCTGCCAGATCACATTTTGTGGCTAAGAGCATGATTCCTAACATTTCTGAGTCTCATAGTCCTGATTTCTAAAATGGAGCTCATAAAACCTATTTTGTGGGGTTGATGTGAGGATCTACTAATAAAATAATTGTAATGCAATTCAATGAATATTAACTGCCCTGCCAATTTCCTAGGAACAGTTACCCCTTGGTCATCAAATGATTTTATTTCCTGCTTCAACTTGCTCTTAAGCAGACAAGACAAAAAAACAAAACAAAACAAAAACAACAACAAAAAATAAAAAACAACCTGGGATACCAAATGATTCCATCTGACCCTGTTCCAACAGAATCCTCTCTTATGAGAACATCCTAGAAAGCTGCTATCAGATACTGACTTAAAAAATAAGCAGATAAGACAGGTGAAAGGGAAGAATGATCTTTTGAGCAAAGCCAGCTGGAGACATTAGATTCGGTCACAGAAAAGCATTTAACTTACACTTGTTCTTAAGTGTATTGATTCCCCTCACCCTGGAGCCCCTATGCCAGGCCCAATGGGCAGCTGACCTCCAGTGCCCTGCTGTAGCAGTCTCTTCTGCAGTTTAATAACTGTCAATTTCTTACACTTTGCTGAAAGTATGAGCTTTGGGGATGGAGAATGGACACTGAAAAACTCCCCAACTCCTTCTGCTTAATAACCTTGTAGTACTTCTGCCGATTGAGCTCATGTGCACAGGAATTAATGAAAGCAGAGACATAGCATCATAAATACTCCAGAGGGTCAAATAGGGTGGGAATACCTGGCATTGTGTCTAATTAAGCTTCATGATGAAGGGAAATTGCAACCATTACACCCCTGCCCTCTTCCACAAACATACACTCGATTTAAGAGTCTCCCCAAGGCCCTGCTTTGCTTCTTTGTGGTTCACACACTAGTTTTCTATTTTCTGGCATCCATGTAACATATTAAGTAATTTTACTTCTTCTTGTCTTTGTCTTTGTGTTCGGTTCATTCTTTTGACACACAGTAGGCAGAAAAGGCACTTGGAATCTCCCTGATTGTGGCTGTAATTCTGCTTAGATTGCCTGAAGACCTTCGGGAGTTGTGTGAAACCGTCCACTCTCTCTGTCATTCAACTAGTGCTTAGGGCTGACTCTATTTCAAATGGAGAGAGATCAAAGTCCCTACCGTCAAGGAGCCACAAATCTGGTGAGAAAATATTTAAAAATTCACTTTTGGAAAATAGCATAAGAACTCCCCAGTAAAAATTACATTTACTGAGTTTTTCATGATGTACCAAGCATCCCATTTTTCCCCAACAGTCCCCTGAAGCAGATTATTATTACATTTTACAGATAAGGCACCCAAGGTTCAGAGATGTTAAATAACACAGGTAGAGTGCTGTTGCAGTGGAGAATGCAGACTGCCAGGGGTGCATGGGTGGTTCAGTTGGTTAAGCCACTGACTCACGATTTCAGCTCAGGTTATGATCTCACAATGATGAGATCAAGGCCTGTATCAGGCTCTACTCTGGCAGTGCAGAGCCTGCTTGGGATTCTCTCTCTGCCCCTTACCAGTGCTTCTGTTCACATGTGCTCACTCGCTCTCTCTCTCTCAAAATAAATAAACATTAAAAAAAAAATAATGTGTACTTCCAGTCATATAAGTCTGAGTGAATTCAAATCCAATTCTATCCTTTATATGTTTTAAGACATTGACAAATAATTCCCACTTATTTCCAGAGAGAAGTTAAGTTTCATTCAGTTATGACAACAATCACAAAATGTGAAGTCAGTCCTTAATCTCTCAATTTCCCTCTGCATGTGTTTTTGCTTCTTAGTTATAACAACATTCTCATCCCTCTGTCACCTAAGAGTTGATCTGTGTGTGGTCCTCAGGCCAACAACATCTACTAGTGGATTGAATAGTTTGCAATGCTAAGCAGAAGTCACCCTACATAGCTTTTCAGGCTGCACTCCTGCTCTTCCCTCTGGAAAGGAGACAATAGGCCATCTTTAATTTACTAAATATACAGGTGCATGTGTGGTCATGTCATGTATGGGTGGAACTGTGTCCCTCAAAAGATATGTTGAAGTCCTTACCAGTGGTACCTGAGAAAGTGACATTCATTTGGAGATAGGGTCTTGAGAGATGTATTCAAAAGAGGATGAGGTCATAAATTTGAGCCCTAACCCAATATGACTAGTAGTTTCATAAGAAGAAGAAAAAGGCCATGTGAAAACAGACACACAGGGTAAGCACCATGTGTTAACATAGGCAAGACCAGAGTTATGCAGCTACAAGCCACGGAATGTCAAAGATCAATGGCCACCACCAGAAGCTGGGAAGAGGCAAGCAAGGATGGGACCCAGAGTCTCAGAGGGAGCATAACCCTGCTGACACCTTGATTTTGGACACACCACCTCTGGAATTACAGGAGAATGAATTTGTGTTGTTTGCAACCACCCAGTTTGTGGTACTTCATTATAGCAGACCCAGGAAATGAATATCAGAGGTCTCAAAAATTTCTTAAGAAAGTAATCACTTTGACACAGATTCCAGCAGTGTGACCACCTCAGGCAATTGCCATATTTGTTCGATATCTCCTTGAATCTTTTTCTGCTGCACATAACTTGCCAACAAATGCTGTCACTATTGAACCACAAAATGTTTCAGCTGGAAGGACATTGGTCATCATCATGACGAATTTGTTCTAGCTATGTAGGAATTTTCTAGCTATGTTCTAGCTATGTAGTAATACAAAATTCTTCCCAAGGAAAGAAGTGACGCTCAAGGATTGGGACAGGAAAACATTCCAATTCCTCCTTCTCCCACGCCTGAGCTCTTTCCCTCATCAGACTGTTTCTTTAGCTCTTCTAATCCCCTCAGTTCTTAAAATATAAATCTGTGGGCAAAATCCAAACACCGCATTAAACTACCTCATTTGCCAAATACATAAAATGATTCCTTGGTATAATAATTATGATTCCAGGAAGAATAAATTTGGTAATTTTGGCTTTAAATTAGAATAGTTCTGTACTTAAGAGATTTTCAAATTTTTAGAAGTGGTGAAACACACAAAAACAAGAACAATAAGGAGGCACTGTGGTGATAAGCACAGGGTGATATATGAAACTGCTGAATCACTATGGGGTACACCTGAAACTAATATAACACTGTAAGTTAACTAAGTGGAATTAAAAAGAAAACTTTAAAAAAAAAGAAACTTTAATAAAAGTTAAGAAAAAGAAACTTTAGTCACTAAACCTATTAATAAACTCATAAAGCTATAATTCCAGATACAATTACATTAATATTCATAATGTTTGTGTTAATGACTTCCACAAACAATCTACTGAAGTATATATGAAGTGATAACTGACATGTACAATTCAGAGGATAAGAAATGAGCCCTTCACAAATATATGGAAAACCATATAAAAGGATAAATAAATGTAAGTTAAATAACATGATACTCCTTTTTCTGTTATCAGATCATTGCTTAAAACAGTAATACAAAATACTAGCAAGTCTATGGCAAAAAATGTATTTATACATTATGATCAAGACGGTTCATTAGAAATGAAGTTGTCAATGTGAGTTAAGAACATTCAAACGTGTATATATTTTGACCCTGTAATTCTAGCTCTAGAAATTCATGTTCAGGGAAAAACCTAAATATTGTAATTCCTTGACCCCAAAATATTTACTCAATATTTTAAAAATGTAATTAATTGTAAATATAGTTCTAATAATAGGGGAATCTTTAATTACACTATTTGACATGATATTATATAGCCAATAAAAATTATTCACAAAATACTCTTAATAGCATAGAATGCTTAAGTTGTGGCACTAAATGAAATAAGGAAAGGTAAAAGTAAAAACATAGTAGCCAAATTTTTTTTTAAATGTTTATCTTTATTTTTGAGAGAAAAAGACAGAGCATGAGTGGGGGAGGGGCAGAGAGAGAGAGGGAGCTACAGAATCAGAAGCAGGGTCCAGGCTCTGAGCTGTCAGCACAAAGCCCGACATGGGGCTCGAACTTGTCAACTGCAAGATCATGACCTGAGCTGAAGTCCGACGCTCAACCGACTCAGCCACCCAGGCACCCAAATTATGCATATTTAAACCCATTTCAAAAAGATACAAAAATTAAACTTCCCCAACTTATACTGATATGAAGTTGGTGCCATCATCCTCCCAGACCACCAAACCTCATACCTGTTCACAGAATATTCTCAGTAATATTTCTAGTTCTATAATACATACACATATATACGAATTTAAAAAAGAAATACTATAAGGTAGTTACTTTTTCTGTATTTATTCTGAAAATTCATTCTATTGCTAGAAAATTGGAGTTACCAAGCAGTGATAAAAAAGAGAATTATCAGTGTCTACAAAACTCCTTTTCTATACAAATACCTCCTATCTAAGGCTAGCTGAAGGGTTAAGAGAATGTATCTCTTTGGAGTATAAACCCTTCTCTCTCTCCCTCACTGCTCACCCCATCTTGATTTGGGTAAACTGTTCCTCTCTCCTTTCAACCAAAAGTTTTCAGCTTGACTGCTCATATTTTAATAAGATCTCGCCTTATGCAACTCTACAGATAATTAATCCCGAAGTTAAGAGATCGCCAATCCAAATGGTCAATTCAAGTACTTTCTTGGGTTTCAAAAATAGAACTGAAAAAGAGAGTCACCATTTCTAGTGACAGAAGCTTAAGACCGTGATGTTCTGCATGTGTTGGCAGCTTTGCTTCTCAACACACCACAGGGGAGAAGGCTGTTCAGTGAGAGAGGATGATGCCAGCAGACAGTGGGAGGCAGAGACTCTTGCCAGAAAGAGATCTGGCAGCATTCTCTTCCCTGGATAAAGCAGTACTTTTGCCCTTTGCATGGTTTGCTCAGTGAACCTTCAATTCAGTCAGAAGCTCTAGTATCTTTCTGATGAGAACCTCCATTTCCTTAAGCAGACTTAATTAGTTTTCTCTAGGATATAACAAAAGAGGGAGGTACCAAGAAAACAACTTGCCGAAGATAATTTCGTGCTCTGGACGGGGCCAGAATATACATACTGGCTGTGAAGCAAGAGATGATGTTAAGAGACAAAACTAGAGAGATGGCCCAGCACCAGATGTTAAAGGAGTCTGGCTACCATTCTTAAAAATGCCAAATGTAGCATGTAACCACACAGAAATTCTGATAGACTTTCAGGAAAGGAGTGACATAATCCAATTTGTGTTTTCAAAAGCACCACTCCAGTGGAGGTGTGAAAAAAATTTGGAAGCCATCTTAATAGTTACTGTGAAAGACAACAGAGACTGGAAGGAGTGAAGGGCCATAAGAAATGTAGAAGAGGCAAGGGTGAATAGTAAGTAATGTTGGCAGGTCATGTAGACAACGTTATACAGGTTTTTCTGAGTCTGATCCATCTATTTCCAATGCCATATCTTAAGGGAACAACCCAGACAAAAGTCATTCACCTTAAGTTGGATTTTTATTGCCATGCTTTAAAAACTCTGCATTTTCAGGTTAGTAGGCACAGAACACAGATGTCTCTTCCCTTGCAGACTTACAGAACTCTGCACAAAGGATGCCGGGATTGATACATCTGAAATAATCATTTTTATTGTTGGACTGCTAATCAAAGAGCAATGTTACCTCATACACAAAGGAAAATTATGAAAACTGCGAAGGTATCTTAAAGATGGCTCTAAAGCAAATTAAAAATTAATGACAAGCGAAATCAAACTCCTTTTGTGGCCCATCTTCCTCCACCTGCAGCTAGCTCGAAATAACACTGCCGAAGGAATCACATTAGGTTCTAATTTAAAGGGACTTATTCTAGCAAAGCAATCACTAAACCTCCAGTGACACCTGTCTCCCACAACCTCCTAATTTTTCCAACAGAGTAGGAGGGGTCACAGCAGCCAACGTGCACTGGCTCTTGCCTGGCAACTCAGAGAACTGCATGACCTTTGTTCTTAGAGAGGAAATTGCAGTTTTAAAAGCCCAGCTAAGGCAAGAGCTTGCCATTCACAGTGCAGTCATACCTGCCAGGTCACTGCTGTCATCCATCTCCAATAGCATTGATTTCTTGGAAGAAATGACAATAACCAAGCGAAATGGTTGAGAAGATATTTTGTCATAACATAATGTACCAAGCTGCAAACACAACCTCTATTACATGTTATTAGTAACTTACTCCCTGTCACTTTACAATGATATACTCAAGACCATAAATGCTACAGAGTAACGTGTGTTTGGATTTCATTTTGTTCTGATCTCTTTTAAACAAACACAGGACTTGTATCTTAAGGAGTCATTAAACACAAACAAAAACAACAAACCTTTCTGATCTGGAGTTTCTCTTCACTAAGTACTAATGTCTCAGGCAAATGGCAACTGAATGAGGAATCTGCAGACATGCATTTTTAATAGTGTTTTTGAGCAGTGTGATTTGGGATGGCTTTTTGTATGCCTCAGTTTTCTGATCTGTAATGGGAGCATAATCATTGCACCTAGATCATAATATTCTTGTGAGGATGTAATATAAGGTGGTAAGTGTAAACTCTAAACATTTCCCCTGTATCCTGGGATTGAAAGTATAGCAGTACCACTTCCCATTAACTACATAATTGGCCCACAGTAGATTCTCATTACATCTGTGATAGAGGCCAGAGTAGGGACTTTGCAATTCATCTAGTGGGCAATGAAAAGCTATCTTATCTCCTAAACATAGATATTTATGCCCAAATGTCCATGATTGGATATAACTATCACAGCGAAATCTGTCAGCTGGAGGCATAAAGGCCAAAGAGCTGTTGCAATAACCCAAATGAACAGAGTCAAGGACCTGGTTAAAGCTAAACAATTAGATATCAAAAGAGGGGTAGATTTATGAGATTATTTGATAGAATTTGATAGATTATTTCATATAATGGATGGAGCTTGAAAATTGACTTCAGTGTATTATGTCTTCAATAATTCCCCTGGTCCCCAGTACATGGCACCAGGAACTGAAATGGATACTACACTGTTGAAGGACTCAACAGACGTTTGGTTAGGTAAGTGTTTCTGCCGGACAACTTCCAATTCCTTTCCAGTAAGGGTGGATTTCAGCAAGATGACATTTCTATCTGCATTTGCTACTTTTTGTGAAGGAAACTTTATGAAAACAGGAAGAAGATCTTCCTTCAGATCAGGTGTTCACATATTATCCACATTTTAATCATATTAGTTTTTTTTTTTTTTTATATACTGTAAATTTGATGTCAGTTGCAGTAGATCTCCACAAAGGAAGGAGCAGAAGAGAAGTCATACCATATGAGAAGCAATTCAGGAAGGATTTTCTAGAGATAAATATTTGTAATGTAATTATAGATCTGTCATCAACACCACTATAATTTCCTGTCAATCACCACACTGATGATAGGATCTTATCTTCCAAGGTATAACTCTTGTTTGCTGCAATGATCACCAGGATGAATCTTCACGTGCAAAACCCCCACATAGAATTATTTTGAAGTAAGATTCAAAACTGATATTTCCATGCTAGTGCCCACTGGTGGATCATCCATACATCTTTAAACCTATTCCTGTGTGGGTGAGTGTTAGCTATAAATTATCAGAAACAGATGTTAGTGTATTCACCACATTCTGCCTTTTTCTGACACAACTAGCCTAAATGATCAATTTGGGAGAGAGGTGAGGCATTTCAACTAAAAGGTTCCATACAAGCAAAACTGTAAAAGGTTCATTTAAGTGAAATTTAAAATAAAAATGCTGGATTCTGGATTTAAACCCCAGTTCTTTCAATTTTCTCAACATAGTATCTTTGGAAACTCTTCTTTCTTTTTTTATCCCAATGCTATCACTCATTATCTATCACCTGGACCACTTAGCAACTTCCTAAATTATTTTTCTGCCTCTAATATGTACCGATCCATTTACTTCATTTTTTTCTGCTATAATTCAAAATGTTGTCATGTCATTCATTTGTATAAGAGCTTATATAACACCTTGCTGCCCTCAGGATCTTGTTTCAACTATCCATCTTTTTAATGGGTTAAAAAAAAATGATTAAGATACAGTGTCTGTTTTCAAGTCAGTAAATCCTAGTGGTGAGACTCCACGTGTTGATGCATTTTTTTTTCTGTTTACTTGTCTATGGGTTGTTATAGCTACCTGTCCATATTTCTTTAAAACTCCTGTGGAGATGGGGCACCTGGGTGGCTCAGTCGGTTAAGCGTCCGACTTTGGCTCAGGTCATGATCTCGCGGTCCGTGAGTTCGAGCCCCGCGTCGGGCTCTGTGCTGACAGCTCAGAGCCTGGAGCCTGTTTCAGATTCTGTGTCTCCCTCTCTCTGACCCTCCCCCATTCACGCTCTGTCTCTCCCTGTCTCAAAAATAAATAAATGTTAAAAAAAATTTAAAAAAAAAAATAAATAAATAAAACTCCTGCGGAGAGAATGCCAGTTTCTACCTCTGTAAGTTAAGAGATGCATTGATACAGGAAGAGATCTCTGAGCTAGATCTTGAATAAGTAGCAGTTTAAAATTCTGTTAATTAGGAAAATAACATCATGAGCAAAGCACAGACATTATGAAAGCACCACCATGTTTGAGAAAGAGTGAACATTTTAATTAAACCTTGGAGGGTACCCTTTAGAGGCTGGTGTAGTAGGAGATTAGGGAGGAGCCATTTATTAGGGTCATACGGGAAAAGATTTTGCAAGCCAAACTAAAGAGTGTGTAACCCTAATGGGTGGAATTCAAATAGAACTAAAAGGGGTGACAACCTTATACACATTGTATAAAACTCACTCTGACTACAGCATGGTGAATTCATTGAGAAGAGAGAGAAATCAGAATAATGCAAGAGACCATGAAAGCAGATACCCTTATCTATTTAAGTTGTTCAGTATCCAAAATTCCCTCCCACTCTCATTTTAGAGATATTTTCATTTTGTGAATATTCCAGAGATATGGTACCTTCCATTCTGATCCAGAAACTGAAAAGGGAAAGAAATCTTCCTCCTTTTATCCCATGGCAGTTAGAGCTCAATTTTAAAATAAGCTTAGCCATTGGGATACTCCCACCTGGACTCTGAATCTAAAATGAGCAAGGCACATAAAGTTAAAGGGGAAATTAAGATCCACTCTCAACTAATGGGAAATCATGGAGGCACTGTGGTGGGACTATGCCATGGTGGTGGTGCCTGCAGCACCACAGTACTCTTGGAACACAGTATCCTTGTTCTGACCTCTAACTTACTACCCAGGCTTTTAGCATCCTAACAGTTTGGAGCAATGGACACCACTTGTATAAATTCCTTTTTTTTTTCTTTTTTAGATGAAGATGATATTGGTTTGTGTTGTTTGCATCCATGAGCCCAGAGCAAATGACAGTTCAGCGCAAAGCAATGACAAGGGGCATATTGGAGACACAGTTTTGAAGTGAGGTAGACCAGATGACACGGCTACCAGTGTACATTATAAGCATAATATGCAATGCTTATATCATTCTGAAACTACATGTAGCTTTTTTAATCCTTATTTTTCTCATTCTTTTACATTTAGTAGGGCCATATGTAAAGGACACCATTCTATCAATGGCTATTCCACCATCATGGTGCTCCCTGGGCATTACTCAACACACATTCTAGCTATCTACATCTGTTTCCTGGTAGTAAGAGTGGTGGTTGGCTCTCCATGAAATGCCAAGAGCTATGTGAATGTACATGAATATACAATTGGCAAGCTAGGAGATTTCACTGGACAGCAGAGGGCAACCACGTGGGAAAGAAATCTTAGAGACAGGTTAACTAAGCACTACAGTGTTTACACTGCAGAATAGTGAAAGAAGGATGAATACGTAAATAGAGAACCAGCCACATCAGGTTGTAATTACTGAGAGCTTTAAGTGCCAGACCATTGGAGAGCAACTCTGAACTTTGCCTGGCTTATGCAGTTGAGCAGTGTGCTTTTCCTCCACTCCAACCACAGCAAACTAGTTCAAATAGTCCTCGCAGGTTTGATAGGCAGATTCTCAATCAATTCTTACCTATTCTCCAGGCATTGGTGATTTGGGGAGGAGACAAGGGAAGCTCTGAGAATAAGAACGGAGGAAGTGACTTTATTCCCAAGGACTGTGCAAAAACCTAAAAAAAAAAAAAAAAAGAAAAGAAAGGAAATAAAAACCTCAGAACTTTGCAACTGTGCACAAAGCAGACAGAGCATGAGTGCACAGTAGCCTAGGCTGTTCTCGGCCCTACTAGGTAGCACAGTGACACAAGCCAAGAACTATAAGGAATACATTATAAATTTTGCTGATCCCTCACTCATCTTCAACATCATCCTTTGCATCGAATTAACACTTAACTAAGTTCCAAGAACTATAATAAGCTGTTTGTATGCGTTATCTTGTCGAATCCTCAAACTATTCCTAGGAGTTGATATTATTATTGTCTCCATTTTATGCATGAGTAAACTAAAGCCAAGTTTGACTTCATAGCCTATCTTTCTTTTCTAATTTTATGACGTGGTCATCTAAGGTAATGCATTATCAACTTGTCCTAGGAAGAGTCAACACTCTGTTACACAAATTCAAAAACCAAGTTTCTCTTTCACTTTTGTGATTTTCTGATCAATCATATACTTGCAGAGAAGGAGGAGATGGAAAACTATTATTATCTGAATAAGAATCTTCTAATTTTTAACTCTAGAGCCTTTTCTCTGGTCAATATCCCCAGGCGAAATCACCAGCAAACAACATATCATTTGAGAAACTTGTGATATTCCTAATAGAATTTACTATCATGAATATGATCTCCCTTCACAATAAAAACTTAATTTGAAATTGGCCTCAAAGCTGCATTTAGTCTTACAGACATAGTGACTTTGTTTTCACATATGTTTTTATCTTATTCCCAGGGAATGATTCACATCTTGTACATTGTATCATATCAGTGAGGACACGAAGATATAGAACTTACTTAAAGGAGGAAGTCTAACATTAAAGACAGACACAGAACGGAGCTCAAATCCTGTTACTCTAATGTTATTAACATCACTATTCTTTAACAGAATAAAAGTATTAGCCTACATGCTCAGGTAAACATAATAAATAACTCCAGAATGCTTTGGTACTGCACATCTACAAAAGTAATGTACTCTGTAATGTTGATGGAACTCATCGCCATCAGTCATGTGGTGTGTTCACGAAGGACGTCCAAATTTTAATTAGCTTATGCTAAACGGCTTTAGTATCAATTTAGGCAAAATGCGACACTTGGTAAAACTGTTTGGATGGCTGCAAGGAATAATAACTCATAGAGCACAATCACCAAGAGAATACTGTTTCATCAAAGGACACTGATTCTGATAGAAATCAGGAAAACATCTGGAAATGGGACAGGGGAAAGAATAAAGACAGAAATCATTTGAAAATACAGAGGTAACAATTTCCTGTCCCTTCATTGTGAGCAAATAAAGGCATCAATCTCCCATGTGAAAAAAAATAATTACCACTCTAAGTAATCTCACACATACCAGACACACATACATTCATCATATTTACAATACACATGATTGTATACAGACATACTACACTGTGAGTTCTGCAAAAGTACTGTATTGTATTCATATTTCTATTAATCATGATACACTGGATAACATGCTTCCCAATGATGATTTCACATGTGCAAAGAGTCTAGGATTTGCACTCAGAGAGGGTAAAATGCAGTCTGTGGCTCCACCACTAGTTACTAGGAATATGGCTTCGGGAAAGTTACTTCACTCCTGTGGTTAATTTGTCTCACAGCTGTTGGGAAGAATCAAGAAGAAGAAACTAAATGGTATTTTGCCTGCTTTAATAAGTTCTATATAAATTAAAATGGTACCTGGAAAATAATTATGCTTAACGATGAAAAGTATACATATGTGAGTGGGCAGAGTGTTCTGAATCAGCCTGACCAGGCTGTGTTTACTATGCACCGATTTTGTGAACAGAGCAACCCAGATTATTTCTCTACAGGCTGATTTTCTCCATATGTAAAATAAGATAAT
Organism: Leopardus geoffroyi; assembly: GCF_018350155.1. Lineage (NCBI taxonomy): Eukaryota > Metazoa > Chordata > Mammalia > Carnivora > Felidae > Leopardus > Leopardus geoffroyi. The sequence goes on along the minus strand of NC_059335.1, from coordinate 37,822,209 downwards.
AAAATTATTGATCTAAAGTTGTATGTGTACGTGGAGTGATTGATGTATGAGCCATTTTTATTATAAATATCTCTACTTTGGGGAAATTCTATTGTAACCCTGAGTTCAAGGTAGGAAGATTTTAAACTTGCCTGTAGGTGAGTTCATAGGTATGGAACCCACCTCTTGAATGCTGCATACGCTTATAAATAGATCAGATGCTAGGAGGGAAGAGGATGAAAAAATCTGTGGCTGTCTTAAAAAGCTCAGAGTTACTAGAAGATCCAGTATATCACACTATAACAATTAGAAAAATATTCATGACCAAAGTGTTACAGGGGCACAGAGCAGAGGACTTTTGGGGTGGGTGTGATTAAAGGTTAGGTATGTGCAGGGCAGATAGAAACTGTTCTCCAAAAGAGAACATTCTGGTATTCTTAGGAGAGTAGAAATTTGGGTTCCACTAGATAGGCGTATGTGAGCAGTGCTAAGGCTGAAAATCAGGTGGAGCAGGTTTTAAAGGGTAATTCTTTTTATTGTGTGAAAAGCACTTAACATTTGATCTAGCATCTTAAATTGTTAAGGGTACAGTACAGTATTATTCACTTCAGGCATAACGCTGCAGAGTAGATCTCTAGGATTTATTCGTTTTGCAGAACTGAACATTTCTACCCATGGCACAACATCTCCCCATTCCTCACTCATCCCACAACACCAGGCAGCCACCATTCTGCTCTTTGCGTCTGTTAGTTTGACTACTTCAGGCATCTCATGTAAGTGCAATCGTGCAGTGTTTGTCCTCTTGTGACTGGCTTATTTCACTTAGCAGAAAGTTCTCAAGGTTCACCCATGCTATTGCATATGACAGGATTTCCTTCTTTTCAAAGCTGAATAATATTCAATTGTATGTATACATCACATTTTCTTTATTCATTCATTGGTTGAAGGACATTTAGGTTGTTTCCATATCTTGACTGTAGTGAATAGAATGTAAAATGGGGCAGGCACTATGGAAAATAGCATGGAGGGTCCTCAAAAAAATAAGGGGCATTGCTAAGGAGCTTTTGGTTGTTATGTTCTCTGTGGCTTCTTCTTCATCTGGTGGGTAAGAGCAAGTGAAAAGAGAGAGAGAAAAGAGAGAAGAGAGAAGAGAGAAGAGAGAAGAGAGAGAGAGAGAGAGAGAGAGAGAGAGAGAGAGAGAAGGAATATGACAGGGATAGGGATAGGGAGAAGGAGAGGCAGAAAATGAATGAATGATACCTAATTCATATTTGGATCATCACTGCACTAACCACATGAGGTTTCTGAATTTAAGATGCAGCTGAACTTATGAGCCGTGAGAACACAGACGTGTCTCATATTCTCTGTGCTTTAGTTTACCCAACCCCTAATGAGGGTCTAACAATTGTACTTCTATGTATTCTTTGGATAATCACATGAGATAAACCCAGTACATTATTTTTGTGATGCAATTTAGTCTTTACAAGGTCTCTTCTCATATGTCATTATTATTCTACACCTGCTTGGGCATATTCTGTAATGGCAGAGACCAGCCAAAATATCTATCAAAGGTTTTCTTTTGCCTGCATGAGGAGTTAAAATATGACCACTGAGATTGCCTGCTGAGACAATCAAAACGAATATTTACTTAGGCTAGTAATGATCAATGTCTTCTGAGTAATATGGAAATTGAGTTCAACACTCAGAATAAAGCCGAGGCTCTGAAACTAAGCAAAACAGTATTAGCTAATGTACTCCCCCACATAATTGCTTGTCTTTTGCTGCAATTTTCACAATGCAGGGATCATTTATGTGCACTTATACATTTTACTGTTGACTGCATGACTGTACAACACGTCGGGGAAAAAGGAAGCCACAGTAATAAGAATTCATCAAACATCCACAATTGCTCCTTTTAAAAAAAAAAAAAGCCTCTAAGGAGAGTCTTAACACCAAACCCATTTATGAGCTGTCAGAAACTGTCAAAGACAAAACCTGGAAACTGGAATCCGGGGTGAGTTCAGTTCTTGCATCAACCACCAGCTATTCAGGGCTCTTAAGCAAATTCATAAAATGTCAAGGGGGAAGAAAAGGACAAGGAATAAAGTGTTATACTCATTGTTGCACATAGGAATCAAAGAACTCCGCTGTAAGAGGTCATGGCCTCTTACAGTGAAACAGTGAGACCCAGTAGATAAAAGACAGACTTGGTAGATTTGCTTCAAACCTGAGTTTGGGAAACATGATCCTTCATAGGTCCCCAAACCAGTCTCCTGAAGATTCTCAAGATGGGCCGACATCAGATAGATGAGGGGCCTGGAGTACCTTTGTTTACTGCTCTCTGGGCCCCTTCCCAACTTATTCAGAGGCAACCAGTTAGTTATTATTGGGCATTAATGTTAAAAATCACTAAACACATTAGAATTATCTCCTACTTACAACCTATTAAATTATGTGTGGCCAGAAAGGCTACCCAAAAATTCAGTCCTGAGCCACCTTATGACAGAAAGATTCCAGGCACAGAAAGGGAAATGGATGTTTTACTTTGTTGATTCTATCATATGACAGGATTTTTTCATAAGCAGGACACCAATGAGTTAGTTACTCATCCTGACAAAATATATTCTATATCAGCGTATTGCTAACACCACAGGGTAAGTGAAACAGCAAAGGACAAAAAACTGTTAAGAAGGGGTGCTTTTTGCTTTTTTGTGTTTTTGTTTATCCTGTGCCTGGTCCTCTATGAACAAATTAACCCATTAATGTAGGGCATTAAGCTTATTCTTTAGAGAAAAAAAAAAGTATATACATTAAAAGAGAATCATTTTAGATGTCAGGCAATCCATTGCAATAAAATTAATTAAAAAAATTTTTTTTCTTGACTGTTATATTTGAAAACAATCAGGTAACAAAAAAAGACACAAAATAGTGATTTTTAAGATACAGGGCAGCAAGTAATGAATGCGCCCCCTGAAAGAGAGAATACAAATGAAGTGAGTGCCAAGATTGTCCCTGTTTGATGCTTGGAGAGAGTTTCTAGGCTGCAGTGCAGTACAGGAAAACTCAATCAAAGCCCAGAAGATTCTGTGACTTGAGCTTCAGCTGAGAAACAGAAGGCCAAGACAGGTAGGGTGTGTACAAAACAGAATATTAAAGAGAAGACGTTACAAAGACCGAGAACCCTAGAGGTCAAAGAGCGCCCCCCCCCCACCAGAGCTCATCAGAATATGTGTGGGGATTTTACTCAAACTAATGGCAAGTATCTGAGGAGACCAGAAGAAACTGTATGCAATAAACAGAGCCAGGAATAGCGCCTGCTGCAAAACTAAAAAAAAAAAAAAAAAACCAAAAAACAAAAAAACCTTATAATTCACTGGATATTGGTAGAAAGGCCATGCTTCAGTCATGGGGGGTTTTTTGTAGTTTCAGCAAACATAGCAAGAAAACGTACATGCACATACTAACCCGGGCATTTACACATATCCATAAACATTTCTATATGGAACAATTAAAATGTATAGTAAGCTAAAAATGAGCCCACAGTGTTTACCTCCCACTCCAATGGTGAGATCTGGCTGGCACCATGTCATACCTAATTTACTTAAACGTTCCACGGCACTCCGCGAGCAATAGTTTCCGAGCTGTTGATTGTACCCTCGTGGCGGGGCGGGGGGAGAGCTTATCAACTAGAGTACAATGCTTCTGTAGAGTGCCTATAACCACGAGTTTCACAGACTTTGTTCATTTCCACAGTTATTTAGCTGAGTACCTTTTCTCACACCTGCTTCAGTGAGATTGTTTTATACATGGTAGTACATTTAGAATCAGTTGTAATAGTCTGCATTTCATCCTGTATCCTATATGATTTTTTTTTAATTTGCTTTCATTAAGGTTTAATCTTTATGTGGTAAATTTCTATGAGTTTTGACAAATGCATAGCATCTTATGTCCACCATTACAGTATCATTAAAGAATAGTTTCCCTGCACTAAAAACTGACACCTTTATAATATTGTAATACCTTTTTAAAATAACCCCTAATAGCTTTTCTTGTTCTGAAGGTTGCTTTGTCTGAAGTTAATACAGCTACTTGAGCTTTTTTAATGCATAGAGTTCTATGTGGAAGTGCTGAATTACTATATATACTATATAGATATAGTACTGTATTGTACTAATATAGCACTGTATGTTAACTCAATAGCACTGCATGTTAACTAACTGGAATTAAAATAAGACTTAAAAAATTAATTTCATGTTATGTTAGCGTGGTCTATGCTAATCTATTTCTGTACTTTAACAGATCTTAGCCTTCATATCCAAAGTGCATGTTTTATAGACGCATATGTTTGGGACATTAAAAAACATCTATTTGAGCAATCTCTGACTTTCAATTGAAACACTTGGACCATTCACATTTAAAGTGATTGTCAGGATAGCAGAATCAATATCTATCATATTTGTAACTAGTGTTTACTAATTGTGTTCCTTCTTTGTTTCTTTTTCTTTTTTCTTTCTTTTATGCTTTAATGGAGAATTTTATATGACTCCATTTTATCTCCTTTCTTAGCATATCAATTATACTTCTTTTTTCAAAATTTTAGTGGTTTCATTGGAGTTACAATATACATTTTTAACTAATCTAAGTCCAACTTCAAATAATACCACACTAACCAAGCTTTCTCATTTCTCCTGATAGTCAACCATGACTTTGCTATCATTTATTTAATTTATCCATTATACAGTAATTACCCAAAACATTGTTGGTCTCATACCTTTAAGCAATTATATTTTAGATCCATTGAAAATAGAAAAAAATACTTTATTTTACCTTCATTTATTCTTTCTCCAACACTCTCATTTATGTATTTCTGAATTTCAAACCTGTGTAATTTTCCTTTGCCTGAGGAACTTCCTTTAGCATTTATTGTAGGTAAGTTCTGCAGGCAATGATTCCCTCACTTTGTTTCTCTGAGTGTCTTCTGTAAGACAATTTTGCTGGATATAGAATTCTATTTTGTTGGTTTTCTTCTTTCCAAGCTTTAATATGTCATTTTCTATCCTCACTTTAGTTGCATAATGTCTAAAATCCATGCCCTTGGTCCACTTTAAATAAGGTGTTTTAGCCATCCACCCACCCACTCTTGGTTCCCTAAAGATTTTCTCTGGTTGTCTGCAGTTTGAATGTGATATGTCTATATATGGATTTTCCTCTCCTCTCCTCTCCTCTCCTCTCCTCTCCTCTCCTCTCCTCTCCTCTCCTCTCTTCTCTTCTCTTCTCTTCTCTTCTCTTCTCTTCTCTTCTCCTCTTCTCTCCTCTCCTCTCCTCTCCCCTTCTTTTATTTTCTTTTCTACTTGAGTTTGGGAAGCTTTTATTGACTTAACTTCCAGTTCACCGATTCTTTCCTGGTAATGCTGAGTCTACTGATAAGCACATTGAAAGCATTCTTCTGAACTTGGGACACTTTCTTACACCATACACAAAAATCAGCTCAAAATGGATGAAATACCTAAATGTAAGATACGAAACCATAAAATCCTAGAAGAAAAAACAGACAACAACATCTTTGACCTCGGCTGCAGCAACTTTTTGCTTGACATGTCTCCAGTGGCAAGAGAATTAAAAGCAAAAATGAACAATTGGGACCTCATGAAGATAAAAATCTTCTGCACAGTGAAGGAAACAATCATCAAAACTAAAAGGCAACTGTCAGAAGAGAAGTTATTTGCAAATGACATATCAGATAAAGGGTTAGTATCCAAAATCTTTAAGGAAAATACAAACTCAACACCCAAAAAACAAATAATCCAATGAAGAAATGAGCAGAACCCATGAACAGACATTTTCCCAAAAAAGACATCCAGATGGCTAACAAGCACATGAAAAGATGCTCAACATCACTCATCATCATGGAAATACAAATCAAAACCACAATGAGATAACACCTCACACCTGTCAGAATGGCTAAAATTAACAACTCAGGCAATGACATATGTTGGCGAGGCTGTGGAGAAAGAGGAACCCTTTTGCACTGCTGGTGGAAATGCAAACTGGTGCAGCCACTCTGGAAAACAGTATGGAGGTTCCTCAAAATAGAGGATTCCTCAGCAATCAAAAATAATAAAATCTTATAATTTGCAACAACCTGGATTGAACTAGAGTGTATTATGCTAAGTGAAATAAGTCATACAGAGAAAGACAGACGCCATATGTTTTCACTCTTATGTGGATCCTGAGAAACTTAACAGAAGACCATGGGGAAGGGGAAGGAAAAAAAAAAAAGAGAGGGAGGGAGCCACATCATAAGAGACTCTTAAAAACTGAGAATAAACTGAGGGTTGATGGGGGTGGCAGGGAAGGGAGGGTGGGTGATGGATATTGAGGAGGGCACCTTTTGGGATGAGCACTGGGTGTTGTAAAGAAACCAATCTGACAATAAATTTCATATTAAAAAAAAGAAATAAGTCAGTCAGAGAAAGACAAATAGCATATGATTTCACTCATATGTGCAGTTTGAGAAACTCAACAGATGAACATAGGTGAAGGGAAGGAAAAATAAGATAAAAACAGAAAGGGAGGCAAACCCTTAAATATAGAGATCAAACTGCGGGTTGCTGGAGGGTTGGGTGGGAGAGATGGGCTAAATGGGTGATGGGCATTAATGAAGTCACTTATTGGCATGAGCATTGGGTGTTTACATGTAAATGATGAATCCCTAAATTCTACTCTTGAAACCATTATTACACCACATGTTAACTAACCTGGATTTAAATAAATACACAAACAAAAAAATAAAAATAAAAACATTCTTCATTTCTGCTACAGTTCTTTTGATTTTTAGATTTCCTTTTCTTTTTTTATTCTTTTATTTTCATATCCCTCCTCATATTTCCCATCTATTCTTGAGTATTCATGAACACTTCTGTTGTTACAACGTTTATCTGATTACTTATATCTACTTTAATTCCCCGAGCTGATTACTCCAACATGGCCAGAATCAGAGTCTGCCTCTGAGGCTTCCTTGCTGTAGCTATAGGTGGCAGATGCTCATAAGACTATTTTTGTCTTGCCTTTTGGCTTTTTTTTTTAAAAAAACAGATCTATTGTATTTGGATATGGGAACTCAAGTAAATAGGCCTTTAATGTGAGGATTTCTATGATTTATGTTAATCTGGCTACTACTTTATAAATTGGGCAGTCTGCCATAGCTCTATGTCACAGATGCTTCAAAGCCCTCTGATTTCCTTGTTTTTGTCCCTATTCTTGACCTTGGAGTTTCTTAAGAGAGATTATGTGCTTTGCCCTCTCTCAGCTGTAACTCCTGTCACAGGGACCAGGTTGGTGTGGTAGTAAAGGGTGGATTCTACAATCCTTCAATTAAATCTCACTTCTTTAATGTGCCTGTGTCTTGGGGGTATGACCGTCACAAATGTTTCTGTGGTGTTACAGGTTTTTCTTTGTTTCCCTCGTTTCTTCCTCTTTTCCTTGGCTGCAGTATTTTGAACGTATTTTATTGAAACCCTGGTACTAGTTGACTAGTATGCCCTGTTGAATGAGACAGAAAAGCCTTGGGGGCTAGAATGGAAGGAAGCCCCTCTCCAACAGATTTACAGTTCTAGCAAAGTCTTTCAGCTGAAAGACTTTGTTAAGTACATCTTATAAAGATTATACTTCCCACTATGGTGCATGAGCCAGAAAGGAATCATTCTTGGTTTTTCACTATGGGAATCTGGAGATAAAATCCACAAAAGTGTGGAACTCCATCCAAAAGTGTGCACCGCCCCCCCACCAGGAGTTTATCACTACCACCCTAGTCCACATTTTATTCCCAGCAATTGGTAAACATTACCACTTTTTTTTTCTTCCTAAGTTTATTTTGAGAAAGACAGAGACAGTATGAGTCAAGAAGGCGGGGGCGGGGGGGAGAGAGAGAGAGAGAGAGAGAGAGAGAGAGAGAGAGAGAGAGAATCCCAAGCATGCTCTGTACTACCAGCACAGAGCCCATTGTGGGGCAGGAACTCAGGAAGCTGCCAGATCATGATGTGAGCTGAAACCAGGAGTCAGAGGCTTCACTAAAGGAGCCACCCAGGTTCCCTGGTCAATGTTATCATGTAAATGATCCTACCGCTTTGGGGCACTTGAGCAGCTCAGTTGGGGAAGCACGTCCAACCCAGTTTCAGCTCAGGTCATGATCTCACCATTTGTGGGATTGAGCCCAGCACTGGTCTCTGCACTGATTGTGTGAAGGTTGCTTGGGATTCTCTTTCTCCCTCTGTCCCTCTCTCTCTCTCTCTCTGCCCTGCCCTTTCTCTAAACAGACAAACTTAAAATAAAACAAAACAAAAGAAAAAAATTATCCTATCAATTTGATGGCTCCAGCAACTTCCACTCCAGTTAAGCAGATATCAGCTACTGTACCTCTCTGGATAGTCTATCCCTCCATATTTCAGAGTAATGGTCTCCAATGTGGCTTCAATTGTCCTATGGGTCCAGTATAAGTCATTAGATTTCAGTTTGTCCAGATTTTCTTGTTAAAAGAATGAAAGTGAAGACATCTGAATTCTTTAACATGTTGGAGCTAAATAAAACAGGTTTCTTTTTTTCTGAAGATAGTTATTCTTGTGTAAAGTTCGACATTGACAAGTTTTTTTTTCTGCCTCATAACTTCATAAATACACCCTTATAAAAACATTGATCTAAAAAATTGATTGCTTGTTTACTTCCCAAATCAATAACTACACTGTAGAAAAAAGACAAGGGAACAAGGAAATGCTTCTTCACCATTTATGACTAATGTATATACTCCTGAATCATCTATCCTTGCAACTCCATATACAGACATTTAATGAATTGAATGGCTGAAATACCATTTTCAGAGGCTTAAGAAAAACAAGAAAAAAATGTTTCTCTGGAACAAAATTTGTGAAAAAGTTAAAGTTTTCTTTTGTTCTTTTTTTGCTTGTTTGTTTTATTTATTTATTTTTATTTATTTTTTAGGAGAGTGCAAGCAGAGCAGGGACAAGAGAGAGGGACTGAGGATTTGAAGCAAGCTCTGCACTGGCAGGCTGACAGCAGTGAGCCCGATGTGGGGCTCAGACTCACAAATCACGAGATCATGACCTGAGCCAAAGTCAGACGCTCAACCAACTGAGCTACCCAGGTGCCCTGCTTATTTTATTTCTGATAGATTCTATAATCACTTCCTTCCCTTATTAATAACATGTAACAAGGGATACCCCTTTGAAGGAAATATATTGTGACACACATGGAAAGAGCTTATAACTGAAAATAAGTCTTTTAGTAAAGAGTAGGAATGCTGTGATCGTGGTAGTTTGTTTTGTGTTCATTCAGAGAAGCTAAGTGAACAGCTCTTGCTTCTTTTAAACTAGGAAACACAACGCAATTTGTGCCTTATTTCATATTTGTAATGGCCTTTTTATTTTATGTCCAATGGTGCATCAAATAGTCATAAATCAAGGAAGGTTATATGTTAACATGCTCAATTAAATATCATGATGAAAAATAAAACTATGTACATGCATGTGTGTGTGATGTTTGTGAGTGTGTGTTTTAGATACCACCCGGTAAGATAGCACTGAAAATTTTTTGCACAGACATTAACTGTGTTGCACAGACATTACACTAGTTACAGCTATGTTGATATTATTTTAGAAAATGTATACAATTAATGAAGTACATGACCAAGAAATTAGGAGATGATTTAACTTTTGGCTCTCTTGTATTAATATTGCAGTATGATTTTAAAACCTTTGGCCCTGTTTCATCTAAACATACAAATACAGAAAGAAAGAAACAAAAATGAGTTCAATGAACGGCAGTCTTGGTAACACATGCAATTTTGAGGCATCACTTAAAATTGGTAATTTGGTTTGCAAGTCTCTTCTTACTACAATGTCAAATTCACCTAATATCTGACTCCCTGCTTTACTTCCCTTAGGGTTTATCTAATAAAAAAAAATGAAGAACCTCATCCAAGACAGAACACGGGAAACTTATAGAACTCCTAGATATGCAGAGAATTTCTAAATGGCTCACAGAAATATCAAACTCATCCTCTTTCAACATTATGATATTATCTCCCTGCTTGCGAACATATGTTTACAGTATTCAGTTTTGCTGTTGTTGATATGGCATAATATTAAAACCTATGGCCCTACCTTAAATTTCAACTTCTATTTTTCAATCATACATTAAAAAAGTTTTAAAAACCATTAAATTTGAAATTTGGAGCTTTCATATGAAATTGAATTGACAGAGAAATCTACATAAGAAACAAGGAATTTTCTTATAAATTGCCCATTAAATTATAAATCAAGTAGTGATTTCTTAAGAAATACAAATCCTATGAATATTATTTCTGGAAGCTGGTAAGTTAATTAAACTAGTTTGGGATATATCCTGAAAATGAAAGTTGTAACTTATTTTGAAGTCAAGCTGTTTGAACTCTTAAATAGCGAGATTGACTAGGCGAAGGGATTTATTAAACAATAAACATGTTCTTGCTGATCCGGATAACTTTCTCAAAATATCAATAAACTATTTAAGAAAAGACCCTGAACTCTTTTACTATCTACCTCCAAATGAAAAAGAAAAGACTAAACATTTAAGGCAGTCGAGTTCTGGATTTGGCAAAAGAATAATTGTTATCTCATACTGGAAAAAGAGAATGTAGAATCTAATATTAGGCATAATAAATTTTCAGTCTCAGCTTTTCCATTTAAAACGTTTCTTCTTACTATTCATTTATTTTTGAGAGAGACGGAGAATGTGAGCAGCAGAGGGTAGGGAAAGAGGGAGACACAGCTGTCAGCACAGAGCCTGACGAGAGGCTTGAACTCATGAACCATTCGTGACCTGAGCTGAAGTTGCACGCTTAACCAACTAAACCACTCAGGTGCCCCTCTTCATTTTCAATTGAAGGGAAAAATTTAAACTCTTTGAAACTCAGGATTCTAAGTCTAAAAATGGAAATGTAACAGTTTGTATCTCAAAAAGCAGTTGCAGGAATGAAATGTGATCATGCATGCCAGACACTTTATTTAGTGCCTTGCCCAAAGTGGACCTCTCATATGTTTATGTATGTTTATGTAATCACTTGATCATTCACTCCTTCAAAAAAGACTTGTCAAGTCTACACTGAGCAAGCACTGCTCTAGGCACGGGGGATAACTAGTAATCTGCTAAAGTAATCCTGCTTACAAAGAGCTTCTATTCAAGAGAAAAGCAAATGATATATAACATAAAAATGTGAAATGTATAGTGTTTTAACTAGTGATAAGGACTAGGAAGGAAATACAGAGCACAGGCACGTGCAAGCTCTCTCTCTTTCTCTCTGTCTCAAAATAAACAAACTTTATAAAAAATGAGGGTAGAGTGAAGTAAAATACTAAAAATAATTGAATTTGAGTTTCCAATAAACAACACTTTTTTTAAAAGTACAAGTATGTCTGTGCAATATTTAGGCAATGTTGGGCACATTTATACTAAAACTTTATTCTTGTTCACCTGAAATTACAATTTAATTGTGAACCTTGTTTTTATTTACTAAATCTGGAAACCCTACTAGGAATAGAAACTTCAAATGAAATAGCAAGAGAAGGTGACTTTTGAGTGAATCACTGAAAGAAATGAAGAAGCCAAGTAAGTATATCAGAAAAGAACATTCTGAAAAAAGGAAAAGCAAGTACCAAAGCCCAGAGTTGGGGGTATGCTGGGTTGCAACATGGTGGCCAACATGGCTGGAGTTAGGAGAACAACTCCAGGAGAAGAAAAGGTCACAGATAACAGGGTATCTGAAGCAATAAGGCTTTGTAGGTCAGACAAAAGATTTTGTCTTTTATTTGGACATGAAAAGCCACTGAAGGATTCTGAGTAGAGAACTTGAACAATATTTCTTACAGTTTAATGGGATTACTCTGGCTGCTATTTCAGAGTGCTATTTCAGGGAGACAAAGACAGAAATGGAAAAGTCAGGTAGGAGGCTCTTAAAATAATTTAGGCAGGAGATGATGGTGGCTTGAACCAGACTGGTGGCAGTTGGGGTAATGACAAGTAGTCAAAATCTGGATATATTTTGAAGACAGATGTGATATTTGTAAGAGACTGAGTATTGAGAGTGAGAGAAAGACAGTAGTATGGAAGGACTCCAAAACTTTGGGCTAGAGCAACTAATATTTATCTCATCTACCTTTTGTTATACTTGGTGGAGGGCCAATATATACATTATTTGACAGAGAAAACCTAGGTAATGGCTTTGTGTTTTTGTCTATTTTTAGTGGGATAGGATTGTTTTTCTTCATAAGGAAATCAACAAAAAAAGGGGGCTTGGGAAGAATGAAATAATGTGAAAAGCATTTTCAAGCCTTTGCCACAAAATCCCTTTCAAAAAAGGAGACCACTTCCCAGTACATATAAATATACAAACTTAGTCTTATAGTCAATACTATAGTAAGGAAAGAAAAATAGCTAAGTCTGTGTTGTCACAGAACTTTGTTCTACTTTCATTCCAACCACAGCTTATTGACTTCTTTGAAAAATACTCTTTGGTATATGTGACTAATGTTGTCTCTAAAACAAAGGTGAAAACATGTATCTTTAGAACTAGCTTTTCTACAACTCCCTCAGTTTTTTTTTTTTTTTTTCAGTTATAACTGGTCTTTTGCCTTTCAGAAGGTAAAATAAATACTTCAAAGAATGGACTGTTTTCCTGAGAGATCTACTGTTTCAGGGGACCAGGGTTATAATGGATTGAACACAAATTTTGAAGAAATACTAACTACACCACTTATGAGATTTTTAAGTTCTCTGAGTCTCAGAATCATCGTCTATAAAGTGGATATGATAATACCTCCACTGTAGAGATTCTTTGAGAATGATAAATGATAAAGTCCTTACATTTTATATCACAAAGATTGGTATGTAACATTCAGTAAATAATAAATTTTTAAAAAATCTTTGTTTCTTCCTTTGTGACATAAAGATTGCAGTGGATGTTTGCCATTTTTCACTATTCAATAACTCAAATCTATTTTATGTTTATAAGACTTTAGATTCTGTAACTCTCAGTGAAGGCAGAGCTCACCTATCACAACTGAAACTAGAAACTCAAGACCCACAATTTGCAACTTCAATGCAGTAAGCACATAAGCTCAAAACCTAAGTTCAGCTATTCATCTTTATTTGGCTAGACACTAGGAAATCTAGCTAGCAAAGAGCAGTTTGTTATAACCCCCCAGTTACCAGCAGTTTTGGAGTACGGTGTCATGTCTAGTGCTCACCAGCTATGATTCGGGCTGTGCTACTAACTATATAACCTTCAGCCTTCGACTCCAGCCTTTCTTACAATTTTTGGAGCTACTAGTGTTCTTTAGGGAATTCCCCTGTGCTTTAATTACTCAGCTATGTCTTCTTTTGCTTTTAATTAAAAAAATCACTGCCATTTAGGTTATTTTTAGAAGATATGTGTCTACTTTTGGCTTTGTATTATAATGATGGATGACTGATATGTCTACCAAATTCCCTCACCAAATGAAATCAACTTCTCTGGACGATGGTGGAGCAGCATGGAAGTTCTCTGCTTGTCTTGTTCCTGAAATGCAGCCAGATCAGCACCAAACCATTTTGCACATCTAGAAAACTGATCTGAGGATGAACACAATAATCTGCATAACCTGAGCCACAGAACTCAGGAGGCACACAGAGTAGAGTGGTGAACTGAGGGAGACAGAAGCCACGGACGGTAGGAAGCTATATTTTTAGAGAGAGGACAGAGGAAGGGGGGAGAGTATAGGAAAAGCACTCCCCAGAAAGAGTGGAAACACCCACAAGTGAATGAACAAGAAAAGGAGAAAAGAGAAAGGAGAGGGTTTCGATACCATTAGGACGCTATAAACAGGGGAGAGCAGCATCAGAAATTCCACAGTTCAATACCTGGCAGTGCTCTGAGGGGTGGGGGGAGAGTGAATCCTCAGGAACAGGCAGTGAGGTCCAAGGGGGTCCATGGGCCACAAGGAGAGAAGAGGTTCCCCTGCTAGGAGGGCTTTTGGTAGAGGCCATGCACCCTCCCCACAGTCAAAGGGCCACACGTACCCCAGAGAAAATGATTGCTGATACTGAAACAAGATGCCAGGGTGAGGTGAAACCTGGCATTATGTCTTTTTATTTACCATAATCCCTGAACTGCTGTTGCCACGCAATCACACATACTTATTCTGGGGCAAGCCAGCATCTGGCCACAATCTCTGAACCTCTGCAGCAGCAAGATCACAGGAATATTCCCAGTGGCAAGACGGTACCCAGTCTTGCTTGGGGAGACCCTCCACCAGAAGTCTGGAGCAGGTCCAAGTTTGGGGGTGCCTGGATGGCCCAGTCAGTTAAGCATCTGACTTCAGCTCAGGTCATCACTTCATGGTGTGTGGGCTCGAGTCCCATGTTGGGCTCTGTGCTGCCAGCTCAGAACCTGGGGGCTGCTTCAGATTCTGTGTCTCCCTCTCTCTCTGCCCCTCCCCTGCTAATGCTCTTTGTCTGTTTTTCAAAAATAAATACACATTAAAAATATTAAAAAAAAAAAAAAAAAAAAAAGAAATGAGGGGTCTGGAAACACAGACCCATCTGAGAAAAAAATTGGGAGAGAAGCGTTCCCTAGCAGCTGACAGTTTGGAAACAGTGTTGGACTGGGCAGTGGATGGAAGCTGGAGACAAAGGAGGGATGCTTGACTGCTGGCTGGTGAGAGCACAGAGTTCTGGAGCTAGAGAATAGGAAGCTGGGTAATGCCATTTTCACCTCTCCCTTGCATGGGCATACACCTGCACGTGTGCCACACTAATCCACCCCAGTAAGCTAAGCAGTGTGACCTAGTGGAGAACAGAGCTGTTACACCAAGCCCCGCCCGACTGCACTAACCAAGCCCTAGTGGACCACCACAAGTCTCTCCGTCTGATTAGTGTATGAACTATAACGTACTTCAAAGTTTGACTGCTAAGGAAACTGGATGTGATCTCATTCTATTTGCTGGTCCATCTACTCACTTTTCTTTTTCTTTTCTTTTCTTATTCTTGAATATGGAAAGGGATAAATATTTTTATTCTCTGGTTTTATATAATTTTTTTTCTAATTTTTTATACTATTTTTAATTTTTTTGTAAATTTACTTTTTATCCTAATTTACCTCATTCACTTCATTTTATTCTATTTTATTACATATATATACATATATATTTAATTTTTAAACATTTTCTTACATTTCTTTTCATTTCTTTCCCTTTTATCTCTATTCTGTCAAGCTTATTTCAAAACCAGACCAAAACACACCTAGGATCTAGCTTCCTTTATTTAATTTTTTTGTGTTGCTTTTTAAATATTTTTATTTTTTGTATTATTAATTAGTTTTCTTCCTCAAAATGACAAAACAAAGGAATTCACCGCAAAAGAAAAAACAGGAAGAAATGACAGCCAGGTACTTAATCAACACAGATGTAAGCAAAATGTCTGAACGAGAATTTAGAATCACAATGATAAGAATATTAGCTGGGGTTGAAAAAAGCATAGAATCCCTTTCTGCAGAGAATCAAGGAATAAAATCTAGTCAGGATGAAATTAAAAATGCTATAATTGAGACGCAATCTCAAATGGATGCCACAGTGGCAAGGGTGGATGAAGAAGAGCAGTGAATCAGCAATATAGAAGACAAAATCATGAAGAATAATGAAGCAGGAAAAAAAAGGAGGCAAAAGAGCATGATATAAGAATTACAGAAGTCAGTGTCTCAGTAAAAGGAATAGCATCTGAATCACAGGAGTCCAAGAAGATAAAGAGAGAAAAAAATGGGTAAAAGGTTTATGTAAACAAATCATAGCAGAAAACTTTCCTAACCTGTAGAAAGACACAGACACAAAATCCACGAAGCGCAGAGAACTCCATTAGATTCAACAAAAACTGACCATGAACAAGGCATACAATAGTCAAATTCACAAAATACACAGATAAGGAAAGAATTATGAAAGCAGCAAGGGGGAAAAAAAGTCCTTAAATTATAAGGGAAGACAGATTAGTTTCACAGCAGACTTATTGACAGAAACTTGGCAGGCCAGAAAGGAGTGGGAAGATATATTCAACATGCTGAATCAGAAAAATATGCAGCCAAGAAGTCTTTATCCAGCAAGGCTGTCATTAAAAATAGAAGGAGAGATAAAGCGTTTCCTAGGCAAACAAAAACTAAAGGAGTTTATGGCCACTAAGCCAGCCCTGCAAGAAATTTTAAGGGGGAACTCTCTGAGGGGAGGAGAAGAGGAAGAAAGAAGAAAGAAGAAGAAAGGAGAAGGAGAAAGGAGGAGGAGGAGGAGGAGAAGGACGACAATGACGACGACGATGACCAAAAGCAACAAAGACTAAAATGGACCAGAGAACATCACCAGAAACTCCAACTCTATAGGACACACAATTGCAATAAATCATATCTTTCAGTACTCACTCTAAATTTCAATGGACTAAATGCTCCAATCAAAAGACATAGGATAACAGAATGGGTAAGGAAACAAAATCCATCTATATGCTGCTTACAAGAGAACCATTTTAAACCTGAAGACACCTTCAGATTGAAAGTAAGGAGATGGATAACCATCATGCTAACAGTCACCAAAAGAAAGCCAGAGTAGCCATACTTATACCAATCAAACTAGATTTTAAAATAAAATCCTGAAGAAGGACATTATATCATAATTAAGTGATCTTTCCACCATAATTAAGAAGATCTAACAATTGCAAAAATTTATGCCCCTGATGTGGACTAACCCAAATATATAAACTGATTAATCACAAACATAAAGAAACTCATTGATGATAATACCATAACAGTAGGGGACTTCAACACACCATTTACAATGGGCAGATCATCTAAATGGAAAATCAACAAGGAAACAATGGCTTTGAATGACTAGACACTGGACTAGATGGACTTAACAGATATATTCAGAACATTTCATCCCACAGCAGAAGAATACACATTCTTCTCAAGTGCACATGGAACATTCTCCAGAATAGATCACATACTAGGATACAAATCAGCCGGCAACAAATAAAAATGGTCAAGATCATACCGTGCGTATTTTGAGACCACAATGCTATGAAACTCAAAATCAACCAAAGAAAACATTTAGTAGACCACAAATACTTGGAGACTAAAGAACATCCTACTAATGAATGAATGGATTAACCAAGAAATTGAAGAGGAAATTAAAAAATACATGGAAGCCAACAAAAATGGTAACACTACAGCCCAAAACCTCTGGGATAGAGCAAAGGAAGTCATAACAGGGAAGTATACAGCAACCTAGGCCTTCTTAAAGAAGGATAAAAGGTCTCAGATATACAACCTAATCTTACACTTTAAAGAGCTGGAAAAAGAACAAATAAAACCCCAAATCAGCAGAAGATGGGAAATAATAATGATTAGAGCGGAAATCAATGCTATCAAAAAAATCAATAAAACAGATCAATGAAACCAGGAGCAGGTTCTTTAAAAGAATTAGCAAAATTGATAAACCCTAGCCAGTTTGAGCAACAGAAAAGGAAATGACCCAAATAAATAATATCAAGAATGAAAGAGGAGAGATCACAACCAATACTGCAGAAATACAAACAATAATAAGAGAATATTATGAGTACTTTTATGCCAATAAATTGGGCTATCTGAAAGAAATAGACAAATTCCTAGAAACATATAAACTACCAAAACTGAAACAGGAAGAAATAGAAAAATTGAACAGACCCACCACAACTAACGAAAGTGAATTAGTAATAAGAAATCTCCCCCAAAAAACAACAGTCCAGGGCCAGATGGCTTTCCAGGGGTATTCTACTAAACATTTAAAGAAGAGTTAACACCTATTCTTTTGAAACTGTTCCAAAAATACAAATGGAGGAAAACTTCCAAACTCATTCTATGAAGCCAGTGTTACCTTGATTCCATAAACCATACAAACACCCCACTAAAAAGAACTATAGACCAATTTCCCTGATGAAGATGGATGCAAAAATTCTCAACAAGATAGTAGCCAATCGGATCCAACAATACATTAAAAGACTTATTCACCATGATCGAGTGGGGTTTATACCTGGGATGCAGGGCTATTTCAATATCCGCAAATCAATCAATGTGATATGCCACATTAATAAATGAAAGGACAAGAATCACATGATCCTTCAATAGATGTGGAGAAAACATTTGACAAAATATAGCATCCTTTCTTGATAAAAACCCTCAAGAAACTAGGGATAGAAGAATCATACCTAAGTTCATAAAAGCCATATATGAAAGACCCCACTAATATCATCCTTAATGGGGAAAAATTGAGAGCTTTGCCTGTAAGATAAGGGGGGGATGTCCACTCACACCACTTTTATTCAACATAGTATTAGAAGTTCTAGCCTCAGCAATCAGACAACACAAAGAAATAAAAGGCATCCAGATAGGCAAGGGGGAAGCCAAACTTTCACTCTTTGTAGATGACATGACACTCTATATGGAAAACCCAAAATATTCCACCAAAATCTTCTAGAACTTATCTATGGATTCAGCAAAGTTGCATGATATAAAATCAATGAAATTGGTTACATTTCTATACACCAATAATGAAGCAGCAGAAAAAGAAACAAGGAATCAAGCCCATTTACAATAGCACCAAAAACCATAAAATACCTAGAAATAAACCTAGGTACGAGGTGAAAAATCTATACACTGAAAACTAGAAAACTTATGAAAGAAATTGAAGAAGACACACAAAAAATGGAAAAATATTCCATGCTCATGGATTGGAAGAAAAAGTATTGTAAATGTCGACACTACCCAACACAATCTACATATTCAATGCAATCCCTATCAGTTTAACACCAGCATTCTTCACAGAGCTAGAACAAG
Organism: Leopardus geoffroyi; assembly: GCF_018350155.1. Taxonomy (NCBI): domain Eukaryota; kingdom Metazoa; phylum Chordata; class Mammalia; order Carnivora; family Felidae; genus Leopardus; species Leopardus geoffroyi. The sequence continues at coordinate 37,803,299 of NC_059335.1, read as the reverse complement.
CAATCCTAAAATTTGTATGGAACCAGAAAAGACCACGAATAGCCAAAGCAATCCTGAAAAAGAAAACCAAAGCTGGAGGCACCACAATTCTGGACTTCAAGATATATTACAAAGCTGTAATCAAGAGAGTATGGTACTGGCACAAAAACAGACACTTAGATCAATGTAACAGAATAGAGAACCCAGAAATGAACCCACAAGCATATGACCAACTAATCGCTGATAGAGCAGGAAAGAATATCCAATGGAATAAAGACAGTCTCTTCAGCAAATGGTGTTGGGAAAACTGGACAGCAACATACAGAAGAATGAACTTGGACCACTTTCTTACACGATACACAAAATAAATTCAAAATGCATGAAAGACCTAAACGTAAGTCAGGAAGCCATCAAAAGGCTAGAGGAGCAGGCAAAAACCTTTTTGACCTCAGCTACAGCAACTTCTCACTTGACATATCTCCAGAGGCAAAGGAAACAAAAGCAAAAATGAACTATTGGGACTACATTAAGATAAAACCTTCTTCACAGTAAAGGGAACAATCAGCAAAACTAAAAGGCAAATGATGGAATGGGAGAAGATATCTGCAAATGACATATCAGATAAAGGGTTAGTATCCAAAATCTACAAAGAACTTATCAAACTCAACACCCAAACAACAAACAATCCAGTGAAGAAATGGGCAAAAGACATGAATAGACACTTTTCCAAAGAAGACATCCAGATGGCTAACTGACCCATGAAAAAAATGCTGAATATCATTCATTGTGAAGGAAATAGTAATCAAAACCACAATGAGATACCACTTCACACCTGTCAGAATGGCTAACATTAACAACTCAGGCAACAACAAATGCTGGTGAGCATGTGGGGAAAGAGGAACCCTTTTGCACTTCTAGTGGGAATGCAAACTGGTATAGTCACTCTGGAGAACATTATAGAGGTTCCTCAAAAAATTAAAAATAGAACTATCCTATCACCCAGCAATAGCACTATTGGGGATTTTACAAAGGATACAGATGTAGTGTTTTGAAGAGAAACATGCACCCCAGTGTTCATAGCATCGCTAACAACAATAGCCAAAGTGGGGAAAGAGCCCAAATGTCCATCAACAGATGAATGGATAAAAGAGCATTGGTGTGTGTGTGTGTGTGTGTGTGTGTGTGTGTGTGTGTGTGTGTGTTTAATGGAGAATTACTCAGCAATCAAAAAGAATGGAATCTTGCCATTTGCAACAATGTGGATAAAAGTAGAGTGTATTATGCTAAGTGAAATTAGTTAGAAAAACACAAATACCATATGACTTTACTTATTTGTGGAATTTAAGAAATTAAACAGAGGAACATACGGGAGGCATAATTAATATAAAAACAGGGAGGATACAAAACATGAAACTCTTAAATATAGAGAACAGACTGAGGGTTGCTGGAGGGATTGTGGGTGGGGGGGATGGACTAAATGGGCAAGGTGCATGAAGGAAGACACTTGTTGGGATGATGAAGACACTTGTTGGGTAAATGGGATGAATCACTGGATTCTAGTCCTGAAATAATTACGGCACTATATGCTAACTTGAATGTAAATTAAAATAATAGTAACAAAATAAAAAGTCAACTCCTCTGGACCTAGCCATATGAAATGTTCCTCATTTAAGCTCCTAGAGATAGTGAGTGCTACTTTATTAACTGCTATAATGTAAAAATTGCCCCATGGTTTAACCACATCTTGTTTTAATAGGTCAATGAAGCAACTCTCAAAAGATTTTTTTAAAAAATGAATCAACTCTCTGCTAAAAAGGCAAAATGACCTATTGATCACTGTTGCATTCAGTGTAAATTACAATGTGCATATTTAATAAAATTGCCCTCTTTGAGGCAAACTAGAATAGAGAAAAAGCATCCAATCAGATCTTGCTTCAAATCCTGATTCTACCACTATCTCAGGTTAAGATTTATAAGTGAATTCCCCAATAAGCAGGGTCAAATTAACATTTATAATAAATCTGATGGCAAAAACAATTTTAGACAGTTCTTAGAAAGAGTTTACCTACCCGTACTTGTGCAGAATGGAATAAAGAGTTGATCAAGGAAGTTTTTTGGGGAAAGGACATGGACAGAACCTCAAAGAAGAACAGGCACAAAAGGGCAAAGACATTACAGGAAGAGGAAATAGTATGTGCAAAGACATCAGAAGCCTGAGTGAAAGTTTGTGCCAGGGAGAATTTATGTTTTTGTAAGAATGGAACATAAAGTACAGATAGGAGAGTAGTAAGACATAAACATGAAGGGTTGGACAGCATCTAAATCATAACAGCAAGCTCATGGTGTGCTCAGGAATGGGATTTCATCTTGACCACAATGTGGAACATGGAAGAATTTTTTTATTGAATGTTGTCAGGGTTTTATATGCATTTCTTGAAGGGCAGTCTGTGAGATGGGAACATACTGCCATTATCCTTGTAGGATAATATCAAGTCCTTAACTACCAAAGTTGCAGTTGTATTCATGAATGAATCAGATTTGATATTTAAAGTGGTCAGTAGTTAAATATTGGTCATGAGAAGAATAGAGGAGTCAATGGTGACTCAACTGCTAGTTTTTTTAAATCATTCATATGTGAGTTTGGATCAGGTTTTGACTCAGGAAGATCAGGTTCAGAAACAGAGGAGAGATATTTGTCATTTCCTTCTTCTGTAATAGCAATCAGTACATTTCATTACCAGAGTACAAATAAGTCCAGTTATAGCATTAGTTAAATTTTATAAAGCTGTAGTGAGATTTTAATAAAATATGAAACACTTGACATAGTATCTACAGCAGAGCTAAATGTATTAAGCATGTTCCATCATCTTCTAGATATTTAAAAGGTGTATGTTAAAATATGGTTCTGTTGCAGTTAATAGCCTATATTTTCTCTATTACTTATTGATAGGAAAGATTTTCTAATGAGATTAAGCATAGTGATTGATTAGAATGAACACATCTTCAAATGGTTACATTTATCTTCACAGTTGAGCACGGTCCATGGCACACAGGTAGTAACACATATAATTGGCAGAGTTGAGTTACTGAATGAATGAATGTATCAGTAAATAAACCCATGAGTGATATACACTCTGAGAAACTGAGAACTTAATATCACTGTTATTTTTTCATATCCTACTTTGGTTCTCAATAATCTTTTATTTATTAAACTTGTATAAGGACATCTTATATAAACATACATATGTTGACATATTTATAATCAGCAATCCATTTATCTTCATCATTTTTGAGATCTCAATAAAAATTAGTATGATATACAGAGAACCATTTACTATGCTATTTCTTTGCCCTACAAAAAGCATTCTATAAGTGTTATCTATGAGTCTACTACATAACTCAGGGGGGAAAAAACTATTCAATTAGTTGACCTCATGAGGAAAAAGATTGAGAAAGCCAGTGGAGTTATGCCAATTTCCAGACATAACGTGCAAAGCCATTTATTGGAATCAGTTATTTATCAATAGACATGAAAAATCCAATTTATCTGTCTTTTTATTTCATATACCTTGAAAGTGGAAAACTGTCAATAGTTAAGGTCTGAGATGTAAAATAATTTCCACAGGAATTCACAGCTGCCTTGTAAGCATCATACATGTATTTCATCGGATCTATTTAATGTACTTTAATTACAGTGGCTTCAAAATTCCTAAAGTCTTTGAAAGACCAATAGAATAACTGATGTTGAAATACCCAGAAAACTAATTTCCTTACCTGCAAACAGTACAAAGTAATCCTTATCCTAGGGGGATTAATGCAATAGCAACTCCAATATACCTTATTAGATTCAGTCCTAAGGAATACAAGGAAATGTGTGAGCTTCTCCAAGGTAGGAGCCATGTTTGATTCTCAGAGGGGAAACACCACACACAACCAGATGACAAAGGCATAACTGTTTTGGACATGAATGCACACTCAAGGTCTTCTTCCCTTCTCTAGCACTTAAGGAGGATATAGAGTTAGCCTGCTCAAGTATTACTTAGACTTTGTTGTGCCAAGCAGAAAACACGGGTAGAAATACAGAAAAACAAACTTGTCTTGGAAAACCCAGAGTAAAGTGATTTACACCTGTGCTAGCTCTTGGTACTTTAAATTTTTTTTTTTTTTGGTACTTTAAATTTTAAATGACTGTTCCAGGGACAGGGAGAGAAAAGAAAGACTGGGTATGTAAGGGTTTTTTAAGAGACAAATGGAAAAAAAAGACATGAAATAAGGGTGTGTGTGTGTGTGTGTGTGTGTGTGTGTGTGTGTGTGTAGCAGTTACCTTGCTATGTATCCATTTTTTCTCAAAGATATGACAATAATATTTTAATTTAATTTTTTTGAAATAGAGCATGGCAGAAGGGCAGAGGGAAAAGTAAAGAGAGAATCTTAAGCAGTCTCCACCACCAGCATTGAAAACAACATAAGCCTTCTTTCCATGACTGTGAGATCATGACTTGAGCCAAAATCAAGAGTGTGATGCTTAATCTACTGAGCCACCCAGGCACCCCTGAAAATAATATTTTAAATATTTTTTGCTTTGGTTTTCATATACCCTCCCATACAAGTGTATATTTATGCAAAACCATGTAACCACATGTTAACTCCTAAAATAATCTTTTTCCGACAAAATGCAATGAATTTCTTTCAGACAAAGTGTGTCCCATATTAAAATGCAAATGCTTCTTTGAGTTGTCACTTACTAGGTTTCACAGGTCATATGGAATTTTTTTAAGGAATACTAATGAATTTTTTTAATTGAAGTGAAATTCGCATAATATAAAACATTCACATTGTATGCAACTACTATCTCTACCAATTATGAAGCATTTTAATTACCGTTGGAGCTTCAAAAATTATCTTAAGGCGTTAAAATATATCTAACACAAAATTTGTCATTTTAACCATTTTTAAGTGCACACTTCAGTGGCATTAAGTGCATTCACAATGTTGTACAAGTATCACCTACATCCAAAATATTTTCATCACTCTAAAATGATGCCCTGTAACTATGAAACAATGGGTTTCCCATTTTCCCCTCCCATCAATCTATTTCCCCTCCCACTCATCTATTTTCTATCTCTATAAATTTTTCTAATCCTAGATATTTCCTATAAATGGAAATGTGTAACATCTATCCTTTTTTGCCTAGCTTATTTCACTTACAATGTTTTCAGAGTTCATCCATTTACAGTATGTTTCAGAACTTCATTCCTCTTCATGACTAAATGATATTTTATGATATAGTTATAAATTGAAATTTGTGTCCCCCCAAATTCATATGCTAAAACCCTCCCTAGCCCACAATGTGTTCATATTAGGTGAAGTCCTTGGGAGCTACTTACGATTTAATGAGGTCATGAGGGGAAAGTCCTTGTGAATGGGTTTAGTGCCCTCCTGAGAGTCATGAAAGAGCTACTTCCTTCCTCTGTTTTGTGCCACCTGAGGACACACATAGAAGAAAGCCACTTATAAACCAGGAAGCAGGCTCTCACCAGACAGAATCTGCCAGCCGCTGCCAATCTTGACTTCCCAGCCTCCAGAACTGAGAGAAATAAGTATTTGTTCTTTAAGCTGCCCAGTCTGTGGCATTTTTGTTACAGCAACAGGAACAGTCTAGGGTAGTAAATATACCACATTTTGCTTTTTCATTCATTTATTGATGGACAGGTTGTTTTCACTTTGGGTAATGGAAACAATGCCGCAAAAGACATTGATGTAACTATCTGTTTAAGTTTGGAAGTGTACTCTCTTCTTATATTTTGGGGGAGAGTTTAAGAAGAATAGGTATTATTTCTTTTTCTTTCAGTATTCAGTAGAATTCACCTATAAAACCATCTAGTCCTAAGATTTTCTTTGTTTGGCAAGATTTATTACTAATTTAATCTCCTTTTTATTGATCTATTCAGGCTTTCTATTTTTTCCTGAATCAATTTTGGTGGATTTTATAATTACAGGAATTTTTGTTTCTTATAGGTTACTCAGTTTGTTGCCATATAACTACTTATAACAGTTCCTATGGTGTTTTCTATTTCTATGCCATCTATACTATGCCATGTATAGGCATCCATCCTAATGCCTCCTCCTTCATTTCTGATTTTATTCATTTGAGTCTCCTATCTCTCTTTACCTCTTTTTTAGTCTAGATCAAGGTCTGTTGATTTTACCATAAAAAAAAATCAAATCCTGGTATTTTTGTTGAAGGTTATAGTAGTCCATATATTTCATGACTTTTTCAAACTATTTTGGAAACACTATACTCTGTTATGTGTGGCTATTGCATTCTCTCTTTAGCTAGTGTTCAGCTAGAATTTTGACAGGGATTTCCTTGCGAAGAGTCAGTAACAGACAATACAAACCAACCAAACAAACAAACACTTTCTAGGCTTTGTTGCTTGGCTTGTGCTAGATTATTTCTTCATTACTTACCCAGGTTTATACTAAGGCTAGAGACTGGCCTAAGGAAAAGGCCTAAGGACTCCTTAGGAATTCCTATATACATGGGTGCTTGTGAATGTCCTAATATCCCAAAGATTTCCCCAGCTTTTCCTTTTGTGCCATGTGCAGTCTATTGTATGTCAAACCCACAATCTTGTGTACCAGATGTCTATGAATTTTTAGTTTTCCAAGAAATATTCACTTTTTTTCTGCAGGAGTTCTAGGATAAAGGAAACACAGACAACAACCTTGCATCCATCTTTTAGGCAGCCCCTGAGATCTTACCAGAGATACACACAATAATTTGTGAATAAAGTCTGTTCTGCTGCATCCAGGATCAGGAATCAAGATCCCATAATGGGAATGTGGGCTGTCATTTTTAAGACTGATATCATACTAGTGGGGGAAGGTTGAGGCAAGGGCAAGTAAAAACTCTACAAAGATTTTCTGCCCTTTTTAATTGCTTCCTTCTTGATTGAGTCTTCACATGGTTGCTATAAACCTTTGACTGTTTACCCATGTTTTGACAAAGTTGGATCTGAAAGATTTTTTTGTTTGTTTTTTTCTTGTTTTTGATGTTTCTATGGGTGGATGGGATTTTAGGGCTGCCTCCTCCACAATTTTCCTGACATAACCATCTTATAGATATCTTTAACCTTTTAATTTTGAAGTTAATTTATATTCACAGAAGAATTATAAAGACAGTTCAAAGGATTCTCATATTGTTTTCCTAATATCCATGTATAGGTTTCTCTTTACTATGCATATGAAGGACAGGGTCTTAGTAGAGGAGAAGATGAGAAGAAAATAGGAACACATTTTACTTCCACATTGATATTGAAAGCATAGGAATGGCATAATGAATTATGGAATAGGAGCAAAAAGGAGTCAAGAGCTCAAATTGTGTCAAGGTGTTTGCTACCCAAGGAGAACAGATGAGAAATTGTAAGTAAATATTCACTCTTCGACCTTAACCATACTCAATTGCTTAAGGCTGTCTGTCAAATTCTGAAATGAGAGTTGAACCATTATCTTGAATGTAAATGTTATAAAACACTAGCAATATGCCATCTATTAGTTTTATTACTTTTTTATAACAAAAGTAATTCCATAGGTTTTAGATTTTATTGTTTCAAAGCATGAATCTTTAAAGATATGTGAAATCAGAATCAAAATGATTTGAAATCTAAGTGCACCAGAGATATAGATCTTCTAAAGCAAAGATCCTGACTTCCTGGTACAGGTTATAACATTATGGATTTGGTGTGTGTGTGTGTGTGTGTGTGTGTGTGTGTGTGTGTGTGTGTGTTTGTGTCCTTAGACAAGAAATGATACATCTTCTCAATAATATTAAGTGATAAATTCCATAAATTCCCTGAAAAATTCTATTAGCCATTTAAAAATTGCCAAAAATACATGAATTGTTTAAATTTATTAGTAACCTCTACATTTCTATAATTAAAATGCTTTTTGATTACATAATTTTATACCTGTCCTAGATTCAATGAAGAAATACAGAGAAATATGGCACATGACAGTGATATTGGACATTTAATCTTAGCACTAATATCTTTACAACATGTAATATTTAGAACATGATGAAATATCATGGCATATTTTGATTTTATTTGGTAGTCTCTTTTGCATCCTTGTCATATTAATTTGACTGGATTGCATGTTTTATGACAGTCCATATAGTATAGTAAATTCAATCGTGTTTATTGCCGAATTAAAAAGAAATGAATGTTGAAGTTAAATTGGCTCAGGGAAACATGCATACTCAAATTGAGACATATATTAAAGATTATTAAAGAAAAATCAATATTAGTTTCCTCTTCACTTGAAACTTTAGGGCTATCTAATAAGTATCATCTTGCCAGATTTATTAATTTTTATGTGTTATTAGTACAGAGGTTTGAAGTCAAAAAGTCTACTTTCTAATTAAGCAGCACATTTACTTTCTCTCTGACTCAGTTTCCTCATTTATACATTTAGAAAAAAACTTCTAACATTGAAAAATATTAAAGGGAGTGGGTTTTAACGTTTAATTATGTAATTATAATTGTATAATTATATGTTTACCACATATACTGTGCTAAAAAACATAATGAGTACTTAGAATCAAAACAAGAAATGATCACACATCTTGAGTTAGGGTTGGAAGATGGATCTCTTTAAGTCCTTAAGAGATGATAACTCACCTTTCCAGTAAGAAAATGGAAATACAACAGTCATCAAGTTTGATCTTAAAAGACTTTAGCAGAACCATTTATCAATAATTAGAGAATTCACATAGATTTAAAAACCCACACACATATATTTAATATCTACATGTAAAAGGCCACAAAACAATCTCAACAAATAGTAAAAATCTGACAATACATATTATACTCTAAACACAATGCAATCCAACTTTACCAATGTGAGAAAGAGCCTATGTGATTAGTGTTAGAATCCCATAAAATAAGGCATAAAAATTGCTTAGTGTAATGGAAATAGTGGCCAACATCATGCAAGTCGAAGTTTGGGGGTTTTCTGACATTTAACAACTGATGCTTTGCCCCTGCTCTTCCCTTTCTGTTGCAGTTAGCAAAATCCAAACGGTAGCACCTCTGTTGGTCTGAGTAAAGATCCAGAGTCAGAGTAAAGACCCAGACAACCTGCACTCGATCTACAAAAAAATCAAGGAAAAGCAAAACAAACCAAACAAAAATAAAACTACTAAGTTTTGATACTCTACTTGTTATATCCCAGAGTAAACTACCCTATCCACTAATATAAATTCTCATGGGAGAGAAAGAGAAACATAGAGACAGAAAAAGACGCACAGAGAGAGAAAGAGAAAGACTGAATGTAAAACAGAGATTTGGAATAAGTACAGAAGAACGAATAGACAAAAATGGAAAGAAAGAAGGAAGGAAGGAAAGGAGGGGAGGGGAGAATTTCATTGACACCTTTAGAAATAATGTTCTCTAATCAGAGGTAAGACACATTGCCAGGGCTTTGCCCATTGCAGATAAAATATACAAACAAGCCCTGTCAATGTCCACTTGTCTCATTTCCAGCATCTAAATTTGCACATTGAATGAGTGTATGCAAATTATCTATAACATGTTTCTTTGTCTCCTGTCTTTGGCAGAGCCTAATCTTTGGCTCACATTTTACTCAGCAGAAGTAAATATTTGCTTCTAACCTCCTGGGTGTCTTGACTTAACACTGGAACACAAATTTCCACTAATGCATGAATTTATACTAGCTTTTATTTTTAACCCTTTTAATTGTTTTTAATTCTATAATTTGGGAATGAGAATTTGATAGCTAAGGATTCAGTAATATTAAATCTTTTCAGAAACTGCTACAAAGGAATGTTATAAAAATTTGAGGCTGTTTGTTTTAGTGGCAGTTTCATAATATGTACTGCCACTTTGAAATGAATCTAAAATGCCATGTACATTACATTAACTGGATTGCACCTAACCATATTCTGAATACTTGAATTATAGGGGGAATGTTTTTAAATTGTTATCACATTACAAGAGGTACCTCTGAGTCAATCAATGTAAATTTACTTCTTTATATGTTTACTTTTCCCCCAATGCATACTATGGTGAACCATTTTTATGCTAATCACTGCATTTAGATAAGCTTGTATTTACATTTTATGTAACACTAGTCATTGAACAGCGAATATGTATGTGCTCCACAGATGCACTGCTGTAATGTCAAAATGCGATCATTACTTGAAGAAACACTTTAAATAGATTTCCTCAAAAGGGCTGTGAAATAAAAATATTTCAGATATTTTAATTGACTATTAAACATATTAAAATATGTTTTCCTTGGAGGAGTATTTATAAAGGAAGTGAAGTTCATTTCACCTCAGTGATACGTCTCATAATGAAGAGGAGAGTAATCTAGGTGGAAGCAAGCCCCTTTTAGAATATAAGGAATGTATGAGCTGTACTCTTTCACTGTAGTCATATTCCCAGGTGCAAAATGCTGTTACTTCCCTGAAAATCATAAAATAGGATGTTGGAATGCTGACATGGAATCATGTTTCCACACGGCCAGGACTTTTAACTCAAGTTTACAATAGCTGAAAATGGCCAGGCACAAACTTGCCATGTTTTCCATGAGCTTAACAGAGAAAATGCTGGAGCTGCATACATTGCTTCCAAGGGTAAACAAACTCACTCATGAAAGGAATTTCTTGTACTCTAGTTATAAACGTTTATCTAGTGATTATTTAATGCTGTTTTATCCAAGTCAGGTTCATGCAGACAAAAATTTATTTCTGGTTTCTCTAGAAGAAATTCTTCTGGCCTTTGACATGCTAGGTAGTTTGAATTTTCAGGTTCAAGTTTGTTAGCAGTTTTCGTTTCTCTTTGATCAGCATGTTGACAGATCAGAGAAAATCCATTCATTCATTCATTCATTCATTCATTCATTAAGCAGATATTTAGTAAATACAGCTAGCTCATGTTTCACGCACCGTGGTACCTGGTATTTATATCAACCACGTTTTTGTTTTTGTTTTTTAATTTTTTTTTCAACGTTTATTTATTTTTGGGACAGAGAGAGACAGAGCATGAACGGGGGAGGGGCAGAGAGAGAGGGAGACACAGAATCGGAAATAGGCTCCAGGCTCCGAGCCATCAGCCCAGAGCCTGACGCGGGGCTCGAACTCACGGACCGCAAGATCGTGACCTGGCTGAAGTCGGACGCTTAACCGACTGCGCCACCCAGGCGCCCCTCAACCACGTTTTTTGATTTAGGAGCGATAGAAATCAACTCTGCAGCATTAATAAAAAAGAAGGAAAAATGACCTGAAAGATTCTGAATATTTTATAAACTAAAAGGGAGAAATGAATAAGTGAGTCTCAGAAAGGACAGGAACTAGTCAATTAGGTAGCAGTGGGATGTATCTTTATGAGGCTGACATATCCTCAAAATGAGTTCTGCAGGTCTTCAATCCTTGGGAGTGGGATTCTAGCCAACTCAACCTAGGGACGTCAGATGCTGAAGCAAGGTGAGTAGGGTGGGTGGACAGGGCAGCTGCCCAGACAGATTTAGACTACAGGGGGAAGTAGATCACTAAAGGAGATTTGAGGTACATACAAACAAGAAAAACGACAGTCACTTGAGGTTACATGGTGATAAAGACAGTCATGATCTTTGTTCTCATTGATCATATGGCTCTGTAGAAGAAGCCAAAATAGAGAAGGAAAATGCTGTGTATGTTCCCACACCTCCCAAACAATTTATCATGGTTTCCCTGTATCTACTTAAATGTAATGGTATTGTGTTCATTTCTGTCTCTCCTTCATTTGTGAATAAAATGAACAACATTCTTCTGCTTTGGCCAAGGCTACAACTATACTCTTTCATTTTCAGAAAACTATAGCTTTGCTCAACATGACATGAGATATGTAGTCAGTGTGCAAACTGCATGCAAATCAGGACAAGATGGGAAGAACTGATAGTGTGAATAAGAAACTAAAGAAGATCAGAAGATCTAGTCATACTGTTACATGGATCCTGTGTATGTATGTATGTGTGTGTGTGTGTGTGTGTGTGTGTGTCTGTAAAGCTGTAAAAATGTTTTAAAATATAATGACACTCCTAGAATACCTGACACAGGAGGAGATCAATTTTTAATCACTTCCTCCTTTATAGGACAAAGTCATTCCCACTAATAATCACGAAGTGAAATCAAGATGGCCAGAAAACAGAAAGTGAATTTTAACTTTTTGTATACAAATAAACATACTTATAAGGTAATAAATTACTCATAAAGCTAAAAAATATAGAAATAAATACTACAGTACAAGAGGATAAAAAGCTAATGCATTAATATTTTAATTATAATAAATTTTCTGTAAATAGGATACAACTATACATGTATATTTAACTCTTATAGAGTTACAGAAATTCATTTCTTACAGAAATGAATAATGATACTAGTCTTTCATTCTCAGAGTCAATTTCTGCAAGTTTATCAATTATAAAATGATCCTTCCTTTATGTTTAGTAAACAGGGAAGCCAAATCTGTTAAACTACCTTCATTCATCATGGACTAAAGACATTTTTTATTAATTCTAATTGTGATTTTTTTTAATGTTTATTTATTTTTGAGAGAGAGAGAGACAGAGCATGAACCAGGAAGGGGCAGGGACAGAGTGAGACACAGAATCTGAAGCAGGCTCCATGCTCTGAGCTGTCAGCACAGAGGCTGATGTGGGGCTCGAACTCACAAGTCATGAGATCAAGACCTGAGCCAAAGTCAGATGTTTAACTGAATGAGCCACCCGGGTATCCCTATCAATTCTAATTTTGAAAAAATTCCTTTAAAATAAAGTAATAAACACACACAGAAACAAACATATGCACACAGTGTCCCCATTTGATAATCCCAAATCTTTCAATACTGTCCATGGCTTTTTCCTTTAGATTGAGTGTGTGGCTTTCAAATATTTCTGCAGTGAAAAATTCCACTAAAATATAATCATCAAAAAAATTCATCATTGATTTCAATTCTATTCCATAAGAATTTCTGAAGCTATTCTTATTTTAGACAAATCAGATATAATGGCTAAATGATAGTGAACAGTGAAACTAATTAGTTTATTTTCTTAGAAAAAGTACTTGCTCTTGTTAAACATAATTGAGGCTTTCAAACATTGTACCTTATTTTTTTTCCTGGAAATATAAGACCAATATTTTCCATCATTTCTCCTGGATTTTTAAAAGTGTGGAGTATTTTATCTATGTAAATGCCCACTTTCTTACATTTTCATACATTCTTGCATAGTTAATAGCCTTCTAAATAATTTATTTGAGTAAAGCTCAAAGTAAGAAATTTAAAACTCATGGCTGTCCCCAACTTGAAAGCACCCAAATATAGAAGTCAAATAATTACAAACATTAATAAACTCATTGATAATAATTCAGTAATAGGAGGAAACTTTAACACCCCATTTACAACAATGGACTGATCATCTTCAGAGAAAATCAACAGGAAACAACGGCTCTGAATAATACTCTGGACCAGATGGACTTAACAGATATATTCAGAATATTGTGCATGTGGAACATACTCCAGAATAGATCACACATTGGGTCACAAATCAGCCCTCAGTAAGTACAAAGATATTGATATCATATCATGCATATTTTCTGACCACAACACTATGAAACTTGAAGTCACGCACAAGAAAACATTTGGAAAGACCAAAAATGCATAGCGGTTAAAGAACATCCTACTAAAGAATTAATGGTGGAGTGTCTGAGCAGCTTAGTCAAATGAGCGTCCAACTCTTGATTTTAGTTCAGATCATGATCTCAGGGTTGTGAGATCAAGCCTTGTGTTGGGCTGCACACTGAATCTGCTTAAGATTCCCTCTCTCTGTCTCTCTCTCCCTCCCTCCCACCCTCCCTCCCATTGTCCTTATCCCCAGCTTGCTGACTCTCTCTCTAAAATGAAAACAATAGGGGCATCTGGGTGGCTCGGTTGGTTAGGCATATGGCTCTTGATTTCAGCTCAGGTCATGATCTCACAGTTCATGAGTTTGAGCCCACATCAGGCTCTGCAATGACAGCGTGGAGCCTGCTTGGGATTCTCTCTCCCTCTTTCTCTGCCCCTCCCCTGCTCATGCACTCATTCATTCTCTTTCTCTGTCTCTGTCTCTCCCTCTCTCTCTCAAAAAATAAATAAACTTAAAGTGAAATAAACTTAAAAAATAAAAATAAAATACAGTAAAAAATAGAGAATAAATGGGTTAACCAGGAAATTGGAAAAAAATGAAAAATACATGGAAGCAAATGAAAATGAAAACATGACAGTCCAAAACCTTTGGGATACAGTAAAGGTAGTCATAAGAGGGAGTACATAGCAATACAGACCTACATCAAGAAGCAAGAAAATTCTCAAATATACAACCTAACCTTACAGCTAAAGGAGATAGAAAAGGAATAGCAAATAAAGCCTAAAGCCAACAGTAGGGAAATAATAAGGTTTAGACCAGGAATAAATGACATAGAAACAATAACAACAACAACAAAAAACAAAAACAGTAGAAAAGATCTATGAAACTAGGAGCTGGCTCTTTGAAATAATTAATAAAATTTATGAAACCCTAGACAGACTTATCAAAAAGAAAAGAGAAAGGACCCAAATAAATCACTAATGAAAGAGGAGAGAACACAACCAACATCACAGAAATACAAACAATTGTAAGAGAATATTTATTATGAAAAATTATAAGCCAACAAACTGGGAAATCAGGAAAAAATGGATAAATTCCTAGAAACATATAAACTACCAAAACTGAAACATGAGGAAGTAGAAAATTTGAACAGATCATAGCCAGCAAAGAAACTGAATGAGTAATAAACAATCTCCCAACAAACAAGAGTCATGGGCCACATGGCTTCCCAGGGGAATTCTACCAGTTAATACCTATTCTCAAACTGTTCCAAAAAACGGAAATATAAGGAAAACTTCCAAACTCATTCTATGAGGCCAGCATTACCTTGATTCCAAAAACCAGTCAAAGAACCCACTAAAAGGAGAATTACAGGCCGATATCCCTGATGAACATGGATGCAAAAATTCTTAGCAAGATGCTAGCATATCACCTCACAACTGTCAGAATGGCTAAAATTAACAACACAGGGAGCAACAGATGTTGGCGAAAATGTGGAAAAAGGGGAACCCTCTCAAACTGTTGGTGGTAATGCAAACTGGTTCAGCCACTCTGAAGAATGGTATTGAGGTTCCTCAAAAAGTTAAAAATAAGACTCCCATATGACCCAGCAATTGCACTACTAGGTATTTACCCAAAAGATACAAAAATATAGATTCCAAGGGACACAAGGACCCCAATGTTTACAGCAGCATTATCAACAATAACCAAATTATAGAAAGAGCCATTAATGTCCATTAACTTATTGATGGATAAAGAAGGTGTGGTATATATATTTACTAGATTATTACTTAGCCATCCAAAGGAATGATATCTTGCCATTTGTAACAACGTGGATGGAACTAGAGTGCATTATGCTAAGTGAAATAAGTCAGTCAGTGAAAGACAGCCACCATATAATTTCACCCATATTTGGAATTATAGAAACAAATAGATGAACATAGGGGAAGAAAACAAATAGAGAGGAAGGCAAACCATAAGAAACTCTTAAACCATAAGAAACTCAAACTTAGGGTTGCTGGAGGGGAGGTGGGCAGGAGATGGGCTAAGTGGATAATGGGTATTAAGGAGGGCACCTGTGATGAGCACTGGATGTTTTATGTAAGTGATGAATTACTAAATTCTACTCCTGTAATTTTACAGGAGTGTAATATTACACTATCTGTTAACTAATTAGAATTTCAATACAAACTTGAAATAAAAAGAAAAAAGAAAACTCATGATAAATACTATATGCATATAGTGTTATTTATAGTATATATTATAATGAATGTATATTATACACCTACTACACTATATAATATAGTACATACATACTATAAACTTTATAATATGTAGCATATATAATATACATAGTATATAATAGTACAGAATAGTATATAGTATATTTTCATATAATATTAATGTATATACATAAAGTTTATGGTATATTCCTGTCTTTTGCATATATTTTTATGTCTGGTTATTCTCTTTGGAAACTTTATTCCAGAGAAAAGACAATACACACAAAATGATAGTTTATGTTGATTCTATTGCTTAACGAAGGAATGATAAAAATATAAACTGCACACAAGGAAACTCTAAAGATTATGAAGCATTAAAACTTACCCTGATAATAAAACATGTAGCAGAGTCCAGTGTGCTTGGGTTGACTAAATAATCAGGAATTTCCAAAATAATTTATATGTAATATAGGTAATTTACACATCAACAGTGTATTTATGCATACACATGCAAATATATATGACATGTATGTACTGTATATATGTCATGTATGTGTGTATATATATATATGTTATAGTATATACTATATACTCCCTCCTTCCCTCTATCTTCCTCTTTTCCTTTCATTTATTATCTACCAAACATTTATTGTACTTTTACATATGCCAGGAAATAGGTTAAGTTTTATGAAAGATACATAAATTAGAATAACTCACAACCTAGGGGAGAAAATGGACAAAAACAACCATAATTATGGTTAACTTTAGAGATTTCCAAGGAGTTATGAGAGCACAGTAAAGTAATGGCATTAACATCAATTCTGAATCCACGGTAGGTCAATGTGACTGATTAAAGAAGATAGTCTACAAATAACCAGTTTTTAATTGAACTTATATGTGAAAATTAGTGAAGACGAAATATTTCTTAAACAAAAATAATTGTCTCCTACTTACTGACAACAAGATACATTCATCTAAATGCATTTCTCTTTTCCCTGTTGCCACTGGGAAACACCAGGAAAAATACGAGTTTATTACAAATCGTGTACCTTTGTTGTATTTCCTGAATTGCAATTGCTTTTATATATTTTAAATTACATATTCCCTGATCCTGGTACAGGAACAGTATTCTTCGTTTTCTAAGAGGAAATAAAATATATGTGTGTTTAATAAATAGCCTTTATTATTTATGTGGTATATTTCACTGAAACTAAAAATTCTTAACATCAATGGAAATTGCACATAATATGTAGAAAGACACTTATAGGTTATTTCAATCCAGTTTTACAAAACACTGGATCATCGAAAAATAAAATGAAAGAAACGTACAATTCTACACATTAAAAAACAAACAAACAAACAAAAAACAACACCACCCTCACATGGGGAAAAAAGGATTTGAACAAACCCTACATTCCAGTCTTAGAGAGAGAGGAACAAACTAACTACTCAACGCTATTAATTATTTTTCTCCCACTTCCTTCACTTCACTGGCACCTGACTTTGGTCATCAAGAATCCATCCATACTAGGAAGTTTTTAGCCTGAGTTTCTGTGAAAAGTAAATGAACAAAGATACCTTTTGGTTTCATACAAGGGGTGGCAGGTAGTCAAATATGACTTATGTGATCGGATATATTAGGCAGTCTCTCATTTGTGTAGGTTAAAAAAAACTAAATAATATAGGTATTTTAAATAAGGAGATTAATGAAGTTTATAATTATAATTAATGATTATAAAAGTGGTAAGAAATTTGAACCATTATTTTAATCATTAGCACTAAATTTTAGAATTTATTTTGAGAGAAAATAAAAGAAATTTTAAAAATGAAGTATAAGATTAGCATTAATAACTAGTTGGGATTAAAGCTTAAAGTGTGATGCTCTCCCCAACTAAATTCATCTGTAGCAATTTTTTTTCTCTAAAAACAGAACACTAATTAACCTTATTACATTACAGCACAAATAACCAGGACAATATAACAAACTCGCTAAATAATCTTAATAATTTAAAAGCAGGAATCATTCTAGCAATCAGTTGACACATTTAGGAAGCAGGAATTATAATTAAAACATGACATTAATTACTGAGGGAGATAGGAGAAAAAATGAAAGATTATAAACTACATTTGTTAACAAATTGTGTGGCCTTTAGAAAGTTACAATACTTCTCTGATTCTCACATTCTTAATATGTGAAATGAGATCGAGTAATATCTATAGTTCACATTTTTAAAAAGCCCCTAAAATATGAATGTATGAGAATGAAATGGCTGTTTAAATTTGAATTGTATCAGGTCACCAGGCTAGCTCAGTCAGTGGAGTGCATAATTCTTTTTCTTCTTCTTTTTTTTTTTAACATTTATTTATTTTTGAGAGGGACAGAGATAGGGCACCAGGGGGAAGGGGCAGAGAGAGAGAGGGAGACACAGAATCCAAAGCAGGCTCCAGGCTCTGAGCTGTCAGCACAGAGCCCGAAGCAGGGTTTGTACTCACGAACTGTGAGATCATGACCTGAGCTGAAGTCAGATGCTTAACTGACTGAGCCACACAGGAACTCCAGGAGCACACAATTCTGAGCCACACAGGCACCCCAGGAGCACAAAATTCTTGATCTCTGGGTTGTGAGTTCGAGCTCTATGTTGAGTGTAGAGATTACTTAAAAAATATATAAATCTTAAAAAAAAATTTTGTATTGTGTCACACAGTGGAGGACAGATTTATTTTAATAGCTATCAATTAGTTCATATTAAAAACGTGGAATAAAATAATACATGTTTACAGACTAAACAAAGGGAATGATCCCAGATTTCCAATTTAATTTAGACTGAACTTTGAAAATCTGTGAATGTAATTAGCTACGTGCTAGATATTATAAAGTGGAAAATTTAATAAGTGATTTACACTCAAATAGGTCAGTATTAGCAACAAAGAGAATAAGTGATTATGTTAATCATTGTTTGCATTTATATCTATTTGTTTTTTAATTTGTAATAAGTGCAATTAAATTCAATGAAAAGAAAGAATACTTATAACTGGAGTGAGAAGGAAATGTGCTTATGGGAAAGAGTATTTATAACTGGAAATGGGAAGGAAAAGGGAAATCGGGGTGACCTTCATGAAAAGTTCTAACAGATTTATGTCTTGCAATTAAAAAATATTATTCGTTTTCATGATTTATGTAAATAGAAACCCATTTTTAAAAACCAAAATTGGCACTTTCATATGGTTATCATTTCCTTCTTGTCTCTCATGACATACTCACATAAAATGTGGTTATCCTGAAGAAATGTAGTAGCATAGCTCACAATTACACCTAAATGGAACCATCAAGTGTTTAATGGCTGAAATTTAACAAAATTTTACGGCAACATTTAATAAACCAAAAAAAAAAAAAATAACCATGGAAGTTTTAAATATATATGTTTTAAAATATACTGTTTGAATTCTGCAGTAATCATACATTGAACTTTCACTCCAGGATTAACCCTCTCATTATTACTAAATATGAAGTAACACTACTTTTGATCTAATTTGTCTGGGAATTTTGAAACTAATTTTCTTTTTAAGTAACTGAGCCATAGAAGACCTAACTCAGTTAACAAGTGTAACAATGCATAACATGATTTTTTTTTGTAGTTTTGTGTTTATTACAAGGAGACAAGGATCAATACACAAAGGCAAATATCGAATGTTTACATATACATTTTCCTTGTGGTAGGACTGTAGCTCTTGGGCTTCTGGGTTTAAATTGGGATTTAATTTAGTATTTATTAAATCTTACCTTAGGCCCCAATGGATAGGCCATATCTTGTCTTCATTTTAATTGTATGAACTAAGGGGCACATTAAGTGATAATTGCCTTTTTCACGTCTTTAATTATGAAGTTACAATGATTACTTCATCATAAGTCATTAAATGTATACATTAACGAGGCAAAAGATGCTGCTTTTCTTTGTTTGCCCTTAAGGGTTTTAGGAGAAGCTGCAAGAAAAGAAAGAAAAAGGAATCATAGAAAGACACACCTGTAGACCCAGAGTAGAGGCACGTCTTTCTTAGAGGAAGAGAAATGAAAGAATTAGGTAAAGAGAGGACAGAGTGCAGTGTGTCTCTTTGGTACTTGAGGTGACAATTACAAAATTATGTCAGACACTCCAATTATACTGAATTTTCTCTTAAGACACCAATACAAGTTTAGTAGTGCATTAACTTTTTATATTTCTTTTTTTAAGTTTTAACCTTCTATATTTTAATAAAAATCATTTTAAATGCAAATTTGTTTTGTTAGGACCCTTGATTAACCTAATGTGTGAATGGATTGTTCTTTATAAAAGTTGCAAGCACCCTCATTACTATGCATGAATTCAGAATCAGACAATGAAGATAAAGACTAAAAGGGAAAGGTGAATGATACCTTCACGTCACATGATACAATTTAGTGGAACGTAGGAACATTTGTAAAAGGGACTATAGTTCTATTTCAGGCTATGCTGGGAATATTTGGGGGACATCCCTATAGAGGTATTTAACAAGGTACTCATGGTCCTAGGCAATAATAAAGATGAAGATTAGAAGCCAATAACATGAAGGGGAAATGAAGTCCATGAAAGTGGATGTCCAGGGAGGAATTTTATAGTAAAAATAAAAGACTACAGGTGGAGGTATTAGGAGAAAGCTTCCTAGAAAAAATGCTGACACTTGTACCAGAAACTCTGTACATTAACCTGGTACCTAGAGGTGATATTCAGCCTGGTACCAGCCTGAATTTCCAAGAGAACAAACACCAGTGATGCACTCATCAATTGAAAGCACTGACTCTGGACCTGCCATGGTTCAGTTGAGCAGTTGTACACAATTAGGGGGGGAAAACATATTAGGGAGATTCAGAGAAGTATTATACCTGTGAAAGGGATTTGACTAGAGATCCAGAAATCAAGTGTGAGAACCTGTAGTATTCTCAAATGTGTACTCTCTAGGACAAGACAGGCTGAAATGAAAAGGCAAAAAAAATAAGCTCTCAATTGAAAATAATAATAAAGGACAATAAAACAGTATGAAATGAGGAGACAGGAAGTATAAGAAGACTTTTGAGGTGTAGAAAATTTGATGATAGCTAAAGAATGTCACAATTAACACCCAATTGGCAGTCACAAAGAATAAAATGGATAACACATTGGGATGGTCTCCCAAAATTAATGTGGGGAAATCATTAGAGAAGGGTGTAATTTTGTCTGTTAGGTCAAAGAATAGAAAGCCAACACAAAGAAAATTAGTTTTCTCAAAAATGAAATGTGGTTAAAAAAAATGGGGTGGGAAGGGCACCTGGGTGGCTCAGTTGGTTAAGCTGTCTGACTCTTGATTTCAGTTCATCATCTCATGGTTCATGGTTTTGAGCCCTACGTAAGGCTCTGTGCTGAAAGTGTGGAGCCTGCTTGGGATTCTCTCTTTCTCTCTCTGCACCCTGCCCCCACACTCTTGCTTTCTCAAAATAAATAAACTTAAAAAAGAGAGAGAAATAGTAAAAGATATAATAGAAGAAAACATTCCATAATTTTCATAATCTTTAACTTAGGCATTTAAGTTTTATAATAGCCCAGTCTAAATTAATGAGTAAAGATCCTTGTGACTTTATTCAAGAAAATCATTCTCAGGGCACCTGAGTCGCTCAGTTGGTTGAGCGCCTGCTTTTGGCTGAGATCATGATCTCACAGTTTGTGAGTTTGATCCCCAAACCAGGATCACTGCTGTCAGCATGAAACCTGCTTTGGATACTCTGTTCCCCTCTCTCTGCCCCTTTCCTGCTTGTGCTGTCTCTCTCTCAAAAATAAACAAAGATTGGGGCGCCTGGGTGGCGCGGTAGGTTAAGCGTCCGACTTCAGCCAGGTCACAATCTCGCAGTCCGTGAGTTCGAGCCCCGCGTCGGGCTCTGGGCTGATGGCTCAGAGCCTGGAGCCTGTTTCCAATTCTGTGTCTCCCTCTCTCTCTGCCCCTCCCCCGTTCATGCTCTGTCTCTCTCTGTCCCAAAAATAAACAAACATTGAAAAAAAAATTAAAAAAAAATAAACAAAGATTAAGAAAAAAGAAAATCATTCTCCAAAATTGTAGATTGGATGTTAGAAAAGTATGCTTCTTAAAAAACAAGCAAAAAACCTTAGCTTTCTCTAACTCATCAATAAAGCAGGCATTAGTTATTAAAAATCCATAACCTGTCATATGTCAAATTTTACTGATTTATCTTGACAGATTTCTTTAAAAATAAACCATATATTTGCCTCAAAGAGAGAATATGTATAACCTAAATACAATCTAATATAATCTTAGATTTTACATTTTTCTTTGCTGTTAACAAAGTCTAAGAAGTGATCAGATGAAAAAAAAAAAAGGAAAGTAGGGGCACTTGAGTGGCTCAGTCAGTTGAGTGTCCAGTTTCAGCTCAGGTCATGGTCTTGTGGTTTGGGAGCTTGAGCCCCATATCAGGCTTGCTGCTGTCAGTCTGTCAGCACAGAGCCTGATTTTGATCCTCAGTCCCCCTCTACCTGCCCCTCCCCCATTTGTACTCTCCCTCCCCCCAAAAAAATATTTAAAAAAAGGAAAATAAATTTATTTTAAAAATAGATATCTCAAATATCTGTTGTTCAGTTTGTGCCTGTGTTCCTCTCAACCAGCAGCACTCTGGATCTCATGTGTAGCATGCCAGTTATGTTTGCATTATTTCATTTAATTCTACATGCCATGAAAGCAGAGACTAAATCATTCTTAGCCACCTTTATACCTCTAGTACCTAATACAATTCTAAACACATAATACAATTCCAAGGAAGAGGGAAAAAATTTATAGATACGCACACACACACACACACACACACACACACACACACACACAAACAAGACACACATTCAAGAATTCCTAGATTATACTTATTGTCAAGAATGCAATGAATAAATGGCTTTACTAAAAGCATCACTGCTTTCTAAAAATTAGAGAATCAACTATATTAAATGTGTGTATTGACAAATGAAATTATTATCAGTGGCCATTATAAATGGCAGCATTTCAATTCTGTAATATTAAAGTGAGCTGGAAGTTAGAGGATTATTCTTGGGCTCTAGGTCATCTCATCAGGACAGCACTGGCCTTCATTATCTCGATCTTGGTAAGATGGTGGCTACCAATTAATAAATAGAAACAAAAGTTACAGCAGTTTTGGGATACTGCAATCTATGGAACTTGTAATTCTGGCTATAAGAAACGTCCTTTTACTTGTCTAATTGAAACAAACAGAAAAAAAATTTTTGGCCTGGGTACAAAATTTAAAATATAAATAAATTGCTTTGTGTAATTAGTTTACCAAAAGGATATTCTTTTACGTGAAAAACAAAATGGCTGTCGGTTAAGGTGCTTCTAGTTATATTTCCCAGAAAACCTAATTAAGACAAAATGTCAGCTGTGTTTTCAGGCAACCTTGCTTATGCTAAAAATTACCCATGGTAGAGCCAGGAAGATGGTGAATGAATTATAAATACCTGGAGAGAGATTTTAGTCTTCCTCAGTCAGGTTACTCTTGTGATGTTTTTTTTAGGACTCATTAGGGCCTTGCAAATACAAGTGTTAGAAAATTGTTATTTGGAACACAGAATCTCTAAGTAGTTTTTGCTTTAACTAATGTGACTTGTCCTCTTTCATCTGTGCTGTTACATGGCTAGAGGTGAAGAGAATAGTCCCTGGAAAATGGCTTTACTCCTGAGAACACCCACTGAAGAAATTCTCCTCATACCACCCTCCTGCAAGGGCTTCCATTGCTATGTTTCTGTTCACGCGCCTTTCTGAGGGAAGCCTCTGCCAAAAGTGGCCTATTTGGATCTTGTGAGTTTGGTTGTGTAACCGAGCCTATGGCCACCCAAAGTGAATCCTGCAGAAAAGTATCAGCAGTGGGTTAGATTTTTTAGATAATCAACCATATTTGGCTGAGGTACAATATAATTAGAAAAAAAAATGAGAACTTTATGATGATAGGACCCCTAAGTTGGGGTCAATCCAGCTAAATTTAATGGTAACATTCTGCAGCAGGTGACAAGAGATAGATATTCCCATTTTGAGGACTGACAGAAGACTGGAGGAAAGCAAATTCATACTGAGAAGAAATACTGCCCAGTGTCCCCATCAGACCTGATATGGACCTGGCCAGTAACTCAGCTGCAGCTTGGCTGGCAGGTGTGATTCTGGATGCATACAGGTGCATTAGTACCATTTGAGCAGATTATGAAAGATACAGGTCAAATCATGAACTGAAGAGCCAAAGTGGGCACTCACAACCCCTTGTTTGTGACTGTGACGGCAGACAGTTCAAGGGACTGGAGCTAGCATGTTGGATGCAATTGCCCTGAGGCTCCACTTTACAGCAAACTCCCTTTGAGCCCCACTGTGCTGGAGAGAATGAAGAAGTGAGAAAAATGCTGAGTGCTGGAACATGATGCTAGGAAGATTACACAAGGGTCTGACATCTAAAGGGTCTGCAGTGACCTTGGCAACAACATGCCAAAATTCTAGTACTACAAAGATACATCTTTGTGGAACATCCCAATCCCCATGTGTGGGGTGTGTCCCAATCATGACCTGAGCAATGTCTTACGATGGCAGTGATAATAATATGGACACATTTCTGCAGCTGCGTGGGAATTTCTACTGCTAAAGTTAGGACTGTCAAGGCTGCACCTATAAAGTAATTCCTCAATACTGAGTTTATACGCTTACTTCACCTACTGATTTAACCATCTACACAATACAAAGTTTGGGATTGCAGTTTGAGTTTTAAATGCCAAACAAGGATAAGAATACTGTTCTTCTTTTTTTTTTTTTTTTTTTGACAGGGTTGTAACTGTGCCCTCAGATTTGATCAAACACCAGATTGACTGATTATTATATTTGAAAGCCATTTGTGCTAAAAGGGATAAAACAAAAGATTTATTGCTCTTTGCCTGTTGTGCCCTACACCTTCATATAATGTTTATGTAAATTTGCCTCATGATCATCAGAATATAAAAGACACAGTAATACTAATTATCCTCCCCCCATATAAGGTTTAATTGATTTGGCAATGGAGGGGAAACTAATACCTTTTTGATAGTTCAAATCCTGGTGGTCAATTGTGTATTGACCTGCTTTTTGTATGTCAAAGGGATTAGTGTTTGGAGGTGAACTCTGAGTAAAGGGTCAACAAATCCTTTTCGCCTTTTACATGAAAAATTGACCTTGGCTCAACATGCTTCTAGCTCTACTCTCCCAGAAACCCAGTAAAAATGAAATGTTAGCTCTGTTCCTGGCAATATTACTTAATAGCAAAGTCACCCTAAGACTGGTAGATTGCCTTTCATCGAGAGGTCTAGGAATGAACTGTATACATCTTATGAGGCAGCAAGAACTTTGGTCTCACCTGAATGAAGTATCATTAGCAACTTGGGATCCCTTGGCATATGGAGCTGCTAAGCAAGGGTGGCTCCAACCTCTACTTGTATGATCTCATGTTCTTATAGCTTAGATGGTACTCACACAGGGACACAGAGAATAATAGCCCCTGGCCCATTACATGGAGTGATGTGAGGATGTCTGTTGAAGAAACACACGTGATGCTTCCCTGCTGGCATGCTCTGTTTTCTCTCCTGTACCTGTCTGGGGCCTGGAGGAAAAGAAGTCATATACTATGATACTGGCCTAATCCTTGAGGAGCTGGCATTAGCTGGGAATGAAGGACACAAACTTGTGTGTGTAGACTTTTACAGGTCAGAGATTATTTTTACAGGCCATAAATTATTCACATGACTACCTAATAAAAATGTAGCAAATGATTTATAGCGAAAAGTTCTAAGCTTAGTAGATTGAATTACTAAAAACAACACACATACGTACAAACACACACATAATTATGCCACCTAGGTTCAGATTGTGTATTTCATTTACATTAAATATACTTGGTAAAACTGGGTATAAAATCACTTTGTTTTAAAAATCATAGTATAAAAAAATCATGCAAACAATTTGGTTATATGTTTTTTTGTGAATATTCTCTTTCATTTAGTTAGTCATTAATAAATGTAGTTTCTAGTATGAGCTATCCCTCAGAGCCTGGATATAACTTGAAATTTTGGTTCCTAAAAAATTCTGTTTACTCAAAATATGTATGTATGTATGCATGTATGTATTTTTTTTACAAAATGTTCAGAACATTCTTTATTCCTCTGAAGAAGGACATTTCAATAATGTGCAACAAAATCCTTATTGGGATAACTTAAACTAGCAGTTGTTCATTTCACTGTTTTCAAAACTTCTGCATTTTTTATTTTCGGGCAGTAATGTTTATACATATATCATGCAAAAATTTAATCCAAATAAAAAAATAATACCAAGTAAAATAGATGCCTCATTATATTAAGATGTTTAATTGTTTTTAATGTTTATTTTTGAGATAGGGACAGAGCCTGAGTGGGGGAGGGGCAGAGTGAGAGGGAGACACAGAATCTGATGCAGGCTCCAGGCTCTGAGCTGTCAGCAAAGAGCCCAAGGCAGGGCTCAAACCCACAAACTATGAGATCATGACCTGAGCCGAAGTAAAACGCTTAACTGACTGAGCCACCCAGGATCCCCTAAAATGTTTTAAATGTAAAATGTTTTAGAGTTCCTGGCCACAAAGGAGATAAGGTAAACTTACAAATCTGAAGTTAGCCATCTCTTATTAACTTAAACCTTGTTTTAAATTTCAGCAACATGCATCAAGCTGTTTTTAATGTGAAAAAAAGTTTTTAAAAGATACACAGATCCTAAAAGAACAGTAACTTTTATGCATTTATTTCAGTGTTTTCATGGTTAGGTGAATTAGATTAAAACTGATGTAATATAAAACCTGATCATAATTACATCCACTTTACATCTTTAATTTTAGTTTTTAGGACAGTCTGATTCTTTTGGGTATCTAATGACAGACTGCTCAGGGATTAAGACAGATTAATATGCCACAGCTGGTGAACAACATATAATCTGTTGGGAAATATAATAAACACTTTTCACCTCTGTTGCAAAGTATTCATTATGTCTCTGAAATTTAAACCAAAGACACTCCAAAAGTGGAAAGAAGATGGCAACAAAATGTGGAATTAAAAAAAAAACAAAGAAAGCTATAGTTTTAAGAATTGTTAGACAGTTCCGTGAAGGAGAAACAGGCATCCTCTTAGCTCCTACCCCAAGCAGCCATGGCATATGCCACTCCCTCTACCTTACTGGGGGACAGATGCCCTTGGCTTCTGGCTGGGTCCTCCTAAAGGGCTATCAATTCAGCCCCTGTTAGGACAGCCTATTCTGCTGTTTGCCATCTGAAACTTATGGACATTTCTTCTCTACATGGAATGAAAACTCCATCTTCCTGTTATTTCAATCCTTTGATGCTCCCTGTTCTCCCATGTTCAAGTCTAATTCTGTTACTTAAGTAAGTTCTTCTTATCATTAAGGACTGTAATCATGATGATCTCTACTCATCTGACTCGAAGAATTAGTGTCCTTGCAAATGGAGACAAAAGGATTGTAAACTTGTACTAACACTTTTCCTTTCCAGAATTTCTAGGATTCCCTATCCAGTTGAGAGACAGAGACAGAGAGAGTGAGAGAGAGAGAGAGAGAGAGAGGGAGGGAGGGAGGGAGGGAGAGAGAGAGAGGGAGGGAGGGGTAGAGAGAGAGAGAATTTATACACAGAATATACATTACATACAGTTTTAAACAATATTAATATAAAATAGGATTACTTCTTTTTTTAATTTTTTTTTTAGTGTTTTCATTTATTTTTGTGACAGAGAGAGACAGAGCATGAGCAGGGGAGGGGCAGAGAGAGAGGGAGACACAGAATTGGAAGCAGGCTCCAGGCTCTGAGCTGTCAGCACAGAGCCCGATGCAGGGCTCGAACCCACAGACTGTGAGATCATGACCTGAGCCGAAGTCGGACGCTCAACCGACTGAACCACCCAGGCACCCCTTACTTCTTTATTTGTGTAGTATCTTCCATGAATTTTCCTCTCTGTATTCACTAACTGATAGAAGTACAATTCTGATTCAGATATAGGCTGACTAAACTTGTTTGTCCTTTGTCCATCATTCTTCTTTAGTTCTAGCCTATTGCCTATGCAGACCTATGCTGGTACCTGAGAGATACTCAGATTTGTTTGAGCCCAAATCGGGGCATACCAATACCCCTGTGTTT
Organism: Leopardus geoffroyi; assembly: GCF_018350155.1. NCBI lineage: Eukaryota > Metazoa > Chordata > Mammalia > Carnivora > Felidae > Leopardus > Leopardus geoffroyi. Next base: position 37,775,177 of record NC_059335.1, on the reverse strand, counting down.
GTATTCCTTTTCCATTGCTGAGAAGTTGAGAAAAATGACTATTTTGCATTCAAAATACAATATTTCTAAAAGAAGAATTTCAGTTAATTGGGTATAACTAGAGACCCAAAATTATGCTCAGAAAGCTGTACTCAAATGAAGAAGTCTTGATTATTCTATAAAAATTTCTTGAATTAATTTTATTCTCAAACTTTACCAAACAAACTAAAATCACCTGGGTTGCTTATTAAAAATGCAAGATTTCTGGGACCCACAATCAGAGACTGTTACAGCACATCTTTGTTGGAGTCCGAAAATCCTTATTTATAATGTGATTCTGACATAATTAACCTGCTGACTTAATTTCAGGAGATGCTGTTCTAAGACAACAAATATCTCTTGAAATACCTGTAAGTGCTTGATTTCCTTTGAAATGGTATAGAAAGAGGATGAAGGTAGGGAGAAAGTATTTTTCATGACAAATTACAGATATCACTGTTCTTAAAGAGAGTCTTCCTTCTAGTACAAGTGCAAACATTATTTTATCACCTATTTTTAGATCAATTATGAAATTGCCTCAGATAAAAGTTAATAAGAATGATTATTTCTTATATAAACATTCTCTGGCACCCCACTCAATGGTGTATTTCTGTGACTCATGCTGAATTATTCCATTCGCTTTACCTTTATAACCTCCTGCAGGTAGTTAAAACCTATAATTACGGCTCCAGCAGGAAAGAACATTCAAATTCATTCCACTTCTTACCAAATTCTAAATGTGATCTTTTTGGTTTCCCCATGGTTGCTTGGTTACATTTCCTGTGTGTCCAAATGAATTGATTACAGGAGTACAATGTGAGCACAGATATCTATAAAGCAAGACCTTTGACCTTATGAATGTTATGTGCTGCCTCTCATTTTTGTTTTTCAAACTAGAAGCTGAAATGAACTTTTGTGTCTTTTCCAGTACCCTTGAATATGACAAGGAGGGATTTCTCCCCTGACCCTAGAAGTACAACTGATAACAGACTCATTGTATACTTATCTCCCTCCGATTCTCCTGTCTCTGCGTCTCCATCTTTCTTTGCCTCTTCTTTCCTTTCTGCCTGTCCCTTTCACCTCCATCAGAATTACCAACAGCAGTAAGAGCAGCAGTGGTTGTAGGAACTCTGACATGTTACTTAATTCACTTACTTATCAATTTTATCATCTTAAACTGAAGATAATAATAATACGAACTTTGTAGCATTACCATCAGGCCAAAAGGACTCAATGTACACCCAGTGCTTAGAACAGTGCCTGGCACATAGCAAGTATGCTATCAGTTTGCCATTATTATTACTTTCATTATCACAACAAATACTTCTACCAATCGTATTCCCTATGTTACCAATTATTGAGAATCTGCAACGTATGTGCCAGACACGGCAGTAACTGCTTTTTACGTTACTTATTTAATCCTTGTAAGAATTTAGTGAGATAGATATACTTTAAAACATGAGTGGGAAAAGGAAAACTGAAACCTAGAAGTTAAGCAATTTTGTGTTCACACAGTAATCCAACTTGGGTGATGCAGTCCATGTGATTCTCAGGAAATGAGGTGAACTCATGAAGCTAGGTAAGAGACGGCAGGCCAGAAGTGGATCCTCTCCAAGTCACAACAAAATCTCCACAGTGAGCCCTCCCCGCTCCCAGGTTTGCAAAGACTGAGAAGTTGCTTGCGAAGACAAGTAGGAAAAAGGGAATCTGAAAACGTGAACTCATCAGGAAGGTGGGGTCTCAAAGACCTCTGTCTTTGCTAGACCAGAGACTACTATCTTGTTAGCAAGGTGAACATGCTGACCATCAATTTGTTATTGATAAATTCTACAGATGATATGAGAAGGGTTATGTAAGCCCTTGTACAGGCTCTCAGGGCTAAAGGATTCTAGCTACCTTTTGCCTTAGGACAACCACGTTTTTTAAATATTTGGCAAATGGTAAATATATGCAAGGAAATCATGGTGCTATAAATATCAGGGTGCATGTATCCTTCAAATTAGTATTGATGTATTCTTCAGGTAAATACCTCATAGTGTAATTGCTAGATTGTGGGGTAATTCTATTTGTAATGTTTTGAGGAACCTCAATATTATTCTCCAGAGTGGCTGCACCAATTTGCATCACCACCAACAGTGTGTCAGAGAGTCCCCTTTTTCCACATCCTTGCCAACATATGTTGCTTCTTGTGTTGTTAGTTTTAGCCATTCTGACAGGCGTGAGGTGGTATCTCATTGTGGTTTTGATTTATATTTCCCTGATGATAAGTGATACTGAACATCCTTTCATGTGTCTGTTGGCCACATGTATGTCTTCTTTGGAAAAATGTCTATTCATGTCTTCTGCTCATTTATTAAGTGGACTGTTTTTTGGGTGTTGAGTTTGATAAGTTCTTTATAGATTTTGGATGCTAACCCTTTATCAGGTATGTCTTTGCAAATGTCTTCTTCCATTCTGTGTGTTGCCCTTTAGTTTTGTTGATTGTTTTTTTTTTTTTTTTTTTTTTTTTTTTTTTTTTTTGCTGTGCAGATGTTTTTTATCTTGATAATGTCCCAATAGTTCATTACTGCTTTTAATTCCCTTGCCTCCAGAGACATGTCTAGTAAGAACTTGCGGAGGCCAATGTCAAAGAGTTTGCTCCCTGTATTCTCCTCTAGGGTTTTGATGGCTTCCCAGGTCACATTTAGATCTCTCATTTATATTGAATTTATTTTTTTGTATGGTATAAGAAAGTTGTTTAGTTTCATTCTTCTACATGTTGCTCTCCAGTTTTCCCCAATATCATTGGTTAAAGAACTTTTTTTTTTTCCCATTGGATATTCTTCCCTGCTTTCATGAAGTTTAACTGAACTTATAGTTATGGGTTCATTTATTGAGTCTCTGTTCTGTTTCATTGATATATGTGTCAATTTTTTTATAGCAGCATTATCTACAATAGCCAAATTATGGAAACAGCCCAAATGTCCATCAACTGATGAATGGTATATACATATACATACGTATGTACATACACATATGTATACACATATATATACATACACAAGTATACCATATCTTCTTTATATGTATATCAGTATATATATACATATATACGTATACTGATGAATTATATATATATGTGTGTGTGTGTATACATTCATAGATATACCACATCTTCTTTATATGTATATGTATATATATATATGCATACCCATATATACACATGTGTATATCTATATGTGTATATATATGCATACATACACACACACATATAAATGTATACATGTGCATCATGGAATATTATATATCATATAATAATATATGCATGTATATATGTATGCATAGTGGAATATTACTCACCCAAGAAAAAGAATGACATCCTGACATTTGCAAAGACATGGATGGAGCTAGAGAGTATTATACTAAGTAAAATAAGTCAGTCAGAGAAAAGTAGGTATATCATATCATTACTTTGTGAAATTTGAGAAACAAAATCAACAAACATAGGGGAAAAAAGAGAGAGAGTGACAGAGAGGCAAACCAAGAAACAGACTCTTAATTTTAGAAAACAAACTGATGGTTACCAGAGAGGAGGTGGGCAGGAAGATGGATTAAATAGGTGATGGGTATTAAGGAACGCACTTGTGATGAATATGGGGTGTTGTATATAAGTGTCAAATCAGTAAATTGTACACCTGAAACTAATTCTACAGTGTGTTAACTAACTGCAATTTAAATAAAAATTTAAAAAAATAAACATAAGTAAAAAGAATCAGATTAAAAGAAAATAAAGAAAATAAATATATGCCTTCTGTTTTTTTTTTCTCCTTCTGCTACAAAACCACTATACTTATCTTTACTTGACTAAATCCATGATTTGTGTTCATATAACAATAGAAACTTTTTGATTGAGGAGGATGCACAGAGGGTCACATTCAGCCTTGTTATGAGATCCAGCTTTACTGGTTAAGCCAATGATCACAGCTGGTTAGTGGTATAAATGAGATCTGAATCCAGATCAATCTGATTTTTAATTCCTCTGCTGTTCTTTTACTTAATATTTTAAAAATTCTGATTGTGTTGGGGTACCTGTGTGTCTGGGTTGAATGTTAGACTCTTGATTTCATCTCAGGTCATGATCCCAGGGTCATGGGATCAAGTCCTACATCAGCCTCCATTCTGAGCCTGCTTAAGATTCTCTTTTTCTTTCCCTCTGACCCCTCATTCACTCATGCTCTCTAAAAAAAAAAATCTAATTGTGTCCAAAATACAGTGCCTCACGCTACACGTATACTTTACCTTGGTAGCATTGTACTCCTTCCCTCAACAGTTTTCAGGGAAGCTTTGCTGTTCCCTACCCACCTAAAGGAGATGACAATAAGGAATGGAAAAACTGATGATTATTCCTGTTACCTACTACGGTATAATAAACAGCTCTAAAGCTTAATGAGTGAAAACAAGTGATATATCTAAAATTTTCAAGAATTCAAACAGGACTCAGGAAGGTTTTTTCACTTCCCATGGCATCAGCCAGGGTAGATGGTAGCTGAATGGTCACAAGAGTCCAAGACTAGGTCATTCACACACTTAGTACTTCAGCAGAGATCACTGGTGATCTTCACACATCTGGGCTCCTCTCCATATAACATCAGGTCTCTTTGGCATCAAGTCTCTTTAGCATAAACAGCAACATGTTTGAGGAGACTTGGATAGATGCCACAAGACTTTTTATTACCCAGGCTAGGATATCCCAGAATGCTACTTCTGCAATATTATACTGGTAATGCAAGTCACAGGGCTAGCTCAGATTTAAAAGTAAAAGTATTAGATACCATGTGTCAATGGGAGGATTAGCCAACACAGCAGCAGCAACAACAACATTTTTAATCCATTAAAATCTTCCAAGTGACCGCAAATTATTTAAATTTCCCACAAATGCAAAATATACTTACTCCTTGCAAAGCACCCCAAATAATCATCTCATTATACTATCAACTCAGGCTCAAGGCCTAGGATATGATTATCTAAATAAAGTCCAACTGTGGATGAAGCACCTCAAGTGCAATTCCTTGTCTATGGCATCAATTGACCTGCAGATAATTGAAATAAAGAGACACATAATTTGCCTTTTAAATACCCCAACATGAAGTGGTGAGGCAGACACAGGATAAATGCAAGACTTCAGTAGACATTAGTACACCCCAAAGGTAAAATGAAAGGAACATAAAATACCTAGCATGACAATATCCTCTCCTTCTAGCCCTCATTGATTGCTTCTTCCAAGCCCTTTGAGCTTCTACTTGCTCCTACATGGTTGCAAAGTGATTAACAAAAGTGTCCGTTTTGTACAGAATCTCCTGAATTTCCTTTAGCCTAGAATGAAGGTGAAGAGAATCAGTTATAGCTCAATAAGTGGAGCACCCAAGAATTTGCAGGTTCTGTGTGTGTGTGTGTGTGTGTGTGTGTGCGTGTGTGTGTGTGTACATATACACACACACACACACACGCAATAAACCTTGGTTGTGTGACAGTCCTCTCTTCTTTCTTTTGGGAGATATTTTATTAAATTATTTATGATTATTATTGTGACTTTTATGGTTTATCTCACAATGCTCCACAAAAGGTTCTTTGGACAACAGTCAAGTCTTTTATTTAAAATTCTTTTCTCTCAATTCACAGGTAAGAGGCTCTTCCCTATTCTGATTTCAGTCACTTGTTTCCAGCTCAAATGTTATTGGCTTTTCAAAGATATATTCAGTGTGTGTGTGTGTGTGTGGGCACACGTGCACAATGTGCAGTATGCCAACAAGCCTTGTAATGTGACAGATTCTGGGACAATACACATGAACAGGAAACCAAACCAAAGCAAACCAAACCATTGAGGAGCTTACAGTTTCTTGACACTTGACTATACGTGAAGCATAAATCTTACTATAACATATTAAGGGGTTTAATTGAAGCATTCATAGAGACTGGCTATCTCTACACCTCTTTCAAATCTGGTTTTAACAACACAATACTGAAAATAAATATGTTTCAAGTGGAATGAGGTTATATGTATCCCACAAGCCACAATATTAATGTAAAACAAGAAGAAAAGCTGTTGACAGACATCAGTCATAAGTTTTATTGACTCCCAGTCATGTCTGCACTGGGGTCCAAGTCACAAAGAATCTACTAAGATCTGAAATCTGATTGTGTAAATGCATAGCTCATCCATCCACACCAAACTAATGGTTCAACACAGCACATCTGAATAGAAATGTATCTCATCCTCAATTTAAAGGCTCTGTAAATCATGAATAAATGTGAAAAGTTAAATAAGTATCAGTTTTACTTAACTTCTAGGATATGCTGAAAATCCATAGTATATAAAAATGTTATAGTTTTAATATAATAAATAATAATAATAATAATAATAGAAATAACTTTAATAAAAACAAGCTAACGTTCATTGATAACTTACTTGCTCCAGGCACTGTTCTATGTTCTTTTTATGTAGGGTGACCTTTTAATTGTAATTCTAACTGGGACACAGATAAAAGTGAAAGGGCATACAATTTATAATTACTCCAGGACTGTCTTATGCAAAGGGGGATATACGGATGCCCATCTCCATGCTCTGCCTGACTGAGTCCTCATCCAATCCTGATAAAGGAATTATCCCCAGTCCTTTATTGCAGATGCTACGTAACATATTTAAGGTCCACCCTGCAGCCTATGATTCTCGTATCTGACCATCCTGATCAACACAATTCTATAGAAAGAGGTCATCCTGTGCTTTTCTCTATTTTTCATATACTTAACAGATCCTTCCATATCCAGAGACACAGTGTCCTACTGTTTTGTTTTCCAGACTGAGTGAGCAGAGCTGAAAAGCACACAGTGACCATGCCTCACCTCCACCACTGTATTTTCTTAAACATCTTGGGCTCTAAAGCTAAGCTGCTTTATGCTGTGAATCTAATTAGTTTTTTTTAAACAAGCAAACACAGCTGATATTGAACCTTGATTGTTTGCTATATTGAAGTGGGACCATACGTTCAAGGATCATGGCACCACTTATTAATCACCATTGGCTCCCATTCACCAACTGCACACAGATGCCCCTCCAGTCATATTAAAATGTGATTTTGTATTTAAATGCCATTCTGTTAACCTCTTTTAATTGCTATAAGCACATAAAATTGTGTTCTTGCCTTCTCAGGACTTTCAGTTCAAAGATTCTATTTATTTTTATTTCCTCCTCCTAAGACTTTAAAAAATCTTGTTTAAAAATTATATTTAATTGAATATTTTCAAAGCGCATCTTTATCAAGAGGAAGATTTTCACATATTGAAAATGTATGTGTAAATATCATTTTAAAGAGTGATAACATTTAATTGTATTTATTTAAATTATTTTTTAAGAGATGTTAAAAATAGTTGTAGAATAGAAGCTGGGAAATAAGTTTTACTTCATTTTAATGACCAGGGTATAGACATGAATTCAAGTCCCATCTCTGCCACCTTTTAACTGCAGGATCTTGAGAAAAGAAATATAAAATAAATCTCTGGGCTGTCTTTTTCTCATCCATATAAAGTAGATATTATTAAAAATCTACTCCATAAGATTGATGTAAAAATTAAATGACCAAAAGAAAATATATGTAAAATACTTATTTGGTAAAGGGTTATTACACGAAATATGTAAAGGACTCTTACAACTCAACAGTAAGAAAACAACCCAATTAAAACATGAGCCAAAGACCTTAACAGATACAGATACCTCATGAAAGAAGTTACACGGATGAAAAATATGCATTTGAAAAGATATTCCACATCACAGGTCATGAGGGAAATGCAAAATAAAAAGAACAATTCAAAAGCACTACATATCTAGTAGAAAAAAGAAAATCCAGAATAGTGACAGCACCAAAGGCTGGCAAGAATGTAGAACAGGACCTCACATTCACTGCGACTGGGATGCAAAATGACACAGCCACTTGGGAAGACAGTTTGGTGATCTCCTTACAAAACGAAACATACTCTTACCATATGATCCAGCAATTGTGCTCCTTGGTATTTACCCAAAATGTTGAAAACCGATGTCTAAACAAAACCCGGCACATGGATGTTTATAGCAGCTTTACTCATAATTGCCAAAACTTGGAAGCAACCAAGATGTCCTTTAGTAGGTGAATGGATAAATAAACTATGATATCCAGACAAAGAATATTTTTCAGTCCTAAAAAGAAATGAGCTGTCAAGCCATGAAAAGACAAGGAAGAAACTTAAATACATATTCCTGAGTGAAGGAAGCTACTCTGGAAAGGCTATGTTCTGTGATTCCAACTATATGATATGCTGAAAAAGGTGAAACCATGGAAACAGTAAAACATACACAGTATATATTAGTAAAATATATGCTAATATTATATTATATACTATTCATTACATATAATGGAGGCAATGTAGCCATAGTTTCACTATATATAGAATATATGTTAGCATATATAATATAATGTTAGCATATAATATATAATGTATAATAAACTATATATTATATACTAATACTTCTACATATAATATATAATACTATATGTAGAAGTATTAGTATATAATATATAGTTTATTATACATTATATATTAGTGAAGAAAGAAGGATGAAAAGCAGGCATACAGAATTCTTAGGCTCATGAACCTATTCCATATGATACTATAATTCTGGATACATATCATTGTAGGGACAGAAGAGTTTTCCTTTCTTCCCTTCTAAGTTCTATGGCTGGTCTAATAATTAATTGACATAAGACAGATTAACAGGAAAAAAATTTAATTTGCATGTAAGGGAGCTCATAGAAATATGAGATTCAAAGAAGTGAACAAAGAAGTTTGCTTTTATACCTTGTAGACAAAGAAATGAGAAATTCATGAACAATTGACAAGACAAAGAAGTTTGTGCTCGGGGTAGTAAATTAATACAGAAGTAACAAGATTTGTTTATATAGCCTTCTTGGCCCTGAATACCTATCTCTGGCAGTAAGAATGTCTTGTTTCTTCCTGGTGGAGGGAGGTTTATTTCCTATGTGGGAGATTTATTTCCTGCCTTTAGGGGGACAGGAGGTCAGAGCATTCTTAGATCAGCTGTTTCTTATGTAAATGTAATTCAAAATAATCAACATGTCAAAGTGGCATATTTGGGAGCATCCTGCCCTGAATTCCACCATCATTTTTCCAAACTCATGGAATGTATAATACCAAGAGTGAACCCTAATGTAAACTGTAGACTGGCTGGTATTAATTTGTCAATGTAGGTTCACTGATTGTAACAAATGTGCCAATCCAGGGGTGGGGAGGGGTTTTTGTCAATGGGGAAGGGGATGGATGGAGGTGCAGGTACTTATTTTTTTCAGTTTTATTGAGGTATAAATGACAAGATTGTAAGATATCTAAAGTGTATAACATGATGATGTAATATATATATATATATTCATTATTCATTATATAGATATTATGTATGTGTACACACACACACACACACACATATGTATTCATTGTAGAAGGTATCCCCTCACTGAATTAACACATCTATGATCCATAGTATGTGCGGCCTCAGCATGACATTATATGGTGCTAAGTCTATACCTGCTCTTTACTTGCAACTCTGTGCTCACCAAAGTGTCCTCCTACAATCTCCTCCTGACAAAACTGAGCAGGATGAATGCCCCAATCATCATCCCTCTTCCAGTGAGAGAAAGGAACTAAAGGGTAATACCTTAACATCCTCACTTCTTGGGAGGCATACCTCTGAGGGAGCATTCCCTAAGATCTACTAGAGGTCAACAATGGGAATGAGCCTCAACTGCCTGTAAAGGTAACCTGCTCATTAACATACCCCACATTGCCTGTCTTGCCTTCTGTAATTTCTCCACTCCTACTGGTATTTCAGGGATCATTTACCAAATCAATGGCTTACGCTCAATCTGTATCTCAGCATTTACTTCTGTGGGAACCCATCCTAAGACATTACAATAGGTGCTTAATCAATGAGTCGCTCTTAGACAAGGTCTTGTAAGGAGTCAGTAAAGGAATCTTCCAGCCATCTAACAACAAGCACCGCAAAGCTAATCACTAGGTAACACTATGCTAAGCACTTTCACGCATTTTCTCATTCAACTGTCACACAAAGCTTTATGGAGCTGGGATACTATTTATTCTCAATTTACCAACAAAAAGGTAAAGTGCAAGGAGTTGTTGGTTAACGTGCCAATATCACACAGCAACTATATGACAGGGTGAAGATATAAACTCTGTTTAAAAATGCATGTTCTTGGAGTGCATGGGTGTCCCAGTCAGTTAAGCGTCCGACTCTTGGTTTCAGCTCAGGTCATGATCTCATGGTTTGTGAGATCCATCCCCAGGTTGGGTTCTAAGCTGACAGCATGGAGCCTGCTTAGGATCCCCCCATCCCCTCTCTCCCTCTGCCCCTCTCTGGCTCACATACACTCTTTCAAAATAAATAAACTTTTTAAAAAAAATACATGCTTTTATACTTCAGCTGTTCTCTCTCCCAAGACAGTTTCTATTGCTTTCCTAATTAGTCGTGTGCAGAATTACCAACCAATCGGTCAGATACGTGACGTTGGCTAGAATCAGAGTCAAGGTTATTCTTTCCTCCATCACTTCTCTACTGGAAATGTTAATTTATTCCATACATGACTCACCAGAACAATGCAGGAAGGGCTTTTAGTAGGAACCTCATTTTCATGCCTCACAGTCCAGGCAAGTCATGATCAAATTTCTCAAATTTCTCAAATTCTGGCCACCCTTTAAATCTTGCACCATAACTAAAGCAGTAACTAGAACGCTGTCATGTACATGTAAGAAAATGTAAATTGAATGGTCAGGGATGATTAGCAGGGTATTCTCTTAGGACATGTTTTGATACAGCACCCAAATATAACCAGTTGAGAGAATGGACTATATTGATTGCTTTCTATGTACTTCATGGCACACTTATACATAGTAAAAATTAAGAATGATGAATAACTCGTAAAAATAATCCATTTATAATGAAAATAAAAGATAATCATTTTTCATTTTATCCATATATTTATGCTTTAGGGTACTAAATATCCCACCATTTAGCATTATCAAAAAAACAGGATAGATGGTTTGCTATATTCCTTTTAAAGAAAGCTTTTTGAAATGAGAGTACACTAAAACCAGTTTTAACATAATTATGAATCTAGCTATTTAAATATATTTTTTTATGATAATCCATGGGGCTTATCAAACCCCCAAGACATTCTGGAAAGTTTACATATCTGAAAGTCAAATAGATACAGAAAAAAATCCTTCTGAGAATAATAATAAGAATACAGAAAGAATAAGAAAGACTGGTGGCTTTTAGAGAAGAAAAAAACCAAAGACACAGAGAAGTTGTATGACCTCCTCAAGGTCACAAAAGGAGTCAGCGACAGAGCCAGGAACAGTGGCCAAATCTTTTGGACTCTTTGTCCAATGCTCAATCCACCATACTTTACTCTCTCCATGGTGTGCAATTTGCTTCTTAGCTCCAGTCACTCAGATGCGCTCTTTGGCAAAGTGGGCTGTTCAAGGAAGCAGGAGAGTCCTTTCCTCTCAAAGTCTCCCAGCATCAGGGCCCAGCATCAGTCCCAGCAGGGGGGATGCCTTCCCTGTCACCCTGCCACAGCCTACCCACAGAGATGTTCCACTGGGTGGGGCTCTGAGTGCCCACTGAGCATGTTAATCCTTAACGTACACAGTTTTCTGGTATAGAACATCTGTGGAATTCAAGAGTGAGCAGATGGTGCTGAGCTGTGCCAGACCGAGCCCCTCTTGCCTCTAAACTCATTCCTCCCTTAGCATCCACAACCATGGCAGAAGGGACCCTGTGCTTCTGCAAAGAAAGGGGGCAGAACTGTGGGCGATGATATCCTTGAAAAGGAGAATTTCTTATCTAGCTCATCTCATCTCTGGTATTAATTTACAGTAAACTTGTGCCATCTTCGATTTCCTGAAGTTACCTAGCTGTGGGAACATATGGCCAATGGAATAAAGACTCATTTTATTGGTGGAGTCACTTTTCCCCATAGATATTCTTTTAATTATATTCTCAAGATATGCCTATTGGAAACTTTTAGGTCCATGTACTAAACAATGATTGCTAGCAAGATACCTTTAAAATATGTTTATAATGATTTCATGCTACTAACCTCAGCTTGGATAAGATAAAATCTCAATCTAATATTTATTAATGAGGTGAGAATCTTTATCTTACTTTAGACAGAAGCCAAAACTTTGAGAACTACTATAAGTTCCAATATGTGTGTATATGTCAGGGAGGGGGGCACTTAAAAATGTATTCTCTATTTTTTAAAAAACTTTTATCTCCACTATGATTCAAGCAAAATTAAAGTAAAACACTAAATTGAATATTTACATTTTATCACTAACGTTGGTCTTCAAAAGAACAAATAAAATATAAGTCCCACTGCCCTACTAGCAAAGAAAAGTCTTGAAAGAATTTTACTAACTCCTTCAGCCTATTAACTCAATGTTTAATAAACACTCATTCCAAACCAGGCTTAGTTGGAAAAACACAGTTTTGTATCCAAAAGTCTTTCTCTTCAGTAACTCCTCACTCATCACACAGGACACAAGCCTCACAAATGTCACCTCTGACACTTCATCACTATATGTATAGAGGTTTTCCCCACACTAAGCCATTCTCCATGATAAAAGCTGGGTGGCCTATAGGGCAACTCAATTCTGACACTATCTACCTGGAAACAGGGTCAGGTTGCATTGGTTAAGCGCTCAGTCCTATAATACTGCCTCTCTTCCCACTTCAGATGCTACTCGCAAACCCAGATTTCACCTGTGCTTCTGACCCACCAGCTATAGATCAGAAGTTCCAGTGACTACCCCTCCACCTTGGGTTTGATTAACTTGATCAAGTGGCTCAGATAACTCAGGAAAACATTTTGCTTACATTTTTCCAGTGTATTATAAAAGGTTATGATAAAGAATACTGGTGAACATCCAGATGGAAATGATGCATAGGGCAAGGCATGTGGGAAGGGCTTCAGAGCTTTTATGACCTCTGTGGGGGAGCAACTCTTCCAGCACTTTTCCACGTTCACAAATCCAGAAGTTCTTCAAGTTCAGTCCTTTGAGCATTTTGAGCATTTCTTTGCTTAGCTATGATTGATTAAATCATTGGCCACTGAGCATTTATTCAACCCAGAGGTCAGGGGGTTGGACTGAAAATTCTAAGCCTCCAATCACATACTTGGTTCCACTGACAGCCAGCTTCCACTCTTAGGTGCTTTCTGAAAACTACCTCATTAACAAGCAGGAGACAACTTATCACTCATCGCTTTGGAAATTTATAAGGGTTTTAGGAGATTTGTGTCTGGGATGAGGTCAAAGAGCAAAGATTAGAGCAAGAGATGTTCTTAGTGCTCTCAGCACTTAAGAAGGAAATTAACAAGGGTTTTAGGAGCTCTGTGCCAGGAACCAGGAATGGATTTATATATGTATATATATATAAATGTGTGTGTATGACATATATATTAGACATGTATACATATATGCATATTTATACGTATATGTATATATATATATTTTTTTTCTGTTACCTCACACAGGTACTGTTTTAGGTAATGAGAGTACTGCTGAGAATAAGGGAGCTGAGAATCTTGCTCCTATGGAACCTGTATCCTGATAGTAAAATAAAGAAATAATAGACACACAGATATAAACTCTAAAAATGATATTATGAAAAACAAGAATGATGTGTAAGGGATAGAGAGAAAAAGTAATTTACTGTGTATATGGCCAAGGACACATATAAATAAAAATGTTTGCGAAAGAAACTATTAGAACTTCCATTTATAACACTGTCTAACTTTAAGAAAAAAAAAAATAAGCTTTACCCTTATTTGCAATGTAGACTGACACCAGTGCTCTAATGTGTTCCAATGGTCAGATCCCCAGGTGTAGACACAATCCTGCTTTCCTTCAATTTCCTTCAATAGTGTAGCATTCCTGGGGTCCCTATTTGCTTCCTCACGTGTTTGTATGCTTCAGTGTCTTGCTACATAATGCAATTTATATGCCTTTACGTCTAATATAAAGCTTCCATTCAGTTTTAGACTTTTTATTCTATTTCATAAGGAGACGGGATGAGCCTGTGAACATTTTATTCATCTCACAAAAGTCCATTTATCACTTTGTGTCCAAGCACTTAAAAAAGTTATTAAATGTAAAGAGGAGCTAAACATTTCTTTTTCTTTCCAAAAGATTTGTGTGTCAAATATGAGTCCTTTCATGTAAGAAGTGACTATTAGTATTGACCTATTAAAAGATATTTTAGGGGAAAGATGATTAATTTGCCTTTTCAAGGTAAACATTATGTTTACATTGAGTGATAAAGTAACAAATTTTTAAAAAATGTGTGCTGGTATGAAGGTTTCTCACATAATTAAAGAGAATTACCATGTGATCTAGTAATTCCACTACTAGTATTTACCCAAAATATATGGAAACACTAATTTGAAAAGATATATGCACCCTTATGTTTATTGCAGCTTTATTTAGAACAGCCAAATTATGGAAGCAGCCCAAGTGTCAACTGGTAGATGAATGGATAAAGAAGATCTCTCTCTCTCTCTCTCTCTCTCTCTCTCTCTCTCTCTCTCTCTCTCACACACACACACACACACACACACACACACACAGGAATATTACTCAGCCATAAAAATGAATGGAATCTTGCCATGTACATCAACATGATGGACTTAGAGGGTATAATGCTAAGTGAAATGAGCCAGAGAAAGACAGATACCATATGATTTCACTCACACATAGAATTTAAGAAACAATATAAATGAAAGAAGAAAAAAGACAAACCAAAAAACAGACTTTCAATTATAGAGAACTGGTTGTTACTAAATGTGCAGAGAGTGGGGAAATGGGTAAAACAGGTGAAGGGGATTAAGAGTACATTTCCCATGATGAGCACTGAGTACCGTACAGAATTGATGAATCACTATATTGTACACCCAATACTAACATAACACTGTATGTTAGCTATATTGGAATTATTTTTTTAATGCATGCTTCAGAGAGAGCATCCTGGAAATGGATATTTGCAAATGTCTTATTTAACAGGATTTTGTTATTGAAAATTGTTAAATGTATCACAAAAACCCTGTTACCTATACTATTTAAAACCCCAGAAATAGAATTTTTAAACTACCTTACAAATATTCTAAGAGGTTGTCTGTTTTGAATTTGTGTGCTAAAAAAACATTAACATGCAACTTTTTGTGATTAGTTTGCAAGAATAACTGATTTCACAAGGGAAGTTGACATTTAGCACCCTAATTTCAGCAAAAACTCACAACTGGTGGATAAAATTGATAAATCTGGAGAACACGATGGAAGAAACTCAGTCAAACATGCATTTACACAATTATAATCTTCTTAAAAAACAACGTTTGGAGTTACAGCAGCAACCAAAAATAGGATCAGAATAGTCTATGGTATAAAGCCTAGTTCTAAATTCAGAATAGTAAACCAAGGTATAATGAAGCCACTTTAGTAAAATGGCTGCCACTAAAGTATTAACAGGACTTTTACTATGAGCAAGAATACTTTCTATACTACTTTAATAAAATTTGTTAAAATCCTATTCACTTCATTGTCAATGTAATAATATAGCAACTATATACAAATAGAAATATATATTTATAATTAGCTAATTATACATATGCAATTAAATACATATATATGCATATACAATAGGGTCTATACTGATTTTTTTATTGTTTTTATTGCGAGATATATATGGCAAAAATTTGTGTGACTAGGTTGGTAATAGTGGAGCTGATGATAAATGGCTGAATTCAAGATACGGTTAATCGACACCAAGTAGTGTATAAAGGAACAATAAGCCAAGTGTGATGCCTAGTGCTCTGATCTGATTATCATTCACTACAGTTGTTTAAACCAGGGAAGGGACACGGTTTTGTGCATGTGTGTGCATGTGTGTGCATTCATGTATGCATGTTCACATTCATGTGTCTGTAACAGGGAGAAGTATGCCAATGGTTGCCTTTTGATGTGATATTTCTGCTATGTTATTTATATATTCAAATCCACATCCATAGTAGGCAGTTAAAGTTACAACTCTGGACTGGGTATGGGGTTTAGGAAATCATCTGTAAGTATGTGATCTATGAGTACCTAAGTTAAATACCATAAAGCAGAATGAGACTTCCTAGGTAATAAGTAATGACTGAGTAGAGAAGATGGTCAAGGACTAGCTCTGGGGAACTCCAATATTTGGAGTCAGGAGGACATGGGGGAACCAGACAAGTAGAATGAAATGTAGAAGGCAGGCTGTAGATGTATGTAGAAGGAGACCGTGGAGTGTGTGCATCCTGAAAGCCAACTGAAAAATTGCTTTTAAAAGGAAGATATTTGGTCAAAAAGTTGGATGAGGAGGAGAAGTAACAATAAGATTTGGCAACTTTGAGATCATTAATAATCTTGGCAGATTTGGTTTCAGTGGAGCAGCTTGAATGAAAGCCTGATGGAAGTGAGCTGAGACAGAAAAAAGGGACAAGGAAGTAAAGCGGACAGTATAAACAGCTTTTCACAAATATCGCTGTCAGGGATGCATATAAATGTCTCTCCACCACTGTCCACTCACCAACTGTTGTAAACTTCCCACAGCCCACCAAATACTTAGTCACTTGCTTTCTATGGGTTTCGTACATGCTCCGCATATGCTTCATGAAATGCCTCTCTCTTCCCTTTACTCACTATGTCCCCCCTACACTACTCAAGAGTGACTTCCTAGCAAATCTCTCTCTCCCCTCCAAAATTAGGAAGAGAATGGGAGGGGTCAGCTTCGTTGACCTAATTAATCCACCTTGGAAGCATAGTCACTTTGGTCTTCAAGCTCCTCTAGCTCGTGGCATGGAGACATTCGTTATAAAAATCTCATTGCTTCTTTGAGATTTGTTACTCCAGTCTCCCCAGTTAGCCTGCAATTTTACCAAATACATGGACTATGTCCTTGATCTCTTCAGTGCCTGATTGACACTAAGCAAATGCTCAATATGATCATGTATTCAGCGACCATATCTTTCTGTAATTCAAACCAATTAAGTTAGCAAAAGATAAATAAATGAATGGAAATGAAAACACTTGTCCATATCATAACTATAGCAAATATGAGAAAGTAATATATTCAGATTTAACTCTGTCAGAATCATTAGTATTTCTGTCTTTGGAATCTATCAGTCAAGTGCAGGAGAGAGAGACAGATAAACAGAGACAGAGAAAGAGAGAGAGAGAAGCGTTTAGAAAGAAAATAAAGTATATTTTTTGATATGATCAACAATCTTGTGGTGAAGCTCAAAGCAATTACAGACTTACATGAGCTATGTCCTAGTTTTCTTATTTTTTAAATTTGTGCTACATTAACCCAACATGGGAGCTGCTCTGAAGCGATTTCTTCAGGGCTTTGGAAACCTTTACCAATATCACCTGTTCGCTTCACTTGAGCACTTCTGTTGTAGAGACCTGATGGCATATCTGTGACCAAAGAAGTAAGTGTAACTTCCTGAAATGGTTTACACATTATCTATGGAATGGAGAAAAGCACTGGGTATTTAGATTTTTATTCTGTGTTTATCCTTATAGATCTGACCTTGTCCTTTGCCCTTTGCCCTTCCATTTCCATTTGCTTATCTCAGCTTGAATTGAAAACTGTTGGAGGCTGGAAGAAAGAGGAGAATATTTTATCTGGCTAAAATGTTAGGTGGATAAGTATTTCCAAAATGAGCTCTGATTTACACAAGCACAGCAGAAAGAAGGCTAGAAAGAGATGTTTATTTTAAGTGCCGAGTACTTGTTAAGGGCTTTACAAACTTTCATCTCAACACATCAGAACTTTCAAGTGGACATTGTGACTCTTCAAAAACACTGAAAATTTTCCAAAACAGACTGAGACGTAGAGTTACCCATTGAAAAAAAAGTCCCAGTGCTAAGGAACATAAACAGTGGATTCAAATTCAGGTCTGCCTGGAATGAAACCCATACCCTCTGCATTAAATCATGTTGCCATGGGGGTAGGGGCAGGATGGTGGAAGAAATCACGCCACTCCTTTACTTTGAGGTCTTCCCCAGTAATATAGAATATCTTGCAAGCAAGAGATGTGAATTTCAACTCCAACTTATATGGGAAATTCCACAAATCATTTGTTCATAGGTTTGCTTATAAACAGTCACATGAAAGAAGGATCAGATTCACTTATTTTGAGTTTAAGCACCTTTTCAGTCTGCTATGTGTTTGTACATATATACATACCTTTGTTTTCATATTTAAACCTGATCAGTCGTGAACTTCAAACTAACCTAAATTTGTCACTACAAATCTAGTATCACTTATATTAAATAAATGGCATTTATTTAATATAGCAAATTTAATGTGAACTTTCTCAAATGAGGCCAAAAGCCAAAGAAGAAACAATGTCACCTCTTTATTTGCAAAATGTGCATATGTACATCTATAAAAGAGGCTAGATGTAAATTGTATTAAATAATGCCATTTAAAAATGCCTTGAGGTCCTCAAAAGGAAGCATCATCAGAATGCATTGTTGTTATGAGAATAACAACGATACAGTAATTTGTCATAAACAATTAAATCACGTTCAAAGTCAGAGACGACACGGGGAAGTAATTGCAAATGTAAACTACTGTAGTCATTACCTTTATATCCAAATGTCCCTTAAAGAATTTCAGCAGTTTCTGGTATACTCATAACAGGAGACTCAAAAGAAGGAACATCACAGAACGTATCAGACTAGAATCGCTCTTCTCTTTCATATGTTTTCATAGCTTGCTGAATGATAAAATACAAAATTTGCTTATATTTATTCACTGAGTATTGACAAAGAACTTTCTTTTCTACTTTTGCATCTCTAATTACTACCATATAGTAGCTGCTCAATAAACATTTGTTAAAAATTCATTAAAGGCATTATAGGAATAGATCATAATGAGATAAAAACAATACAAGTTGTTACAAATAGTTCTTGAGAGAAACTGAATTATACACTAAAGGGTTTTAAAACTTTGGACAATTCCCTATTTTCTGCCAACTAAAGTCTGTGAAAGAAATCCACGCATGTGGATGTTGTTTAAGGAAAGAACACTGTTTACAAAATGCAATATGGATGCCAGGAATGACAGTCTGAGCTCCAACAGACCACTTAAAAGTCTATTAAAATACTCTATGTGAGGGGCCCCTGGGTGGCGCAGTCGGTTAAGCGTCCGACTTCAGCCAGGTCACGATCTCGCGGTCCGTGAGTTCGAGCCCCGCGTCGGGCTCTGGGCTGATGGCTCAGAGCCTGGAGCCTGTTTCCGATTCTGTGTCTCCCTCTCTCTCTGCCCCTCCCCCGGTCATGCTCTGTCTCTCTCTGTCCCAAAAATAAAATAAAAACGTTGAAAAAAAAAAATTAAAAAAAAAAAAATACTCTATGTGAGATATATTGCAGACCTGAATTAGGATAAGGGTGGTAAACTGTGAGTGTTATTCTTGAAGTAGAATTGGTAGGGCTTGGCCAGTGATTCCATGTAGTAATGCCATTGACAGTGTCTGTGTTTTTGACCTGGAGTGATCCTGAGGCCGGTAGACCATTAAGGAAAAATAGGAGACACAAGGAGGGAAGAATAGTTCTGGGGAGATACGATCCTTTCCATTGCAGACACATATGTTTAATGACTTCTAGGCACTGCATATGTACCTTGGTAATGCATGCTATCTTCTTAAAATAAAAGTGATGTAATTTTGACTCATTTCCTTTTATTTTATCTGCAGTGAAGGCTGAGAATAATTGCTCAGCTTCCATTTTATCCTCTCTGAACGTGTTTCCAGGTTAGCCTTTAATATCCTCTTTGAAATTCTACATTCTAGTTTATCCATCAGGCTTCCATTATCTGGCACAATCACCATGATCTTCATACTTCAGCCTTATTTATCTTTATATATTGAAAAAAGAGAGAGAGAGAGAAAATCTCTACCTGGAAAAGGCATATAGAAATATAGGTTGTACTTTATAAGAGTAGGAAAGTCTTTCTCAATGTATGGCTTTTTCTAAGATTTTAGGGTATGGAAATGACACTAACAGACTTCCATTGTCAGAATTAATTCACTACTCTGGGCCCTCTTTAGTGGCAGCAACTCATGCCACTCTCCTCGAAAATCCTCAATATATTCATTTGTCAGGGAGGGCAGGGCACCACCTAATGGAAGGCTTTCTACTCAAACCATTTCTTCCTCAGAGAAACACTACTGACTCCTGACTAAGACACAGCCACCTACTGCACCTGCATATTCCTCTCCTTCAGAGCACTTGCCACAAAGAGGACTTACTTCCACGTGTATAATTACCTGATTAGATTCTGCTTTCCCCACCATACCATACCTTCAGGGATTATACCTGTTTCTACTCAATACTATATTTATAATGCTCAGTGTAAGTCCTGGCAAATAAAAAAACAATGTCCAGTAAATGTTCAATGAATGAGTGAAAGAGGCAGGGAAATTGATGTCAATATGAAAGAGATCTCCAAGTCTAAAATACCGTGACTCCACTCTTTCATTTAACAGGAGGTATCTGATTTATTATCCTATCAGAAAGTTTTGGGATATTCACTTTTCAGAATCAACTTCCAGAATAAAGAAAATATATATTACAGGAATCTCAGATATCTATTATTTCAATAACAATATGACCTTAGCACTAACACAAAATAAAACAAATGAAGATAACTCTTAGAGAAGAAATCTTATCTGTGTATTAGGTCTGTCAGCAAGACTCACAGGAATATGGAATAAATTGTTGTGTTGATCTACTTATATGCATGAGATAGTTTGTTACAAACATTTATTTTTAGAGATCGTTATTTTCTAACTGCACAATAAATTGCTGCTATTTGCATAAGAGAATTGTTTGCTTCTTTGATTTTCTATTCAGATTGGGATTTATTAATATTTAGTCATACTTGAGATGGATGCTTTGTCACTGAGTATGTTAACTGTAAGGTACAAATTCCCATTATTCACTATTTCCAAAAATTCCATTAATTCACTATCCCAGACTATAGATTGCTCATTATGCTCCTATCCTACTGGAAGTTTTTTTTTTTTTTTTTAACGTTTATTTAGTTTTGAGACAGAGAGAGACAGAGCATGAACAGGGGAGGGTCAGAGAGAGGGAGACACAGAATCTGAAACAGGCTCCAGGCTCTGAGCTGTCAGCACAGAGCCTGACGCGGGGCTCGAACTCATGGACCGCAAAATCATGACCTGAGCCGAAGTTGGCCGCTTAACCGACTGAGCCACCGAGGTGCCCCTATCCTCCTGGAAGTTTTGAGGCTGAAGCTTAAGTACAAAAGTCAGTGAAATAATCTTGAAAACTGGGTTGATAAGGCACCTAGGTGACTTGGTTAGTTGAGCACCGGACTCTTGATTTCAGCTCACATCATTTTCTCATACTTGCTTATATCAGGCCCTGTCTCAAGCTCCACACTGATAATGCAGAGCCTGCTTGGGATTCCCTCTCCCTCTCTTTGCCCCTACCCTGTTCAAGCTCGCTTGTTTGCTCTCTCTCTCAAAATAAACAAACACTAAAAAAAAAAAAAGAAAAGAAAAGAAAATCTGGGTTTAAAAAAAAGGCATGTACTCTTTATGGCTTCAGTATGGTTTTGCACAATGTCTGACAAAAATATTTAATGGATGTTCAATGAGGGACCAAGGAGTACAAGTTACTTTCAATTGCAAGAATTTGTATGAGATCAGTGGTTTAACTGTCTTATTCAACTTTCTTTCTGGTAAATTTACATAACTCTTATGCTTGAGAAAAAGAAAATTTCTAATGATTTCAATTTATTTGAAATTAAGAAATTATCAAGTTCTTCACATTTTCTAGGCATTGTGTTGAGCACAAAACTCTGACTTTAGAATTATACAGTCTATTACAGCATCACATTTAAGGTGAACATGCAAATCTCATACGTTGGTTTCTGTGGCTTTCACACCATTTTTTCTTCCTTGATATATTTAAAAATAAACTAGCAAAAAACCAAAACAAAAATAGAGAACGACTTTGAGCACCTGTTTTAATGATACACTGAAAATTCTTTCTAAGAGGACCTGGAGACTAGAAGATATACACATTTTTTGCATATTTTTTCTTACTGAACATGCTGATGGGTGCACGCCGGATCTGAACATTCTGGAGTCTAAATAGTTACTTAGAAATGTGGAGTGTGGACCCACTGCAAGCTTTCAAAAAGTAAATAAGGTTAGAGCTACCCCCTCTGAAGGCTGACACCCACTCTCCAAGAGTGTTCCCTCAGTGTTGGACAGTTAACACTATTGAGTAGGCCTCCCTAAGTCCTAAAGGATAACAGTAGATGACAAACATTAAATCTTCAAGTTTCCTTTCCTGGGAGGTTCCTCCTTTGATTTCTAGAAACTCTCTCAGATATCCCCTTTCAGGGTCCTTCATTATAAAACCTGGCTGTTATAATTCCATTGTGTAATCCAAAATATCACTCTGAAAATTGGTATTATTGACATGAATTAAGAATATACTCTTTCTTCAGTCTATTTTAAATTCCTTGAGGACAGGGTATATTATTTGCCCGTATCCCTATTTATCCAATAAAATGTCTAGAACTTCAAAGGTGCTCAGTATGGTAGTTGAATGACGAAGAAAACTATATTATTAATAGTTCCCTTTGACTGAACATTCCAAGTGTATCAAGTTCTATACTAGCACACTATCTAGCGCAGGCTATCTTTTTTTTATTTTCTCAGATTAATTCGATGCATTATTTTCTACCTTTCATGTATGTAAAATTGATAGAAAAATTACGTTATGTAACAGAACCTTGGACACAAATAGATCGGTGGTAATTTTATTGTTGCAGTATTTTGGTTTGAGCTCCACAATAGCTTTCTCTACTCCATTATCATAATAACAAATACGTATTTTATGTAGTAGGCTTTTAAAAGATACTGTGGGAATAACTGGGGTTTAAAGTCAGCTAATCATAGTTTGAATCTGTTTTGTCATTGGTATTTGGATACCTTGGGGGACAGTCACTTAACTTCTTTGAGTATCAACTTTTCTACCAGAAAATTGAAGATAATTTTTACCTTAGAGCCTTTTGTGAAGATTAAGTAAGTTGATTTATGTAAAATGCCCAGCACAATGTTTAACACAGAAAATTCCCCAATATACAGTGTTACACATATTTATCACTTCTTCTACTGATATTTTGAGAATGTTTGAGCTAACATTAGAAAACAAATAAAAATTAAAAGAAGAATTAGAATAACAATAAACTTCTTCACCATATTTTAAAGTGCATCTAAGAATGAGGAAGCTACCATTCTGTATACATTAAAAGAAAAAAATAAAGTCAACTTGGCATTTACTTTGGAGGTCTGAAGCATTGTAAGTAAATTGTATCCAATAATTTTAAAGTAGGCAGTTCAGTTTATCCATGGACATAGTTTGACCTTTTTAAAAATTTATTTAATTGGATATGTATATGATATGCCTACCAAGCTTACTTAACAAAAGATGGGGAAAGGGCAGTTCACACAGAGCTGGGCAGGAAATGATTAAATGAAATTCATGTGAACTGTCACAGTCCAGCGGGTGGGGAATATTTAATGATATTACCCTAAGTATGCTATGATTACATAGGATAAGGCATGGTGTTACACAGGAAGTGGCACCATAGCCATATTTCTGCTCAAATGCTTAAGTTTAGAAGTCAACGAGGAAGGTAAATTCATGACCAAAAAGAAAAGGGTGGAAAAGGGAAGAACAAAGAACACTCAGAACACAGTGAGGTAAAAATTCAACAACTAAGCAAACAAGGGCATAAACGTTTCTCCGCAAAAAGTACTGGGCAATAGCCATTTTAGAACTACATAGCTGAGGAAAGTCTCCTTAGGAATAAGATGGTCAAAATATTAAAGATAAGATGTATTTGGAACAGTATTAGGGAGGCTGAACTTTCTTTCATACAAGTCCTGACAAGAATACAGAATTCAGAATCCTAATGCAAATGAGCAAGGGATACCAGCAGCTCAGGGCAGCAGAAGTAAATGAGCAAAACTTGGAAACTATAAGAGAAACAAGGCAGAGGGGTTAATTCTTTAATATTAAAGTAGTTGATTTTTAGTGATCAATTTTTTAGTGACTAGGGAAATAGAAAACATTAGAATCAACTCATATATTTTGAATTCTGTAATACAATTATATGTGTAAGATAACTATCAAGTATGAAGCATAGAGTTCTATCTACATTGTTTGGGTAGTTGTTAAAATTTTTTTTTGAATTCATATTTTTAGTTAAAAAATCTGGGAAGTCATAAAAATAAATACTTTATCAAATAGATTAAATCTGAAAAGTTATATACAATATACTTCCTCATCCTCACAGGATAATGCTGTACTTGGCTTATTTAATATGATATGCCTATGTCTCAGAAGTTATTTATATAAAGGAGAGTGTCTTTGGAAAAATAGTTTGAGCATAATTAAAATCTCTCTGGAAAATTTCCAAAGTCTTACTTTTCAAATTGATTTGCCAAGCCTATGTTTATTTTTTATTATACTGAAGTAACAAGGTCTTTTTATTTTTTTCCAAATGAAAAAAAAAAATCTTCTAATGATAGTCTTCCTTCACACTAAATTTAGAAATTTAGCTTCAGCTAAGAAATGCTGCCATAGGGCTATGGCACTATTAGCTAAACACCCTAAAGTTCTTCTTCAATACAAAATATTGTGGCGATACATAGAAACAAACAAACAAGAAAAAAATTTAAGTAATATTCCTGAGAGTATAACAAGGTGTTAGCTTATTATCATGGGTTGAAGTTCATTTTCAGCTATTCATTTGTGTTTTCTGAAAGCATGGCTCTCTCCTGAGCAACCTGGCACAAATTCACAGAGGAAATCAAAATTCAGCTTCCTACTCTGTTAGTCAGAAACTCATGCCATTTGTTGTTCAACAGAGATCAAGCAAAAAAGAGTCAATAAAACCAAATGTTTGATCACTTCAGTGAACTAAGTAAATTATTATTCCACCATCAATGACCTCCATTACTTCAATAATACTTGTGGAATGACTTCTATGCCAGAATTTGTCCTAGCCTCTGAACATCGTAAGGTTCATGTGCACAATACGCTTCCAGTCCATTGGGAAATAAAATAAAGTACCCCCCCCCCAATAGTAATTACAGTGCATCATTAAATGCATTACGACAAGGAAATTAAAGAATGGAAATGAAATTTAGTTGTGGGGGAGACAGTTAAAGAAGACATTATGGGGAATTGGAAGAAGGATTAGGACACTGTGAAAATTATTTTAGGACATAAAGTGCATGTGTTACCTCTCCACCAAGCGGGAAAGTCAGGACTGAGAACTGAAGGAATTTCAGCACAATCAAAATGTGAGTTAAAGAAGATGGGGGCTGAGGTAGAGGTAGGGAGGGGCATATCCATATCAAACCCCCTGCATGATAAGAGCCCTAATTTCTATTCCTCTCCGTATAAGGGAAGTGGGGAGCCATCTTGCCAGGACAAAAGCATGAGTAATGATGTTATCTAATGCCATACTCAATAGAGTGACAGGAAGTATCCACCAATCTGAGCACAATCCTAGTGACAGCACTTTTCTGATGGTCTCGACAATGCCAAGGAACACCCACACATTTTCTTAACCACAGTGCACCAGTGAGTCAGCCAGGCATGGAGAACCCTGCTGGAAGGATAGGAAACTGTGAGGCTCTGCTCAGAGTCACCAAAGGCCATGGCATCAGGATTATGCTGGGCTTTTGCAATGTAGCCCATCATTTCTACCTTTCTAACCCTGTTTCCTGCCACTCTCCCACACCCTCGCTGTGGACCAGTCACCCTCCTTTGCTATTCCTGGAACAAAGTTACACACTTAGCAATTGTTATTTACTTTTGGCTTCTGCAACTGCTTTCTCTTCTTTGTCCTGTTGTATATTCTGTGATAGCATTTTTATCACTAGATATAGTATATGTTTATTTGCCTGTCTATTCTATGTCTCTGTCATCAACAGTCCCCTCATTTCTAGGGAATATGAACTGAAAGGAAATCAGAGAATGTATTTTCTTCCTTCTAAATTTTTGTAAAATGAAGGAAAAAAGCACAGAGGGAAGAAAGAAGGAAGGGAGAAAGAGAAAAGGAGGAAGGGAAGAAGAAAGGGATGAAAAAAAACGTTGGAAAACCTCTTTTTTTAGTGTAAGAAATTTTTTTTTTTTTATTTTTTTTTTCAACGTTTATTTATTTTTGGGACAGAGAGAGACAGAGCATGAACGGGGGAGGGGCAGAGAGAGAGGGAGACACAGAATCGGAAACAGCCTCCAGGCTCTGAGCCATCAGCCCAGAGCCCGACGCGGGGCTCGAACTCACGGACCGCGAGATCGTGACCTGGCTGAAGTCGGACGCTTAACCGACTGCGCCACCCAGGCGCCCCAGTGTAAGAAATTTTATATAATGTATTTAGTTTGGTCATGAACTAGCAATGTTGTTTTCACTGTTAACATATTTGTCTCTAATATGAAAGAACTGAAGATACTCATATGCAATTAATAGGCTCTACAGTCTGTGAGATCTCTGCTATTAATATCCATCTCCCTTTATGGAAACTGCAAGCTTCTATTAATCAGGGATAATTCTTCTGTTATCTTTACAATGAGAAAATCCAGATTATTAAACAAAGAATCATTTGTTTAATTGAATTAGAGTTTTGATATTAAAAAAAAACAAAAAATGATTTTAGGTACAAAATTTTGTTCTATGTTTATACTAAACAAGTTGACTATGGTAATATGTATAGCCAAATAGCTACCATTTATTAACTAATACTTGTCAGACAGAACACTAGCTATGGTAGGGATGTTACTGTATTCTTTTCTCAAAATAAACCTTTAAATTACACAATATCTGCATTTCACATATAAAAAAATAAGGGTTTGGAGAAAAGAAAGCCAATTTAATAAGGTGCCTTTGTATCTGAAATTTGAATCTAAGTGCATTTATTTCCAGTGCCTATATTTTTCTCAAAGCACAAATACTGGATCTTATTTTGCTTTGTCATTATAGATGTGAATAAAGCAATTATTTCCTAAATAATTCAATAAACATTCACTAAGTGCTATTAAATATGCCTGCCTTCTTATGTATCTATCTACTGTCTGTGTCTATTTTTTGCCACCTTTTTAAGCTGCCTTGCTTCCTCTTCAGAGCAAAGATTTATGTGGCATAGTAACATAAAATTATTTTTTTAATGAGAAAATGTACTAGAAGAGGATTAAATGTGAACAACAAAGATGGAGCTAACATAAGGCCACTATGCTATGTAACATATAGACACGAATAAATTTACTCAAAGCTAGTAAAAAATTAGTCCCTAAATAATTTCTAATAGTTGCATCATTGAGAGAATATGAATCAGCTACATTTACAGCTGGTAATATGGGGGGAAAAAAGTAAAACAAAACTATATTTTGGGTAAGTATAATTATGTCCAATGGTGGGAAGTGAAAATTCTCCTTCATGATGATCCATTAGTTAATGAAGACCCAATGAAGACGCAGTGAATGAATTGCTGAAATCATCAACAGCACCCACTAGTACATACAAGGATTTCTTGAGGCTCCTTCTTATCAAGGACCACCACATAGCTAATGGCATCATGCCAAAATTTGATTGACTCAGTGAAGATTTTGGTTATTGAATTTAGTGCTGGCCATGACACTTGACAGGTTTAATTTCCAGAAACATTTCAGGACACATGAAAGAACATTTCTATCACATGTCAGGCGATCTGCAAAGTACTGAGGAAATAGGTATGGACGTTACTTTGTACAGTTCACTACCAAATGAAAGAAAGGCATAATGAATCAAGTACAAAAGAGCAAAAGATGCAAAAATGGGATGTATATAGGATGTAACAGTAATGCACAGAAATTACACGTCAGAACTAGATTAAAAGAAACCCAAAGATTACACTAATACCATAGTCTCCAAAATGAACTAGATTTTGCTTCTGTAACAAATATCCCCCTCCCCCCACTCTCTCCCCCCACCTTGCAATCTCCAGTTTACAATGTAACAAAACCTTATTTCTCACTTAGGTTCTATGCCCAGTGGAATCCGATAGGGGTACTGCTTCTTCTTTGTGGTGGATGAACTCTAGACTCTAAAATTACCATGAGAGGATTCCTGCCTCCTGGTGTTCACACCTTTGTGACACTCTTCTCTTGAGTAGGTAAGAACTATGATTTTTTTTACCAGTCAACAGAATGTGGAAAAGGTGACCAGGACTGTACTCCCACTATTATGTTTTATTACAAGAAGACTCCAGAATGCTAACAGATTGCTTTCTAGAGACTCTCTTTGCTGGCTTAATGAAGTAAGTGTCCATATTGGGAAAGCACACAAGGAACTGTGGGGAGCCTCTAGGAACTTTGGGCAGACGCTAGGAATAAAGATGGCCTCTAGTCAATAACCAGTAAGAAGCCTGGACTTTCTACAGCTGCCAAGGAAATGAATTCTGCCAACAACCTGAATGATATTGGAAATGGATTCTTCCCACTCAAGCCTCCACATGGAAATGTAGTACAGCTGAAACCTTGATTGCATACTACTGAGATCTTAAGCAAACAACTCAGTTAAGCTAAATTTGGACCCTGATCCACACACACACACACAAAAAGTGAGACAATAAATATGTATTGATTTCAGCAAGTGTTTGATGACTTGTTATCAGCATAGAAAATTTCATCTTAATATATGCTTTCTCTATCCTGCAAAATTGCGACTAATTGTGAATTCATCCATTCAGAAGCAACGCACTTTGCTTTAGTTCAGTTTATTATCAGACTAACTCATGTAGTCATGTATGCTATAGAAAAGGTATTCCTTCCATATACCTAAAAGAGGAAAAGCACGATAAAACATGTGTAAATAGAGCTAGTGACACCCAAAAACATTTTATAGTGTGCAATTTTCTGTTAAACAGGACATAGGCTGTGATGGAAATGAAGTATTTTAATATTACAGAGGGAGGAACTGCTATTAAGAAATCAGAGATTTTTCTGACAGTCACACTTCTTTACTAAATCTGTGATTAAAATTCTCCCCAGAACATGTGCAATCAATAAATATTCCTCTTTCAGGAAAGCATCATCAAAAACAAATATTTGGTAATCATAGTAAACACTCTTACAAATAAGCATTTTACAGATAAATAGTAAGATAATACTACTCATTAGAATTCATTATTATATTTTCCCATTATCTCTGCAAACACATCAAACATGTTTTTAAAAAGCTGTGCCAAACTTATTCATTTTTTTTCTCTTAACCATATATCCCAAGATATCTTACAATAAATCTCAGCAAAAGAGAGAAAATTACTCTTTTGTAAAATAAATCAATTTTTGGTTCCTTAGTTGTCAGCCAGTTTGATCTTCTAGGTCAATATTTATTTTTTTCCTAACTTTCAGAAAATAGTTCCAATCTAACGAGTACAAAGAATTTATGTTTAGTTTATTTAACTGAACCCGTACAGAAATTATGACCTTAATTCTCCATTCTACCTCAAGAAAGCTCCAGTGACAAAAACTTCTACACTCAGTAGAGTAGGGCCAACTATCTCATGCTCATTTGAACTCAAGAACAAATTTGAAACATCCTTAATCAAGGTTTAGATCTTGAAAGTCTTTTGTTTCCAAGATCAAGATGGTAAAACTGGTGTAAAAATGCCCCCTATGACAGAATTCAAGGAAAGGTGTGTAGGATGAGAATACCTTGATGACTACTTTCATTCTTTTTAGTATAGAATCTTCTTATTGGAAAAAAAAAAGAAATAAAATTGCCAAATTATAGAGTTATGTATACTTGTCCCTGAATGTTCAAGAATGAATTTGATACAATCTAAACTCTTACGGAGTTCACAGCCCAAAGGTTAAAAAAAAAAAAAAAAAAGATTCATGTGATGCTATAAATCTATTTTTATATGTGTAAATATGTTGATTGAGAGTATCAGCTAATAAAAAAAAAACCATAAATTCAGCACTCAGAGTGGAAGACTGATCTTGGAATACTTCCTAAAGAATCTCAAAATAATAAATAAAATAATAGTGTATTTCATAGTATTTTGAGTGATTACTATTTTCAAGTTAAAATTTTAAATGAGTTTACAGTTGTTATCACCACAATAATCTTATTAAGTAAAAGTTACCAACATACCAATAAGTATCTTAAGGCTTAGTGACATCCAGTAAGCTAGTCAAAATCACACAGCTAATAAGTAGAGATTTGGGTTTTCAGAAGATGAGATTCTAATTGCTTGATTACCCTACCTCAAAAAGGGTGAATGAAAATCTTCAATGGACAGTACAGAATATTCCAACAGTATAGGCAAAAGTAGCAAACACCATGGTAAACAGCCATTTAGAATGGTCAGAGATGCGAGTAAAATTAAGGATAGTAGATGTATGGTTATAGGCAAAGCTGGTTCATTAATGGTCTCAAAATGGCACGGTATGTGATTCAGCCTCTCTTTGGAGACTGTAGATAGATAGTGGTGAATGGTGAAGCTAGGTGAGAGAAACATGCATTGAAGCAAGAACTTGAAATTTAGAGGAAGGAAAAAAATATACAGAGAGAGGGTTTAGCCTCAATTTGTCAGTAAAATAAGCCAACAGCAATAGAAGCTTGAGATCAGAATGAAAAAGAAAAGTAGCAGATAGTATTGGTGAGAAAGAACAGAGAGAATGGGGAAGGATTCTTTGGAATTATTTGCACCACTTTAGCAATAATATTGATAAATTCAGGCCTCCATGATGATATGCTAGCAACTCTTCTTTAAGCTCGACATGAAAGAAATGTAGCGTAACTCCTGAGTAATCATTTACTACCATTAGGACTTCCGGTGTGTGCTTTCACAATAAATTACATTTCCCTCTCATTATATCCTAATGAAAAAATGCACCTAAAAACAAAGCCCCAAAATACGTGAGGCAAAACTGACATACCGAAAGGAGAAGCAAGTCAATGATAATTGTGGAGATTTCGATCCCCCACTTGCAATAATATGTAGAACAATTAGAAAATCAACAAAGAAAAAGAAGACTTGAACAACACAGATATCAGCCAGATCTAAGAAACCTCTAAACAACACTCAACAACAGGAGAATACATTGGAAAGGACATATGTTAGGTCACAAAACAAGTCTCGATATGTTAAAAACAATTGAAATGATACAAAGTGTGTTCTCCTAAAAAAAAAAAAAGAAAATAAAACTGGAAATCAATAGAGAATAAAATCTGGGAAATTAACATTATATGGGAACTAAGCAACACATCTCTAAGTGGTAATGAACTGAAGGAGAAATCACAAGAAAAATTTGAAAATATTGTGAGATGAATAAAAACAAAACCCCCAAAATGTCTAAATTTATGGGATGCAGCCAAAGAAATACATAGAGGGAAATTTATATTTCTACATACCTATAGTAAAAAAAAAAATAAATAAAGACTTCAAATCAGGGCACCTGGGTGGGTCAGTCGGTTAAGCTTCTGACTTCAGCTCAGGTCATGATCTCACAGTTCGTCCGTAGGAGCCCCCTGTCAGCTCTGTGCTGACAGCTTGGAGCCTGGAGCCTGCTTCGGATTCTGTGTCTCCCTATCTCTGCCACTCCACTGCTCTCTGTCTCTCTGTCTGTCTCTCATATATAAATAAATATTTAAAAAATCTTAAAAAGAAAGATCTCAAATCAATAATCTAAACTTCCAATTTAAGAAGGTAAAGAATACCAAACTAAGACCAAAACAAGCAAAAGGAAATAAATCACAAACACTAAAATGGATGTAAATAATGGAAGAATAGGGAAATCATAAAAATCAAACTGAAAGTTGGTTCTTAGAACAACAAAATCAATAAACATTTAGCTAGACAGATGGGGGCGGGTAGAGAAAACAGAAATAACTAAAATCAGGAAGGAAAGAGAGGGCAGTATCACTGAAAGACTGTAAGAAGGGATTATAAGGGAATATTGTGAACAACTATGGGCCAACAAATTAAGTAAACTAGGTGAAACATAATATTCCCAGGGACATAAACTACCAATACTGTTTCAAGGAAAAATGAAACAGAACAAAACAAAATCCACCTAAAGTTACAAGTAAGAATGAATCAATAGTATTAAAACTTCCCACAAAGAAAAGCCCAGAATCAAATGACTTCATTTATTATTTCTATCAAACACTTAAGAATTAATAATGATCCTTTTAAAACTTGCCCACATTACAGAAGAGAAAGGAACATATCTCACCTCAGTCAATAAATCCAGTATTAAGCTGAGGCCAAAAACAAAGACGTCTCAAGAAAATCCCAAAGCAATATTTCTTACAAATACTGGTGAAAAAATTATCAGCAAAACACTAGCAAACCAAAACCATCAACACATAAAAATAATTATATATGTGATTAAGTGATATTTATTTCAGGAACGCATAGGAAAATATATTCAACATATGCATACCAATCAATATGGTACACTACATTAAGAGAATAAAGGAAAGTATCCACATGATTACCTTAGTAAATGTAGAGATCATGGCAAAAAATTAAGCACCTTCTTAGGATTAAAAAAAACTCAACGAACTAGGAATAAAGGAGAAGTTTCTCAGCTTGATAAAGCTTTTCTTTAAAACACTCACAGATAACATCGTATCTGTGAAAAGACATGACAGATATTAAAACTTTTCCCTAAATCAGGAAAAAACAAACAAACAAAAAATGTTTGCTTTCAACACTTCGTTTCAACATTGTCCTGGAGATTCGGGGCAGAGCAAATAGGGAAGAAAAAGAAACAGAAGACACCAGACAAGAAAGGAAAAAGTAAAATTATTTCAATTTTCAGACATTTTCTTGCATGTATAAAATCCTAAGGAATCCACCAAAAGTGCAGGGGCAGTATCTAGAGTTTATCAAGGTTGCAGGATACAAGATTACTACAAAAAATTAAAAAAAAAAACAATGTTTTTATATTAGCAATAAACCATATGATAAAGTTGATAAAACAATTTCATTTATAATAGCATCAAAAGAATAAAATAACTGAAGACAAACTTAACTGTAGAAGTATAAGATTTGTACACAGAAAGTATAAAACATTATTGAAAGAAATTAAAGAAGACATAAATAAATAGAAAAGACCTCCATGTTTATGAATTAAATGATTTAATATAGATGGAATGGCAATATTACCCACACATATCTAATCAACAAAACCCCTATCAAAATTCCAGCTGTTATTTTTGTTTTGTTTTGTTTTTTGTTTTGTTTTTGTTTTTATTTTGTTTGCAAAAACTGACAAGATAATCCTTAATTTGATCTCAGGATTCAAGAGATCCAGAATAGAAAAAGAAATCTTAAAATAGAAAAAAAGTTATAGGACTAACATTTCTCAATTTCAAAACTTAGTGTAAAACAACAATGATCAAGACAATGTGGGGGCGCGTGGGTGGCTCAGTTGGTTAAGTGTCCGACTTCAGCTCAGGTCACGATCTCACACTCTGTGAGTTCAGGCCCCGCATAGGGCTCTGTGCTGACAGCTCAGAGCCTGGAGCCTGCTTTGGATTCTGTGTCTCCCCCTCTCTCTGCCCCTCCCCTGCTCATACTCTGTCTCTGTCTCAAAAATAAAAATAAAAACATTAAAAAAATAAAAGACAATGTGGTACTGACTGGATAGAAACCTATCAGTGGAATAGAAGTGACAGTCTAGAAATAAATCTATATAATTATAGCCAGTTGATTTTCAAATAGGATGTCAAGAGCATTCAATGAGGAAAGAATAATCTTTTCAACAAAGAGTGCTGACACAGCTGTTTATCCACATGCATAAGAATGGAATTGGGCTTCTAATATATATACACATACAAATACACACACACACATATACACATATATACATATTAATTGCATATATATATACTATATATATATATATAAATTTAAATTGTATTATAAACATACATGTAAGATCTAAAACTAAGCTCAAACCATAAAGCTCTTAGAAGAAAATCTAGGAGTAAGTCTTCATGACCCTGGATTAGACAAAGCCTTCTTGGATACAACAAAACCACAAGTGACAGAAGAAAAAGTGAAAGAACTGAACTTCATTAAAATTAAAAATATTTGTGCCTCAAAAGACACTATCAAAATGGTGAAAGAACAACTACAGAATGGGAAAAATATCTGCCAAAAAATATCCTGCTAAGGATTTAATATCCAGAAAATATAAAGAAGTATTACAACTCAACAATAAAAAGACAAAGAAAATAGTTAAAAATGGGCAAAGGATCTGAAGTGATAGTTTTCCAAGGAAGACATAAAAATGGTGAATGAGCACATGAAGAATGCTCAACATCATTAGTAATTGTGGTCATGTAAATCAAAAACAAAACGAGCTATCACTTCACACCCACTAGTATGGCTAAAATGAAAGGTGATCTATAACAAGTTTTGGCGAATATGTGGAGAACATGCAACCCTCATCATTTGCTGGTGGGAATATAAATTGATGAGGGCACTCTGGAATACAGTTTGGTGGTTCTTCAAAATGCTCAACAGAATTAATATAGGACTCAGGTCTTTCACTCCTAGATGCATACCTAACAGAATTAAAAACAAATTCCTTAGGGGGTGATAACACTTCTGCAATTAGATAAAGGGATGGTGACATGGCTTTTATGAGTTTAATAAAAACCACTGAATTGTTACTTTTAAAATGTGAATTTTATGGTATGAATATTATACTGTCATAGGTGATTTATATCTACATTTAAAATTTCAAACAAAACAA
This sequence comes from Leopardus geoffroyi, assembly GCF_018350155.1. Lineage (NCBI taxonomy): Eukaryota > Metazoa > Chordata > Mammalia > Carnivora > Felidae > Leopardus > Leopardus geoffroyi. Next base: position 37,740,155 of record NC_059335.1, on the reverse strand, counting down.
AACAAAAAAGAATCACCCCCACGGCAGAGAGGTATATGCATGAGGATTTATATTCAAAAATAATTCTAATACTAAAATACACCAAAATGTCTAACAATTAATTGGTTAATAATTAAATAAATCATACAGTAATATAATAGTATATTACTTTGTTATTGAAAAGTACACTTATGAAGACCATAACAAATGTATGAGACATATTTAAATGTCATGAGTGGAAAAGACTGAATATAAAACTGCATGTTCACTTTGATTAAAATGATCTATATGAATTTGAAAGGAGGTATAAAACAAAGAAAATTCTAGTCCTTTTGACTTCTTCATGTACAAGTTTAAATCCCAAGTGTAGAGATATAAGAAATAAAGCCAAAGAAATTATATGCCTTCTCCATGATCCCAAGAGAGAAAGGGCAGAGATAAAACTAGAATGTAGATCTTTATATAACTCAGTCTCTGTGAATACTTAAGATAGTAGGTTTATTAGGCCAATACTCCTTGAACTATCTCCTCCTCTCCAGCCTGCCATAGATCTTACATGGTCCAAGTGTGCCTAAAGAAATACCCAGCTTGTACCATGTGAGTTCCACGAAAACAAACTGCTGTATACACTGGTGAATGCAGAAGGACCACTGATCACTTCCCTAGGTACCACAGCAATGTCAAATTGCTCTAAAAGCTTCTAAACTCTTAATTTTTGTACTTATTTCATTGCATTCTGACAACAAAACATTTATGGAAAAAAAACTGGGAAGCAAATTTTGAGTTGTAATGGTTGAGATCATTAAATAGGAAGAAAATAAGGAAGTAAATAAGGAAGGTAGAAAGAGGGTGGGGGAAAGAAGAAGGGAAGGAAGGAAGAAAGGAGGGAAGGAAGAAAAGAAAAGAGACAAGAAAAATGGTCTATAATATGGTGAGTTTTTAAAACATGCATCTTTAATAGAAACTGAAATAAAATTAACAACAGTATAATGAACAACAATCCAATTGTTCATTAAGTACTTTAGGAGCTCAGGATTGCAATTTAAATAGATATATTTTCAGATACATAATCATAAATACATAAATCATTACAGCAATTACACTTTTAAATACTACTTTTAATTGAAAATTCTCTGCCCATATATTTACAATATGCTTTCAGCACCACTTTGAGCTTTCCATAGGGCAAATGTGTTTTAGAAAGGGCTATGTTTTAGAAAGTGGTCACCAATGGTTATTATTTGCTCAGAAAAGAGAAATCAATAAGTAGACAAATGTTCTACTATTCATTCAACAATATTATCAGGGATGCAGAAGTTGTACTGTTTTACAGGGGAGAATAAAATGAATACCTTTAATATGTCATGTGTTTATATATTCCCTTCTCAGAAGTCTTTACCAAGCTTTTAGTAACAGGTATATTGATGGAGGGCTATTTTTTTTTTTCCTGTTGCTAGAACAGGATGTCCTTACTTGAACATGAGGTATTTAAGTTTAAGGTCAATTATTTGCACTTCCACTTCAATTAAGAGGACATGGCCCCATAGTTTAATTTACAACAGCTAGTTAAACTCCCCAGAAAATACTTCAGACACCTAAATAGCAATTAGTCACTGGGAAAAAAAAAAAGAGGCAGCAAAGTTCAAATAACTATCAGATTAGCACACACATCACATATATTATCTTATTAACTCAGTAAAATACTTAGGATAAAGAAATGATGGTGTTTTCTAAACCATATAAACATCTTAGGGAAAATGTAAGAATTAGGTTAAATACATATTATATTGGCAAGTAAACTACAGAGAAAAATGAGCTTCTGGATAGTTTTATCTAAGATAAAGGGAAAACAATGGTTTGTGTCTCTTTTTGGTATAGATTTGTTGATATGATTTTGTCCATGTTTTAAGTTTCCCCATATCAATCAATGCTCTGATAGTATAAGTGGCTTGTGATTCAAAGAAAAGAAAATGTGTTATAAATCATAGTAGCTAGCATTTGATTGGCAAATGTCATGAGCTAGACCTTTTACTAAATTAATCTAAAAAAATATTTCAAATAATTCCTTTAAAACTATATAATCACGGTCTATAGGATAGAAAAATATGAATCAAAATTTGAAAGTGATACAATAGCAAGTATAGGAAATACTAGCCTAGATGATGTTTAGGGTCTCTTCCAGCTCCAACATCCATTAAACCTTAATACTGTAACTTTTTTTGGTTTTACATTGATTTTATTAAAACCCAATTCATAGTTTACTCATATGTGACATTCTGTACTATTGTGCAAAATATCCATTTAAAAATCCATGAAAATGTCAAAGGGATGAATGAGCAAATGAGACCTTCTTGATCTCATCCATTAAAAAACTCTTCTTCATAATTTAGATAGCAGAGGCATATCTGATTACATAACTATATTCCATGGAAGTATCCAAGTGCTTTTGTGGGGGTACACCTCAAAGCACATAAATCATGCAACTCCCTTCCTTGCTACTAAAAACTTATACTGATTTAAGGGCTTGCTTTAGGGGTAAAAGTCACAGTGTCAAGACAATTGCAGGTGTTATGCGAAAAGCGCTTATTTACTTTGCTCTTGGGAAAACAATGGTATGTTGCTATGACAACTGTTACATGACTTCCTTTTCAAATATTTATGTGTATGCACCAACGCATACACACATGCACACACATGTACAGGCTGTTCCATGCATTTTCATATACATGCAACCTATTCGAAGAGCATTTGTACTCCTAGCCATGTATTACTCACAAAAATAACTAGACAACAGGAAAATCATAGGAAAACAATTTAATTTTTCTTTCCTATTAAAAATGATTTGAATTGGGGCACCTGGGTGTCTTAGTCAATGAAGCGTCCGCCTCTTGATTTTGGCTCAGGTCATGATCTCACAATCATGAGATCAAGCCCCACATCATGCTCTGTGCTGGGTGTGCAGCCTGCCTCAGATTCTTTCTGTCTCTTTCTTTCCCCCTCTGCTCCTCCCTCATGCACATGAGTGCTCTCTCTCTCTCTCAAAAATATTTACAAAAATAAAAAATAAATCTTTAAAAATGAATTGAATCAATAAGGACCACAAGATGAAGCTTCTTAAAGTAGGTATTAGGCATTCAAATGCAAGTGTTTAGAAAATCAGGGTTGAACTAAATAATAAGCTTAATATTCATAATGACGTTGGAACCCTACCTGCAAAATACTGTGTTCAACTTCACATTAAAAATATAAAAAAAAAAAGATTAAGTTTAAAATCACAGAACGGTTTAAAGGATTTCAAAAGTCATCTTTTTGTATTTTTTATTTGATTTGTAACAAGCTGTGATCCAAACATGTACACCTCATATAATCTTTATATTTCTTCTATATCCTCAAGCTACCTGTAGTCTTATTAATTCATAATTTATTTATTGATTTGCTTTTATATGAAAATAGATTGATATGAAAAGGAAATTTAATATTACTAGAGTAAATGAAAGACCCAATATTACTTGTCATAAATATAAAGTAACTGCAAAAGGAAATGCATAAATTCATTCATCTATGTACCATCAAACATAATTTTTATAGAACTTAGTGAATTTTTAATATACTGGAAAAGACTTCAATCAATTCTGTAGCATCCTCAACAAGCGTCTACTTGATCATTACCTCCACAGACATAGAACTCCTCACATGCAAGGAAAATTATTCTTCAAAAAAAAATCCACTCAAAAGAGAGAATGGTTCACACCTCATATTAAATGTGTCATAGCAGCTCTCTTCAATTATGTAAATATCTTTTTCAGTGAGAGTTTTTCTGACTTCCCTATTTGTGTCTTTTAAAAAATTTCTGCTGTGGTCATGCTAGCTTCCAAGAATAAAAGAACTACGAAAGAACAGTCCATGCCCTCAAAGCATTTATGTCCTGGTGGAGATAAAAGCAAACCATATTTTCATAAGTATAAGTAGAGTATGTAACAGGTGCAAAAGAAAGTAGTCCCATAGTGTGCTGCTATTTCCTGAATTGTATAGTGGAGACAGAATTTACATTGAGATGAGGACGAAGAGTTTGTCAAGTAAACAGGTGGTGGAAAACTTTTCCAGGCATAGAAGCAGTATATACAAAAGTGCAGAAATGGGAGAGCTGGTCTGTGTGAAATGACTGGAGCAACCAGATATGTGTCTGGGAAGATGAGGAGAATATGTAGATGGTAGGGCTCATCAAGAAGATAGGAAGAAAGACAGCAAAGACATTGTTTCTTAGGTGGTATATTCTGATGTTATCTTGCAGACAAGGTGAAGCTGCTGACTGATGTTAAGAAGGAGAGGGGTAATTCAATATGTGTTTTAGAAGGGAATTTGACAAAAATGTCTATAATGTTGTAGAGAGTTTTAAAACTGATAAAAGAAGGATAAGGTAAATGGTTTCACTTAGAATTGAAAAACGTGTCCAACTGACACAGCAAGGAGATTGGGGGACAGCAAGGAGATAGATAAGGTTGGGTCACTGATCAGACCAGTGAGTAACAGAAGCTAAGAAACCAGGCTTATGGGTGCATTTTTTACTTGAGCAACTGGAATGGGAAGAGAAGAGGTGAAAAAGATGAGCCCATCTGATTACATCTTAAATTTAAGTTTTCTTGGGAACATGAGTTGGAAGAGAGGTCTAACTTTCTTAGGAAAGGTTAGATCTAGAGGGGTAGATTTGGGATAAAACAGCCATTAGATATTAATTGAAGTTTTGGTGTATCAGCTGGAGATGAGAAGAGTACCACAAGAATATTTAGAGAACACAGATACTTACAGGAAGATAAGATAAAGCAAAAGAGTGAATTTTAGCAACATAGTGTAGTACTAAAATTTCTGATGAGTCATTGTCAAGTAGAAGTGATGGTGTGGTGGAGAATTCAAATCAAGTGAAGACTAAAAAGATGTCCATAAAATCTCATATTGGGTGGCTCTCAATTACTAATGGGAGCAGTTTCAGAAGACTAGTGGAAGAGGATGGCCAAAAACAAGTGGAAAAAGTGAAAGTAGAGGATTCCTTCTCAAGTCTTACCTAAAATTTATTTTTTATTTTTATTTTTTTTAATGTTTTATTATTTATTTTTGAGACAGAGAGAGACAGAGCATGAATGGGGGAGGGTCAGAGAGAGAGGGAGACACAGAATCTGAAGCAGGCTCCAGGCTCCAAGCTGTCAGCACAGAGCCTGACGCGGGGCTCGAACTCACAGACCATGAGATCATGACCTGAGCCGAAGTCGGACGCTCAACCGACTGAGCCACCCAGGTGCCCCAGTCTTACCTAAAATTTAAACACAGAAAAATGAGTACAGGCTGGGAGGGCATCACCACTGACAACAAGTTGTTTCTGCTTCTTTAATTTTTTAATTAGGTTAATATTTATTTACTTTTGAGAGAGAGAGAGAGAGACAGAGCACAAGTGGGGGAGGGGCAGACAGAGAGTGAGACACAGAATCCGAAGCAGGCTCCAGGCTGTGGCTGTCAGCACAAAGCCTGACACAGGGCTGGAACCCACGGACCAGGAGATCATGGCCTGAGCCGAAGTTGGACACTTAACCAACTGAGCCATCCAGGCACCCCATGTTGTTTCTGCTTCTTAAAGGACCAGAGTCCAAACAATAAGGCAATATTCCACATTTATCTTACAATAAACAGACTATATGGAAAAAGTATCTCCAATAAAAGCTGCATTCCTCCCTGTTTCCATTCATAATTCCTTATTTTCCATTCTTTCTGTCCCAGATCCTACAGCTTAAGGACCACTGTCGAAACACAGTCACAAAAATACTGAGGAAGAAATTGGGAAATGGAATATAAAATAATCTTTGAACTTTTATTTCACTCAGCTTTTCCCCAGAAATGTTTGAGCATGTGGTCCTTTTCTTACGACAACCCTGCCAACTAAGGGTCTGGGGAAAATTCTTTGAAAAATGTTAGTCTACATATAACAATAAATGATACCTTATGTAAACAGCAATTTGGCATGCAAAAGATGACAAAATGCTACTTAAATATTTATCCTCCTGCCTTATGTTTATTCCAATACATTTCATTTGGAACAGGTAAACACTTCCCATTACAGCAGAAATGCTCAGAGCATTTACTATCTGAGTGCATGTGAGTGATTCCTTCATATGCTATCCTCCACTTGAGATTCACAAGCTAATTTGGCCGCCATCTTATGTTGTTATTTGTTTACTAGCTCGCATGTGTTGTTACAACCTAGTATGCTGGGTCACTAGTATTCTATGGCGTATATCTGGGGGATTATAACAGGGAATATGGAGTGCCTACTATATAACCAACTCTATGCTGATCACTTTTCATGTCACAACTTATTTATTCCTTCTAAGATCACTATGGGTCTATGGGTTGTGTGCTATTATTGTCCCTGTTGTGTGACTGAAGAGTGTCAGAGGTGAAATGACCTGTGCAATGCCACTGAAGTAAAGTAGGTCCAGAGAGACCTGACTCAGAGCTATGATTCTTTACCACCTCTTCTGCATGCATCCTGATAGCTGCGGAAAAGTTGCTCGATAAGTGATAATTCCCAGAATAACTGATTTGCTTCACGGTGGCTATTTTTTTGTTCATTTTTAGCCTCATAAGAAAGTCAATTGGCTCAGACTTCTAACTGATACTTTATCGAGGCCTGAGCATTATTACAAAATCACTTAGAAACTGTAGTTACAAAGAAATCTTCGTTAAATGGGCTTCTCACTTGTCAAGAAATGACTTTGGATACAGTACACAGTTTTTATGGTTTTCTTAACTCTTTTGCATTACATAAATTCAATTTCACATTTGCAAAGTATTCCAGACAGTACTTTCTAAAATGAATATTTCATATGTGGGCTTGTTAAAAACACTTGTCCTTCAGTTTTCTACTCCCCCCTAAAGGAAACCATAACCTGTAGGAATGACTGCCTGTTGAGTTATATGGCTGTGGAGTTCCACAATAATCCTGTAATTCTTACCCCACAAGATATTTCTAGGCAGTACACTGTACCTGTGTATTATTCCTACAATGCAAAATCCCATTAAAGTCAATGATGCATGTATCCATTTCATTTCAATGTGACTTTGTATAAAAAAATAAAATATAGTGAGGAGAATACATAATGAGCTTCCTGCTAAAACTGTTCAAAGTACAATTAAATAACTGAGGAAGTGAGAAATTACCTTAGTATGAAAGATATACCCACAGATAGATTACTGTTAATTTAGGGTATGCTCCAAATTACACACAATTGCTAAAGACTTTCTTAGTCCACAATGTATCAAAATACCTACAGGGGTGATTACTATTGTTCCCCTTCTTGGAACGAAAATGTCAAAACACACTACCAACTTTTCTTTTAGCACCTTGACAGTTACTGTGCACCCCGAAGTGACAAAATCTATGCAATATGTGCATGAGCTGCATTTAAGTTTTTCTAATAAAATAAATTCTTCTTCACATCAAAATCAACAATGTAGTAATTAAATGAGTATAGTTTTTAGTGGTTTCAGATTATTTTCCTCTTATTCCCAACTATTTATTCCTCTGATCACATAGAATGGAAAGCATTTCAATATTAAAATTTCATCTTTTCTAGGCTTTCAGTTATTCCTAATCAATGTGTTCTACTGAACAGAGATGTAGAATAGAAGAGTAGGGGGATATGATTTAATATGTGAAACTAAACAAATACTATATATATAGATCGTATATAATGCAAAATTGAAAGCTCTTATGTTTTGAATTGTCTAATTTTTGGAACATGGTTTATTCTTCCTTTATCTATTCGGGAAAAAACTCTATCAAGTACTACTTATATGCCCCATTCCTTGATGTTCCATTAAGGAAACCCACTTTCTAGGTTAATATATTCCCAACCCATGCCTCCCACATTAGATTGTCCTCAACAATTCTATGTCATTTTCTCATCCAATGATTATCTTCTCAAATATCATATCATGTGAAAGAACTTGATCTTTAGGACCAGAAAGACTTGGATTATGACCCCAGTTCAGGCAATTTCATGCTTCCTGACCTTGTGTAGTTTACTACCTCTGAGGTTTATCATCCTCATATGTAAAAAGTTGTTAATGTTCATCTCACAAGCTCTTTGTTAAGATGTGGGTTAAAAGAGATGTATCTAGGGACTCCTGGGTGGCTCAGTCAGTTAATGTCATGAAATTAACATAAAACAAAACAAAATAAAAGAAACAAACAAACAAACCTGAATGACTGGGTTATGGAGCTTTCAGGTATGTGAACACATCCAAGTTTTGAAAGGGTGCCCACCCCAAGCTCCATGGAGATCAAAGCTCTTGCACTTGGTCCCTTCTGGACCATCCCTCTGTGCCTCTTCAACTGGCTGTTCTTTTGTATCCTTTGTAATATCATGTATAAAAAGCCAATCATACTAAGTAAAGCATTTCCCTGAGTTCTATCAGCCACTTTATCAAAATTTCGAATGTCAGAAGGGGGTCATGGGAATACCCAATTTATAGCCAGTGTCAGAAGCCCAGGTGACAACCTGGGATGTGTGATTGATATCTAAAATCAGGGGCAGTCTTTTGAGACCAAGCCCTTAATCTGTGGGGTCTGCACTAACTCCCGGTAGTTAATGTCAGAAAGTAGGGCATCCTATTAGGGTCTGCGAAGAATTAGAACGTTGCTTTTTCCTTTTGGATAATCTTTTTTTTTTCTTTCTCTATTTTCTGGCCTGTGCTATTTTTTCACCCCACCAAAATCCTAGTAGTCTTAAAATGCAGATGACACACTACTACTTTCATGAAACCTTCAGTAATCTCCCACTAGGCTGTAACATTCCCTCCCTTTGAACTCAGAAACAAATCAGTATAATAATAAGGAGTAGGTCAAATGTTAGATCTAAAAACAAACAAGATTGTGATCCCTTTCTTCTTGAAATTTACAGTCTAGCTGGAACTGTGTACGTGTAAGAAGTGAAGGAGATAGGTGCGCAGGTGCGCATGTGGTAGAAGAAGATGTCTTCTCCATCTATTGCCCACCCACAGGGTAAGGACTCCATAACTGTTAAGATTTAGAGATTTTACAGAATACCCAAACACTTTTAAAGAGAACAAAGCTAGCCTCTCATATCCCTATTTCAAATCTTATGGCAAAGTTAGAGTAATCAAGACAGCACAGTGCTAGAATAAAGATAAACATATAGATCAATGGAATAGAATTGAGAGTCCAGAAATAAACCTTCATATTTATGGTCAATTGATTTTCAACAATGATGCCAAGACAATATAATGGGGAGAAAATAAATAGTCTTTTCAATAAATAGTGCTATAGGACAACTAGCTATCCACATAAAAAAGGAATGCAGTTCTCATATCATACACAGAAATTCATTTAAAATGGATCATAGACATAAAGGCAAAAGCTAAAACTATCAGATTATTAAACAAAAACATAAGGATGAATTTTTGTGATCTTGGTTAGGTAAAGCCTGCTTATATATGAGAACAAAACTGAAAGGGACCAAAGAAAAAATATGGGCTTCCTCATAATTTAAAACTGTTGTGCTTCAAAAGACACCATGAATAAAGAAAAAAGGTAACCCACAAAACATGGGAGAATATTTGAAAACCATACACATGATGAGGGTCAAGTGTTTAAAACACTTTTACAACAAAAAGAAAACAACACAATTTAAAAATAAGCAAAGGATTGGGGAAACCTTGGTGGCTCAGTTAGTTGAGTGCCTGACTTCGGCTCAGTCTTGGTCTCCCAGTTTCTGAATTCAAGCCCCATATCGGGCTCACTGCTGTCAGCACGGAGCCTGTTTCTGACACTCTGTACCCCCCCTCTCTCTACACCTTCCCCCTTGTGCTTTCTCTCAAAAAAATAAATATCTCCCTCTCTCTCTGCCCCTCCCCTGTTCATGCTCTGTCTCTCTCTGTCCCAAAAATAAATAAACGTTGAAAAAAAATTAAAAAAAAAATAAATAAATAAATAAATAAATAAAACATTAAAAGTGTTTAAAAATAAAGAATATAAATAGACATTTCTCCTAAGAAGGCATACTAGTGCCAACAAGTACATGAAATGTTAAACATCATTATTCACTGGGGAAATGCAAACCAAAACCACAAGATGCCACCTTCACACCCACTAGGATGGCTATAAACAAAATAATGGAAATTAATAAATGTTGCAAAGGATGTGAAGGAAGAAGAACAATTATACATTGCTGTGGGAGTGTAAAATGGAACAGCTAGTGTGGAAAAGTGTTTGACAGTTCTTCAATAAACCAAACACAGATTTCTCCTGTAACCCAGGAATTCACCATAGAGGCATATAACCTCTCTCTCTCTATATATATGAAAATAGGTGTTCAAATGAAAACTTGCACACAAATGTTTATAGCAGCACTATGCACCATAGCTGAAAGGTACAAACAAACTAAATGTCCATAAACTGGTGAATGGATAAACAAAAAGTGGTATATCCACACAACGGAATGTTATTTACCCATAAAAAGGGATGAAGAAGTGATATATGGATGAACATTGAAAATATTATTCTAATTTAGAGAAACTGCTCACATAAGATCACCAATTGTATGATTTCATTTGTAAACCTTTGAAAGACAAAAGGCAGATTCAAGGTTCAAGGACTGAGGGGTGGAGAGATCTTTAGGGGCAATGTGAAGTAGAGTAAGTGGGACAAAGTCATAGTTTGAGGGGAGAGTTCCCGTAAGAGTCTTACTTCAGGCACCAGATTCAAATTTGGAGAATCTCCAGACCACTGTCACTTCAGAAAAGCTGTCTACAAATTGGGAGGCTCCCACCATTACCCTCAGGTTTGATAGTTTGCTAAAATGAATCACATAATTTGGAAACACTATACTTATGATTATAGCTGTATTACAATGAAGCTGTATTACAATGATGTAAATTAGCACTAGCCTAAGGAAGAGCTGCAAATGATCCAAATATGAAGGTCTCCATCATCCTCTCCTTGGCTTCCTGGACAGCATTACTTTCTCCTGGCTATGGTGGATGACAAGACTCAAGGAATATTTGAGTCTTGTCAAGCAGAGAAACTCACCCAAGCTTTTGGTGCCTACAGTTTTTATTAGGGTTTGATCACATACTGCCTACATGGCTGATACTGCCTGCATGACTGACCTTCATTTGCCAGAACATCCTAAAGGTTCAGACTAGTACCTATAGTCTCTAGTTCCTCCGGTGGTTGGGACAGATGTGGCATATCCCAAATCCTTCATTATAAACCACATTGATAAACTATCCAGTGGTCAAAGTCCCCAAAAAGATGCTCTTTTCCTGCAGGACATTTTGGGGACCTAGACATCACCTCCCAGTAGCTGAGGGCAATGGCTCTTTTTGGGTAAATTTAACTCTTCATTGTATAGGAAATGACTGCTTATGGGTATAGGGCTTTCTCTTTGAGATGATGAAAATGTACTTATCAATTTTAGCAATGATTGCACAACGCTATGAATATACTGAAAACCATGGAATTTTCCACATAATGGGAGAATTGCATGCTATGGGAACTATATCTTAATGAAGCTGTTTAAAAAAAAGATTAAGAAATTTTGGTTGGAGTGGTCTTATCTAATTTGCTGACAGTGCTGCATTTTTAAAGTTTTTATTACTCCAGTTTGCATTTTAAGTATTTAGCATTCTCTGTTCATAGAAACCATCTGTAAATGCTTTCTTTTCCCAGACTCAAAATATAGCTCCATTTCTTCACACACACACACACACACACACACACACACACACACACACACACACACACACAGAATTGCTAACTTATTTTCCTAATGTCCTCCTTTAAGGACTGAGCAAGAGCTTCTCATTGGGGTAATGGAGCCTTAAAAACGAACAGAAATTATTCATACTCCCTACATTAAGAAACTTGCTCACATGTGACATTGAGAGGTAGCACAGAGCAAACCTCTTTTAGATGGGAAACTCTTCAGCAAAGGAGTTTGTGAACGAGCTACATATATTGAAGAAGAGAGGTGGAATTTTAAGATCAATCATACCACAGTAGCTATTGCTAGAAGATGTTTTCCTGCTTGTTGGGGAAAAAAAGGGAGAGAAGGTAGGAGGGGGTAGGTGATGGGGAAGTGCCTCACATAGTCTAAAATAGCCTCACTCTGAGCAAGGTATGTACAGCTTCATTCTAAGGAACTAGGAAAAACACAAGGTCTTAGAAATAGAAACCTTCTCTTTGCAACTTGTACAAGTCTGACAACAAAAGAAATAAACTGTTGGGGAGATTTACCAGGGATGAGAACGGAGGGAATAATATCTAAATAGTATCCACCCTGTGCCCTAAACACAGCAGAGTAGAGAGGCTGGGTGGCCCAGAGTTCCTGATGAGTAGACTGGTGTTGATATCACACAGCTGTGGTTTGGATCTTAGCTGTTTCACTTTCAGTGTGACTTTGGGAAATTCACTGAATTGGGAAATTCAAAAACTGAATATTTTTGAGCCTCAGTTTCAACATCAGCAAATAATAAATAATAAAAGCACACATCTTGGATGCTTCATTAGGATACAATGAAGTGAGATAATATATAAAATACATTTATCATCTTATAAATGCAATATATATTGGACATGATTGATGTACTTATTATTTTAGTAGCAAAATCAGCTCATGTGGTGATCTCTTCATGTTAGGTAGTAGCTCCATTTCACCAAAGACTATGGCAGGCACGAAAATTTGAAGAAAGAATTGCACCACAATATACAAACAAACGAAATAATTTAATCCCATTTATACAACTTACTAGCTTTTGATATTTTACCTTTAAAAGCAAGCAAAAATTAAGATGTCCATAATGACCATAATTTGTCCACTTCAAATGGCATTTATAGATTCCTAACATGAAACAGGGAGAAAAGGAGAAAGGAATGTTTTTCCAGTTCTTCATCTGGATTATTCTGAAAAGCTTTTTTTTTTTTTTTTAGTAAACAAATTCTTTGGCTTCAGAACATACTGGATTACTGAGTCGCTATGACATTTAATAAATAAAGAAAGCCAATCAGACCAGAAATGTTTAGAGATGTTTTGTAAATTCGACTGTTGGATAATTCATTACAACAAAGACTAGTGAATGAGATTTTAATTATCTTCAGAAGAAAAATTTAATCAAGATAAAAGCTCCATAAAATGTACTAATTTGACAGCTGATGACATAAACAATTAACTATGCAGAACAACATCTAGTGTTTTAGGTGAAATAATGTTACTATCAAACAAAAGGTGATGCTGTGGTCTATTCATTCTAAATATACAGTATATTTCAACAGTATACTAGAAAAGAAATAAGCTAAAAATGAGTCAATGTTAGTCCTCATTTCATGACATTAAATTGTAAAATGCCTCAGAATTGTTAAAAATGAGAGGTTGAAGAGGTTGATAAAGCATTTAAATATTATGATATGTCAATTAAATTTAATGTCTAAAGAAGGAAAATAATTTCATCCCAGGTTATGTAAATATACCAATGATATTGCTACAGAATTATTTTGTGTCATCAAAGCAGAATGACTGAATGCCTCTATGTTAGAGTTCAAGGAAGGCTCGCTGTAAACATTTGGACTTAGGCTGCTGCTGAATTTCATTTGTGTATTTCTGGCTTATTCCTAAAACAGCTTGAGTCAACTACTGCACATAAATTAATTGCTGAGATTTTATGGTATAAGTTTTTTCATAAAAGTGATACAATTCCTCTTTAAACTGGTTACTGGGTAATTCCCTTCTGAAAAAAAGGAAAAGAAGGAAAAGAAGTAGGAAAGGAAGGAGGGAAGGAGGGAGGAGGGAAGGAAGGAGGGAGGGAGGGAAGGAAAGGAGGGAAGGTCGGAAAAAAGGCAGGCAGGCAAGAAGGATGGAAGGAGGGAGGGAGAAAAAAGAAGGAAAACAGGCAAGCAAGAAGGAAAGAGGGAGGAAGGGACTAAGGGAGGAAGGAAGGAGGAAGGAAGGAAGGAAGGAAGGAAGGAAGGAAGGAAGGAAGGAAGGAAGGAAGGAAGGAACCTAGTTATTAACTAACTAGATTTTATCAGGATGTTTTAATAGAATTAAATGAAACTATTTGGGTGTGGAGCACCTTGAATGAATAAATGATTTCTGAAGCATATTTTCTATGTGCGTAATAATTTGTTTACAAACATGCACGTGCATATGTATGCCAGGCTGAATCAGAAAATGGTCTCAAAGGTAGAAGCACAATGAAGAGATACCATTAAATCCCATATACTGTTGGAGTATAATGTCCTTGGTAGAAGCTATGTCTAATTTTCACTTTGTCAGCACTGCAGACTGAGTACTCACCCAAAGACAAAGACCACACATGCTCAGCAAATATGCATGGGAGGACAGAAGAAATAAGGTAGAGAAGGAAATTATTTTAGTGAGTTCTTTTACTTAATCAAGACCATGTATCTTTCAGGGCTTTTAAGTTTTAGCTTTGGTTGCAAAGCTCCAATTATTTTCCCTAAAGCCCATGAGCTCTAATTCAACAAAGCAAATTGAGTTATGGCATCACAGCATTTAACTGTGAGGAAAAATGGCGCTCAGGGCCAATGTTGTGGTAACTTTGGAAGTAGCTAGGGAAATAGTGTCCTCAAAAGGAGCCTGTTCTGGATGGGGATGTGAATGGGTTTAAATTATTACTCATATAGAATTTATAGGTAAGCTTTATTTTCTCTTTTACTATATAGTTGGTAGCAAACTAAAATTTTTAATCCATACATTTAAATTATCTGGCTTCTACAGATTAGGGAAGAAGAAAGGATCATCCATTTGCCCTTGACTCCTACACTGAACATGTCCTGAAATCTCAACCACCCAGGCCCAGAGCTAGAGGACATTTATCATGTCCAGCACTCACTTGCATGCACATACACACATATATGCACACACATGAGTGTGCACACGTGCACACAAACTTCTGACAAGCATATCCTATATTAACTTCATTTTTCCAAGAGGAAAACAGAGTTAGGTGTATAGTTAATTTTTCTTAAGGTTATATATTTGGAAGATAGAAAAATGAGATTAAGAACCCTCCAAAGACTCAGTCACTCAATCTGGCTACTACCTTTTCTGGCATGGGAAGAAGAGCATCAATAGTTAATTAAGGCCAAAGCATCAGATATACTTCTTTGAGACCTAGAGACCAGGATAAATGAGAGCAATCTTGGAGCTGACCAATGTGGCAGGACGGGTGGGAGGTACCTGTGTCCAGGTCTATGGACACTTTCCTGCTTGCATTTCAGCACACCGTCTCAGGAGGTAGAAGGGATGAATAACTTCTGGCTCCTTCCTCCAGCTCTGGGTCTCAGTGCCAAGATCTGAGCACCTGCTTATTTTAGAAATTCAGGGCACACAGAGTTTTTTCCTCTTCCTTAATCTGTAGAGGCCAAAGACTTCCCCCAACCTCCAGACTCATTCTCCCCAGAAGCCTCAAACCTACCTCTCCTTCAAATACATGTGACCATTCCCTAGCCACTTGTCTTGGCTTATTCTAACTCAGTTTACCTGCTGGAAGACGAGTGGGCAAAATGTTGTTATATAAGGCAGAAGTTAAGCAAGAAGCATCATTTATATTGGGGTTCACTTTCATTAATACACTTGAAGAGAAATAAAAAGCCAAAAACATGACCTTGTTTGTCAGTAGAATCTGCCCTCTACTTCTCTCTGTCTCCTCTGTTCACACACACAGAGAAGGTTCATATATAGAATCAACTGCATTATTCACACCCCTCTGCCCACAGAGAAATCTCCATAGACCTCCATTATCTTGGCAGACTCTTAAGCCAAGTAAATTACAGTGGTGTAATTGAAATAGTAGAAGTCAGTTTTTTTTTTAATTTGACTTAAGACCCTTCCAAAGCAAACAAAGTTAGAAATGTATGTGAAATATTCTTTACTGTCTCATTGTATTTTAGTAAAATACGATAAGCATGTTTTTATGATTTTGTCGAAGCAAAAGTTGGCTGTCAGAGCCATTGTTCCCACATTCAATCCCCTCCTTTCTGAACACAGATTAAGAGAATGGCAGATGGTGCCAAATTGTGTGAAATATTTTCCCTTCATGGCATTGTCGTTCTCTTTCATTCTCGTTCTCCTTGGCAGCCTTCTCCAGCAGCTGTGTTGGCAATGGTGACAGAGCCTATCAAATACAGGGAGCTGATGAGCTTTCAGAACTTTCCTGTAAAGGTACTTAACACTGGCTTTGTACTCACCTACCTGTCTCTGAAGTTTATGAATGAACCTCCCTTCTTCCCTAATCAAAGCCCCTGGGAGAGTTCCAGTCTGGAAGGTGATTTTTTGTCATGCAAATTGGTTCACAGACCTTGGGGCTATATCCTTAATCACGGGGGGCAAAAAATAGGGACTCAGGCAAATGCTTGAGGATAGGAGATAAAATGTCATTCCAAATGAAGGTTTTATTTATTAGAAACATAAAAAGTCAAATAAATTATTTATTAGATTTGTTATACATGGTAAGCAAGAGTACGGCTCCAGAGTATTTTTTATCTCTTCTGCTTTGTGTCTTCCTCGTCCACCTTTTGGCACAGTTTCTAAGCATTTCTCCATATCTATTCTATTAATTTGGAATAGGCCACTTCTAAAATACTTAACACTGCATGTATGTGTGTGTGTGTGTGTGTGTGTGTATAATTTTTCCCGAATATTGAATGCATTTTAAGATAAATTTTTGTTATGTGAATTTCAAAGAAAATATGGGTGTTTGCCAGCAAGAAATATACTATCACTTAACCCTTCTTCTTCCACACCCTATTCCCCTTTCTTTCCCCCATACCAATGGAGACCAATGAAAGGGTAAATAGATAGAGGAGTTCTCTTAGGTACTAAAGTTATTATCTGAGAAGTGTGAAGTATTAGTGAGGGAAAGGTCCATTCGTCCTGTGAAATGCATTACTCTTGAAATGCATTACTCTTGAAATGCATACTCTTAAAAAAAATGCATTGGGTCACCTGGGTGGCTCAGTCAGTTAAGCGTCTGACGTCAGCTCAGGTCATGATCTCATTGTTCGTGGGTTTGAGCCCCACGTGGGGCTCTGATTCTGTGTCTCCCTGGAGGCCTGGAACCTGCTTCAGATTCTGTGTCTCCCACTCTCTGCCTCTTCCCTGATAATGCTCTCTCTCTCTCTCTCAAAAAATAAATAAACATTAATATTTTTTTAAAAAATGCATAAAACCTGTGAATTCTCTAGGGATACAGAATAGGATGTTTTATTGATTTCCAGGATTAACTGAGGATCAACTGACAGGGAGATCAAGATCTACTATTAGAATGGAGGTACGATTCTGAAGGGAGAGGTGGCAAAGTGGTAGAGAAACCTTGGGTGCTGTAGGGAGACAAGAGAAAAAAGACCAAAGAACAGAAGGATTCCCAAATGTCCAGAGAAAGTACACTACTTAGACAGAATGAAGACTCAATAGGTAACACCTGCTTTGCAATCCTTATGTGTTCACATGTATAAGAGAAAAAAGTTTTCTGGAAAGGGATTATTTTTCTTTGGTTTCTAGGACAACTAAAGGGTCACATACATTTTTGAAAAATCAAATTAACCAGGGATGCCTGGGTGGCCCAATCCATTGAGCTTCTGACTCTTGATTTCAGCTCAGGTCGTGATCCCAGGGTCGTGGGATCAAGCCCCATACTGGGCTTCGCACTGAATGTGGAGACTGCTTAAGATTTTCTCTCTCTCTGCCCCTCTCACTCTCTCCCTCTCTTTATAAAATAATAATACTTAAAAAATAAAATCAATCAGAATCATGAGCTAAAGAAAATGGTATATGCACTCCAAATCCAAGAATCAATTGACTCGTTCTTCAACAAGAACAACAGATTCTTTTAACATCACTGTAATTTGTAAGAAAGCAAAATTAACTTAAAATTCCTCCAACCAACTGCATCAGTATTATGACTCAGAAATTTCTAGTGAGAAATGATAATGGATAAGAATTAATTGCACTTTACTCAGTGTTTCACGTTTGAAATGTGTCAAAGATAATGAATATACCACTTGGTGCCCTAATGGTATTATTTAATTTGAGGGGAGACCAGCTTTTTTATGAGGATATTACTTATGTTCCCCAAGGCATTACTTTTTGTTGTTGCTTTTGATTTATTTTTGTTTTAGTTTTGTTTCCAAAATGCATAGGCTGAAAGGAAATTCTTTTTTTTTTTTTTTCCTGAGAATTTTTGGCATTTAACCTTTGGTGTCGCTTGGCAGCTAAGATTATACAATTTCTATAATTGGTGTATTTACATTAGAAACTTAAGAATAATAAGTATTTATGAAATACAGCTATTAATACTTTTTATTTACCTTATTTAAAAAGCTGAAATTAATATTTTCGGACATTAAGTAAATTCATGGGTATAGTGTGGAATTGCAAAAAGACATATTTAACATCCTATAATTTTAATATTGTATAGTTTTTAGCTCTTAGGAAGCTCAGGAATTATACTAACTGGCTTTTTTTTTTAATACTCCCTGGAATGAGTAATTGACTTGTCCAAAACTCTTTCTGCCAACAAGGAGACATTTGTTGTAGGGTAAATAAGGGGTTTATGCAATTCCATTGAATCCTTAAATATATCACGTGTGAGAAAATTATTTTTAACTCATTTTAAAGCTGAAAAGAGTGAATGTGGAAATAATTGAGAGACTTTCCTAAAGTTGGACCTTGATTAGGCTCAATGCAAGAGATTAATATTAAATAATTTTGGATGGAAATTTGAGGAGATGAAACAATAAATAATTTATTATTTCCTCTTCTTTTTAAAAAAATTTTTTTAACGTTTATTTATTTTTGAGACAGAGAGAGATAGAGCATGAACGGGGGAGGGGCAGAGAGAGAGGGAGACACAGAATGGGAAGCAGGCTCCAGGCTCCGAGCCATCAGCCCAGAGCCCAACGCAGAGCTCGAACTCATGGACCACGAGATCATGACCTGAGTCGAAGTCGGACGCTTAACTGACTGAGCCATCCAGGTGCCCCTATTTTCCTGTTCAAGGGCATTGCTTACTTGACAGGTACCCATAGAGTAGAAGCAATGCTAGTCCAGGTGTCTAATAAGTGCTTAATACTTAGTTGTCAAATTACTTGCTCTGAAATTTAGACTCTGATTCAAAAACCAAATGTGTAGCCCAGAAATCTCTGTGGATAGATACCAATAATCCTTTTTTCCCCCTTTTGTTTTTGAAGTCCTCTTCTTCACAGCTCAAATGATTCTTATTGTCATCCAGATCCAAGAAATACTAACGAAGAGGCTTCACGCAATTATGCATTCCTCAACATCAAAAGTGGTCCAGTTTGGGAAGAGTTTGATTACAGGCCAAAAGCAGAGTGCCAGGTGGGGATTCAGCTGCTTGGGCAGTTTTCCAGGCAAGCTTACACCTGGATTACCATATGTTTCCATGTAGCCAGTAAGTTATTGTGCTGGAAAATAAATGCATGTGTAAAACAAAGAATTGCAGTTGAGAGGAAGAGTATTACAGATATGGAAATATGACGATAATAACCAAAACATGGCCAATGGGAGGAGAGACAGCTATTCATAAATGTGCTTAAGTGTTATTACATAAAATTTAACACTGATGTTATTTTAAAGTAGTGCTTTAAAAAATAGTCCAAAGTGACATAAAGAAGAAAGCATTACATTGATTTATTCAACTACATCCAGTGGTCATTAGGCCTAGATTGACTTCTACTTCTCTACTTTCCTGCAGTGCAAATAAAGTGTGTGTGTGTGTGTGTGTGTGTGTGTGTGTGTGTGTGTGTTCTTTTAAATAACAGTCTGTGTTCTTCTCTAAAGAAGTGACAATTTCTCTCTGAGGCAAGTAGAATTCTGTTTAGAGCAACTACTTCATGCAGTATATTGTTTGCTACAGATATCTCTCTACACTTCATTCCATGTGTTAGGGTGACATAAAAGGGGTCATAAAATTTCCTAATAATATAATAAACATTAGGGAATTGGTGGCAGGTAACTAGCATGAGAAGAAAATGAGCAAGAGTAAAAAGAAAAGCTTGTTAATATGGCTTGTGAGTTAGTTTTGGGTGATAGGGTGAAGAGTCAAAAAACATAAAATTTTAGACAGAGTTGCCTAATTAGTGAACATTCTCTGCAATACTAAACTATAACACTTCCTTAACACTCACCATCCCGAACTCTGTGTTGGTGCATGTGAGTGCGCATACACACGTACACACGCAGCACACATCACCATCAAGGGTATTACTAAAGTTTTAGTACACATTAAATTATACACCAAACTGTTCTCAACAAATGCTGTGTGAGTTTTTATAAAAACACGAAAATTTTTGACTTGGGCATTTGAGAAATCACCAGAAGGCTAGAAAGGATCAGCAGGGGTTGAGGCGTAACTGAATTTAAGAACTTAGCAAAAACTACAAACTAGAGCAGAAGGTGACTGTGTAAAAGACTAGTTCTCTAAATATCCTGGTGATATTCCAACCATATGATGATTTAAGCTGGTTTTACTTAAATCTTTTAAGATAAAGTGAGCCCAGCAAGCAGGATGACTTAAAGCATCCAGACAGCTAGAGTTTGATTTTAATACAAATTTGCTTATAATTCCCACTAAGAGATAAAAATGATCCTACTTTCCAACATATATATATATCATAAACCCACTCAGGTTTCAATTTTAATTTTACAAAATATGTAATGACATTTTTCTTTGAAGGAGTCCTACCATGTTGGGAAGTAAATGCCTTTAGACTCAGGGATTAAAATCAGATCTTTTGAGTACTTATACCCATATTGGACAAAGTCCTTGAACTCTGTAAACTTTGATGTCTTCCTATATAAAATGTAAAAGTATGAGAACTAGGCTACAAGAATATGCAAATATCAAGTTAAAATAAAGCAAATTTATATAAAAATGATTTTGCACATTGCATGGCACAGATTGTTACTTATATTAGTTACTTGACTTGGGGCAAGTAGGTATTTATGTGAGAAAAATCATAAAACCCAATCCAAAGGAGGAGAATGCGTTTGCAGGTATGTGTATGTGTACTTCATCCCTCTCTTGCTACTACACAGGAAATGAATGAGGTGCTCTAGTAGCCAAATAAAAGTCAATCTCTTCACACACAATCAGAAAATACGCTGGAAAACATGTTTCATCTTACAATTTTTCATCATTAATAAGTAATGGAATTACTCATATCTATTCAGCATACCAAATGGCATTGATTACTGAAGTGCTCACATTACCAGAAAATAATATACCCATTAAAGGAGTGGGGTGGGGTGGAGAAAGGAGGAGAAGAAACCATCCTAAGGGATAGTTCTGCTTTAGCCTCACAGAATTCAGGATGGAGGCTCCCTCAGGATCTTTTCATTGGTCTATTGCAGTGTTGTTCAAGTTTCTTCCTCCATCTACCTGCATTAGACTAGGGTTAAAGCTTAATATTTAATCAGGGTCGGGTGGAGTGGGATGATGCAGTGGTCTAGGAATCCACTTCTTGATAAAAGGGTTTACCATGAAGCTATGGAAATTTAAGCCTAACACTCTTCATTCACTTGGTCTTGAACAACATGTTCACGTGACCTTATGTTTTTGTAACATTTCCAAAAGTAGACAATGTAAACTATAAATGTGAAGAACACTCTTTTCAGTTGGATTTCCTTCCTGCAGGTGTTATTGGAAAGGCCACAGAAAGGTATTTGGGATAAGAACTCCACAACCACTGACACAGACATAGCTTACTATCTATATTACCATGGCTTTACTATTTAGACATCTTCACAAACATGACTTTAGTAACACGACTTGTCTATTCTATGAAACTCTTGCCTAGGAGGATAAAAGTTGCATATTTCTTTGTTGTTAGTTTCAAGAGTTGAGACATGAGTCTCAACTAGAATGATGTCCCTCTGCTGAAAACAATTCCTATTTCTTTTCCTGGTTAGACTGATGTTAGTTCAAGCTAGAAATAAGTGAGCAAATGCCCATGTCTCATAGTGTGCGGAATATTTTAAAGAAATCACAGAATGTTGGTACTTTGTGTCTATAAAGAGAAAACCAAACAATATAACTTTAAATAGAAATTGCATAATTTTTTTACTTCCACTGAATACTTACTGTTCACAATAAATAGGCTCTTTGGCATGACCTGATTACTGAGTTAATTCCTTTACATTACGTAACAAGAACATTGGCCAAAAGGCTCACTCAACTTGGCTACATTGATTTCCGTTATTAGGAAAATAAAGATGAAATCTCTACCACCAACCACATCAAGGACTCGAGAGGCATGTATGTGACAGCCTTGTTCTTGGGCTGACATGTGGCCCTGGACAAGTTGCATCCTCGGACAGGATTTCTCAAAGAGGCATAGAGTCAACTCCAGACCTCCTCTGTAAGTTGGGGAAAACAAAAAAAGCAAAACAAAACAAAACAGAACAAAACAAAACAAAAAAAGCAGGTCAGGTCCGCTCAGCAGAACAGAGGGTTGTGGTCTCACACCAGTATCTGGACAAAAGCCAATTCACAAATGCTCTGGGTTGGCCACCACACCTTGTTAGCCTCACAGTATTAAAAACAAAACAAAACAAATAAAAATAGGAAGTGTTGTGTTTTGGTCAACATTTTTAAAATTGTGAGATTTTTACATACAAATCTGGATTTCTGTAATACCTTGAAATGCCCATATCTGTCACCAGTGATCCTCCCTCATCCACGGCTCTAATCTGCTGAAGAAAAGGAGCTATTGCCTCTTTGCAGTAGCCACTTACAAGTTTTGCCTTACCCTGGTGTTTTTCTAACATTTTAGGGAATCCAAAGAACTTTCCTATATAATGCTGTACTTTTATTTTCACGCTTCCTGTGAAATTCATTCGGGAAACACTAATTGCTTGTCGAGGATGTATCACACACTGTTCTGGGAAGGCTCCGAGGATAAAGAGATACTCAGGCAGACATGGTTCTAGTCCTCAAGGAACTTAAAATTCAGTGAAAAGAGTGATCTGGAGCACTTAAATAGGTATTCAGGCATTTGCTATGTTGTGCTTTATTATTGCTTTATTTTCTCAGCCCTGTGAAAGTCAAGGAATACAGGGTGCTCTAAAGAGCATCACTGAGAGATCTGACATAGAGGTGTCAGAAAGGTTTCATTGTGAAGTGTGAATGAGGAAGGGAGACTTATTTATTTTTTATAGATGAGGGTGTCTGGGCTAGTTCCCACCCTCCTGACAATCAAAATTACCTGAGGAGCTTTTAAGAAATACAAGTTAGGAGGGAAGGAGCCAGGAGGGGGAGAAAGAATTCTCATCAGAGGAAATGGTGGGGACAAAAGCCCTGAGGTAGTAAAGGGCATGGCTAACTCTGTGTACGTCTGGACTGTTTAAATATGGTCATGCATTTCATTTCTAAAAGTGGTCATGCCATACCAAGGCTTGAAATCAAAACAGGCACTTCCCAGATGATTGATACCATGTTTTATGGGACGTCTATCTTCTGCAACAAAAACAACTAATTTACATTTCATTCAGCTGTTAGGAATCTAATTTAGACATAAGTCAAAATAAACACACTTTTCTGAAACTTTCATAAAAACATATGCCTACTTGGATATTTTCATCCCTCTACCGAGTTTTCTAAAATAGTAACATATGGCAGGATTATCGCAAAAATCACTGGAACAGAAGATTCCCTTTAAGAGTCTTTTACATGCTCCTTGATATAATAAGCAGACAGTCCTTGAATGAAGTGTCAAAGGCTTTGATTGCATGGACAAGTATGTCAGTAATAATAATTATTATTCTTGCTGATTCTTCAATGTTTATAAAGCTGGCATGAAGACAATTAATATTGATACCATTAAATTACTTTTCCCAAGGTACACCATTAATAGCTAGTTTTAAAAGAAAATATTTTTATATTACTACCATGCTAACTCTTTTTAGCATGGTAGAAAAGTAGAAAGCAGAAAGTAGCTATGGGAATAAATACAATGCCTGACACATGAATACACACACAATTCTAGCTTAGCTCTTGTGTCTAAGTCTATTAAACCTAATGTTTTCCATTTTCTCCTTCCCCTCCTCTTGCTTCTTGTTTTTCTTCTTGTTTTCTTCCTATTCTCCTCTTCCTCCTCCTCCTCCTCCCCCCACCACTTCTACTTCCCTTCCCTTCTCTTTTTATTCTTCCCCTTCCTCATTTTTTTCTTCATACAGAAAACATTGGCAAATAAGACACACAACACCATAATAGCTTCAAACACACTTTATCATTTATATCATCGGGAAATTGAAAAAGAATTTAAAGGAAAGTGACTTCCTAATTGTTTATCAATATTATTTGATTTTCAGTTGTGTCTTATCAATATCTCACAGAGTATGAGGGGAGGGCTTCACATGCACCCCTCCCCTCATACTTTTGCACATAAACGTGTAGGTTTATAAAACCTAAAGACATGTTACTTATCTTTTTATCTATAGGCTCTGGCCACCAAAAATACTAAGAAAGGTGGCTGAGGATAAAGGGACATACTATACTACTTGTGCAGACAGCACTAGGATGGGAATCAAGAGATTTAGATCTTTTTCAATGGGTCTCAATCCTCAATGATAATTAGAAGTACTAGGAAATTTTGAAAAAACAGAATCATCTGGGCCTCCCCTCCCCTAGGAAATTCTGATTGAATGGGTCTTAATGGGTCTTGTCTCTTACACTTTTTAAGTTTCACAGAGTTTTGTTCTGCTTCCAATTCAGACTGTGACCTTGGACAAATTACCCCTACTTTCTTAGATCCTATCTTCTCATTTGTTGAGGACGTTGAAGGGCGTTTGAATTGATTATGAACTCCCAAACGTGCTTGACTATTATAATCATTTGTAAAGTGTTCAAAAATATAGAATCTCTAGAATTTAGGATCAGAGAATGTATATTCTCATTCCTGTCTATGTTGCCATCAGCCTAACTTTGAGGTTAATATGTATTAATCACAAGTTCTTTAGCACAAAATTCTAACCAACTGAAGTAACCTATAAAGCAAGTGATTGAAATCCAGGTAACAAATAATTGATAAAAAACGGCCTGCGTTGAGCAATATAATCACTCCGTAATAGAATCTGCCTATGGCAGATAAATATCCCTGACTGACACAGCTGTCAGTTAATTCTAAATCATTTCATGAAAGTCTTCTGTGTTTCAACATTTCACACATTAAGTATTGTTTACTGTCAATAATTTAAACATAAATTTGGAAATCAGACTATTTTTTAGCTACATTTTCCTTTTTGATTTGTGACCAGGGGAACAAGAATGGGGAACTGATGTTTGGACATGAGGTATGTCCAGGCCAGAAGCCACTTTATTAATAGGCATATTCTCATCACAGAAGTCCCTTAATTGTGAGGCATCAATGTATGAAACATATACAAGGCATAGAAAACACTTGCAGATTAATCTCAGAATTATAAGGGAGTTAAAAATACACATTGCACAGTTTAATTCCTAAGCTAGATGCGGATGAAATTGGAAAAAACCCAAGAGGCATAAAAGGACATAACTTAACATTTCTTGTAGACTAGTAAAATGGAAATAAGACGACAATTGTGACAGGTGGAGGGGCACAGGAAGATAAGTTCCAATCTTAGAACTAAATCATTTGAGTCATTTATTCAGTGGTTAACCTCATTCAAGGTAATGTCCTAGGCACCAAGGCACCAAAGATTACACCAAGGAAGATGTGGACTTTCCTTACATTCATAAGCCAACAGAGGAAACATTATACAGTTGATCCTTGAACAACATGGCGGTTAGGGTCATCAATCCCATGCAGTCAAAAATCCATGTGTAACTTGTGGCTCTCATGACTTAACTACTAATAGCCTATTATTGAATGGAAGCCTTACTGATAACATAAACAGTAGATTAATGCATATTTTGCATGCAGCATGTTTTATTTACTATGTTCTTCTAATAAAATAAGTTAGAAAAAAGAAAATGTTATTAAGAAAATCATAAGGGAAATACGTTTACAGAAATATACATGTATTTACTGAAAAAAAAATCTGCATGTCAGTGGAGTGCAGCTGTTCAAGGATCAGCTGGACTCCACATCACTTGTGTGTGTTTTTCTTATGTGCTCTTACAGAAATGTATACCAAGATTCTATAGATCAGATCAGAAAACTACCAAAGCTACTGAGGCAAAGGTAACCTTCAGATCATTATTTTAAAATATGACTGGGGTGCCAAGGTGGCTCAGTTGGTTAAGTACACAAATCTTGGTTTTGGCTCAGGTCACGATCTCATGGTTCATGGGATCGAGCCCAACATGGGGTGCCATTCTGACACTACAGAGCCTGCATGGAAGTCTCTCTTCCTCACTCTCGGCCCCTCCTGTACCTGTGCTTTCTCTCCCTCTCAAAATAAATAAATAAACTGAAAAAAGACAATTGGAAAAAAATAGTTGTATATGAGTATGCATGTGTCTGGAATATTGAATGACCATGAGCAAGTCATTTTTACCCATTTTACAGATGGGAAAACCAAGGAATGCATTAACTGTGGGGGTTACAGTATTAATTGCTCATTAAATAATATTATCATGTCACCTTATAAAGTTCAAACCACTAGACTTTTACTTCTTAAAGGGAATAGACTTTTTTGGGTACCATTATTTTAACAAACTACATGTTCAATAGAGGTATATATCAAACCCTGTGCTGGTCACTGGAAATTTACTGGAGACTCATACATATTCACAGCTCCTAGTATCAGATTGCATATAAATTTGTGCCTATGGTAGGTTCTGGAACAGTCAGAAAGTACATGTGAATCCATATGACCATTGAGTTTAAACACTCTAAAACTGTAAGAGATTGTTAGGGTTGGATTAACTGAAGTGCCCAATATCGCTCTCCTCATGACCTTAACTCATAAGACAGATGGAGAGACACTGGATGTCAGTTCTGTACACACATAAAGACCAGCTCCTGGGATATAAACATGGGCAAATGACAAATGACTGTGTCTGGACCTGAGGGGTGCTGGGTAGGGGAGGGCACTGCAGGACTAGTGTAAGCCTGTTTGTTTTCTTTTCTTCCTTTATTAACAATGTGATAGATCTGAATAGTGCAGTCATCAAATTTGTAGATGGTGCAACACAGGTATCAATCTGAAAACATTTGAACCAACATAACCAGACATTGGGAATTCAGGGGAAATGAGATAATTAGAAAACTATGGAGTTAAAACAGACCTAAAGGTGTTAAAATTTGATATACAATTAGGTTGGAGAGAGAACTGCCCATGGGTAAAGAAATGGCAAGAAGCAACTTGAAATCAAAGGGAAAGTACTGGATTGTATTATCTATGTGAGTTTGGAATTCAGTGTTAATTTCTTCTTTAAAGGGTGTAGTGTGTGGCTTATTTTTTATTACTAAAATGCATGCATATGTACATGAACTAGGAAACAAACATACTCATTTGAAGAAAAAAATCACAAATATGGTGACCAGGAGACAACTTGATAGTGAAAAGTGGGGAACCTCTGACGTCACCTGAAAAATTAGTGCTTTATAAAAGTTTTTTACTTACAAAAGAAAGATTTTTGACAAGTTCATGATTGATTTAATTTATCAATGTTTTGCCAAGAGTTGATATTA
The DNA here is from genome assembly GCF_018350155.1 of Leopardus geoffroyi. Classification (NCBI taxonomy): domain Eukaryota; kingdom Metazoa; phylum Chordata; class Mammalia; order Carnivora; family Felidae; genus Leopardus; species Leopardus geoffroyi. The sequence goes on along the minus strand of NC_059335.1, from coordinate 37,712,452 downwards.
TTCTAGCCCAAAGCAAATACATTTGATGTGCTTGTTAATCTGTGTGGCCAAATCAAAGTGAATATTTAATTTCTCGTTGGAGAGTGAAATATTTTAATTACCTGCAGCTCTCGCAAGGAACTTCCAACCATCCCACAAGCATTTAGAGAAGTGGTTAAGAGTTGTCCAGATTCACGTAGCCTGAGTTTTTAATCCAATGAGTACCAATGTTTTACTTACAATGGGTAAGTTATTTTGAGATCAATATGTCATCTATAAAATGGTGATGAAAATTTCACCAATCTCAAAAGGTTTTTGTGAATGTTCTTTGATATAATGTATATAAAGCCCTTAGCAAAGGACTTAACACATAATATGTTCTTAATTAACTATCATGCTGTAATTATTAGTATTGAAATTCTAGGCCTTCTATAATTAGAACCATGTTGTTAACTCATTTACAAACATCTTGGCACTCAAAATTCCATCCGTATTCTTCATAATCTTTTCCAAAAACAGCTATACACATGATAGGTGTGTGTGTATCACATGTGTTTGTTTTGTTTCTGTAGTGTATTTCTCTTGAGGTGGATGTATCATTTTTTTTTAATCTTTCCTGTATTTCTGTATGTATCTATTTTCACACTGTCCACCAAGACTGAGGTCCTATTCTGTCCTTATTTCAATCTTTTCTTTTTTTTTTTTTAATTTTTTTTAACGTTTATTTTTTTGAGACAGAGAGAGACACAGCATGAACAGGGAGGGGGGGCAGAGAGAGAGGGAGACACAGAATCGGAAGCAGGCTCCAGGCTCTGAGCCATCAGCCCAGAGCCCAACGCGGGGCTCGAACTCATGGACCGCGAGACCTTGTCCTGAGCTGAAGTCGGACGCTTAACCGACTGAGCCACCCAGGCGCCCCTATTTCAGTCTTTTCATATTTAAGGTCCTTTCATAAGAAAATGATTATCCTACTTATCAGCTAACTAACATCCTGGGAATTTAAGGAAAGAACTCCTAACCATTTTGTTTCAAATAATTGAGACATCAAACTACATCAATTATTGTTCCCTTCTCCTCCTCTCCTTACCTCTCCCTCTTCTACAGCTCTTTTTTTCTGCTTCTCTTTTCCTTTCTCCTCTTTCTCTTCCTCCTTCTCTTTGCCCTCTCTCCTCATGTCTCCTTCTCCTCCTTCTTTTACACCTTTATTACCCACTTCTTTCTTAAATTCTACACTCAAGCCCCAGTTCGCATGTAGTGATGGCTCATTCTTTCCCTCTGACCTTAATGAGACTGTGAATGTACTTGGATCCATGTCAAGGTCCTATTCTTTCTTTTCCACTTATTGTGCCCAAATCATTACATTTGATACTATAGCTTACAAAAATGTTTGTTACTCATCAAGATAACATTCAATTTTATTATTTTAAAGTCTCTTTGTTTTTGATGTTCTAAGACCATCATTCAAATTCATATAAGATTTGTTTTGATATAAGATTTGTTCATATAAGATTGGCATTACAATAAAATGTATGGATCATTTTGGAGAACACTTCCATCTTTATGAGAAAAAGTCTTTACATTTGTAAATTTTTTTTTCATTTTTTTGTGTTAGTTTATGCCTTTTATTAAATCTGTATAGAGATATAATCATTTTCTATAAATTTATTCCTAAGTTCTTACTATTTTTGTTGATATATCAAACAACATATTTTCAAAATTATATTTTTGCTGCTAAATAAGAGATGAAAATGATTATTTTATATTGATGTCTCCAAAAATGTTTCTGAACTGTCTAATTAGTTACAATAATTTAGAATTTCTTAGAATTCTATGTAGAGGAAGAAGTAGCAATCTGACCAAATTATCAAACTTCACAAAAGATAATTTTCAGGTAAAGGAAACCACAGGAGAAATGAACCAAATAAGAAAACATGTGTATATGTGTGTGTACTTGTGTGTGTCCATACATGTCTGTAATGTGTAATGACGTTTTGTTTCTTCGTTCCCAATCTGCAAACTGCTTTCTTTTCTCTTATCTTGTTGCTTAGGACTTTCAGCAAAACAGTGATTAGAATCAGTGAAGAGGGCATCCTTGACAAGTTATGAAGAAAATGTTTCTAAGTATGGTAAGACTATAATTTATTATCTTAAGAGGTCAGTATAGTAAATCACACTAACACATTGTCTTTGAAATAATTCATGCTTGAATTTATCTTGGAATAAAAGTAATAAATCATAATACATTAGAATTCCAGTACATCAGTAGACTTGCTTTTGATACATGTAAGGGAATTTTGTGTTTATATTTCTAACTGAAGTTACTGTATAATTTTCCTTTGCTCCTATTGTCTTTTACTTGGTCTCAGTGTTGATAGTATTTTAGCATTAAAAATATTAAATATTGCTAACATAAAAGTTTTGCTCTTTGGTACATAATTAGATGCTCAATATTGCCTTTATGAGTTTCTCTTATCTAGTTTCTTGAGGTAAAAAAAAAAAAATGGGACTAACAAAACCTAGTGCTCAGGGCGTTTACTAGGATTAAATAAAACAGCATATTTAAAAGTGCCTAAGGCAGTGTTTGACATGTTAGAGGATTCATTAAATGCTAGTGCACTTGCCCTTTCCCCTTGGTTGTGTGTTTTTGAAAAAAGGCAGAAAAGGCAGGCGGTGTGATGCCTTTTTTTTTTTTTTTTTTTTATGGAAACCAGCTTAAAACAGTCATCAACACACAAGTCAGTGAATGCGTTTGGTTTCCATTCAAAATGTTACTTTCAGAAATACACAGAGAGTTCATTTACATAATCACTCTCCAGGCTAGGAACCTGTCCCAGAGGGGTCATCATTATTTAAATCTAAGTCAGGTTATTATTGTTCCTCCTGCTGAGCTGCTTGGCTTTGCTTTCTTCCCTCTCCCTTGACTTGCTGCAGCTACTCTAAATGGGAGCCTGACCAGCAGCTCCAGTACAGGGAGGCTGAGGGCAAAAAAGGCAGCGTTTCCAAGTGGAAGAAGCATGGAGCTCAGACCTCAGCTCCACTCCCCACTGGCTGTGGTACCTGGGGAAAATGGCTTTGCCACTCCTGAAGTGTGAACTGTAGTTTAATTGATGTATAGATTACACGTACCATTTTAACGCAAGGTAACCTCTTTCATTGTATTAGCCCCCTTCCTTCCCTGCTGCTTCTGTCCAATGGAAGGAGATAACAAACTTTAGAAAAGAAACAAAAACAGATCAGGGCAAAGAGAACTGGCAGTGGTGGAGAAATGAATGAATGAATGGGATTTATTTAAATGGAAGAAGATTTTAAGTGTGAAAATCATTGTTCAGAGGAAGAGGGTAAACACAATAGTCTAAAGTCAAGGGACAAAGCAAAGGGGAACATTAAATTTATCACCAGGTGCTGGGGGTGGGGGATGTATCCACACTGCTCAGTTAGGAGAGAGGGGATATATGTGACCATGAGGAGAATGGGGAAGGAGATGCCAATTAGAGAAAAGGATGATAAAACATGAAATATTTTAAGTGTCTCTCAAGTGAGAACTTGGTGATGGAAATAATGAAAAGTAAAGAGATCACACATCAGTTACCTCTTGTACTGTCCTCCTTCCTTTTTCAGTACTTAGCTGATTGAATGCTCGCTAAAACTCCTTGCAATAGGTAAGGTATTGTGTCTACTTTACTGGTGAGGAAACTGAGTTTCAGGCACATTATGCATTTTGTCCAACACTGCTCAGCTAAAAAGTACCTGAGTTAGATTCCAAACCAAGTCCAGCAAATTGCAAACATTCTGCCACTAACTGTTCCGCATATTTTTCTCATGAGAAGCCACCCATGTTAGGTCTTCTACTTTTTAAAGACTATATAATAAGGTGCCCAGTACTGTTTATGGCATTTGCCTGTGAGCCACTGAAGGGTTGCTTCAGTGAAGGACAATTACAGTACACAGAGAATCAGGAAAGAGGTTAACAGTAACCACAGTTTAAATTTACTGATAAAGGAGTGGCCACTGAGGAGACTCTTTACAGAAAAGATGAAAATCCAATTTGCTATAGACAGTGTCATGCTTTCTTAATCATCACACATATCATTTCTTTCACACAGTCCACAGGGGGTTCTAGAGAATCTGCTCTGTATCACATAGCATGGTGCTGGGTGCCAGAAATAAAATGCAGTATACATTCCCTGTCCTCCTAACGGCATGCTCTCTAGCATAGTAGCCAGTAGCCATATAGTTCTTTAAACATACACTATTTATTTTTTTTTTAATTTTTTTTTCAACGTTTATTTATTTTTGGGACAGAGAGAGACAGAGCATGAACGGGGGAGGGGCAGAGAGAGAGGGAGACACAGAATCAGAAACAGGCTCCAGGCTCTGAGCCATCAGCCCAGAGCCGGACGCAGGGCTCGAACTCACGGACTGCGAGATCGTGACCCGGCTGAAGTCGGACGCTTAACCGACTGCGCCACCCAGGCGCCCCAAACATACACTATTTAAATAAAACTAAACATTCACTTCCTTAGTCTCATTTAGCCACAGTGATCATACTGAACAGAGAGGTATAGAATATGTCTATCATCATCAAATGTTCTACTAGAAGCCTGCATTGGAAGTTTTTAGATCAAACTTGGATCAGGGTTAAGATATTAAACTTACTGCTACCGCTGCCCCTAATGCTTCCAGCTAACTGTCAGCATGTTCTAGGTGGTTTAACCCTCAACTTTATGAGGAAATAATGTTGGATAAACAGGGAAAGATTCCAAGTAGTATTTTTTTTAAGTGAATATACTTGACACACGATGTTACGTCAGTTTCAGATGCACAACATAGTGATTCCACATGTTTATATATTATGCTATGTTCACAAATGTAGCTACTATCTGTCCCCACACATTGCCATTACAATATCAGTGACTATATTCCTTATGCTGTGACTTTTACTCCTGTGACTTATTCATTCCAGCACCAGAAGCCTGTATTTCCCATCTCCCTTCACCCATTTTGCCCATTCTCAATTCCCTACCTCTCTGGCAACCATCAGTTTCTTTTCTGTGTTTACAGATCTGATTCTACATTTTGCTTGTTTTAAAAATTCCACTTAGGAGTGAAATCATATGGTATATGTTTTCTCAGTCTGAGTTAAGTCACTTAGCATGATATCCTTTAGCTTCATCCATGTTGTCTCAAACAGCACAAGCTCATCCTTTTTTTATGGTCACATAATATTCCAGTGTATATATATGTGGGTGCGCACGTGCACACATCTTTCTTATCCATTTACCCATTAATGGACACTTAGGTGGCTTCATTACCTTGGCTATTGTAAATGATGCTGCAGTAAACATAGCATAGTAATCTATCCAAGGACTAGTAAGTGATGGAGTCTGGATTCAAACACAAGTATATCTGTCTTTAGAGCTTACGGTCTCAACTTCTGGATAGTATTTCTCATACCCAAAATACAGTACAACACATGGAATAGTTGTATCCTGTGCAAGTTATAGAAGCAGTACAGAAAGCAACCAATGCCCAGGGAAATCTTCACAAAAGAAGGCATAACAAGTAAAGGTTTTAAACTGAAAATGGGATTGCTTGGGTAGACAGGATGAGGAAGGGAAACACAAGCAGAGGGTAGAGAAAGAAACTAGGTGTCTTGGATTACCTTCTCAAGATGGTCTTATTTTATAAATTTTGTTGTTGAGATTTTCTAAAATATGTGTTGGGCATATACTGTGAGCTTCGTATAATGCTAGACATTGTGGATATAAACTTAGATGCTGTTGTACTCTTGGGAAGTTCTGAGTTTATAGAGAACACTCCTTGGCCAAGCAAACAAATTAGGACAGCAGTATAGTAAGTCTTATTTCATATGAAATTTTATCCATTCAGTTCAGCAGCCACAGAACTTAATCGATTCAGTATTAAGAAACTGGGAGGTCAACAAATCCCACTTTGCATCCAAAGAAAGAATGGTTTTATCTGCATCCTGGAATTTTATTGTCTCAATTGTTTCAATGAAAAAGTTGAATGTAATTGCTAAGAGTTTGCACTGGAAAAAGTAAACCTTACTTTAAATACCTTGTCTGCCATTTACTACTGTACATTTTTTAGGAAATGAAAACCTTTCCCAATACTTCCATAATCTAAGGAATAAAAATATTAATATTTTTATCTGAATCCTATTGTGAATATTTCATAATAGTGTGTATAATATGCTTAGTATAGCATCTGGCCCATGGTATAAAGTGAATAAATGAGAGCTGTATCACTTTTAAGGAGTAGATATATTTGATTAGTTCTAAATATTAAAATATCTCTTATAAGTGACAAAGAAGTATATTTGTCTTTACAGGACATTTTTCCCCTTCTTTTCTTACTATTTCTTTCCTCAAAACCTTATAGTACTTATGACTATGATTACAATTATATGACTCGTCCATCTACTTTAACATTTTGACCCAATATCTGATGGAATAGAAGGGAGACATGTAACGTTACTTAATAGTTAAGTACTCCTCTGTGTAACTCTTCACAACTCTGCCTTCACAAGTGGGCTGCAGAATTATCAACTCATCTATTCACATTTTATGGAAAAACCACAGAAAGAGTTTAACTTCTCATGCATTTTGCATTTTGTGGGAGGAAAGAAATGCACTTTTGCAAAACTAAAGTGTCTGGGTCTGCTTCATCACAAAAGATCGTATTCCCCAAATCCTGTCAGTTTTCTATCGGTTCTGCATGACTCCACATTGAACATCCAAAATGAGGTTACACAATGGCATTGCCGTGGAGAAAACTGCTTAGTTACCGCAATCCTCTCAAGAACTTTCGCCTCATCCTTTCTGGTGACCTGAAGCCTGTCCTGATATTTTAATAACAGAATCACTGTCACTCTGGCTCTGAGAGCAGAAGAACTACATATTTGCTCAAAAGAAACTCTGACTATTCAAAATTAGTGGGTAAAATGAATGTAGTTTCTTTTTCAAGGTTTAATGCAGTTTTTCTGAGAAGCTACACCCTAACTATGTATTCCACACTTAAGTTTCATGGCATTAAATTTTTATGAGCTTAATTTTCATCAGTTTCTTAAATCCAAGCAGCAATTTTGGTAATAGTATATGTACTTCATAAACAACAAGTGCATATGCATAATGTTGTTTAGTCAGGAAAACCAAAAAGTTAAATTTTCTGTAATCATTTTCGAAAAAGAGTTTTTCCTACGATGATAAAAATTTAAGAATCTCATTGTGCCTCATATATTTTTATTGTACGGCCCACTGATATTAATTTAGCTTCAAAGGATTTTTTTAAAAATCTAATTATGTAGCCAGAATATAGTCTCTGAAATTTACTAAAATTAAAATATATTTATAAATATGGTTTATATTAGAAAACAATGCTCAGCTTCAGCTGACTTTATTAATGCTCATCAACGCAAACAATCTGCTTAAGTAACTACAATTTATTTGGAAATCCCCTGTATTTTAATATCTTCAGTTAATTTACTCAATTAGTAATGCTCTAAGTAGCAAAAACAACACTGTCTCTTTGTGTCATATCTACTTTTTTCCTAGGAAGTTTCAAATTCTTCTTTATAAAAGATATTCTGAATAGCATAAGATAAGGCACACACATGGATATTGGCTTCAGTTTTCCACCAGGGAACATGAGGATTCATAAGATAGAATTCTCAGCAATTGAGCAGCCAATATTCACCCTCCTTTCCTTGGTTCCACCATTTCTTCCATTTAGACTTATAAAGCCATTTCCCATGAGGTAGTTACACCTTGCACCAGCATGAACAACTGTCCTAGTTAGCCCAGGGCTAAGGGGTTTCCCAGAATGTAAGATTTTCATTGTTGAAACTAGAAAATTTCTGGACAACCAGTAAGTTGGTCTTATACCATCTAATAGTCAGGAACTATGAATTCATATTCATCTACCCATTCACTATCTACTGTGAAAATCTTTATAACAGTTTCTGGTAAGAGATGCACAGGTAATTTCCATGAGGGATTTCTTGGGGGAGAAGGCATGTTTTAAACAGATGAGAGAGAGAGAGAGAGAGCGAGCGAGCATGCACGCCGAAATCAAGAATCTGTCCCTTAACCAACTGAGCCACCCAGGCTCCCATGAGATATATCCTTTTATAGTAAATTGGTAATCTAGTAAGTAAAATGTTTCTCTGAATTCTAAGAGCTGCTCTAGCAAGTTAATTGAAGCCAAGGAAAGGGAATCTCAATCTGTAGCCTGTGGATGAAAAACTAGATTTTTGAGTGGCAACCTGGACTTCAGATTGGTCGTAGTGGTGGTTGGTTTTGGGGGTGGGGGAATCAGGCCCATCTTATAAGACTGAGCCCTTAACCTATGGGATCTAACGTGGGATCAGGTAGATAATGTCAGAATTGAGTTGGGTAAGTCAACCTGTAAATAATAGCTACAGATAGAAGCAAACAAGTATTGATGCGGAGTCAAAGAATTACAGCTTGGGGATCACAGATTCCAAGAGCAACCAGAAAAGCATCCTGACCACAGGGTAAAAGCAAGGGTTTTTTTTTTATGAGAAAGAAGATTTGGGGGTGGGGTGGGGTTGGGCAATTAAAAGACAAGGATTAAAGAGTTTGAAAACTGTCAATTGGAACTAAGAAGCTAAGCTACTTTTTGGTCACACATTGATCAACTATTTTACTGGTGGTAAAAATGAAGCTATTCCTAGTATGCATTAGTTAACTATTCTGTCTTCAGAAAGTCCAGTTTTGTGATCAGGATGTCCACTGTTCTACTGATTTTATGAATAATTGTTTGTAAAACAATTGCTGCTTCTGGCCCAGCCCAAGGGTCTTTTTGTGCAGTTCAAGAGGTCACTAGCCATTTGTTTTAGAAAGAAAAATGGAGCTTTTCTCAAAATGAAATCTCTCATGTCTACCAGTTTATATATTTCCACAAACTGGAATACCCAGGTGCTGTCAGAGAATTACCTAATGTGGGGGAAAACCCACTACATGTGTTTTTATAGGGTATTGTGAATTTGGCAGTAGTGTGGGGAGTAAAGGCGAAAATACAGATGTGAAGGTTTTCTAAACAGTCATTCTGTATATTTCTTGCACAGTCCTAAAAGCAGACATTTTTCAAGAAGCTCTGGTTTGTTTTCTTTGAGAATGATTCAGTCTGGGTTTTAGGTTTGCTCACTGCTACTGGTTTGACACTGTGTCTAGATTCTCTCAGCGGACAGAGCAAGAAAATACATGTACATTCTGACCCATATATACATACACATATCTATAAATATTTTTGTATGGAAACATTTGTATTTATGTTAAGCTAAATATGGGTTTATAATGATGTCTCCAACTCTAAGCCATTACAACATAGATCATTCTAGTCTCCTACCATTGCTTATCTGTAAACTGTTACTCAGTGAGAAATTTGGCTTGTATCAACCATTAACTTAATTGTTCGATCTCAGTATGTGTGCGTATGTGTATCCAAATTGTTTCCCACGTCCCTGTGGCAAACATCTTCATTAACTAGAGTATGGTGCTTACATATACTTCTTTAATTTTAGTCTTATAGACATAACTAATTTCCAAAGGACCTTTTACTTTTTCATTTTTGAGAGAGACAGAGACAGCACGAGTGGGGGTGAAGCAGAGAGAGGGAGAGAGAGAGGATCCCAAGGAGGCTCTGCACAGAGCCCAACATGGGGCTCGAACTCATGTAAACCATGAGATCATGACATGAGCTGAAAACAAGATTCGGACACTTAACTGATTGAGCCATCCAGGCACCCTTCAAAGCAACTTTTTAACCCACCCTTCATTAAGGTTGTTTCATAAACTCGTAAAGCAGTTCTGCCGTTTTGTCATCTACTACATTCCAGTATGAATTCCTTCAACCTCCTGAATATTTTTAATTTACCTATGTCAATTTGCTTCCTACTATTACTTATTTTTAATTTTCCTTTTCCTTGCGCTGTGAAGTTATTTTGGTTTTGTCAAATGCCAACAGTCATGGATCCATCACTACAATATTATAGAGAATAGTTTCATTGCACTAGAAATAGTCTATGCTTCATCTGTTCAACCCTACCCTCCCTCTGCTTGAAGCCCTGGCAACCAGTGTCTTTTCATTGTATCTATAGGTATGCCTTTCCCAGGATGTCATGTAATTATGTAGCCTTTCCAGATTGGCTTCTTTCACATAGTAACATGCCTTTAATTTCGCCCATGTCTTATCATAGCATGAAGCTCATTTCTTTTTATCACTGAATAACGTTCCATTGTATGGATGTACCATAGTTTCTTTATCCATTGAGTTATTAAAGGATATATTGGTTGCTTCCTGCTCTTGGTGATTATGCATAAAGCTGTTATAAAAATTTGCATGCAAGTTTTTGTGTGCAAATAAGTTTTCGAATTAGTTACACACATAACTAGGAAGGCAATTGTTGGATCGTATGCTAAGACTATAGTTTTGTAAGAAGCTGCCAAACAGTGTTCCGAAGTGTCTGTTCCATTTTACATCCCCTCATCAATGAATGACATTTCCTGTTACTCCATCTTCTTACCAAAAATTGAAACTGTAAGTCTGTTGGATTTTAGTAATTCTAATAGGTGGTGGTGGTACATCATTGTTGTTTATTCCTGGAGGGCAGTTCGAGATAGCAGAGTAGGAACACACTAGACTCTCAGAGACAGCATATCAACAGCTATTTACAGAATAATTCTTTCTGAAAAAGACCTGAAAACTACCTAAACAATTCCTCTATAACAAAGGATGAAAAGCCCACATCAAGAGGAATGGAAGAGGCAGAGACACAGCCTTGCCAAAAACTCCACTTCTAGTACAGTGTCCATCACTGGATGAAAGGATAAATAAGACATAGTGTACGCGCGCACACACACACACACACACACACACACACAGGATACTATTCAGCCATAAAAAAGAATGAGATCTTGCCATTTGTGACAACATGGATAGATCTTAAGGGTATTAGGCTAAATAAAATAAGTCAGAGAAAGACAAAAACCATATAATTTCTTTTATGTGCATAATCTAAAAAACAAATGAACAAATAAAACAAAACAAAAATTCATAGATGCAGAGAACAGATTGGTGGTCAGAGGAGAAGGGGACTGGGAGTGGGCAAAATGCAAGAAATGGGTCAAGATAAAGTAGACTTATTACAGTGATCATTTCATAATACATACAAATATAGAATCATGTTGTGCATCTAAAATTAATATGTCAATTATACTTCAATGAAAAAATTGAATTTTTTTCTTTTAAAATGTTTATTTATTTTGAGAGAGAGAGAGCGGGGGCAGGGGTGGAGAGAGAGAATCCCAAACAGCCTCCGTGCAGCATGAGCCCAACACAGGGCTGGATCCCACAACAGTGAGATCACAACCTGAGCCAAAATCAAGAGTCAGATGCTCAACTGACTGCACCACTCAGGTGCCCCAACAATTTGCAATTTCTAAAGGCAGACAGTGTTGAACATACTGTCATGTGTTTATTTGCCTCTTGTATATATTCTTTTGTGAGATGCTTATTTAGATCCATTCTCTATTTTTTAACTGGGTTGTTTGTTTTCTGATAATGGAATTTCAAGAGTCCTAGATATATTTTGGATAAGAGATCTTTATCTGATATGTGTCTCTCCAATCTTTTATCCCTAAGTTTGTCTTTTCATTGTCTACACCATGTTTTTACAGAGATAAACTTTTAATTTTAATAAAGTCCAAGTTACCCATCTTCTTTATCTCAAGCTTTTGGTATTGCACCTAAAACCTTATCACCAAACTTAAGCTCACCTAGATTTTCACCTATATCTTTTCTAAAGGCTTTTCTGAACTTTACATTTAGGTCTATAATCTATTTTGAGTTAGTTATTGAGAAAAGTGTAAGGTTCATTTTTTTAGGATATACACCATATTTCAGCACCATTTGTTGAAAAGATTCTCCTTTCTCCATTTAATTAATTTTGTTCCTTTGTCAAAGACTGGATGGCTACACTATCCAGATATATTTCTAGGCTCTTTATTCTGTTAATGTTAATCTCAGTTTATTTTTTCTCACAGATACCTTACTTTCCTCATTATTGTAGCCTTATAGTAAGTTTTGAAATTGCAAAGTGGGAGTCCTCTAATCCTGTTTTTCTTTTGCAAGATTGTTTTAGTTTATCTAGTCCCTTGAATTTCCATATGAATTTAAGAATCAGTTTGTTAATTTCTAAAAAGAAGTCTACTAGGATTTTAAAAGGAATTGTATTGAATTTATGGATCAACTTGAAAAATATTGCCACCCTAACAATATTGAGTCTTATGATCCATGAACAGGAATGCTTTATGGGACTGTCCCCAATTATTTAGCTTTTCTTTAATTTCCTTTAATAATATTTGTAGTTCCTCAGAGTTCAAGTTTTTTCTTTTGCAAATCTATTCCTAAATATTTTTTATGCTTTTTAATTGGAATTCTTTTCCTAATCTTATTTTTGGACTGTTGATTGCACATGTATAGAAATACAATTGATTTTTGTGTATTGAATTTATATCCTGCAACATCATTGAGCTTGTTTATTAGTTAGAATAGTTTCCTAGGAGAGTCTTTAAGTTTTTTAAAAGATTTTTTATATACAAGATCATGTCACTTGTGAAAATAGTTTTACCTCTTTCTTTGAAATCTGGATCCATTTTTCCAGCTAATTTTTCATTTTATTACCTAATTTTCCTGGCTGCAACGTCTAGTACAAATTGAATCAAAATTATAAGTACACATCATTGTCTTGTTTCTGATCTGAAGTGAAAATAGATAATCTCTCATCAGTAAATATGATGTCAGCTGTGGGTTCTTCATAGATATTCTCTGTCAGGTGGAGGAAATTTACTTTTCTTCCAAGTTTGTTGAGTGTTTTTATCAGAATATTTGATTTTGGCAGATGCTTTTTCTGCTTATTGAGATGACCATTTGTTTTTTATGTTTGTTTTTTATTCTACTTCTATAATGTATTACACTAAGATACAATGTAATACATATTGATATGATGTATTAAATAATTGATTTTAGAATACTAAGCCAACCTTTGATTCCTGGCAAAAATCCCACTTGGAGATGGAGTATAACTTCTTTTTTACATGTTGCTGGATTTGGTTGGTAGTGTTTTGTTGAGGACTTTTGCACTGACATTCAAGGGGATATCAGTCTGTTTGCAGATTTATTTTATCACTATGTTTTTGATTTTGGCATCAGCTTAATGTTAACATCATAGAGGGAACTGGGAAGGGTTATATCTCTTATATTCTATACAGGATAGTTATTAATTCTTCTTTATGTGTTTGGCAGAATTCATCAGAGAGGACATCTGGGCCTAGGTTTTTTTTTTTGTGGGTAGTTTTTTGATAACTAATTAAGTCCGCCACCTTGTAGGTTTATTCAGATTGTTTATTTTTTCTTGTGCTCTTTTGGGAGTATACATCTTTGTAGGAACTTATTAATTTTATCTTATTAGCATATAATTGTTCTAGTGCTCTTTTAAAATCCTTTTTATTTCTGTATCATCTGTAATGATGTCTTACTGCTCAGGCTATTAATTTTTTTTTTTGAATTTTTTATTGTTAATCTAGATAAAGATGTGTCAATTTTGTTAATATTTACAAAGAACAAATTTTGGTTTCACTATTTTTCTCTACAGTTTTCCTATTCTCTATTTAATTAATTTCTGCTTTAACTTGTATTAGTACCTTGTTTCTGCTTGCTTAAGCTTCTTTCTCTGGTTTACTAAGGTCAGAAGCTGAGGTTATTGATTTTGGGTCTTTCTCTTTTTATTTCTAATATATGTGTTTATGCTATATAATCTTCTTTAAATACTTTCATTTCCTTACATAAATCTTCACAAGTTGTATTTTTTGTTCAGTTCAAACAAAACTCCCTTTTGAACTCCCTTGAGACGTGTTCTTTAACCCATGTGTTAAGCAAAAGTATATGTTTAATGTTCAAATATGTGTAGATTCTCAAGCTATCTTTCGGTTATTGGTTTATATTTTAATTCTGTTGTAGTCTAAGAACATACTGTGTATAAATTATATTGTCTGAAATTTTGAAAGGGTGTTTTATAACTTTGAATGTGATCTATTATGAAGAATGTTCCAACTGAACTTGAGAAGACTGTACTCTGTTCTTACTGAATGGAATAATCCATAATATCAATTAGATTAAGCTAGTTGACAGTGCTGTTAAGGTCAATTATATCCTTACTTATTTTCTCTCTGCTTGGTCTATCAATTATTGCATGAAGAATGGAGAAGTATTCAATGATAATAGTGGATTTATATATTTCTCCTTACAGTTTCATGAGTTTTTGCCCCATGTATTATTACACACATACACCTTTAGGATTACTTCATCTTCTTGAGGAATGGGTCCCTTTATCATTATACATGTCACTTTCTATCTCTGATAACCTTCTTCATTCCAAAATCTACTTTGTCTGCAAATAGTGCAGCTATTGAAGTTTTCTTAAGATTTCTTAGCATGGTATTTCTTTCTCTATCATTTACTTTTTAATTTATCAAAATCTGTAAATTTAAAATGGGTTTCATGTAGATAATAAGTAGTTGAGTCTTTAAAAAAATTTTAATGTTTATGTATTTTTGAGAGAGAGAGACAGAAGGAGAGGGAGGGAGGGATGGAGAAAAGGAGGGAGAGGGAGAGGGAGAGGGGGAGAGAGAGAGAGAGAGAGAGAGAGAATGAGTGGAGGAGGGGCACAGAGAGATGGAGACACAGAATCTGAAGCAGGCTCCAGGCTCTGAGCTGTCAGCACAGAGGTCAAAATGGGGCTTGAATTCATGAGCCACAAGATCATTACCTGAGCTGAAGTTGGATGCTCAACTGGCTGAGCCACCTAGGCACCCAGAGTCTTTTTGTTTTTTTAATCTAATTTGACAATCTTTGTCTCTTAAAACATGCATTGAGACCATTCACAATTAAATGCTTTTTGATATACTTGTGACCCTAGGTGCAAGAGGCTTAAATTTCTTCTATTGTCTTGTGTCTCTGCTCTTGAACTTTGACTTCCCAAACTATTCCTTCTCAGAGACAGTGTGTCTTACGGCTCCTTCAGCTATAATCCACTATCATTATACTGGAGTCAGATTGTTGGGGTGGAGAGGCATGGGGTAAGTGAGACATTATATAATTCGATGTCTAAGTCCTTTAGTGAACTTGTGACCTTGGGGCATGAACTTTACACGTGTTTTGTAGCTTCCTCTACTCTTGAGTGAGATAAGAATTCTGAAGTTGCTTGGAACTGGAGAAATACCCTTCTCTTAGGTAGAATAAGGCTCCAGTAAAGTCTTTTCCCATGGAAAATGGGCTTCTGTTATGGAGAATCCTTGGACATATTCCACAAGGTACTGTTTCCCATCTTTCCAAGAGGGTCTTTTTCTTGGTTCTTTTCTGTGAGCATCTCTTGGGTTCCCCGGAGGTAAAACTCACAAAGGTGTGAGCAGGTTCCCTCCTAAAGCTGTAGCATGCAGGAGTCTCTTACTTTCCTCCAGCAGTTCTTCAAATGAACGCTTCAATGTTTTTACAGTTATTTTTACATAATTTCTGTTCCAAGTAAGCAGATTCACTTAATGCGCCTTATCTGTAAGGGCTTTGGGTTAACAGCTTACCCTGAGACCTCTGTCTTCCAAAGGCCCCAAAAGTAGTTGAATTTTTTGTTTGTTTCTTTTATTTTTGTTTTTGTTTTCATCTTTACTCTTGTTATAAAGTTGGGAGTGACAAATTCCAAACATTTTACATGTTGGGAGTTGAAACTGGGAACTATCAGATAAGTGAAATTTTTACATAAAAACAAACAAACAAACAAACAAACAACTAAATGTCTTAGGTTAAAGCAAAGCCTGAGAAAAGGAGTCATGTTTATGTAATTTACACAGAAGTTGATCCCAGAAAGCTCTGGCAAGGGAGCAAAAACAGGAGACTGGGATGGAAGAAACACCCAATAGGGTACATTAATGAACAGATTTTTAATAGAGCCAAGTGTGTCTTATCCTGCAGGACACAGGCACTTCCTGTTGAGATCTTTGGTATGTAAAACCTACAGGCAGGAAGCTTGGCAGTTAGGAATCAACTCTCAATTGTTATTGATAGAAATGTGCTCTCTGGGCATTAAATCTTCAGAATGTCAGGATTCCACCAGAGAAAGTCTTGAAGCAAAGAACAGGGGGTGACCATAGTAAGATATCATTGGCCAAAGGAACAATGGGAGGGGGACACTGATGACCTCTGCTACACCAAGTTTCATAGAGATGTGTTCTAATGCTTATATTACAGACAGTAAGTGAGTATGGCCAGAGCTAAAACTGAAATTTCTGTGTTCTATTTGTTTTCTCTATCCTCTTTGCCAAATAATTTGCTAAGAAAATATAGCAGTCCCACAGTGCCACAAGATTTCTTTTTATTAACACACGATCTGTTCAGAATTCACCAAGTTTTCAAAAGATATGAGTGTCCTGCTGGTCCTCTAACCCGACCCTGCAACAAGTAGCCAGAAGGCAGCTTTAAGGAAATATCTAGCTTATGAAGCATTGATCTTGGCCTCACCATTCAGAGACACCCAGCTTTGAGGATAAAGCATTACTGGAGAGTAATCATGTTTATTTCTGTTTGTGGCCTTGTTCTGTCCCCTGAAAATACCCTCTTCCTAAAAATATAGTTTAAAAACCATTTACATTTGTAAGCTTCACTGATTTTCCATCTAAAGTTGTAAGAAGAATTCAGCTTGTAGTTTCTCTAAGAACTTCTATTTAAAAAAAAAAAAACTTTCTATTTAAATTATCTCAAAATAGATTCATTTGAATTGTTGAGAGTTTAGTTTAATTCAGACAGTGTTCTAGGTATGGAGGACATGTGTGAAAAGATTTAATATTAAAACTGTCCAGTCACTGAAGTAGAGAAATCTATTGTTCTCTCTTTATTTTCAATAATTGCACACTCACTAAGTTTCATGTAAAATCTTTGTGTGTCCATTTTACTCATGGCTCCTTTTCTTCCAATTCTGGACCAAGGCTTTCTTTCCTGATTAAGGTCTGTAAACTGATTCTTCTTAATCATTTTAGTTTAAAATAGAGGTAACTACAGAGTAGTGTTCACATCCATATGTTCAAAATCAGATTCAATTCTAATCATGGCTCTTTTACATTGGTGAGACTTTTTTATAAGTTATTCATTTAACTAACATGGAGCTTTGGAAAAATTACTTTACCCATCAGGGTACTGCTTTATTTATGTAACGTAGGGGAACATACCACATAAATAACACATTAGATGCTCAACAAAAGTTGCTGTCATTAGAGAATTCCATAAGCCTGAAAATGTTTGCCAGTTAGCACTTTATTTTATAATATCCCCTTATTCTACTCATAAAGATAATCACTAATAGGACCAATAACTGTTTCACAGAACCTACAGAAACCTTTTCTTCTTATTGTTATAAAAAGTGTTTGTATCAATATACAGATTAGATTATTATCTAATAATATCTGTGTATCTTAAAGCTATACACATGATCTCCAAATGCCCCTGACCCTTGTAAATGTTCCTAGACTTCCAAATGTAATTAAATCCTCTGTGGGGTTAAAAACAATGATAATTTTTTAAAAAAATACCTAAGGAGGTATTTCTTCCAGCTTTTGTTAGTAGTAGCTGAAAAAAGATTTCAATAAAACAAATTTAAACCAATGAATCCTCCAAAATGCCCCCCAAAGAAACGATATAAACCAGTCAAGAAATTCACCCAATTGTGCTGACTTCATCACTTTGTCTTCCTATTGAATTGTTTCCAAGTTGGGTTTATTGCTAATTTAGAATTTTGCAGAATGTTCATTAAGTTTCCAGCTGGCTGAAATTGTGAGTTTGCTTTGCATGAATTGGGTGAGAAAAGAAACCTAAGTAATATTTGTCAAATTCATGAAATTTTCATGAGAGTAAATAAAAGCCCCTATTTTTGCTTGCTAAGTATTTTACATCTTGGCCCCATGGTTCCTTGATAGGAAAATCATTGGTACAATCATTACTAGAACTTTCTCTTTGGTTGGGACAATTATTGGGTGATTTAGATAACCATAAAATTAAAATAATCATTTCTTGCTGAATTTTTCTTAAAGACAATTTTAGGAAATTTTGCTTAAAGAGATGTGCATGTACACTTTAATTTGGGAATCCAGAATCAATCAGTAAATTATAGTTAAATTCATAGCTTTTAAGACCTTGGGGATTTTCTCGTTCTCTATTCAGCAACATTTCCTTCGCATGGTAGGTCAGTGTTTTTAGCCTACAGTAGCCTCCCTTTTTCTTTGGTTTTGCCTTAGTAGTTCAGTTACATCTGGTCAACTACAGAGATGATCCTCCTCTGACCTATCACCAGAAGGTCAATAGCAGCCTAATCCTCTGTCAAGATGCATGTGTCATTCACCTCACTCCATCTTATCACTGTAGATACTTTACCATCTCATATCATCACAAAAATGATAAGTACAATAGGATATTTTGAGAGAGATAGGGAGACAGACCACATTCACATCAATTTTATTAAAGTATATCGTTATTTTTGCTCTATTTTGTCATTGTTATTGTTTTTTTAAATTTTTTAATGTTTATTTTTGAGAGAGGGAGAGAGAGAGAGAGAGAGAGAGAGAGAGAGAGAGAGAGAGAATGAGCAGTGGAGAGGTAGAGAGAGAAGGAGACACAGAATCCGAAGTAGGCTCCAGGCTCCAAGCTGTCAGCACAGAGCCCAAAACAGGGCTCAAACTCACCAACTGTGAGATCATGACCTGAGCTGAAGTCGACACTTAACTGACTGAGCCACCCAGGCACCCCAATCATTAGTTACTGTTAATCTTACTGTATCTAATTTACCAATTATAATTTATAAATTTATTGTAGGTACATACGTATAAGAAAAAAATAAACATAGGGTATATAGAGCTCTGGTCTATGAGCAGCTTCAGGCAACCACTGGAGGTCTTGGAACATATATTCTGTGGATAAGGGGAGGCTACTATAAATTGTTTACTGGGCCCCAGAAATCACATGGGAGCATTTACCCATACTACTTTTTTAACCTATACTGGTTCTTTATAAGACTCTCACTAGTCTGAAGGTTCATGAAAAATATATAGCATGGAAAAACTATGTATTCAGCTTTTTGCTCCTTAGCTAACATACCCACCAGGAATTCAACAAAAAATCAGGAAAAAAATTTAAAAAAAGCATGTATGATGTCAACATTTGTGACACAGAGTCATGAACTATTACTGGTTGTGTATTTTATTTGCAGCCTTATTTTAATTATGAAGTGATATTACAGCTTAAATTCATTTTCAAGTATTCTAATGGGACTTAACTACAGAATGGCAAAATGGAATAGCCTTCACTGCCTGTCCATCACCAACTGAGCTTAATGTCCCTCCTTTTTGCTCTCATGCCATTTTCTGCCAGCCTTTATAATAGTACTTATTACACTGTATTGTAACTCCTTCCCTCCCTACCTTCTTTCCTTTCCTCTTTCCTTTTTTTTCTCCCTCCTTCCTCCTTTCCTCCTTTCTTCCCTCTTTCATTCCTTCTTCCCTTCTCTTTCTTTCTTCCTTCCTTTTCTTTCCTCTCTCCCTCCATTCTCTCTCTCCCTCTCTCCCTTCCTCCCTTCCCTCCTTCCTCTTTCTTTCTCTCCCTATGAGCTCCTTTGACATGTGGCTACTTTTTCTCTCTGTGTTTGAAGTTCTTGCAGTAGGTAACCAATTTATATCTATTTTGGATTTTAGGATCATTTCTGTCAGTGCATTTCAATAAAGCAATTCTTAAGGTCTTCCTTGTGATTAGAGCTACTTGCAAGCAGACATAATTAATGCTGATTATATGGGTAAAGTAACTTCTGTTAATGTAGTTTAATTGTATTTATATTTGAAATTTGAAGGAAAACTCTTGCTTTCATGAAGTATCCCACTGTATTTCTTTTTTAAACTATCTGTAACTATCTATCTATTTAGAAGAAAAAAATAAAAATAAAAAATCACATTTTGTAAACAGGTTAACAGTAACTCCAAGCTAGTAATGTTGATGTTCATAACAATGTTAATGGGAACATAAACATCAATCACCACAGCTATGTTTGAATTGCACCCTCTGCCCCTATATGTGCATAGCCTCCGCCATGATGAACATCTTCCACAAGAGTGGGACATTTGTTACAACTGGTGAGCCTATGATACACCAAAACCCAGAGTCCATTGTTTGCAATATGATTCACTCTTAGTGTTGCATTATATGGGTTTAGGTAAATTTGTAATGATGTGTACTCACTATTACAGTACGATATAGACCTGTTACATTACCCTAATATGAGATTTTATATAAAATTTTTATATATGATTTTATTTTAAAAAAATAATTAAATTTATTTTTGAGAAAGAGAGAGACAGGGGGAGGGGCAGGAAGAGGGGGAGACCCAGAATCTGAAGCAGGCTCCATGCTCTGAGCTGTCAGCACAGAGCCCGATGTGGGGCTCGAACCCATGAACTGCCAGATCATGACCTGAGCTGAAGTCAGACACTTAAACAACTGAGCCACCCAGGTGCCCCAATATATATGATTTTAAATAAGATATGAGATTGTAAACATATATATCATAAAATATATATCACTGTGCACAGGTAAGTAAGCCATATCTATTCAGTTCTACAATTGTTGGGTATGACATATTCTGATTCAATATTGTACACACACACACACACACACAGAAGGCAGAAGGTGTTTTTCATCTCAGTATCCCCAGTGATAAGCAGAGGGTCTGGAAAAGCTATGAACCTCATGATATATGCTTTAAATTAAAAGCAGAAATAGCCTATTTAATAACAAAAGCAAATATTTCTTTCTTCACATTCTATGTTTTTGCCATTGTTAATAAATGAACCTTGTAACTGACAAAATTTAAGAGAATCTCACTGGGGAGAAAGACGGCGCTGAAATTAGGTTTTTAAATAGCATAGCAGTTAAAAGGAGACAAACCAGACAGGCCATTTCTATCCTAATTTGCCTGTACTCTCAGGTCTGAGGGACCTCTCCCAGTTTCTAAGTCAACACAAATCAAACATAATCACACCAGTTTGTCCTTTATGTTTCACTGCCCAAGTATCACACTATTACCCAATGTCCTTTGGGCTACAGTTAGAGGTGTTTTATCTTGGCATCTAAGGCAGCTCGGTGATATACCTGATGTTAGAGTCCAAACTAATCACAATGGTACACAGAGGTAAGGTCAGTCCAGCTTTTAAATGCTAATTGTTTGGCCAACAATCTTCATTTAAAAAGTTTTTAAAAGCCAAGCACATATAGTATTTAGTGTAGGAGGCAGACATATGTTCCTTAATGGAATATCCCAAGTAAGATATCATTAGGGGAAAAAAACCTAGAGGAAGTGAAATAGAAAAGTTGCTTATGGGTGGGTGGAAGAATAGTTTCTTAGATTACAACTGAATATATAAAAGCAAATTGAAAAAGAGTACAAGTCTAGGGCCCGTTTCTGCTTCTTCCCCTGTCCTTTCTTTTGCATCAGTAAGACCTCTGCTCTGCACCACAGATTTACATGTAGGTTAATGTCTTAAGGCTCATTATTTCCCACTGAGATGTGTGTGTGCCTTCTATCAGTTTACTGAAAACAACAACCACCTCTGCAGGAACAACAAAAAAAGCTATTTTTGTATTATGACATTTCCATATATCTTTCAGGCTCAATATTTATTTGTTTTACTTTTCCTTTTTTTCCTTTAAGTTGTCTAGTTGTTTTATATTTATATATGAAAACCACTCTTTGCTGTCCGGATTTCACTCTGCAACGGTTTTCCCATTGCAGCAGTTTTGATAGCAGGAGCTTATTATAACATAACCTGATGGAGCATGACAGAGTTGACTTTGCAAATGCATTTTCTGGTGTTTTATCCTGCTTATTAGTGGTTCTCCAGGTGTGAGGGAAATTCCTCAAGTGTTGAAATTATGTGAAGGGCCTTTGACTTAGCAATGTTGGCAGAAGCCAAGGGGAGGGCACAAAGACACTTCTGCACTAGGCGTAATACTGCAGCCCTTGTCAGGAGGATGCATTCACCATTCAGAACCCTTTGTGTCTTCTCTGGAACCATTTTCCAAAACTGTATGTTTGTTTGTGGTATGTATTTAAAGGATACTTGGGGAACCAAATACCACCATTAGCCTTTAAAACACAAACCAAAACAATTACCCCCATGAGTCTGTCTTTGAGTGGCTCACATTCCTGAAAACAATAATTCTCATTTTAAATTGTTTGTGAGTTATTTGTAGTGTATAATCCATCAGATCCATCAGGACACACTTGGTACACTTTGGACTCCAGTGAAGGACAAATTGCTTGACCATTTTTCTCACCAACAATGTGAAGCAGAAGCCTATGGTTTTCAGATAACAACATGGTTAGGGAAGGAAACAGATGGTAACTAACATTTGCCCAGTGCCAGGGACTTGTCAGGCACTGTACTAATCATTTTATATCCCTATCTAATTATATCTTCAATTCATCTCTGTGTATTGGGTGTCTCACTTCGGAGATGAGAAAACTAAGCCATATAGAAATTAAGTAATATGCTCCAGGGTTACACATCCTGTACTATATATGCTAACACTGGGAGTAAGAAGCATGATGACAAAGAAACTCTTATCTTAACAACTGGTGACATCAGGTTAGAAAACACTGGTGTGCAGTACGTCTTATTTTAATTTTTTCATAAGAGTGTGGAAAGAGAGTGGACTTGAAAACCATAAAGAAAGAGACAGAATCAATTCTCTGTTTCCTGGGGGATTAGGTAAACATATACATAGACAATATAAAATTATGTCTCTGGAAAAAGTAAGAATAAGACAGGCTTCTAGGGGTCTTGATGAGTAGTACATCAAGACAGTTCAATTATTTCAAGTGATATAAATAACTTTTCCTTAACACTGGTGGTCACCAAGTATGGTAATGTATGAAATTGAGAATGCTAAGATATTTTGATAATGTGTTTTATAGAACCTTTAAATATATTCTTGTGTCTAGATATATATGTTAAAATTTATACTGCATTTAATGTTGTTAAGTGAGATTATATATTTTAATTTGGCTCTTGCGGGTTAAAGAAAGTCAGGGCTGTACTTATTTTCCTTGAACTTCATTACTGAAAGCTAATGATCTTCTATTCTATTTTATTACACCCTGCAGTTTTTTTGAGAAACCCATAATTTCTAAGTAGCACCACTAATTAACTAGATGCTGCTGTTTGCATACAAATAATAGTTACTGTAATTCTGTTCATCTTTATATAAGAAACAGAGCACATTGCAATGATCAATGCCCTTTCAGTTTGAGAAACCAGTTTTCTAAAACTCTTCCGGTGTCACATATTAAATAAGGCATATAAGAGCTTGTTTTTAAACATGCGTAAGTGAGTGCTAACTGGGAAAGAGGCTTGGGGTATCATGAGGTGTCTAGATTTAATGTCATTCAAGTTTAAGCTCTGCACTTTTGGGGAGGAGGGTGTGCAGAAAGATTAAGGGTAGCTATGGTGAAAAGACAGCATTCCTAAGGGGTACTTGTGGACCTCATCAACACAACGTTGGTATTAATTGGCGCGACTTTCTGCCTGCATAAATGCTGTGGGTCTTGTGTAAATAAGCAAAGGAGGCTTTTAAAATTCTGATTTCAACTCATGACTTAGAATTTAATGAAACCGTTCGAGTTCAGCACTTTAATCTCACAAATTGGTTTATCACAGCCTAGTGGCCACTTCTTGTTTTATAATAAGCACAACAAAAAATATCTCTGAACACTTAGAAAATTAAACCAAGGGAAGTAGATGCAATTCTGAGCTCATTAGAAGCAATTCATATTTTCATCTGTCTCATTAGAGAGGTTTTTATGAACTGAAAAATGTACTTTTGTATGTGTATTTTTTTTAAATTTCAAGCCAACTGGTAGGAGCAAAGTTTTCTCATTATTCCCAAACAATGTACATATATACATATATATTTTTTAAGCACAATGTGAATGAGGAGAAAAGCAAAGCAACAAAGAAATGTAGGACAGGGAGGGTGTGATGAGACAAAACACTGCTTCCCAGTACTGAGACAATTTTCAGTGAATCCTTCTGCATTATAACTCAGATTTAGTTCCTTATTTTGAGGACTTCGTATCTGAAATAAGTGTAATTGGCATTCTGTACAAAACAATGAGGTAAAAACTTGAAAAAAAATGTATATGGTATTTGTTAGTGTCCATTGCTTCAGTCTGATAGGAAACCTTTTACCTTATCAAACACACTACTTGGCTTTTGATAGCGGATATTTTTGTCAAATAAAGTCAAAAGTAAGTGAGTTTTTTTGTGTGTGTCTGTTTTGTTTGTATCAAATGAATCAGATGCAAGGTAAAAATGGATAAATTTGGGTCTGACTTTAGGAAACACTTCTTTTTTAATGTATATATTTAAAGCTTATTTATTTATTTTTCAGAGAGAGTGAGAGAGAGCATGAGCAAGGGAGGGGCATGGAGAGAGGGAGAGAGAGAATCCCAAGCAGGCTCTATGCTATGAGCACGGAGCCCAATGCCAGGCTTGAACTCATGAACTGTGAGATCATGACCTGAGCAGAAATCAAGAGTCGGATGCTTAACAGACTCAACCACCCAAGTGCCCCTTTAGGAAACATTTCTAAATAATGCCTGGTTCGTACTCGTCTTTAGAATGGGAATATCATCTCTCTATTTGGGTTATTTTTAGAACTTTGATTCTAATACTAATCAGCAATGTAATTTAAGGTTGAGCACAGCTTAAGTGTTCACCTTAATATTCTCCACTGTAAGTATGTTTGAGCTAGAATATTATTGAAAAACATCTAGCATTTGATAAAAGAGTCTAAATGTTCATTGATTTCAAACTCTACCTTTTAAATGTCTGAATTAAGTACATTGAATAAGATTCCCCTATTACCTTAGTAACTTCTGGGCTGCAATAGTTCTCTGGGGACACTGCAGTGTTTGGGGAGAGAAATTGTAATTCGTGTTCGTATGACCTTAACAAAGAGTGGGCCAGTTTTAAGTTTACATTCCACTAATTACAATTCACTTCCTCTTTCTTGAACTTAACTTTCCAATTGTAAGAATGTGGGGGGAGGAGGTAACAAGGGAAGTGTTTCCCGTCACCTTGTCCATGTCAATACACTGGACATTACCTGCTTTTGACCTCACAGTCCCCATCCCCCTCTACTGGGGTTACAGGATCCAACTTCATTTTGGGATTCCACTTCACTGCCTTTATAAACTACTGCCAAGTTTTGTGTGCTCTTCAAATAAATTCTGAGTATACAATAGAAGCTAAACATTCCATTTGTGTTTTTTAGAACTGTGAATCTCGAGAAGAAATATCAAAGCACAGATTTCTTTTTTAATGTAACAAAATTGTAACAATTCTACCTTTTACTTTCTGCTGGATTCTTGTAGTAATTATCCTGGTTCCTGACTAGGTTCTTCAGTCATCTCTTCTATTAGGTAAGATACTCCAAACCTTTTATACAAATTCCCTTTTAGCCAGAGGCAGTTTCTGTTACTATACCCAGGGAACCCAGGCAAACACATGTCAGACATCACTAACAGAACCTGCAGTAGAGCGGGCCTTCAATCCATTATGACTTGAGTCCTTATAAGAAGAGAAGGTACACAGAGAGAAACACACAAGAGGAAAATAGCCATGCAAAGCTGGAGGCAGAGATGGAGGTTATGTAGTCGTAAGTCAAAGAAGACCCCAGATTGCTGGCGAACACCAGACATTTTCCAAAAATGTGGAATATATTCTTCCTTACAGCCTTTCAGAGAAAGCATGGCCTTGATGACACCCTAATTTAGGACTTCTAGTTTCCAGAACATTAGGTTTAAGTCAGTAAATATTTTTAAAAAATTTTTTAAATGTTTACTTTTGAAAGAGAGACACAGAGAGACAGAGAGAGAGAGATGGGAAGGGGCAGAGTGAGAAGGAGGCAGAGAATCCAAAGCAGGCTCCAGGCTCTGAGCTGTCAGCACAGAGCCTGATGCGGGGTTCAAACCTACCAACAGTGAGATCATGACCTGAGACGAAGTCAGACGCTTACATGACTGAGCCACCCAGGCGCCCCAAGGTCAGTAAAGGTTTTTTTCCCCCTCAGGAAAGGAGATAGTGTTTTATTTTTTATTTATATTTATATTTTCAATATATGAAGTTTATTGTCAAATTGGTTTCCATACAACACCCAGTGCTCATCCCAAAAGTGCCCTCCTCAATACCCATCACCCATCAAGCCTCAGTTTGTTCTCAGTTTTTAAGAGTCTCTTATGCTTTGGCTCTCTTCCACTCTAACCTCTTTTTTTTTTTCTTCCCCTCCCCCATGGGTTTCTGTTAAGTTTCTCAGGATCCACATAAGAGTGAAAACATATGGTATCTGTCTTTCTCTGTATGGCTTATTTCACTTAGCATCACACTCTCCAGTTCCATCCACGTTGCTACAAAGAGCCATATTTCATTCTTACTCATTGCCATGTAGTACTCCATTGTGTATATAAACCACAATTTTTTTTATCCATTCATCAGTTGATGGACATTTAGGCTCTTTCCATAATTTGGCTATTGTTGAGAGTGCTGCTATAAACATTGGGGTACAAGTGCCCCTATGCATCAGCATTCTGTATCCCGTGGGCAAATTCCTAGCAGTGCTATTGCTGGGTCATAGGGTAGGTCTATTTTTAATTTTTTGAGGAACCTCCACACTGTTTTCCGGAGTGGCTGCACCAATTTGCATTCCCACCAACAGTGCAAAAGGGTTCCCGTTTCTCCACATCCTCTCCAGCATCTATAGTCTCCTAATTTGTTCATTTTGGCCACTCTGACTGGCATGAGGTGATATCTGAGTGGGGTTTTGATTTGTATTTCCCTGATAAGGAGCGACATTGAGCATCTTTTCATGTGCCTGTTGGCCATCCAGATGTCTTCTTTAGAGAAGTGTCTATTCATGTTTTCTGCCCATTTCTTCACTGGGTTGTTTTTCGGGTGTGGAGTTTGGTGAGCTCTTTATAGATTTTGGATACTAGCCCTTTGTCCGATATGTCATTTGCAAATATCTTTTCCCATTCCGTTGGTTGCCCTTTAGTTTTGTTGGTTGTTTCCTTTGCTGTGCAGAAGCTTTTTATCTTCATAAGGTCCCAGTAGTTCATTTTTGCCTTGAATTCCCTTGCCTTTGGGGATGTGTCAAGTAAGAAATTGCTATGGCTGAGGTCAGAGAGGTCTTTTGCTGCTTTCTCCTCTAGGGTTTTGATGGTTTCCTGTCTCACATTCAGGTCCTTTATCCATTTTGAGTTTATCTTTGTGAATGGTGTGAGAAAGTGGTCTAGTTTCAACCTTCTGCATGTTGCTGTCCAGTTCTCCCAGCACCATTTGTTAAAGAGACTGTCTTTTTTCCATTGGATGTTCTTTCCTGCTTTGTCAAAGATTAGTTGGCCATACGTTTGTGGGTCTAGTTCTGGGGTTTCTATTCTATTCCATTGGTCTATGTGTCTGTTTTTGTGCCAATACCATGCTGTCTTGATGATTACAGCTTTGTAGTAGAGGCTAAAGTCTGGGATTGTAATGCCTCCTGCTTTGGTCTTCTTCTTCAAAATTCCTTTGGCTATTCGGGGCCTTTGGTGGTTCCATATGAATTTTAGGATTGCTTGTTCTAGTTTCAAGAAGAATGCCGGTGCAATTTTGATTGGGATTGCATTGAATGTGTAGATAGCTTTGGGTAGTATTGACATTTTGACATTATTTATTCTTCCAATCCATGGGCAGGGAATGTCTTTCCATTTCTTTATATCTTCTTCAATTACCTGCATAAGCTTTCTATAGTTTTCAGCATACAGATCTTGTACATCTTTGGTTAGATTTATCCCTAGGTATTTTATGCTTCTTGGTACAATTGTGAATGGGATCAGTTTCTTTATTTGTCTTTCTGTTGCTTCATTGTTAGTGTATAAGAATGCAACAGATTTTTGTACATTGATTTTGTATCCTGCAACTTTGCTGAATTCATGTATCAGTTCTAGCAGACTTTTGGTGGAGTCTATCGGATTTTCCATGTATAATATCATGTCATCTGCAAAAAGTGAAAGCTTGACTTCCTCTTTGCCAATTTTGATGCCTTTGATTTCCTTTTGTTGTCTGATTGCTGATGCTAGAACTTCCAGCACAATGTTAAACAACAGCGGTGAGAGTGGACATCCCTGTCGTGTTCCTGATCTCAGGGAAAAAGCTCTCAGTTTTTCCCCATTGAGGATGATGTTAGCTGTGGGCTTTTCATAAATGGCTTTTATGATCTTTAAGTATGTTCCTTCTATCCTGACTTTCTCGAGGGTCTTTATTAAGAAAGGGTGCTGAATTTTGTCAAAGGCCTTTTCTGCATCGATTGACAGGATCATATGGTTCTTATCTTTTCTTTTATTAATGTGATGTATAACATTGATTGATTTGCGAATGTTGAACCAGCCCTGCAGCCCAGGAATGAATCCCACTTCATCATGGTGAATAATTCTTTTTATATGCCATTGAATTCAATTTGCTAGTATCTTATTGAGAATTTTTGCATCCATATTCATCAGGGATATTGGCCTGTAGTTCTCTTTTGCTACTGGATCTCTGTCTGGTTTAGGAAGCAAAGTAATACTGGCTTCATAGAATGAGTCTGGAAGTTTTCCTTCCCTTTCTATTTTTTGGAATAGCTTGAGAAGGATAGGTATTATTTCTGCTTTAAACGTCTGGTAGAACTCCCCTGGGAAGCCCTCTGATCCTGGACTCTTATTTGCTGGGAGATTTTTGATGACTGATTCAATTTCTTCGCTGGTTATGGGTCTGTTAAAGCTTTATATTTCCTCCTGATTGAGTTTGGAAGCATGTGGATGTTTAGGAATTTGTCCATTTCTTCCAGGTTGTCCAGTTTGTTGGCGTATAATTTTTCATAGTATTCCCTGATAATTGTTTGTATCTCTGAGGGATTGGTTGTAATCATTCCATTTTCATTCATGATTTTATCTATTTGGGTCATCTCCCTTTTCTTTTTGAGAAGCCTGGCTAGAGGTTTGTCAATTTTGTTTATTTTTTCAAAAAACCAACTCTTGGTTTCGTTGATCTGCTCTACAGTTTTTTTAGATTCTATATTGTTTATTTCTGCTCTGATCTTTATTATTTCTCTTCTTCTGCTGGGTTTAGACTGCCTTTCTGTTCTGCTTCTATTTCCTTTAGGTGTGCTGTTAGATTTTGTATTTGGGATTTTTCTTGTTTCTTGAGATAGGCCTGGATTGCAATGTATTTTCCTCTCAGGACTGCCTTTGCTGCGTCCCAAACCGTTTGGATTGTTGTATTTTCATTTTCATTTGTTTCCATATATTTTTTGATTTCTTCTCTAATTGCCTGGTTGACCCATTCATTCTTTAGTAGGGTGTTCTTTAACCTCCATGCTTTTGGAGGTTTTCCAGACTTTTTCCTGTGGTTGATTTCACGCTTCATAGCATTGTGGTCTGAAAGGATGCATGGTATGATTTCAATTCTTGTATACTTATGAAGGGCTGTTTTGTGACCCAGTATGTGATCTATCTTGGAGAATGTTCCATGTGCACTTGAGAAGAAAGTATATTCTGTTGCTTTGGGATGCAGAGTTCTACATATATCTGTCAAGTCCATCTGATCCAATGTCTCATTCACGGCCCTTGTTTCTTTATTGACCGTGTGTCTAGATGATCTATCCATTTCTGTAAGTGGAGTGTTAAAGTCCCCTGCAATTACCACATTCTTATCAATAAGGTTGCTTATATTTATGAGTAATTGTTTTATATATTTGGGGGCTCCCGTATTTGGCGCATAGACATTTATAATTGTTAGCTCTTCCTGATGGATAGACCCTGTAATTATTATATAATGCCCTTCTTCATCTCTTGTTACAGCCTTTAATTTAAAGTCTAGTTTGTCTGACATAAGTATGGCTACTCCAGCTTTCTCCTGACTTCCAGTGGCATGATAAATAGTTCTCCATCTCCTCACTCTCAATCTAAAGGTGTCCTCAGGTCTAAAATGAGTGTCTTGTAGACAGCAAAGAGATGGGTCTTGTTTTTTCATCCATTCTGATACCCTATGTCTTTTGGTTGGCGCATTTAGTCCATTTACATTCAGTGTTATTATAGAAAGATATGGGTTTAGAGTCATTGTGATGTCTGTAGGTTTCATGCTTGTAGCAATGTCTCTGGTACTTTGTCTCACAGGATCCCCCTTAGGATCTCTTGTAGGGCTGGTTTAATGGTGACGAATTCCTTCAGTTTTTGTTTGTTTGGTAAGACCTTTATCTCTCCTTTTTAAAAAAAAAAAAATTTTTTTTCAACGTTTATTTTATTTTTGGGACAGAGAGAGACAGAGCATGAACGGGGGAGGGGCAGAGAGAGAGGGAGACACAGAATCGGAAACAGGCTCCAGGCTCTGAGCCATCAGCCCAGAGCCTGACGCGGGGCTCGAACTCACGGACCGCGAGATCGTGACCTGGCTGAAGTCGGACGCTTAACCGACTGCGCCACCCAGGCGCCCCTCTCCTTCTATTCAAAATGACAGACTTGCTGGATAAAGGATTCTCGGCTGCATATTTTTTCTGTTCATCACATTGAAGATCTCCTGCCATGCCTTTCTGGCCTGCCAAGTTTCAGTAGAGAGATCGATAACGAGTCTTATAGATCTCCCTTTATATGTTAGAGCACGTTTATCTCTAGCTGCTTTCAGAATTTTCTCTTTATCCTTGTATTTTGCTAGTTTCACTATGATACGTCGTGCAGAAGATCAATTCAAGTTATGTCTGAAGGGAGTTCTCTGTGCCTCTTGGATTTCAATGCCTTTTTCCTCCCCCAGATCCGGGAAGTTCTCCACTATTATTTCTTCAAGTACACCTTCAGCACCTTTCCCTCTCTCTTCCTCCTTTGGAATACCAATTATGCATAGATTATTTCTTTTTAGTGCATCACTTAGTTCTCTAATTTTCCCCTCATACTCCTGGATTTTTTTCTCTCTTTTTCTCAGCTTCCTCTTTTTCCATAATTTTATCTTCTAGTTCACCTATTCTCTCCTCTGCCTCTTCAACCCGAGCCGTAGTTGTCTCCATTTTATTTTGCAGCTCATTGATAGCATTTTTTAGCTTGTCCTGGCTGTTCCTGCGTCCCTTGATCTCTGTAGCAAGAGATTCTTGCTGTCCTTTATACTGTTTTCAAGCCCAGCGATTAATTTTATGACTATTATTCTAAATTCACTTTCTGCTATACTGTTTAAATAATTTTTGATCAGTTCGTTAGCTGCTGTTATTTCCTGGACGTTTTTCTGATGGGAATTCTTCCGTTTCGTCATTTTGGATAGTCCCTGGAATGTGAGGTACTGCGGGGCACTTCCCCTGTTCTTTCTTGAATAACTTTCCTTGATGGGCGGGGCCACAGTCAGACTGGTGTGTGCCTTCTCTTCCCCCTCCTAGGGGTGGGATTCACTGTGGGGTGGCGTGGCCAGTCTGGGCTACTTGCACACTGCCAGGCTTGTGGTGCTGGGGATCTGGCGTATTAGCTGGGGTGGATCCGAAAGGTGCACAGGGGTGGGAGGGGCAGGCTCAGCTCACTTTTCCTTCAGAGATCTGCTGCCAGAGGGGCCCTGCAGCACCAGGAGGGAGTCAGACCCGCCGAAGGGATAGAGCCGCAGAACCACAGCATTGGGTGTTTGCGCGGTGCAAGCAAGTTCCCTGGCAGGAACTGGTTCCCTTTGGGATTTTGGCTGGGGGATGGGGGAGGGAGATGGCACTGGCAAGCGCCTTTGTTCCCCGCCAAGCTGAGCTCTGTTGTCCGGGGCTCAACAACTCTCCCTCCCGTTGTCCTCCAGCCCTCCCGTTCATCGAGCAGAGCTGTTAGCTTATAACCTTCCAGATGTCAGGTCCCGCTTGCTGTGGGAACACACTCCATTCGGCCCCTCAGCTTTTGCAAACCAGACTCGGGGGCTCTGCTTGGCAGGTGGGCTGCCCCTCCGCCCCGGCTCCCTCCCGCCAGTCCGTGGAGCACATACAGCTTCTCCGCCCTTCCTACCCTCTTCTGTGGGCCTCTCGTCTGCGCTTGGCTCCGGAGACTCGGTTCTGCTAGTCTTCTGGTGGTTTTCCGGGTTATTTAGGCAGGTGTAGGTGGAATCGAAGTGATCAGCAGGATGCGTGGTGAGCCCAGCATCCTCCTACACCGCCATCTTCCCAGGATCCCCAAGGTCAGTAAAGTTTTAAACCACCCAGTTTGTGGCACTTTCTTATGCAGCCCCAGGACACTAATACAGCGTGTTTTCATTTATTAAGTCATATGCTTATTTTACTGATAAATTGTTATGCGTACTACTTCATTTCTATAATCCAGGCACAGGGCATTGTCTATATCAAATACAGGGGAATCCTGTCCTTAATGGTTCCTCATTAATTGTCTTTTTTCCAGGTGCCAACAGCTAATTAAAGTACTAACTGATAATTGCTATAAGGGAGTAAAGCAGAGGACATCAGACAATAAGAAAATATCTGACTTACTAAACACTCTCTCACTTGGGCATCTGACAGTGCCTCACAAATATTTGTTTATGAATAAATCACTAAAAAAATGAATAAGTCAATTAATGAAAGAAGGTGAAAAGTAAATATCTCATCAACCCTGGTATAGGAAGGAATTTCAGAGCTGATGTCAGAAGGGAGTTAGAAAGAATGATTCTGAGAGGTCCAGACAAGGAATAGCAGGTAAGGAGGAAAAAAAGTATTCCAGATAAAATAGCACATCCAAGATTAAGGAGGTATGAAAACACACAATTCTTTGGAGTCATTGTAAATCATGCAGCATGGCTGGAACACAGGATAGAGTGTGTGGGGTGAGGGGGGTTGGTGGGGGAAGGATATTCCTAAGGAGAAAGATGAGAAGAAAATGTTAAGGAGATTTATAGGTCTTGCTAAGGATTATAGGTTTCTTTCCTGAAGTCCAGGGTAGTCACTAGACATTTTTGATAGGGGAGAGCAGAGGCATATATGTCTTGGGAAAAATTCTATTCTTACAAAGAATCTTCACTAAATATTTTGGGTGGGCTTCTGCTCCCCTAGAATATTAATGGGGAGGGATAGGCAATCACCCATTGCAGCCAGGGCATCCGCTGCTTGCTAATAGCAGCCTTTTTGTGCTTGTAGTGGTTACATTTTGAAATTTCAGAGCACAGCATAAGCTTCCCTGCTAACTCTCTAGATAGGAGCCTGGATGTCGTCCATTTGTACCATTACTCAAATTTCATCTTGGTTCTCTGGCCCTAGATTCTTGTCCTTTTTAGATTAAGTTTCTGGGATCTTTGTCTATTCTATTGCTCAAGAAACAGTTTTTTTAAAAAAAGGGGAAATGGAAGCCAGATAATTTGGAGACAGCAGATAAATTTGCCTGCAGAATATAGTACTACGTCAAACACAGAATAATCTGTTCTTCAAACCGCAACATAAATTACCCCATCTTGCATTACAGTTTATGAAATAAGTTAATAAACACACATAAAATGAGTGCCTACTGTGTGCTTACTTCTGGACACTCTATATATCTGGCAGGAGTCTGAGGAATTTGTAGTATGTGAAGATAATTTGGGTGTCAGTTGGAAGTCTGCCCAGAAGTGAAAGCCTGCTGTTGCTCTAAGATGTCACCTGGGACCATATCATCAATCTACCCACCTTTCCTGAATGGCTCTGATGTCGATCAGTCTGGTTTCCCTGAGTATTAAAGTAATGGGCTCCTGGCTCTATTTCAGCTCTGTCAAAATAGCTGCCGAGCCTTTCTATTGCCTTCCTACAAGGATTTAATCTACTCCAAGTTCCCTGACACATTATAAGGAGGAAATCTGTTTTCTCTGTCACTTTTCCTTTCTCAGGCTGGGTCTGCACCAGAACATCTTTGCTTTGGATAAGACAGTGCAGACTTGCTATGAAAGCCGGCTTCTCATCCTTGCTATGAGTTGTCTAACTTAATCGCCTTGTTTCTCCACACCCCTGAGGCTTTCTGCACGTTGCTGTCTCTGAAAGGAGACCTTGTGTATACTCTTGCACAACTTATTTTCACCTCCTCTGTGAAGTGTTTGACCCCTTGAGGGGAAAAACTTCTACTTGTGGACCTGAAAAATTCTTTTAATGCTTATAATACTCTTGTGCTGTCTTTCATTTGTTACTACCATCTCTTTTTCCTATTGGACAATGAACTCTTTCATGCCAGAAATTGTACTTCAGTAGCGATATTAATAACAATAACAACAAAAATATCCATTGACTGTATTCTCTGGGCTGGACACTAAACACTTCTTGTATAGTATGCCATAGTATCACCGTAACAAACTTGAAATTGTTTTGATTCATTTCCTTGTTTTTAATTGTTTTGTTTTTAATTTTCTTTTAAGATGATATAGAGAAGTTTAGGGATGTGTGCAGACCCATGTAGCCAGTATGTAAGAGAGTCTGGATTTAAATCCTACCCAACAAGTTCCAAAACCTTCTCTCTTTACTTCCAAACTCTACTTCTGCACCCTGATAATAAAGCACATTTGCTAAGTACCTTTGACTGTCTGAATCAGTCCCCATAGAAACTCATTTTATGGATGTAGAAAAAGAGGCTGAAAAAAGTTAAGCCATTTCACTAAAGGCATGCAATGCAAAAGCAATGGAGACATGATCCAGCTAGTTCAAAAATTTTATCTCCCTTTATTAAGTACTGAAGCATCTTCCCATATTCCTTTTTTGATGTAAGAATCTATCACAAGAACTGACAAAGGTTAAATATTCACTACACTAGTTTAGGTGTCTCTTATTTATTTAAAATGTATTTTAAAGTTTATTTATTTTGAGAGAGAGAGGTGGGGGGAGAGGCAGAGAGAGAAGGAGAGAGAGTAAATCCCAAGCAGGCCCACACTGTCAGTGCAGAGCCTGACACAGGGCTCGAACTCACCAACTGTGTGAGAGATCATGAGCTGAGCTGAAATCAAGAGTTGCACATTAAACTGACTGAGCTACCCAAGCACCCCTGTTTAAAAATCCATTTTAAAATGAAGACTAAGCAACTCTTCTTGGAAAAGAGATACTGATATCTGACTATTTTCTGCTTACTTGTGTGTGTGTGTGTGTGTGTGTGCGCGCGCGCGTGTACGTGCGTGCATGTGTGTGGTGTGTGTAGGGAATTCCTTTATAAGGTTCATTCAAAGCCTTGAATAAATTCCAGTTTCCTGATACAGTCATGGTGCAAGAACAGACAAGGAACTAGGAAGTATAATTTAAATAAATAGTGCCCATGGGGCGCCTGGGTGGCTTGGTCGGTTAAGCGTCGGACTTCGGCTCAGGTCATGATCTCACGGTCCCTGAGTTCAAGCCCCGCGTCGGGCTCTGGGCTGACAGCTCAGAGCCTGGAGCCTGTTTCGGATTCTGTGTCTCCCTCTCTCTATGCCCCTCCCCTGTTCATGCTTTGTCTCTCTCTGTCTCAAAAATAAATAAACATTAAAAAAAATAATAATAAAAATAAATAAATAAATAAATAAATAAATAAATAGTGCCCAAAACGGTAGGAGGAGCATGTTCTCTCCTTTGTGCACTGTCACATCCAGGAAGGAAGCCTTGAATGGCTGTAGTCACACACTTCCTGACCAAACAGTATACCAGTACATTTCCTTATGGTTAAGCATATTGATTTGGGTTTTCTGTTACTCAATGCAGAACGCATCCTAATTGGTATGTTATAGGACTAAAATTCATACTCCAGCTCTGGCATCCACTAGTCAGGGCATTTGGGCATGCACTCACTAGATCACAGCAGCTTCTCACCAAAGGGGGCTACATTTCTACCTAAACTGGTCAATGTGAGCATGAGGCATGATAAAGTATATTAAATACTCATCAATCTGTGGCCATGAAACCAATTACTTGGTTGATATTAACTAAGTTGCTTAACTACTCTTTGTTTTATCTCCTTGCACATGAAAAAAATAATACACCCAACATTACTGGGCATATACAATGTCTAGGAGCTTTACGCTTGTCAACTCATTTAATTCTAGTTACAGCTCTCAGAGATGAGCTCTGTTCATCACCTGTTTTTAGAGATGAGGAAATGGTTGTTCAGAGATGTTAAGCTTCCCAGAGCCCTTGGGACACTTACCATCCTGAGTAGACTGTTGACTAGGAAAATAATGTTTAGCACAACAAAAGGGAAATGCTTGGAAAATACTTTACTGGAAAAAAAAGTATTCGAGTGAATACTAGCCTTTCAGAATACGTGGCCAAAGGAAGGTGCATGTTATAATTAATCGAGCAATAAACACCACCACCAACAAAAATTCTGATAAAGAATTAAAATTAAATGAGTAATATTATCTCCACCTAAGAGTTGCTATAATTCTAAGGAAAGGAGTTTTGAATCTGGAGAAAGTCCCATACCTCTCATTTACAAGCTAAAAGTCTACAGGAAACTCAGCTGACTCTTGGCCTCTATATTCCCTATGAAGTGGGGATAGTAATTCAATCCCCATTCAACCCTATAGCAACCTCCCAAGGAGACATTGCACATACAACACAGAGCAAAGGTCCAGGGACATACAAGTGCTCAATAAATGTTACTATTATTGTAATTATTATATTAATTAGTGCATGGGTTTAAGCTCCTAGCTACTGCCTGTTCAGCAAGATATGTATTTCTGATTTCAGTGAAAGTAAAATAAACTGATGGTCATCAATGAAACAGTCAGTGGCTATACCTTGTTCTTATAGAAGCAGAGAATTTGAGGGGATTCTTGAAAAAATTTTACCTGGAAAAGTGAAGAAAATATATTATTTTATCCATGAAAGAGATAGCAAACTACATAGAAAAAAAAATGTAAACTATTTTCTCTGAAGAGCACTTTCAAGATGTCAATTGGATTTATTTTTTCAGCAAACATTTTTATGGCCAAATGCCTTTTACCTTTCAATTTCCTCAGTGGTAGTGTTGCTGCCAGAGTATGTGTTGATCTTTGTTTAGTTTTATTGAAAGCATACATTGTACACACCATTTTCTAAATGAGGGGCATCAGAGAACAACAGAAATCTCATAGGTCTTATAGAGCTGCCTTGCACTCAGATACATTCAGACAGATTGTACAACATTCTTTAAAAAGATAAAATTGTTATGCTTGTTGAAATCACCTGAGTTTCCCTTACAGACTCCTTAATTTTTTTCATACTTTTTTAGTTTTTACAGAATCTTAATAACCTCTGTATTTTCAAAATCTGTCAGAGTTCTTGTCATATTGTAGATACTTAATAAATGCCTTCCATTAAATAGAATGTAAGACTAGCACTAAAATAGTTTTCTTCAAATTCCATATCATGAATCATAGGGGCATATGGGCCTAAAGGCCCCCAAAAGTTCTGCACTGAGATCCAACTTGGGCTTTACTTTTCTTTTCCTACTGCCAAGCTTAGTGTGATCATTTTTTTTTTTTTCAAATTATACAGTCTATTTCAGTGACAACTTCTTGAAGGTAAGTTTCTCAGGAATGCAATAATCGCCTTCCATTGTTCAAAGTGAACACTCAAAAATTAAATTTTCAGTGCATTTGTGAAATAGCTGATTTACAAGAACAAATCATGTTGTTTAAGGGTTAAGTCTTTTTTGTATGATTTCTGTTACTTTTGTGGGTACCATTCTCATTCCTTACTAGTGGTTTGCTTTCATTGAGAGTAACTGAGTGGCTTAGACAGCTTCCACTCTTCTCTTCTGCCCTCTCTGAATAACCATGTTGTAATACTCCATGTATCAGTGGCTTCTGTGTATGAAAAAGATTACTAAAGGGTGCTAAGCGCTGATGAGGACCGGGCATCTTCAAATACAAATGATCAGCTTTCAGACTCACTTAGTTTCCTTCATTGATCCCCTGTCTCCACTCACCTCTCAAAGCATCTCATAACTCACCAAGAATGATTTTAAGGACTCCTGTGGTTTCCATTCCCATCTAGAAGCTGATGACTCACATATTTCTCTTTTTATCTCTGACTTGCTTGTCATATATACACACACACACACACACACCCAAAAACTGGGTGTGTGTGTATATATATATATATATATATATATATATATATATATATATATGACCCATTATATAATAAATTCCCATGTATACATAAAAATCTCCAAATACACCATTTGCCAAATAAGAGTCTTCATCAAATATAGTCAAAATGGTTAAAAATACCCTTTTCATTTTATTTGAAAAAAATTCTTAAGGGCACCAAAAAATAGTAAAACTCTAAACCTTTGAACATTCCCAGATGGCTGTTTCCCATTTGATTCCTATGCCCCCTTGGCTCAGAGTTGTGTTGGTTCTACCTCCTAAGTGTATTCCAGGGCTGTTAGTTGTGGTGTCCACTCACACATACACACGATTATGTCCGATCCTAGCAATAAACCTGTGGGATGCATTTTTATTGCCTTTTCAATGAGAAAACTGAAGTGTGCCTGAGTTCCTTCAGCTGGTAAGTAGCAAACTCCATTTGTTCTCAAGTCCAGCTGAGACCACAGCTGATATAATTCATTGTGCTTCATTACCACCATTTTTTTTTATTAGGAAGACAAAATTTTAAAATTCTCAGTTCTATTCCTTTACCATTCTGACTAGTTTCATAGGATTATTTGGGCTTTATCTAACAATTGATAATGGATGAATGTTTTAAAAGGTAACCTAAGAAATCACCTTGAAATTACCCACTC
Organism: Leopardus geoffroyi; assembly: GCF_018350155.1. Classification (NCBI taxonomy): domain Eukaryota; kingdom Metazoa; phylum Chordata; class Mammalia; order Carnivora; family Felidae; genus Leopardus; species Leopardus geoffroyi. Next base: position 37,673,577 of record NC_059335.1, on the reverse strand, counting down.
CTTTACTTTCCTGGAGGTGATTACAGTTTGTCCCAAGGAAATTAAAGAGATACATTTCCCCCACTTCAGTGACCTAAGCACCCCTAAGAAGGAAACTAGTCTGCTTAACATATTTCAGGGACTGGTGAATTATTTGTGCTCTACTACAAGGTCACTCTAATTCCTCACTAGCTATCAATTGTTTGACAATGGGGTGTCATCAATCAGCCTGTAACTTTCATTGCCAAGTGCATTCTATTTTTATATACCCATGAACTCACACGTTTAGCAGTTGACAGGAAGAAGTCTTTCTCTATAGGATAAGCAATGAATTGTGTGTTTCATCTGAAATACATTATTTTACAACATATTATTCACAAATATCCTTTGCCACAGACAAAAAAAGACTTTGAAAAATTGTAATATATTCCTCCTTAAAAACTATTTTTTTCTATGAAGGTTTGCTACAGAGAGCAGATTGAAAAAAATACCTTCTTTTCTGCCATTTTATAAAATATGTCTCAGCAAATAGTCATAAATCTGTCAGATATTGCAACCCAGTTTGGTATTATATACTAGGAAAATGAACTCAATAGCAATATAATCTTACTTTCCAATATAACTGAACTCAGGGAAAATATCTCAGGAAGAATGCAGGCATAGTGAGCAAATAAAATCTAAGTACCACAGATATAAAGAAGTTTATAATAGCATATACAACTTTGGATATTGGTGCTTTCCTTTTATTAATTCTAACACAAACCCTCACTCATATGTTTTTTTTTTTTTAATTTGGTTTAGCTTTTTTATTCTTTTCGCTGAACTTTTACCTATTTTTTCCCCTTTATTTAGGTTTGTCTTCCCATTTAGAATATTGCCGGGGTCCTGTTGAGATATTAGCTTATTTATGCAAGGATTTTCTCAGACTTGACTCACTGGTATGCATACTTACAGATATTTATTGATTCTCTTCCTTGCAAATCAAATAGTGTGTTTCCACTTAACAATGGGAATTCTAATTGAAGAGCGTACAGAGCTGGCTTAAATTGTTACCTGAAATGGTTGAGGGTTTCAAGTCTTTAGTTGCCTTTCTTCAATGAGAAGACGAACAAATGCATTAGGTGAATTCAATCTGACCACTCATCAAAACTTTAAAAGAGCATTCCCTTTTGTTGTTGCAGAGAGTATGTGCTGGCTTTGGATTTTTCTGACCTAAGTCTTTGGAGAATGTTCACCAAGTAATTGACTAAAAGAAAATGGAGGTGATTGTTCCTTTTTAGAAGAACTCTGTCATTCATGGATACTATAATACCACCCACCATGTATTTACTGAGTAGTGTAGAAGGCAGCATGTCACAGAGAGCAGAAGATTGCGGAAAAGAGTGTAAAATAGAGCATCAATAAGGAGGATTCTGGCTAAGTTATATGCAAATTCATCAGAGACAAAAGTAGCTTCTTATTGATCTAGAATACAGAGTAGTAAACTCTTTGACTCTCCACACCTTTTATAATCTAGTGGCTCTTTTGCTTTCCAGTCTCATCTTTTCTACTCTGCTTTTTCTCCTCCAAGCTCTATGCTCTGACTGAAAACACCTTTCAGTTTTTTTTTTAATGTTTATTTACTTTTGAGAGACAGAGAGAGAAAAGCATGAGTGAGGGGATGGGGCAGGAAGAGAGGGGGACAGAGGATCTGAAATGGCTGTTTGCTTGACAGCAGAAAGCTCGATGTGGGACTCAAACTCATGAACCATGATATTATGACCTGAGCCTAAGCTGGACACTTAACCAACCGACCCAGGCACCCCCAAAACTTCTTTGGGTTTTATAAGAAAGTCCAACTGTCTCTTCACCCACAACTTCACAAAAAGTGTACTGTGTGTACAGATCATTGCCATTCTTCTTCTATCTCCCACTAGATCTGCCTTCTTGAGATAAAAGATCAGTATGGTCTCCATGAAGCCTTGATTAGATGCCCTATTTTCATTCCCAGGACACTGCATTTCTATCCTGTCTCATAGCATTATACTATAATGGATTGTTTAATTGTCTGAGTTTCCCGAGGTCGCGGGAAGGAACAATGTAACATGCGCTGAATCCTACAGTGCATGTTACAAATTTCAACAAGGGGAAGCATTTCAGGTGGAGGGGAGGACATAATACAAGTTATGGAATAAGGAGAGTTATAAAATGGGCTGGGAAATAATAAGAATCTTAGGATTTGTGGAGAGAAAAATTTTAATAAATGGGGGGTAAAAGCTACCTTGCAGTTAGATTATAGTGTATCTTAAATACCATTATAAACACTTCGAATTTAATGAAACCTACTGGCAATGGGATACTATTGAATACTTTAAGACCAGATAATGTGTTCTGATATTCAAAAACTAAGACCATAAATATGTTGCATTTAGATGTGCACCTGGATGTATAATTGCAAAAAAAAACTCTATTTGAAACCAAAAACATACATTCCTATTGGCACTGATACTAATATTCAGGAAGGAGGTGAAAGAAGCATCAGTGATGCCCTACTATGTGCAGGTACTTTGTACTGTATCATCTTTTCTATTGCTCACTACTCTTTGGGGAAATTCACAGTTTCTTTTCTAACATGGGAAAACAGGTTTACAGAGGTTATAAACACTAACTTTCAACAAATTCAAGCGCAGGACTCTGTTCTCCCTTATCTTCGAATGCCAAGGACACACGCTAGAAGTAGTTACAAAACAAGCCCGCAATATTTTTATAGATTCAGTTTAACAAGCGTGTTTATTTCTTGCAAACCCCAATAATCCTAAAGATAGGTAGCGTTGTTTTCTCATATATAAAATATGGATAATATAAGTCTTAGTTCACACTTCCATGATAAAATACCATATACTGAGTGATTTAAATAACAAAAATTTATTTTCTCACCATCCTAGTGGCTGGAAGTCTGAGATCAGTGTTTGGGCCCAAAGTCAGTTTCAGGTGAAGGCTCCCTCCTAGGCTGGAAAATGGATGCCTTCTTATTGTGTCCTCTCATGTCCTTGCTTCCCTGTCTATAGTTGTACTCTCATGATCTCATCTAACTCCAATGGCCTTCTGAAGGCTTCATCCCAAACAGGGACTAGGGATTCAATATATAAATCTCTCATGATCACTCTCATGATCTCATCTAACTCCAATGGCCTTCTGAAGGCTTCATCCCAAATAGGGGCTAGGGATTCAATATATAAATCTCTCATGATCACTCTCATGATCTCATCTAACTCCAATGGCTTTCTGAAGGCTTCATCCCAAATAGGGGCTAGGGATTCAATATATAAATCTCTCATGATCACTCTCATGATCTCATCTAACTCCAATGGCCTTCTGAAGGCTTCATCCCAAATACTAGCACATTAGGGATTAGGGATTCAATATATAAATCTATGGGATGGGGTGGAGAAGGACACAAACATTCCATCCAGACCAATGTATGAAACTGAAAGATTTATCTGAACACATTAAAGGGGGTTAGATAGCATCCTCCCCAAACTATTCCTGGGATCTCAGTATATGTTCTTATTTGGAAATAGGGTTGTAAAGATTCAGTGAGTTAACATGAGGTCCTACTGGAATAGGATAGGTGTTAATCCAAAAATAAAACAAAACAACCAAAAAATGGTGTCTTTAGCGAAGAGGAAAAGAAACTCAAAAACAAACTCCCATACATAGAACACCATGTTGCAATAGAGGCAGAAATTTGGGTGATTGCCAAGAATTGTTGGCAAACAACAGAGGCTAAAAGAAACTCATGGAACAGATTCTCCTCTCAAGTCTTCGGAGGGAGCATGGTCCTGATGACACCTTGATTTCAGCATTCCAGCCTCCAGAATAGTGAAAGAGTAAGTTACCCGAGTTTCAAGTCTTTCAGTTTTCAGTAATTTGTTCATCAGCGGTAGGAAACTAATAGAGACACAATCCTAGACTGCAGGTGGAGCTCTTACTTTTGACCCTCACTTTAATATATGTCAATATATTGGCATGACATATAGCAAACGTATAGGGATCATATGCCTATAAAATCAACAGGAATAATGTCAAGTGCTATCTTTCACTATCTCTGCTCAATGCTTTTCTATCCTCACAGTGATAGTAACATTTTTATACAATAGCTACCATTTGCACTGTCTTCCTATGATGGTTATTGGATCTCAAGTAAAAAAAAAAAAAAAAAAAAAAAAAATATATATATATATATATATATATATATATATATTTCTGAGATGGAGAATTTGGTTAAATCATTCAAAATACAACATTAAATACTATTTCTTCCCTGAGAACCTCTAGCTAATGGCTATTTTAATATTAAGTACCTTAGTTTAACAAGTGCCAAGCACTACAAGTATTTTCAACAGCATGAGGATTCTTAAAATTAGAAAAGTAAAGAGTAGCAAAATCAACAACTTTATTTATATGTTCTAAATTCTAAGCACTTGCTAGTCTCTTGACATAGTTTCTTTCGGATATGCGTGGGAAGAGGAAGTAAGAGAATTCTAGACTTCCATTAACTCTTTCTTTAGCCTTATAAGATGTTTCACATATAAGGACATGCTAATGGTTTTGAAAATCATATGCTTACATTTCATAAGAAAGTAATGTAATGAAATGTTCATATTTAAATCAAGAAGCTCAAATTTAGTCCTGACCATCCCCTCCCTAAAAAAAAAAAAAAAAGGTAATGAATCTGGGGAATCTGGGTGGGTGGTGGGATCAAGAGTAGATGGGAACTCTCTGTACTTTCCTCTTGATTTTTCTATAAAACCAAAAACCACCCCAAAATAAATGTTTAATTCATTTTTAAGAATGGTAATAAATCTCAGGATATCCAGGCTACAATTCAGAGTAATAAAGTCATATCTTCTCATAATGGGTCCCAAGAATCAGTAGAACACAATAAAAGTTATTTTAAAATTTCTTTTTTTTTTTTAACATTTATTTATTTTTGAGACAAAGAGAGACAGAGCATGAATGGGGGAGGGTCAGAGAGAGAGGGAGACACAGAATCTGAAACACACTCCAGGCTCTAAGCTGTCAGCACAGAGCCCGACGCGGGGCTCGAACTCACAGACTGCAAGATCATGACCTGAGCCAAAGTTGGACGATTAACCAACTGAGCCACCCAGGCACCCCAATAGAAGTTATTTTAAAGCTATGTGGGTTTTTATTTTATTCAGCTATGTTGATAACCCTGTTATCAGCAGGGGAGATAAAACCCTGATAAATATTAACAGGTCACATGTGTGAACAACTTGAAGCAACGTTAAAGTTTTGTTTGTTTTCTTTTGTCTTTGCATAACATGTATTTGCTATACTGCCTGCACAGTACCTGACTTACAAATGACATATTTAGCAAATGAATGGATACATTCCCATGCTTTCTTCATTTAGTGGAATTACTTTGCACATTTTTCTTTCCTTGGAAACAATTTACCTTATTATCATGCTTTAGTAGGTGGATAAAGTCTTACAGTACGGTGATATTTTCAACAGGTGATAAGCTTGATGTAGTAAAAGTCTTATCAATATTCACTGGACTGAGAAGCCTTTGGATTAAACACACGTGTGCGCGTGCACATACACACACACACACTTCTTTTTCAGGATGGCTGCTTTGGAATCATTAAAAGGAATGGCTTCTCTGAGAAGCAGAGCTTATGAAGTGTTTCACAAGTAACCAGATGAGAACTAATGTAAATATTAGAATGATAGAAACAATATTTATATGGCTTGCTAACGATATGATTGTCTACCAGATAAATACAAATATTCTTCTAGGAAAAGGATATTAAACTAGTAAGAAAGTTTGCTTAAAATATAACATTTTTACATGTGAAAATAAACAGATTATATAATAATAAGACTTCACTCAGACATACAAAATTTAAAAACTTCAAAGTATAAGCTTAGTAATAAGCTTCATTAAAATTAATGATCTGGTTCTAAGAAATAAGACTTTATGGAGCAATATAAAAGGTCAATTTTAATAATTGGAGAGACTCTGCATGATTCTAAATATGAAACAATATAAATATGCCAATTCTTCCCAGATTAATCTAAAAAATTGATACAATTCTCCAGTAAATTACATTGTAAATTTTATTTTGAGTCTTTTCAAAGTGACTTAATAGTTTATCAAAGATACAAAGGACACAGGTAACCAATTTTTTAAAAGTGTGACTACTAAGTTTACCTGCCTTAATAACTACTTTTTTTCTCTCTCTTTTACACATCTGGGGTTAAGAAGTTAGAAATTCTTTTGATTGAACTCCCACAGATACACATTACCTGCAGACCAAGTCAGATTATTACAGTAAAAACTCATATATTCTTTTATTAATTATTATCTTTATTTTCTCTTATTTTGGTTATTACATAGAGATTATTGAGTGCCTAGAAAGCATGTGTACCAAAACATAATACAGAAACTATGGTGTTCAGAGAAAAAATACCATAAGCCATGTAAAGGTGACCCGTTAACACACTGCTTACGGCTATGGGGGTAATAATCTTCAATGTACTCTTTCCCCTGGTTTCTTCAGCACATGCTTAAGAAATTCTGAAAAATTTTGTAACACACTGCAAGAAACACTGGACTGGAGTTTTGTATTCCCTCCCAATGACTGCCCTTACTTTGTCTTCCTGGCTTCAATCTTTCTATTACTAGAGCAGTATGAATCTTACAGTCCTCTTGAATGATGTCATCTGTCTCTTTCAAAGTTAGATTTCATTATAAGTGAGAAATAATGGCGTTGATATTTACATTAAATAATTACAGCATAAATACCTATTTGAACTACATCTCAACGTTCCTACAAAATCAAAGCATGAAACATACAGTAATATGTGTACACATGTTATCTTTTTTCTTCTAAATACCAAAGAATGAATTAAGTATCACTGGAAAGAAAGTAACACTGTAATTCATACTGAAAAAAAATCTGAATTATCAACATTTTAATGCATCATTGATCCTTCTTGACACTTTCACAATTGGCTATAGAAGGAAAATTGCCAGTGAAAGTGGCAAGATAGCAACAATTGTACATGTGAAAATAGGAACCCAGGACTCTTCAAGTCAAGAAGTCAAATGCAATTGATATGTGTGTGTGTGTGTGTGTGTGTGTAGATTGGTATTTGGGAAGATAAGTTATCCACCTCAACATCATAAGTAGGTGAAGAAAATAAACCTTGAAATTTCCAGTGTTTCTTGTAGAGAAACACTCATCCACATTCACAGTAGTTTCTTAAAATAAATTCCTAAGTAACAAAATCTATCAAAAAAATCATGTTTTTGTAGAGTAGAATCCCTTCACACTCTATCAATGGAAACATCTGCCTTTTTTATTTTTTCTTAATTTTCAGTGAAAGAGAGTGCCTGTGAGAGTGGGGGAGGGGCAGAGAGGGACAGAAGGAATCCCAAGCAGGCTCCGAGCTATCAGCGTGGAGGTTGATGGAGGGTCTGAACTCACAAACTGAGATCAGGACGTAAGCTGAAATCAACAATGGGACCCTTAAGCAACTGAAGCACCCAGGTGCCCTGAATTTTTTTTTTTAATGGAGGGTTTAATAAACCATTAGGGATTAAGTATTCATTGGAACATGGGAAGGAGAGTCAAGTCGTCAAGTTTCCATTTGTGTACATTAACTGAACCCCTGTTATGATGCCACAGGCAGTGTGACGATTGGGAAAGAAGGTATCGAAAAAGCAAAATGAAGGTCTTGGCTCCTGGAAGATTTGGAAGACTTTAAGAATGGAAGTAGAGGTCAAAGGAAATATCCATTTGGAGGATTGTTATTAAGTGGCTGCTTTGCAAAGCCTCTTCATTTCTCTTTGAAATGTGCAGTAAACTTGAGATTCCTCATCAATATTGTACAATAGGATCTATTTTTGATGGATGAGAACTGGAAAATCTTTTTTCTAGATGGGCATAGATGAGAACGATAGCTCCCATGAGTATCCACCAATGTCTTATTACATCCATAACTCAAGTTAGATCTCAAATACATCTCCTCTGCTTAATTTCATAGTTCACTATTTTAGTTCAACATTTAAAAAAATTATTTGTGTGGGTTACTAGTCTCTCTCCAAATTTAGAAATTAATGTGTATTTCTTAATATTTTTTTAAAGGTGAAACCAAGTTAACTTTGGTTGAAAAATGCCACTGATACTTGTATTTATTTCTTATAAAATTATTTTCCTGCACCTATTTGAACAATGGACATTATCACTTAATTTTTTTAAGAGCCCTTCTCTACTCTTCCCCTAAATATCTCTGAATATATTAGAGAAATTCTGTTGGCTGTACTCGTTTGTGTTTTTAAACTGCATTTGTTATTTTTTTAATTATTTGGTTTTGTCTACTTTACTAAAGGGATGTTTATCTTTTTCCTATTGACTTAAATGACTTTTTCACACATGAAGTTCATTAATACCAGTTTTCCATTATATGTACATATATACACACATCTATACAAATATCTTTAACAGTTATCAACTTTCCCCATACACTTTCTGATTTCAGTGTCTTGTTCAGAAAGTCCTTTTTTTTCCCCTCTGTGATTATCTAAATGATGCCCACTATTGTTAGGCTTTTTTTATTTTAAAATATCTAATCCATACTGACACACTTTGTATATTGGATAAAACAACACGCTATCTTTATACTCCATTCAAATAATTTTCCCAGATTTTCCATTGTTTGTATTTCTAAATCGAATTTTAAATGCCTCAAATTACACCTATGATTTTGGTTATAGTATTTAAGGTTATAGTAGACAGTTCACATTTCCCCCCAAATGATTTCAAATTTCTCTATCTTCCTATGAAGAAATAAGAGATCTGTTTATTCAATGCTTTTCTGGTGTCTGACCTGTGAGAAAGAGCCTCTTAACTGAGCTATTGTTTTCTATTCAACTTCCAGACTGAGTTTTCTAAAGCACAAATCCTGTCATGTACTTTCCCAACTTAAAACTTTTCCTTGGTTCTCCAATGAAGACAGGGTATAATTTGGTCTCTAGATCATGACTTTGGGGACTTTGCTTTTGTCTCCATCTTGATCACCCAGAATTAATTTAATAGAACTGACTGAAACATAGAAGTGAATATTCTTCATCACTGTGCAATGTCATCTGCAGAAAATGAGGAATACACAGTACTCTTGTACTGAACTCCATTCTTTGAGGTAAGAGATGACCATGTTTTTTAATCTTATATATGCATTGTTGTAATGCTTTCCCATTTCATAGAGGGTCTTCCTATGCAAAAGATAAGCCAGATGCACTCCTGTGGGTTGCTTAATATGACAAGTTTCATTCACATATCAGTAGACAACATATGTCAATATATCAGCTGAAATAGTTGTTTTCCCTTTGTCTTTTCTTTCCCACTGAGGTAAAACTAAAACAATTAGGCTGCCACTGTTTGGGAGGAGAATATACTAAATTCTGTTGTTTTGAGTGTTTTCCTTATTCCTTGGAAGGGAAAAGTCACTGGAAAGAACAAGATGAGATAGTACTTCTTTCCTTGACCTAGTGGTTCTGAAGTGTTGCTATTTATATGAACAACAAAAAATGGGTTGCTGGGAGCTATAACCTTGGCATGCCAAGTGTCTTGGGAAACATTTGGCCTGACCTAGTACTGAGACCATGCTACCCTCTCCTCTTGGGAATTCATCATGTTCTGCACAGGGATCTGGGCCAGCAACGAGATAAACATCATCTATCAGAGTGTGCAGGACCATCATTCAATTGTGACCCCATGTAATAGCAAACAATGTTGACAGTAATTAACTGAACAGACTTGGGTTTTCTCTCTAACCTGCTATTGGAATAGAATGAAATCTAACTTTGAACAGAGCAAGCCTTGAGGGTTTAGGGACAATTTGAAGAAGAGGAGTCTCAAAAGAAGGGAACTGGATTTCTTTCTAATAAGGCCTTAGGAGTTCCACTTATTAGAAAAATAAAAGAGGTGTGACTTTACATCATGAATATATGAAACATTATGTTACATTAGCAATCATTTTATTAAAATGTGTCCCCTGAATGTTTATTACTGAATCCTATGTGATATTTTTGTCTACCAACTAGTAGATTTCTATTGTCCTCTTTGGCAGACAAGGAAATGGGACTCAGAAGGTCAGGGAGCAAATGGGAAATGTAAGTAAAGAAAGTCACTGTGAAACCAAAACTTCAGCTTATTGTGCTCTAACTCTCCACTTTAATGTTATTACTTTACTTTAAACTCAGTTATTAAATGAATATCCATTTATAATGTCCACAACTTTTAGCAACACTACAAGCATTTAACAAATAGATGTTACTATCACTGAGTGCTTCCATACACTGACAACCTTGTTCTTATTACACTATATCTTTGTAAAAACATTATTTGGTATATTTACTTTAATACTATAAATCAAGACACCATGAGTTCCAATACAACTTATGTGTTCTTGCTTACAATGAATACAAACACAAACCTCATGTTCATCCTGCTGTGCTGTGATATATCCCATGTACTCTATCAGTGAATATTTTTTTAAACTTTTTAAGAATAAAGGGGGCTTGGCAAAGGTGAAACTCAAGAAGCAGCAATAAGGAAACTAATATTTCAAAGAATGTTTGGAAATTGTGCTTATTCCACTTTAATTTTTTAAATTCCTTGAGTCTGATGCCTCTGTCTTGATGTATTGAAAGTTAAATTTAAAAGAAAAGGAACTCAAAAAATAACATGTGCCAGTGACTAAAACCAGGATCACCATTTTTTAAAATTATTCTCATATAAATTCATAGCCCCGAACTAATAGAAGGTAATTCACTTATCAGGAGTCACACAACTTTTCAGTAACAAATATAGCATTTAAACTCAAAATTGACTGAATCCTAAGCCAACATTCTTTTAGCTTTGCTTTTTGTTCTGAAATAACATCAGGGAAAGTTTATGATTATGGCAAATATTCTCCTTCGTCTCTCCCCTTACAAACGGAAATTAGCCTGGTTTCAAACCAGTCCAAAGAAAGAAAAGTAGCAATGACATCACTGTCACCAGGCATCTGACTTCCCCATCATCAGGAGTTTGTTCACAATGAATGTTGATACTTGACATCCATCTGCCATAGGGAAGCCCCACATTAATAAAGAAATGAAGATCTGTTACTTGCCTGCAGGCTTAAGTGGTTAATATAGAAGCCATTATTTTATGAAGAAAGAAATGTTCTATTCAACCAGTTCATCAAATTTATCTATCTAAAGGACACTTTGTGTTGGCACCCAAGGGCAAAGTAAAATGGCTCTAGAAAAGTGTAAAAATGCCACTGCAATTTTTAAAAGATAAATCAAGCAAATAGTTCTACTACCTGTTAAATTTTAGAACTGGTTTTCAAATTGGAGGATAATTCAGAATATCTGGGATCATATAGCAAAGAAGGGAACATAACCCTCGTGCCCTTCCTTTCTATTTACCAGCATTAGAGCTTCCCACAATCACAAAGTCACTGGTGCAACCAAGAGTTTGCAAACAAAGAAAGCCCTGTGTACCTCAGCACTGGAAGTCAACACAAAATGTAAAATATTAATTCCTAAGTTGCAACCTGGCTGACCAAAGACACCTACCTATATGCTTTTTTGACCTACTTTGTTGACTACTAAATGTTGGCATATTCAATATTTTACAAATACATTTTTTGCTAGTATGTTATAAATCAAGGTTTCACAATATTAAGCTGAACTCCCAACTTATTTTTTTTTCTACTCTTCCAAATCCAACCTCAAATACAGAATCTGCTAATCGGGGAGGAGGCTAAGAGCACCACAGTAGGTTTTTCTTTGTTTTCTTTTCTTTATCTTTCTGTCTTTTTTTTTTTTTTTTTAACTCAACACCATCCTCCCATCCCTACTTTAAGGTAGCTAACCACTTCTAGGCTAGAGTGGAGAGAGTGGAGAGGGGTCAACACATTTCTATATAAGCAGTTATAATATACACTGTCAATTCTAAATTTGACAAATGCCCTGACACTGGTTCTTGCTAAGGTGAATTATTTTGAGGGTTCCTGAGTGTTCCTCTAGCCTGTGTGCAGAATGCCAGTTGCAATTCCTTGGACGGATGTTCATCAATCCCACAGATAAACCCCCATGCTCAGTCACTGACTTATCCAACAGTCTGCTTGGGCTCAGTCTACTTTAAGGTGAGACACATCTGGCTCATTCAACACCCACCTGGAGTGAAGCAAGGTTCATTATGAAGCTCACTCCCAGGTGACTTCACATCTCTTTATTCTACTATTACTACCACTAGGATTTAGCCTCACCTTTAGCATTTTTTACATAGATGTTTGAGATGCCATAACCTGCCTTCCAAATTCCACCTCTCTAAGCTGTTCTCAGAAGACTCCTTTTACCTGGCTTGGAACAGGAGGCAACTCACTGATCACTCTCTCCAATGAAATGTTCTCTACCCTCTCCATCCTTTATTAATATGAATAATCGCACCTAATACTCACTGAGTGGTTTTTCTATAGCAGGCATTAAACACACTACATAAAAGGACTCACTGAATACAATAATCTTGGGAACTCAGTATGGTCATTATATTCTGACAATGTGAAAACTGAGGCTTGCAAATTTTAATAAATTAATGAAAGCTACTGAGTTAATAAAGTAGCAGAGTGAATGATAGAATCGATAGCTATCTAACCTCAAGGTTTTGGTCAAAATCGCTTTACTATACTGCTCCTTGCCTCCCAACACCCATTGGTGATCATCTGGTAATTGCAATTATGTTATATTCTAAGAAATACAACTAATATATAATGAGATCCCACCTTTTAAGAAGACATTCTACCAAGAGCAGTGAAGATTTTTCATTTAGCCAGCATAAATTCAGACTAAGTATTATCATTATTCCCAACTCATAGCTGAAGAACTAAGGCTCAGAGAGACACAACAGTTTGCTGATATAAAGACAGTTATTAGGGGGTAGGTCTAAAGCTTGGAGCCTGGCATTCAGACTGCATAGCTCCTCAAAACTAGACTCTTTCTCTCTAGAATGATGAAATTCACTAATTTAGGACAGCAGATACAACTAGTTATTCTATCGTACCTAAGAAAATTTAAGAGTCTATTAAGATGCAGTGAATATATCAGTTTTATTTCCTGCTTTAGCTCAATTATATGAGAGCTGGTTATATAAGAAATGGAGATCTTTATTAGACTACTGAGGGCAAGGTGAAAAGTATGTATCAATGTATCTATCCATCTATCTATCTATACGTCTACATGATTAAATGGTTTAATAAGTTTTATAATAATCATTGTTGTAACACATGACATTATCCTACATCATATGGTAAAACATTATGTTGTAATATTTTATGTTATTGCAGCTAACTCTTCCAGAAAAACAGGACACTGTATTGGCGGGTGAATTAGAATTGCATTAATTGTTCAGTGAATGCCTGCATCTTGCACAATAACTGATATTAGGTCATTTAGACATATTTACTTTGTTGACATAGTAACCTTGAAAAATATAGATGTAATACAGAATATGCCCTTGTGTAGATCCTGTTGGCTGCCCACTCAACAACTATTTCCCTCCTTATTTCTTGCCAACAGAAACTGATGTGAATCAGGAACTATTAGAAAAACATTCTAGGAAGGTAGGTATGAATCATGATTGGTGTAAGATGCTAACTTCAGTTTCCTTTACCTTTTTGTCTTGCAGATAAATGCAGCCTAATTCACTAGATGAAAATAACTTTAATAATCCTGAATCATTTTGAAAAGACAAAATAAAGGTGTATATTATCATAAACTAGGTGCCAAAAGAGATATGCATAGCTACTTACTGTATACTGGAATAGGAATAGTCTCCCACTCTTATTAGTTAATTCTTGCTTTTTAATCACTTTCTTTTTGAAAAATTTTACTTTCGGTTTTGATTTTTTTGAGTGTATTGCTCATGGTTTTTTTTTCTTTCAACTCTCCTCTCTACTGACAGAATAGCTGCTAGTATTCATGTATCTCCCTTAATAATCTGGTGTCACTTATCTAAAATCATCACAATAGTTTAAACTGTAAAATAAGAATAAACAGGTTGTGAGAGAGGCTGGAACATTCTCATAGGAGTAAAGTGCATGGGTAGCTTTGGATCCTAAGAGGACTGTTTCTCTTACTTTTCTGGGTCTTACAAATGTGTTGAACCAGTGCTGTCCATAAAGCTCACCCATATTCTTTTCTCTGTTTCACACAGAACACAGAGACACATTTTAGGACTGCTTTACCTGCCCTCCTCATCAAAAGTTACACTGTAGCCAAACACATTGAAAAAAACATGCCCCAAGGCTCACAGCCACCCTATAGGCAAGAGAAAAGAAGAGAACATCGCAGCCAGTTGCAAGGGAGCAGAGGCTTGGGAAATGGGAGTCTTGTGCTCCGCAGTCCCTTCCAGCCTCTCACTAATTAACCTCTCACTAATTAGAAATGCCATTTTTAATTACCATCATTATCCTCTTTAAATGTGGTGAAAGCTAACTCTGTAAGGCTCTGGGGTTCCGTAGTGTTACAACAGCTGTAAATTACCTACGTGATTAGTATGGCCTCTCCTGATGGCCCTGGAGGCCCACTCTCCCTCGGGAGTGACAGTGTCAAACACGGAGCTCAGAATCATGGGATGGAGCACATGTTTTCAAGATCTCACTTAATAAAATGATCTGAAATGGTTAGAGGTTTGTTCTGAATCTGCCAGATTCATATGCCAGATGGTTCCCAGGTAAAGGACGGGTCTCACCTGGGACAAAGAGCAATCTGGACCTTCCTCAGAAGCTTTGTTTTGTGATGGGATGTGGATCATGCTCCTTTGTGCTGAGTACAAACCTGCATGCCTAGGGCTAAAGGTTCTCCAGGGAGGTAACAGCGGTGTGCCCTGCATTGGCACATCTGTGCCTACCTTTCCCAGCTTACCTTGCACAAATTCCCTCCCTTTCTTAATGGTCCTCTAGTTTGGGAATCTCCAAGTCCATCACCCTCAGGAAGCTTTTGCCCCCCCACTATTCTCTCAAGTGAAAAGCTCCACCTTTCCATGTTAGCCTGGTTAACTCCTACCTATTCTAATTCCATTTCAGTAACGCCTTCTACCACTGCCACAACCTGATCAGTCCCTACTGTGACTGCTTTCAACTCTAGCCATTTTTTGACCCTTACCAGGGTCACAAGTTAATACCTATTTATTTGGCTATTTGATTAATTTTTGCCTTCCTAATGTAATCATAGGCTCTATAAAGACAGAAACCAGGACCCTTGTGACCCACCATTGTTTCCCTACACACTGATGCTCTGTTTGGCATATAGGGAAGGCTTAAAACCTATTGTTTGCTGAATTACTGAATTAATACTTGGGGTACTTGCCCGATTCTGGCAGTCTTCTCTGGGGACTAGAATTTAAGGAGACAAAACTTGGCTTTCACTGGTAAGAGACTGCCTTTTTCATAGAAATGTCCTCCAAGGATTTAATTTCTCTATGATGGTTGAGAATGTTCAAAATTATTTACACTATTCTCATTTGCTTCAAATCTCAGAGTTCAAATAATTTGAGAAATCAATTTTTTTTTCTCGAGGTTGTTTATAAAGTAATGACTCAAGCATAGGGGATGGTTTCGTAGTCAGACAGATTTAGATAAAAATTGTCATCTTCTTACTGTAAACAGTTTAGTCCTTGAGATCCCAGTTTCCTCATGTGTTAAAGAGGTAAACAATATTTTAAAGTCATTTATCTCATGCGAAAAATACAGTAAACAAGTGACAATAGGTCCAACATTCAGTAAAGTGACTAATCCATAATATGTTCAGCAAATCTCATTCCTTGGAGAGAAATAAAGAAAAGATAAAAATGAATAATCTATATCAAACACTATGGTCGAGAGAATAACCACCTCCACCCATGTCTATGTCCTAATCCCTGGAAACTGTGAATATACGTGTTACATGGAAAGGTGGTAATTAGGTTGCTAATCTGCTGACATTGAAATTAAAAAAAAAAAATGGTCCTGGACTATCTGATATGCTGTAGTATCAATGGTTCTTTAAATGTGTAAGACTGTCAGAGCAATGTAATGGGAGCCATTTAAAGGGGACCAGGAGCCTAAGTAGGTAGGCATCCTCTAGAAGCTGGAAAAGACTAGAAAAAATATTTTCCTTTAGAGCTTCCAGAAAGAACACAGCCTGCAGACACCTTGGTTTTAGCCTGAGACCCATTTCATCCTTCTGATCTCCAGAACCATAGGATAATAAATTTGTGTTGCTTGCGGTATTTCCTTACAGCAGCAACAGGAAATTGATGCAATCATTGCCTCCATTAGCAGCAGCACTGCGGCCCTCCCCCCACCAAATATGCTTATAGGTGTGTCTTTATAAGTTAATATTTATAATCACATACAAATGGAAAAGCATACATATCCAAATTAAAAAAACAACAACACTTCAGTTGTAAGCAAATTGTGCTTTGTGTTACCAACAGGCTTGATGGAACTTATCTCCCCTCTGCACTGTTTCCTCAGAAAGCCAAATCCTATATAAATGCCATTAATCTGTTAATTGTGGCACTAATTTTACGATGGAATCACTTCCCCATTATCAATCTCATTTCCTCTACCAGAAGGGGCATTTTTTTTTTTTTTTTTTTTTTTTGGTTCACTACAGAGTTGAATCTCAGCTGCAGAAATGTGCCCTTCACATGGGAGAGGTCATTGACAGCAGAAGGGAGACCCCATTAGCTGGACACACCTGCTTCCAAGTGTCAGTAAATTCTGTACTTGGCTCCTAGGTGTGAAGTTATCTATGCCATCAGTGGATAAACAGACTGGAGAGAATTAAATAGAATTGATACTGGCTGGATGTCAGTCTCATATTAGAAAAGACAAACAAATAATAATAGAAGGAACTTTACACTGCTTGGCCTTATTGAATAATTTTATTCTTCCCTTGGTTACCTACATATGGAGAATTTCAGACACAATTCAAAGTTTGAAGGGCATACTGGCTGGAATACACTACATGATCAATAAATGTTTATTAAACTAACATTCCTGGAGTCTTTCATATAATAAAAACTGAATTAGGACAAAAGAAATAATGAGCACTTCCACTTCCATTTTATTTCCACATTTTCTCATATTTATGCCTTTTATTATAAAAAAGATTAAACTCAGATGTTAGGTCTTAGTTTATAAATGTAATTTGATATTTTTCTGTACCACTAACTAATGTATTAAGATATTATTTACTGCTAAACACACTTTCCTAACTAATTTTGTCTGTATAAATCAGTTTTTAAATCAAAAGTATTTTATATTTCCTGACTCCACTATAATAGCACTCAGTTTGGATGTTTTTGCATTATCAAACTGCCTCACCCAAGTCACATGATAACAATCATTAAAAGAAAAATAAAAAACAATAGAACTTCATTCACAATATCATCACTCTAATTGTTTATTTTTTCCACAATTTCTTGTTTCACATGCACATATTCCCAAAATAGTTAATGCAGTTATAACCAAGGAAGTTTGAAGTACTTACTTTCCAAGATTTTATTTTGAAAAATCTCAAACATATATAAAGAAAGCTGAGCCTGGGTGGCTCAGTTGGTTAAGCATCCAACTTCAGCTCAGGTTATGATATGATGGTTTGTGGGTTCGAGCCTGGCATTGGGCTCTGTGCTGACAGTTCAGAGCCAGGAGCCTACTTTGGATTCTGTGTCTCCCTCTCTCTCTGCCCCTCCCATGCTCGTCATACTCTGGCACGGGCGTGGTCTCTCTCTGTCTTTCTGTCTCTCTCTTTCTCTCTCAAAAATAAATAATAAACATTAAAACATTTTTTTAAGTTTAAAAATTAAAAAAATAAAGCTGAAGGAATTTTTATAGTGAACACATTCATACCTATCACATGAATTCTATTATTAATATTTTGTTATGCTTGTTTGATAACATTTATTCATCTATATAACATAGGTCCAAATCTATATCTTTATTTTTCTTTTCTCATTTTGTAGTAAGTGTTTTTCCATGTGACTTTCATTTCTTCTTAACTATCATTTCTAGTGTTAGGATAGCAATGGCTCTTTTTTTATAAGCAAAGTGAAGTTTTACTTTAAAATGGTATAATAAATGATGTATTAAATTTAGAAACGATTACATTTATGAAAAAAATTTACTTTCCAATTATACTTAATAAACACTCACTGAAAACCAATTTGTGCCAGTCATTATTAGGTACTATGACTATTAAGATGAATAAAACACCTTTTTTTTTTGCATAAGGAGTTCACTACTGGTAGGAGACATCACCATTTAATTATTTTGTGCAATGCAATAGGATAATCACAACAGTAAAGGTATGTGCAAAGTTCAGATATACTACAGAAGAGGAAATAACTAAATTTGTCTAGTCTGACTAGAGAAGACTTCATAGAGAATTTTGTATCTTAATTTTGAAGAATGCAACTACAAAGACGTTTGGTTCTCTACTCAAAGAGCAATCTACAGGGTGCACTCCACCCTATGTTTTTTGTTTTTTTGTTTGTTTGTTTGTTTGTTTGTTTAAAGAACTACTGATGATTAAATTAGCCATAGTCGAGTTCTTCAGGAGAGGCAGTTCCATCCATAGTCCTAGCTTCAGTTGGTGAATTAGAATTTGTCTAAGCCAATCAGGATGGAGTCATTTCCATCATCAATGACAGATTTAGATTTCACATGTAACATGATTCTGGATAATGACAAAGGATTGAGAAGTAGCTAAGGGGAAGTAGCTAACTTCACCCTTCTGGGAAAGGTTTCCTTACTCTTTACTTACTTACTTACTCTTTAAAATGTGGCATTAAGTAAGGAATAGTTCTTCATTTGTGACATGGCACTTGGAACTGAGACTTTCGTCTTGGGATCTTAAAAACAAACAAACAAACAAAAACAAAAACAAAAACAAAAAAACCCCTTTGCTATCCTTAATACATTATTCCCAAGTAAAGGAGTAGGAACCTGAGTTCTTGATGATATCCACTGAGTCAATACAGTTTAACCAACTCTGGATCCTAATTACTTTCATACTTCTTTATTATATAAAATAATATATCTCTTTGTTGTTCAATACATTTATAGTTGGACTATTTTTACACTTACTTAAAACAACTGTATTTGTTTAATGTGCAGAGAAGAAGTTGGGTGGTGGAATCCTAGGCAGAAGGATACTTGAAACAAAAATATGAAGACCTGTTTGTAGAAATGTCAAGTGACACTGAGTGTTTAGTTTATAAAATAAAAAGGGGGTTGAGAGAAGACGGTGAGCAGCTTGAGCGAGAGAATAGTCATACCAGGGCATAAGACGGTAAAACTTGTTTTCACATTTATATGATCAAAGGTAAAGTACATGTGGCTTGGGGCTTTTGAAATAGCCTACTATCTTGAAAATGACACAATTATTGCCCTCATGATTTTTCGTTAGCCTGAAATTTTCAGTGTTATTATAGCTTTGGTACCAGATCATAAAATTTTAAATTAGAGACTCAGTAATTTCTTCTTCAAAGAAGTGTACTTTCTTATCATATTAGGCTTACAAAATCTGCATAAACTCTAGTGTGTGTGTGTGTGTGTGTGTGTGTGTGTGTGTGTGTGTGTGTGTATGTGTGTGTGTTTGTATATATTCCATCAGGGTGACATGATCATTGAGTACTATTTTTCCCAGAAAAATACTAATGGCTAATTGAGACCAACATTCCATAATGCAAATATCACCACAAAGAGGTAAGAGTAGGTCATGAATCAAGTCCCAGGCCTTCTACTTATTTGTATGATTTTATTCAAGTTTCTTGAACTTTCTGTATTTTATTTCTCCGGCTGATAAAGTGAGGGAAGAAAAACTCACTTGTAAAAAAAAAGTTTGTGGAAAAAAGGGCAAACACAAGTTAGGTAGCATAATCCATTACTTCCTTTTTTTTTTCTTAATAAAAATTATTAATCCATGGGATGACAACCAGAGTAAAGCCATTGCCTTTGGGAAGAAAATATAAATAAAAATAAAAACTGAAGCCAGTAGCCTGAATATAATAAACAATGGATTTTGCCTGGTTGAGGTTAAATACTCCTGTCCTTCAATAATGGTAAACATTATGAAATTCATGTCTAATGCTAGACTTTGAGACATTGGGCAGCTCAGGAATCACAGTCTGACCAAAAATGATACATAACTGGCACCAACATGGACAGATCTGAGTTGGAACTCAGAATATAATTTTTAGAAGCAAAATAATGTGGTTTACCTAACAAACTTCTACCTCAGTTATGACCTGTGGAAAACATAACATGAGTCTATGGATTTTTACATATGAATATATACAGACAGATCTCTGAGTTGGCAGGGCAGACCTTGAAATTCAATTCTTTCCTCATTCTCCATTCAAATGTCATGCCTCATGGATGTTGGTGAGTAAGTTGAGTGAGCAGGTTGGAGAAGACCAATCGTACTAAGCAGAGTGGGGCATTTTCTTTGTCCTCTCCTAGAATCTTTCCTTTATTAAGAAGAATCCTATTTTGATCCTCATTGTTTCATATGAAGAAATAAAATGTAGAATGTTCAGGTGACTTGACTATGGTAATACAATTAAGTAGTTACTGCCAAGAGATCATTGTAATGGGTACAGATGAAAGAAAAGGAGAGAGAGAAATGCCATCTGAATAAATGACGTAAGTGCCTTTGTGGAGTTGCCTTGAAGACACAGTCTATACCCAGCTGACCAGATTCTGAATGCGCTACTTATGCAAAGGAAGAAAATACATGCACAATCCAAAACATATTCTGTAAGTCCAGCTCCAGGAGGATGATGGGAATGAAGTGTCTCCCTCAGTACAAAAGTGTTGCAGCAATGGCTAATTGCACAGTTACTAGCTTGGATCCAAATGTAGAATTAACTAGGGTGGGTATATTCACAGAATCCCTTAGGACAAGAGACAGTTTAAAGACAGTGGACATTTTTGGTACTGATGATTGGAGGAATGTTGAAGAAATGCAGGATACGAGGGAAATCTGGTACCCTCTTAGTGACTCTCCATTTGTTGTAATATATACACCACTACCCCACAGGAATCAGCACCACCCTGATATGCTCTCTGTTGGCAAGAAACTTGAAGGTACTCACTGAATAGGATAATTCATTCTCCCTCTCTCTCTCTCTCACTCACCATTCACTCTCTCACTCTCTCTTTCTCTCTTGTCAATTACAAATAAAAAGCTCTGTTCAAAAGCAACAGAAAGCAACTCCTATTTCCACTTTAAGTAGCTTTGCTAAATACCTCTTGGGATGAGATTGTCTGATCCAATAGACAAACTGCTGTGTTTCTCAATCTTTGGGTAAATACTCTCTCTACTCAACTTGACATATCAACCTGGCTTCAAGCATTTCAAATGTCTGTGAGCATAATAAGAAAGATGTGTATGTGTGTGTTTGTGTCTGTGTGAATATGTGGGCGGGGGTGGGGGGGCCTATTTCTCACTGTCCACATAGTATTTCCACAGGTACATCTTGTCATAATCCAAACAGTTAGGAAAAAAAAGTTCCTACATTCTCTGATAGATGTAGTAAACATAAGAAGATCACCACTTTTTATCGGATACTTTTGTATGGAAATAGCATTTTCCTTAAGAATCAGTTCCTATGTTTGCATTCTGCCTGAATGCTTGTCACTATTTCTTAAAGCAACTAAATCCCCAACCATACTGTCTGTAGAAATATGTTTATTGTTATTCAATGCTCTGCCTTTTTCCACAAAGGATTTGAGGTGGCCTTTGGGTTATTTAAAAAAGGAAAATAATTCAACACCAGGTGAATTACTGTCTTTCTGAAAGATTTCAAAGTTATTTTATTATCTAAATCTTCAACAATATTTGCTTCAAAAGAACTTTCTTAAATGCCTACAATGTGCCATACATGGTGCTAGATAGTAATAATGCTAAATAAATATTAAGGGTCTTAGTACCAGTTACGAAGTTAAATACTATTTATTACATTGAATACTCGTGAAAATGTTTAAGCTGAAAGCATTTACTCCATTTTCCAAAGGAGAGTAATCCCCACAACAGACATTTGAAGCAAGTACATTAATCTCTATTTTGCAAACAGGCAAACTTGTTTGCCTCGGGTCAAATAAATAATAAAATCGAATGTGGACTCGGGTTTTATGAGCCAGAGCCCACACTCTAAAATAATATGCAATAAAGCCTAATAAGATGCCCTTGCCAGGCATTCTCAAAACAGTTTGAGGAAACACTTTTGGTATTCACAATGCTCATAGGGACCTTTAAGGATAAACAGTAACCATGAATGAGGCAAAGTTCCAACAGTCAAAATATCCACAGGCAAACAGGATACACATGGTGCTCAACAATTATTCAAATCAATGAAGGTGTGATGGAAGTAACTTATCCACTCGGAGGATGGTGTGTCATAGATACAGAACCTCTACTCTCGTTTTACTTCTTTTAAGAATGTTTTATGCAACATGAGTTTCAACAGGAGAATGTCTTAGGTCAGTTCCCTAGGAGCAAATCCTGAGATGGAGATTTCTGATGAAGAGATTTACTGAGGCAATAGTCTCAGCAAAATCCTAAGCAGAGAGGCGACTGGAAAAACAGGAAAGGGGCAGGGGACAGAGCAAAGCAAAGATGTGGTTTTACCTGGAGTCTCAGCCTGATGTCACAGGAAGCCCTGGAGTGCGAAGGGCACCACAACTTGGGCAAGAAAGTAGGACTTCTGCAGCCCCCTGTATCAGCTAGCCACTGACTATAGGTATAACTGGTGATATTCAGATCAATGTTTAATAACTGGCTCTCAAGCAAAGAGCCCTGATTTGTAGACTTTGATGTTTTCATGACACAGATATTCCCCTATGACTAATCTCAAGCTACCAACGCTTGATACCACTGGATGCTGAATTGGGAACAGCACAAGTGGCTCTCACAACTAGTACAAGCTGGACCCAGCACACTGGGCGTAAGTTCCTAGGCATTTCTGGGAAAGGAGCCTTCTCGAAGCATGAAACTGTGAGTATTTGTAGGCAACACTCCCAGAATCTGGGGGATGGGGCATGAGACTACTATAGAAGATCAGGAAGAACGCCAACAATGTTTACAATAGGCATTAACAGTTGTAATTGCTAAAATGGCTTTCTTCACAAATATGTTTGTGGAATGTGCCATTAAATAAAGATAAATTTATTTCTCTAATGGAGAGCACCTCAGGGCCTTTATTATACTATGATTTGATGTGGCATTTCAAGAGGATGGCATGTTTACAGGGTTTTGAAACAAGTGTATTTGAATTATTTTTGATCCATTTTACCTATGATGTCTATTGTTTTGTAAACACGCACACACACACACACACACACACACACACACACACACATACACAGTTTTAAAAGAGTGACTGTTTCTTGGAAAGGCTGCATCAGAATCACCTAGTTCCCTAGGCTCCATTCTAAAAATGTGGAATCAGAATCACTGAGGCATTAGCCTAGAAATCTATATACTTTACAAGCATATAGATTGTGGTACATATGATTCTGGTACACAGTAAAGTACACACTTCATATGTGTGAGATATGTTTTTTTTTTTTTTTAATCTCAAAGCAAACTCTGACTCATCATAAACTGTATACCCTCTGTTGAATGGCTTTTACTAAGTTGTGGTTTGGTATCCTATAATGCACTTCCAGCAGCGATATGAATGAGTTCTAGAAAATCTGCTTCAGAATTTACTGGAGGGTCGTTGCCAAACACATTAACCTGTATACCACTCTGTACACTCCCTGAAGAAGCATTACTTGAGAAAAAATGTTGTGATAATTGGCACAAAGAGTTTTGCTCTTCTGATACAAATTATAGGTTCCTAACACAATTGGGGGAAAAAATGTTTTCCTGTGATATTGATTACTAGGAAGCTTGGGAACAAATTCTGGGTTACATCTAGCAGCTCAACAAATTGCCATGGCCAGCCCACATATTAGCATTTTAACCTTCCTTACCTCAGCAGTAATGGTAAAAACAACAAATAACATGTGTCAAACTTACACTAAGTTACTACGCTCTGTGTAAGTCATATTAAATACAATAACTCAATTAATCTTCTAATACTTTTTAAAGTACATGGTCTGGCTCACATTTTACTAATGAGGAAACTGAAGCTTAAAGAAGTTAGAAGAGTTACCCAGATTATAAAGTTAGCAAGAAGTAAAAGAGGGATTTGAACCCAGAAAGTTCAATTTAGAGATAGCCCTTGCTTTGTTTCCTCCCTCTTATAGTGATATAAACTTTTTTTAAGGAAATTATAATATTTTGGTAAGCAACAATGTTTTGTGAAAAAAGATATAGTAAAGAAAAAATGTACGGAGAAAAGCAAACTATTAAATAAATAAATGTATTTGAATATTGAGGTAATTATTTGAATATTTGGGTATCTACAACACAGGCAACAAGAATTAAGTTTTATTGTTTTCTTATTCTATTAAGTTTGTGTTTTGGATGGAATATCAATACTCTCAATTTTAAAGTTCAATTCAATAAATATTCCACCCTGTTTCTTTGAAATAATGATATAATTAGTAATCATAGTTTTCTGTCATCATTTAATTGATATTTATATTTCAGCTAGATTGCTAAGTCTTTCATAAGATATATATGCAGTGTCCATTATGTACTTTCAAAATGGTAAATTCAAAATTTAATACATTTTAATTAGTCATCCATTCTCTCTGCAGAGACAAGAGTAATAACTTCTTAGAATTTTACCTTATAAGGTTGAAGGAGTTCAGTTAGTTTACCAAGATCATGAGTATGAAAGTCAGAACTGAAAATTAACGCAGAGTGTTTTTATACACCAAAACTCATGATTTCATACCTCACCATATGCCCTGAAATATATTTTTAAAATAAAAAAAAAAGCTAAGGATCCATGATTCTTCACTTTCACAAAATTCTAAAAATCTAGAACCTAAGATGTGGGGGGGGGGGGGACACTAAAGTCAATAGAATCAGTTGTAGACTGAAATGAAGATTTTGAAGAGAAATATTCAAGGGAAGATCTAAGGAACAACAATTAACTAAAAACTACAATCAATACAGTCCACACAATCAGACACGACTTCCCTCTATTTCTTCATTGGTCATTTCCATTTGTTTGACCCCATGCCCTCAACTGTAATAAGCTGAGTGGCACATGCAGAATAAAAAGTGAAGAAAATGTTAAGTTCTCTAAATCTTCAGGGACATAATAATTACCGCAAATTTTATTTGGTTGTTTGAGATGATAATTATTATAATTTATGATAAGACATTCAGCAAATCACTTGCTGATTGGGATAGCTAAAGAAAAATAACGGCATTTTTGACAAAACAATTTTTATTCAATCAGAACAAATACCTGTTTTTAAAAAAAGAACAAAAAAAAAGATAATAATTCGGGCACCTGGGTGGCTCAGCTGGTCAAGCATCTGACTCTTAGTTTTGGCTCAGGTCATGATCTCACAGTGTGTGAATTCAAATTCCATGTCAGGCTCCACACTTAGTGGATTCTCAAACTCTCCCTCTCTCTCTGTCCCTTCCCTGCTCTGTCACTTTTTCAAAATAAATAAATAAAATTTAATAAAGTAAAATCTTAAAAAAGGATCATTTAAAATGGATATTTAGAGTGAGGGCAAAAAGTGTAGCAATAATTTTTTTCAGAGTGTCCACTTGTAGTTGGGGACCTAGCCAATTCCTTGTTCAGGAATGCCCTTCCTCATTATGTTAAACCTTCTGGATTCTGCTCTAGTAGACATTTACTGTTTGGCCATATATAGTATTTATTCACTCTGAATTTCTTCATGTATCTCCCTCTCCACTTCTGAGTTCCCATGGTTGACAAGGAGCAAACTCCAACTTAGGTTCAAAGGACGAGAAAGTAATTAGTTTTGGGGTGCTTGAGTGGCTCTGTCAGTTGAGCGTCCAACTTCAGCTCAGGTCATGATCTCACAGTTTGCAAGATCGAGCCCTGCGTCAGGGTCTGTGCTGACAGCTCACAGCTCAGAGCCTGCTTCAGATTCTATGCCTCCCTCTCTCTCTGCCCCCCCACTCTCTTTCTCTCCTTCTCTCAAAAATAAATAAACATTAAAATATTAAAATAAAAAAGAAAGTAATCAGTTTTGTCCAACCAGATCATCACATTTCCCTGGCTACATCAATTAGGTCAGGTATGGGCATAAAGTCAGATTAGCATCAATGCACCCATATTAAGAAGAAAGTTCTTATTTTTTCTAGAACTAATGGAATCCTAGATATAAACCTAAAGCTCTTTGCAACCAACTCTTGAAAGTTGGCAAAAAGGCCAACACAGGAGAAAGCAGAAATAAGGGATCCATGGAGAAGTATAATCCCCATTAATATCACTGGGTATTGAGATAAATTATGTCTGAATGTGCCCTTGGATAATCACTCATTTTTATTTTAATTGTGCAATGTCAATCTAAGTAGGTGATCCCACACAACTACAATTATTTCATTCCATAAATATTTATTTAGCAAGTGTTATTTGTAAAGCAGTATAACAGGCATTGTGAGGACCATTTAGAAAAATCACAAGTAGTCGCTTCCTTTGAGGGATAATAACTAAAATGACTACAAAGGGAGCATAATTTTGAAAAACTAACAGTTATCACTATAAAGTATCATGGAAGAAAAATTTTAAAAACGAGCTAAAATATGACTGGAAATAAAGAAAATCTTTGAGAAGAATATAGCACTTGACTTGGGATTACATGGATGGGTACTATTTTAACACATGGAAATGTAAGAGAAATTGAGATTACTCCCTGTTGAAGGAATGTTGTTAAATTAACCATGAGGGCTCTAAGAGTGGGATAACGGCAATTATTCTGATGTTAATGAGCATAGTATCCATCAGGAAGATGGTTACAGAATGAAAACAGAAAGGCAGCCTAGAATTACACAGAGGCTTACTCTTACATACAAGGGATTTAGCCATAATTTAGTACATGAGAGCAAACATTTTTAAGTTACTTCAAATGTGAAGGTCAGCTTCATTATATACTTTGGGATAATAGTTCTCAAAATTTAATGGGCACTAGAGCAACCAGATACACCTGTGAAACATGCAGATTTTCAGACCACCCTCCCTACATATTCTGATTCATTAAGTTTTGGGTAGAGCGTATTAATATATATTATTAAAGCACACTCTAAGTAGGATAATCTTCAGTGAACCATTAATGTCCTAAACCAGGAACATTAAAAGAGTGCCTGACAGTGCTACTTGTAAGTCCTTTATGGCAACAGGCATACATTGGAATAATCTCCAGTAACTCAAGATGGGCTGTATCTTGGTTCGATTTCCTCTACAAGAAAAGCCTGAGACAGGACTTGCGGCCAGTTTACTGGGAGGAGCAACACTGATGGAGCAGATGGAGTCAGGGATGGAAGAGAAAATGTTGTTGAGCTGATTCATGCTGTGGGCAGATTAATCCCACTGGGAATCTCTAATTTTGCTATTTTAGAAAAACAATTGTGGCAGATGTTTCACAGAATTTATAAGTGGTACCATTTTGAAGACAATTATGAATTGCAATATTTCTAGCAAGAGGTTTTGAGGAAATCATTAATTCATTAATAAGAAAATCATTAACTCAAAAGGAGAAGACGGTTGCAACGGGAGGACACGTTTCACATTTAGATGGAATGGCTTAGATGTGACAATTGGTACAAAGATACAAGTCCGGAATTCTGCAGAAGGGATGAGGGTGAAGACGTGAATATGGTAATCATCTATACGGGCATGACAGAGGAAGCCTAGAGACTAATAAAATCACTCAGAACCAAATAGGACAGAAATCTGGACAAAGGAAACTAGCAATGAAGAAAAAGAGACATGAGGACACATCTGTCATTCTAACTTCCTTTGGAGGACAGGTATTTGAGAGTCTAGTTAGCTTTGTATTTTTGACCAGACATTGGGAGAATCTCCACTAATTAAAAGTTCTAGAAGATATAGTGTCTTGCTTCTTAGGTGAGGCAGAAATCACGATTTGTAAACAATGTAAAGAAACAGCCTCAAGAGAGGGTTTGGTCAGCGTGTTTTCCCAGTTAATTGTGGCTTTCTGGGACAGTGTTCTACTGACAGAGGGAGCAAATCTGGTGAAGCCCAAATAGCAAGAGGAGGTATGGGTCAGTAATTCTAGCAGCTCAATGTTGGATTATGGTATAAAGGCCACTTACACAAGGAAAAATGGCAGGGGCTTCGCCTTTAATGGTAGTATGTGCAAAAGCTAAGACATAGACAAAAATCACCATGTGAATGTTGTATAAGATGTTGGATTCATCAGTGACCTTTAAGTATGCATGTGGGGATCTAAAATGACATAAAAAGTCTTCTAGATAACCAAAAATCACTACTGTTTGGCCAAGGAGAGAAATATAGGCTAGTGAGTCTATTTCTAAAGCCAATAACAGGGACAAAGAATAACAATTTCATTTTTTTTTTAATAACTCAGGTTTTGACCCGGGACTTCGTTATTACTGATCAAACAGGGATCATAAAGGCATACCCATGACTTACAGATGCCTTACATAAAATCAACAAACCGGTGAGCAAAATACCACAGAGATTTTACAGACAACACTTTCCAAGTGTCCTGGAATAAAGAGGGTGGCAACTAGAGCTATTAACCTCATGTTCCACTCTCCAACCAGAACCTGATACCAAGTTGGATTCAAGCAGGTGGGGAACCATTCCTAGTCAGAATGTGAACAGTCTTGACTTGAATTTCTGGAGAATGTCTTATGGGTTAAAACATTACGTGAATAGGGCGCCTGGGTGGCTCAGTTGGCTGAGCACCTGACTCATAATTTTGGCTGAGCACCTGACTCATAATTTTGGCTCAGGTCATGATCTTGTGGAGCTTGGTTGAGGTTCCTGGTTTCAAGCACCATAGTCACTCTCAGGTTCCACATCTAAGGCTGTTTGGGATTCTTTCTCTCTCCTTCTCTCTCTGACCCTCCCCTGCTCACTTGCACACTTGCTCGCCTGCTCTCTTCCTCTCAAAATAAATAAATAAACTTAAAAGAGAGAGAGAGAGAGAGAGCATGATATGAGCAATGCTTGAGCTCGTAGTCTGGCAATTAAAATATACCTTGACTTATGATAGGGTTATGTCCTGATAAACCCATCATTAGCTGAAAATATCAAAAACTGAAAATGCATTGAGTGCCTAGGTGGCTCAGTCAGCTAAGCCTCTGATCTCACCTCAGGTCATGATCTCACAGTTCACATGTTTGAGCCCCATGTCAGGTTCTGTGCTGAGAGCTCAGAGCCTGGAACCTGCTTCAGATTCTGTGTCTCCCTCTCCCTCTGCTCCTACACTGCTTGTGTCCTCTCTCTCTCTCTCTCTCTCTCTCAAAAGTAAACAAATAACAAAAAAAGAAAAAAGAAAATGCATTTTAACTTACTGAACATCATAGCTTAGCATAGCCTACCTAAAAGGTGCTCAGACACTAGCATTAGCCTACAGTTGGGCAAAATCATCTCACACAAAGCCTATTTACAAAATGTTGAACATCTCATGTATTTATTGAATACCAATCTGAAAGTGAGAAACAATGGTTGTATGAGTATGGAACAGCTTTCAGTAATCAGCTATTTATCCTTGTGACCACATGGCTGACTGGGAGCTGTGCGTAGCTGCTGCTTCCCAGCATCACGAGAGAGTATCTAGCACAATTGGCTGACCCCAGAAAATATAAAATTGCAAAGTACAGTTTCTCCTGATGCATATTGCTTTCACACCATCATAAAGCTGAAAAGTCCTAAGTGGAGCCATCGTAAGTCGGGGCCCATCTATAGACGTGTGTTTTGAACAAGTATTTAATGTTCTGAGCTTCAGTTTCCCTTTTTTAGAAGAGGTGATAATAATACTACCTATATTGCAGAGTTATAGCAAGGCATTCTTAACAACGTTCATGTAAAGCACCTGCATTGCTTGGGTCATAATTCTCACCACAGAATACAGATTCAATAATGTACAACAGTCTCATTACTGGTATCCAGACATCTTTATAACATAGGAATGTGATACAAAATTATTATCATTGTGCACTTCAAGCACAAAATCAAAGTTGTCACAATAGCTATTAACTGACTTGTGTGATGACACGTGAGATGATTAAAAAAAACAATGGGAGCAAAAGGGAAGAAAATACAAAGTAAGTTGGAGGAGGAAGGAAAGAATGAAATATATTTGGGTGAGGAAATGAATCTTTACTTGGGTCACCTGCACAGAATGAGCGCACCTAGGGTATGGGGCTTGAGGTCACTGAGCATGCTACTGTGTACCTGCGATGGCACAACCTGATGGGGGGAATTCAGAAGTTGGAAAGGTGATGTCCTGGCCCAAGGATACTGGGAACCCAGCACACACATAGCTGCCAGGCTACACAGCATGATGGTTGTTAGATTGTAATTCTATTTGATGAAGTAGGTTAATACTACCTTCGGTTTGAATAAGAGAACGAGAACAAAGCTTGTTATTCACTTTATGGAAGATATTTGCCTTGAAAATTAGAAATAGGAGGTTGCTGTGGGTTGAATAGCATTCTTTCAAAAATTCATGACCACCCGAAACTCAAAATGAGACCTTACTTGGAACTAGGGTCTTTTGCAGATGTAATTAGTTAAGGTGAGGTCATACGCAAGCAGGCTGGGCCCTAAATCCAATCACTAGTGTTGTTTTAAAAAGTAGGGGTGCCTGGGTGGGTCAGTTGGTTAAGTGTCCAACTCTCGATTTCAGCTCAGGTCATGATTTACCGTGCATGAGATTGAGCCCTGAACCAGGCTCTGTGCAGGGCGCGGAGCATGTTTAAGATTCTCTCTCTCCCTCTTCTTCTGCTTCTCCCCATCCGGCTAATGTTTGTGTTTTTCCTACCTCTATCTCTCTTTCTAAAAAAAAAAAAAGAAAAAAAAGAAAAGGATGGACACACACAGAGATACAGACATAAAAGGATTAGAGTGATTCCTCTTTCTACAATCCAAGGAAGACAGGATTGCCAGGAGTCACCAAAAAATAGGAAGACACAAGAAAAGATGATTCCTCCCTAGAGCCTTCACAGGAAGCGCGACCTTGCCAGTACATTGATTTTGATTTTCTAGCCTCCATAGCTGTGAGAGAATACATTTCTGTTGTTTTAAGCCACAGCAAGTTTGTGGAAGTTTGGTTTTTTTTTTTCTTTTTCTTTTTTGGCAGCCCCAGGAAAATAAAAGAAAGGCTAAGAACTTTTTTTTTTATATTATAGACGGTGGGGAAATATGTGTGTTTGTGTGTGTGTGTGTGTGTGTGTGTACACACACATAATCTCTACAGCAAAATATTTGTCCAAGAAATATAAACAGAAAGTATGAAATACAATTTTATCATACAGACACAGCTACCCAAAATATTTTGATCTATATCATCCCAAATGGTTTCTATGCATATATTTATCAAAATACAGGGTTTAAAAACTGATCTGTGTTGCTTCTTATCCATCCATTTGATCTTATTTCATGTTTGTACATTGGTAAATATTTTTGAGGTGTTCTTAGTGCTTAGAAATTAACTCTCTTTGCTTTCCTGCACTCTTTGCATTCATTTAGCAATTTCTTCTGGTAATTACATGTTAAATCACTTAATCATAAGGTAGCCTTGTGAATTTGATATTATTTTCATTTTAAATATAAAGAAAACAAAATCCAGAAAGAATGAATGACAGGCTCCACATCAGTCATCTAATTCTTGATCAAGGAGGACTAGATTCTAGCTATCTGTCTTGGCAGTCTTTCAAAATCCTGGAAAGGAATCTTTCTGTGATTATACTAACCTGATATACAGTTTGGAATAATGGCTCTGAAGGAATGTGGAAGAAAGTATACTAGCTCAAATTCTAAAAATCTTATTAAACAAATTACAATTATTTGAATAATATTTGTTGAACAAATAGGCAAGTTAAAACCTTTTCTCCTTTATTGTCCATACTGCAAAGTTCTGAACATGACACTGTGAATGTTTGAATCCATTGAGTCCTAATTATATTAGAAGTTTATCTTCTACTTTGTCAGAACTTGGTTTTGTTGATCATGTTCTTTGTATGCTGGTCCCAAGTGTGGCTAGGGGAACAGAACTGTAATGAAGTATGATTTGCCCTTGTTTCCTCTCTATTGTAATTCTCTCTGAACAACTATAGTTGATGATACAACTTTCGAAACATGTAATTTTATACTGCTACAGAATGGTTTATGATGATTTTCTGTCTTATTCCTTCTCCTGTAGTGGATAAAATGCACAACTCTGTGTGTTTCTGAAGTCATTTGGATATTGTAGTCTTCTATTTCTTCATCAAATATCCTGCCCATCATCCAAGTAGCCACAATTTAAGGATGAGTTTTGTGTGACATAACAGAAAATAATTCATATTGGCTTAGTAAAAGAGAAGGTTATTGTATTTTTTCTTCTGGTAATACGAGTTGTGAAATTAAGTAGTTGTTGTTGATTCGATGGCCAAAGGCCATCACCTTGTGACTACCTGAGAGAGACCATCATGTCTATGTTATCACACCCAAGAAGGACAAAGATGTGAACAAAAAAGGTATATGTCAAATGAGTGTGCTCCTTTAAAAAACTGTTTTAACTCCTTCCTTGCACCACACACTTGCTAGATGTATGTCAAATAATTCACCTTAGCTGAAAGGAAACCTGGGGAACTTCCCAGCTAGGGACTTTGCTTCCCTAAGCAAAATCTGGGTTCAGTTAATACAGATGAAAGGGAAACTAGACACTGGGTAGGCAGCTCACAATTTCTT
Organism: Leopardus geoffroyi; assembly: GCF_018350155.1. Classification (NCBI taxonomy): domain Eukaryota; kingdom Metazoa; phylum Chordata; class Mammalia; order Carnivora; family Felidae; genus Leopardus; species Leopardus geoffroyi. The sequence goes on along the minus strand of NC_059335.1, from coordinate 37,640,653 downwards.
CATCACAGTTCATCATGCAGATACGTATTGAGCATGCCATTGTGCAGAACCAAAGGGCTGTGTATGAAGGGAATTTCTGAGCTCCCTGATGCTCTAATCCTGGATTTGTATCCAAATTCAGAAAATAGACTGGGATAATAGGATGTCTTCAATTGTTTCCTGCTATATATATTTGAAATGTGAACTACCCAGTTTGAGATAATTTTTGAGGATGGTCCTGCTTATTTCATCAGATCTTCCGATACTGAAAGAATGCTATTAATCATATTATTTTTAAATTGTTACATTAGCAAAATACCTAATGGGTTGTATGGTAGATTCATTAGCAAGCTCCACTTTTTATTGATTATCTTTCAGAATCTAGCCATGCCAGTGCAACTGACTAATAGGTATTACGTGGCTGGAGACAAATGGAAAACAATGCACCCAGGTGCCCATTCAATATAATTACTGACCATTCATATATCATTGACTAAGAAAATTTTGGCGTCTATACATGTTGTATCTTTTAATACCCTTATTTTACATATGAAGAAACTGAGGCACAGCAGAGGAGTGACACTGTTAAAATCAAATAACCCATCTGTAGCATAAATAGGAATACAGTAATTTCCATTCTCTTAAACCTGGCCTATTTCTACCATGTTTAAAACCAATTACCTTATCTTTAAGTCATGTTCTCCTTTTCTGTAGTTACTTCATTCGTGATATCATCATCATGTCCTCAGTTGGGAAACTATGGACTAATACTCTTAAAGACCATAAATTTTCAGACATCAATTACAAAAAAATTCTAACATAATTTCAAACTTAACAGGTGATAAATTTGGTGTACGTTTTAAAATAGTTTTTTTTAAGCTATGCAATGTTAAAATTTTTATCTATGCAGATAACACTTGACAGATTTACTATTACTGTATGTGTGTACTTTTCTTGAAAAAGGGGAGTTTTTAAAATGTTTATATATTTTGAGAGAGAGAATGTACACACAAGTCAGAGAGAGGCAAAAAGAAAGGTAGAGGGAGAATTCCAAGCATGTTCTGCGCTGTCAGCATGGATTCTGATGAGGGGCTCAATCCTGCGAACCATGAGATAATGACCTGAGCCTAAATTGAGACTCGGACACTTAACCAACTAGGCCACCCGGGTGACCCACAAAAAAGGAATTTTTAAGGTAGAAATTTAGGATTATCGCACTTATTCCACTTCCAACCCTACCCACAGTACAAATGATACACTTACACTCCTGTCCCTAAATGTGGAGGTCTCAATATGTAACAGAGTACTCAAGGGAATGAATTTGTATTATCTAGAGAAAGCTATCAAATATTTAAATTTGTTTCTAATATGATAAAAACCATAACATTTAATTTAATCAAAAGAAAATTACTCAAAAAAGATCAGAAGTCTGCATACAACAAAATGGTCAGTAAAATCAGATGTGTTAAACACATTTAAAACCTATTGGGGCGCTTGGGTGGCGCAGTCGGTTAAGCGTCCGACTTCAGCCAGGTCACGATCTTGCGGTCCGTGAGTTCGAGCCCCGCGTCAGGCTCTGGGCTGATGGCTCAGAGCCTGGAGCCTGTTTCCGATTCTGTGTCTCCCTCTCTCTCTGCCCCTCCCCCGTTCATGCTCTGTCTCTCTCTGTCCCAAAAATAGATAAACGTTGAAAAAAAAAACTATTAAATTGTACAATTATAAACAATGTTTCAATCTAGGTTGAACGAACTCTAGGTTATATAGAAAAAATTCACTCGTTATTTGTCAAATAGTAGGCAAGAATTACTAAAAAGCAAAAACAGGCACATAAAATGCCTCATCATTTGAGTATTAAATCTTTCTGACTTCAAACTTCCTTTAAAATAGATTTATCAAAAGCAAATGCCTTGATTTCAGGGTTGGCTAAGAATAAAATAGGTTTTTAAAATCTGTCACCATAGTTTTTTGTCACAGTGACAGAGTCCAGTTAATTGTGTTTCTGGAGCTTATTTTCTTTTTTTTCCTGAGAACAATACACACTCATATCTAAATAACTCAAATCAGTATACAACTTGAAATTATTTAATCTTTCTTTATAATAACATATCTATATATGTCATATTTCATGTAATTTTACATGCAAGTTATATTCTGTAAATGCATGAAGAATGATGAGGGATATAAATTCTAAAAGAATGTTTCAATAAGCATATTTGGATTTTGATGTTTAATGAACAGGAAAATACACTTTAAGCATGCGTCACTCTCAATGAATCTCTCAAAACATAGTATTGAGGTTTTAAAATCAGGATTATAGATCACTGGCACAGATATCAATTATCTTTTATCGGTTAATGCTAATTAGTATAAAGATGATCTACTTCAAGTAGTCATTTGATTTGCTATCCAGTACTGTAGAAAAGAACTCCTTCACTATTTGTGGGATACACTCAAAAATGCATTTTCAAACTAGTATGGAACACTTTTTTTTCAATTTTAGAAATGTCTATTCAAGTTGTTCGATAAATTTAAAAATATGATTTAGATGAATTACATTTAATTTTTTTAAGTTTATTTTTGAGATAGAGAAAGGCAGAGTGTGAGTAGAGAAAGGGTAGAAAGAGAGGGAGACACAGAATCTGAAGCAGACTTCAGGCTCTGAGCTGTGAGCACAGAGCCTGATGCAGTGCTTGAACCCACAGACTGCAAAATCATGACCTGAGCTGAAGTCAGACGCTTAACCAACTGGGCCACCCAGGCATCCCAAGATTAAAATGTAACTGCTAAGTGTTAGAAATGAGCAAGTTTATGTCACTGCAGGAACAGTGTCTCAAACTATGTATTAATAAAGTAACTTTTTCATTCACTATGCAAGCTCTCACTACTAATAACTCTTAAAATGATACATATCTTGAAATTATGACAAGTATAAAAATGGTGTGAACACCTTACTGCACTGTAATGTTCAATGCTGGCATGTTTTACAAGATTAAAACAACAACAACAAACCAAGTTAAGAATACTGAGGTAAGATGAATGCATCCAGTGAAAGAACCGGCACTTGGGGAATATTTACCATATACTAGGTCCTGAAACAGTTATCAGCATGTTTGCACTATGAGAGATAAATTAAATAACATACCCAGGGAAAAGTTAATTTTGAGCAAATAATTTGATTTCATCCAGTGCCACACAGCAAATGATGGACCAAAATTTGAACTTAACTCTCCTGTAGCAATGATCACTCTTCCCTATTCTTTTTCTCCAAATATGGCATTAGGACTTGTTTTACTATATTAGAAGGACAATACTTTTAACCTAACATGGAATATGGAGGTTATATTAATTTCATCAGAGTTAGGTTATTCTTGTAGTTACACTGGGGCACTATAAAAAAGAGATTTGGGGCAGTGAGAATTATGCCCCAATTATGCCCCAATTACGTGTTCTCCAATATGCAATTGATTTGTTTTTTTTCTTTTACGTCATGAAAGGTATTACTCTTGGGATTTGGCTTCTCAATGAAATATATAAACTTGCAAATAAAATTTTGACAAAGACTTGCAATTTACCTGACTTTATCAAATTAATATACATAACCAATATATTTGTCATGATCCAAAATAACTACGATAAATTTATATTTCTTTCATATTCTAATATATATTGTTGGTCAAGTCTACTAAGATAAAGGGATACTAAATTAATTTAACATTCCTTAGCAATAAGAATAACATAAATTCTGAGCGCATCCCCTAGAAAAAATGCAAAAACAGCAATAATCACTGTACTTTCTACGACATATAGATTTTTGTGGGGTGCTGGGTGGCTTAGTCGGTTAAGCATCTGACTCTTGACTTTGGCTTAAGTCATGATCTAATGGTTCATGAAATCGAGCCCCACATCAGGCTCTGCACTGACAGCATGAAGCCTGCTTGGGATTCTCTCTCGTCTCTCTCCATGCTGCTCCCCTCCTTGCATGCTCCCTTTCTCTCTAAATTAAATAAGTAAACCTAAAAAATACAATACAGATTTTGTAATAAAATATGACTTAAAAGGTATTTCTTCTTCCTAGATCAATTACATTATTTATAATGTAGTAGAGATTTCCTTGTATCATCCTTACTTTTCCACATCCAACCTTCCACACGTATGAACTGCTTTCAGATACTACTGATTTTGCTTGTGAATTGTGTCTCTCATTTATACTTGGAAAAGTAAATATAATAAATATAAAAAGGCTTACTAATTAAGGAGTTTGTTTCATTAGGATGGCCTGTTTTTGTCAAGATTCAACCAATGTCATAAATTCCAGTAGAGCTCCCACCTAAAGAACATTCTGGTTTGCAGTGAGATGGTATAACAAAAGCTTATGGGGGGAAATAGACATTAAATAGAATTTAAATAACTTATTTCTTATGTGTGCTAATTTTACACTATACATTTTTTTTGGAATACACTTTTAGTGTGAAGAATGGAAATCTATCATGTTGGAAATGAGTCTGAACCTCACTCCCATGCTAATACTGAATAAGACTCAGCCAGGAATTCAGATTTACCTTCACTATGTCTTCTACCCTGTTCTTCTCTTAAGAAGAAGGATACTAATTGTGGACCATGGATACCAAGTAGACACAGAAATAGAGAAAGGAGCTTTAGGTGTCAGGGGGGAAACACTCTCTCCTCTTTCCCTCTCATCCTGCCCCTAAATTCTCAGTGTAATATCTTTGGACTTTTCAGACTGTTTATCTCTTGGTATTAGTCTATGCAATCAAATGTGTGTATATGACTGCCTCATGCTCATCAAGGGTCTTGCTCTGGAACTGCCTAAGAATCTGAGGATGATGAAGACCCTGCTTAAGATCTTACTGAGGGAGATGCCTGAGTGACTCAGATAATTAAGTGTTCAACTTCAGCTCAGGTCATAATCTCACAGTTCATGAGTTTGAGCTCCACGTTGGGCTCCGTGCTGACAACCCAGGGCCTGCTTTGGATTCTCATTCTCTCTCTCTCTCTCTCTCTCTCTCTCTCCCCCTCTCTCCCTCTCTCCCTCTCTGTCTCTGCCTCTCTCTGTCTCTGCCTCTTCCTCCTGTGCACTCTCTCTTGTAAAAAAAAAAAAAAAAAGAAAAAGAAAAAGGTGTCACTGAGTTGCTTTCTTTTTCTAGGTATGTTTACCCTTGGGTTTATTTTCTAGACAATATTTATCACTGAAATAAGAGACTGCACAGGCTGTATTTCCTAGGGGTGAGATAAATGAACAAAACAACTAAAAAGGATCCTTTGATTAAATAGTTCCTGATCTAGTATACATTTAGATTGTCTCAGACAATTTTGTCAAACAATGCTTCCAGAAACATATTTATAAATGTATCCTATGTGCTAATGTGCTGGTTCAAGTCTTTCTGTTTGTAGATTCCCAGAAATGAAATTGGCTAGTAAATGAGGTTTTAACATTTTATACCTCTGAGTTGACTTTTCCTTTTTTTAACATTTTATACCTCTGAGTTGACTTTTCCTTTTTTTCTTTTTTTTTTTTTTTTTTTTTTACCAATATACATTCCTGGTTTAATGTTTGAACAATACTTGAAATTTCTTTGCTAAAATATAGGCATGTTTTTGAAAACAGAAACAACATAGACCATGAACTTTTTGAGAATATGAACAGACTCAGCACTTGGTGCAGCATATAGTTTTAATCACTATAAATTTAATCATATAAAAATGAATTTAAATTATTATATTCACACTCGGCCTTTATTTTTGATGGAAGGTGCATATAAAAGAGATCGAAATTGAGGTTGTGATTATACACAAGGCAATTCTGTGTTTGTTGTTGGGGATGAAAATCATAATTCCTTGTTTACTATTGTTTCTAAGAAATTTCGTGAAATATTACATTTTGAATATGAGGCATCTAGCATAATAAATATTATAACAAAAGATTTTTGCTCAAGTGAAACCTAGAGCAGAGGTGTGGAATGAAATTGACCTTTCTCTTGTCTTCCTTTTGATTTCAACAAAAATAAATTAAATTCAAGAAATGTTTACAGCATTTGTGGCACATGTGGGCTTTATATTATTTATTTTTGAAATTATCATGCAAACATACAACACAACTGATTATCTATTCTATGCTAAGCACTGAACTAGACACTGGGAATACAGAGGTGAGAAAGAGAAACACCTCTGTCTCTACAAAGCATATAGTATTTTTTTCCCCACCACAATGGGAAAAAAAGAAGAAACAGAATAAATGTGATGGAATCAGAGAAAAGGGGCTTCTCACCGTGCCTCTCAAAAGCATGAGACAAATATTCACAGAGGAAGAGATGCTTGAATTTGTTGTGAAGGATATATCAGAATTCTCCATGTCAATAAAGATAGAAACCTCTGTATAGAGAGAATACATCCTATAGAAAAGCATCAGGAAGTGAGAGACAATTAAATTCTTGGGGGACTCTGGGTAAAGACATATAAAATCCATACCATAGTATCTACCATTAAGTGACTGCTTATTAAATATTTGCTACTGCTATTATCATCATCATTGCTGTATTGCATTAGTAATGAGAGCAGTTATATACTCTTCTCCAAAACGCTGAATCAAATACATTTATTAACCCTCTCATAAATGAGAAAATTAAGGCACAGATTTTGGATTCATCCAAACTTTTCCAAAATCACATGGCTTGTTAGTGAAGGAGTATAACGAGAACTTGGGTTCTTGGTACCTTAACATGGCTCGGTTTTAGGACTCATACAGAAAAGCTGTTGGTGATGCAATAGATTATGAAATAAGTTATATACTAGTATAAGGATCTTGTCCTATAGACTATAGAGAGTTTCTGAAAGGTATTTATGCACAGCAGTATGTGATGGGATTTATATTGCCATGGGAGAGAATCTACTGAAGCAGGGGAAGAAAAAGGGAGGTCAGTTTGGGAACTATGGCTGTAATCCGAGGGTGAATTTATAAGAGTCTTAACTAAAAGAACTAGGACACATAAGAAGGAGTACATTTTAGAGACATGCATAGATTCAGGTACTGAGAAGTAAGATTATATGTACAAAGTGGGAAGTGGTAACTGAGCTGGGGAAAATGAAACTGGAAAATATCTTAACTTGTAAACAAATAGGAATGTTGACTCCCAGAGTGCTTTGTTTCAATTTAAAAAAGCATTCTCCATCATTTTTATCGTTTATCATCAAGAAACTAATAGATTCTTAAGAGTTATCAGTAGCGAGATAGATATCATAGTTAAAAGAAAAAAAGTTCAAGTTTAATTAATGTTTTCAGATGAAAACATATCATCTAATCCAAGTGAAACCCTTCATCAGATTATAAATATGAAAATAATTAAGATAAATAATTTTATAGAGATTTGTGTTTGTTAGTTCTAGTCAAAATTATTTGCCTCTGGGTTTTTGACATGATCCAAAACTCTTCTAGGTGACAGCTGATGATTTGTAGACCAAGGTGATGTCACCTTGGTCTTCAATTTGTTGATGAAGACATAAAGGGTCTTCATCTTACACTAGTAAAATCTCTGTTGGCAATCCAGGGTCTAGTTTAGAACTGAGTAGAATTATACAGTTTGAACTCTAAATTACTTTAAGCCTTACATTTTCCAGAAATCCTTGTGCTAAATCTTATGAGATCTGTTTCAACCAGTGGCTTTCAACCACAGTCATAAAAAAAAATTGAATTTTTCATGTCTACAAATAAGTGGCTTAAATTCCCATGGAAACAAGTACTAATTCTTACTTCTATATTGCATTGATTTTCCTATAATGTTCTCATGATGCTTAAAATACTCAGTGAAACAGTTGCATTATTATTTCTTATCAATCCACATAAGCATTCCAAAACCAAATACATTTTTAAAAATCAAACAAAAAAATAATATGGAATACCTGGATAACTCAATGTGAGAAATCATTCTTTCCTGAATTTGAAGAGAATGTCTACATTTTCCATTTTTTTCATGAACTCAATTTGTTTCAAAAAATGTTTAGAATTTATATATGTTCATATATAGCATGTCATATAATATATACATATATATTATTTATTATATATATTGCATTTAAACATTTTTAAAAGAGGAGGCAATAGTGTGAGTTAAAATGAGAACCAAGTTTTAAAAGTTGTTTCTTGGGGCGCCTGGGTGGCTCAGTCGGTTAAGTGGCCGACTTGGGCTCAGGTCATGATCTCGCGGTCCGTGAGTTTGAGCCCCGCGTCGGGCTCTGTGCTGACAGCTCAGAGCCTGGAGCCTGTTTCAGATTCTGTGTCTCCCTCTCTCTGACCCTCTCCCGTTCATGCTCTGTCTCTCTCTGCCTCAAAAATAAATAAACGTTAAAAAAAAAAATTTTTTTTAAGTTGATTCTTAATAAACCCTAAGAAAAACACACACCCTCTCCTACAAAGTTTGTGTGTGTGTGTGTGTGTGTGTGTGTGTGTGTATGTGAAATATGATTCAAGACAATTCAAATATTTAAAAAATGAAAAAACTTTAATTTTTTTCCCAAAAAAGAAGATTGAAATTGTCTTATGTATGCTTTGATTTAAGAGAAGGTAGATGATTTACATTTAAAGAAATTATCTTGAATGGATATTATCAAACTATAGCACTAATCATAGTCCATTATTATCAATGATTTACTCATCTTTCTCTCTCATCAGAATATAACTGCACTGTTATGGTCAAGGACAGGAATTTACCCTCTTCAACTCCGGATCATCAGTGATGGATCAAGACTGGTATACAATAAGCACTAAAGCTATATCATAGTAAACACTCAAACACCTTTATTGAATGTAAGTGTAAAACTTAAAAACAAACAAACAAACAAACAAACAAAAAACTAGTGAGCCCTCTTTTATGCCATTATAGTCTATGTAGTTCGACTCATGGATGATAAAAAATAACCAAGCATATGTATTAAAAGAAAACAATGAATGCTTTGGTGACCCAAGTTCTTAATGAGCTATATTATGAAAATAAAATAATATAAGCATACTGCATAAGTAGAAGCATACTGCATATTATCAGATAGTGAGTACTCAATAAACATATAAATAAAATTACATGGATTATTTCATATAACCCTATCAACTACTCTAAAAAAATGGGAGGAATATGTTACTTTAAAACACTTATTAACACCACAAATATGTATTAAAGAACAACAATTAGCATAAGCAAAAGTCTATCAAAACAAAAAGCAATGCACAGTTAGGAGTGGGGGAGGATTTTAAGATGGTATGAAGAGGAAGTCATATGTATACTCTAAGACTTATTGCATGGGGATTCAGAGTGCAAGCTCCACAAGTAAAGATGGAATGGCAATCCCCCTGACAGGGGCCAGGTAGTCAATTCACTTCTCCTAATTTTGGAGAAACTTAGGTTTTCAAAGGCCAAGAATACCTACTGTGGTGGACACTGTGATTTACTTCCTATTTTTTTAAGCTTATTTAATTATTTGGGAGAGCAAGAGAGAGTGCACATGCATAAGAGGGGTGGGGGGAGACAGGAAGGGAGGGAGAGGAAGAGAGGGGGGAAGAGAGAGGGAGAGAGAGAATGAGAATCCTAAGCAGTCTTCACACTATCTGCACAGAGTCCGACTCAGGGCTCAATCTCATGAACTGTGACATCATGAGCTGAGCCAAAATCAGGAGTTGGGCACTTAATCCACTGAGCCATGCAGGTGCTTCCCCCCACCCAGATCCTATTTTAATGAGTCTTATTACCACAGGTGGTGAGAATAGGGTCACCACATATTCTTTTGCTGTTAGTGACTTCAGAGATTGCTTTAGGTGGAGAAGCCATCACATCAAAGAGGATCAGTGTCAATGCTTGAGGCCTAGTCATCTTGGCTCAACTCAGTCAGGGATGATTATAACTCTAGACCTCTCTGTGGGGTCAACCATGACTGTAATTGTGCTTGCGTCAAAGCTTTTATTCTGTGTTTGCTTTCTGCTTTCATCCCCTTCCTTCCATGGGTGTTGACTCCTAGGGTACTTCTTAAGAGTCATCCTGTAAGCTAAATCAACACAATCTGCTTCTTGGAGAACCAAATCTGTGACACTGCTATCATATGTAGTCTGATAAAGAAGATGATAGGCAAGGTTTCCAGTTGCATCATTTGTCACCTATTTGGCACTAGGATTCTTACAGAAGTCCTTGACAATGGGTAGATTGAGCACAGCTGGCCTGTGGAATAAGATGCAATTGTTCAAACGTTTATTGGCAATAAATTGACATGATACACTTTTGATAGGAAATATATTACCTGATGCAAAGTATCTGTTGTTTGAAAAATGTGAAAAAAAATAGTAGCCCTAAGGTCAATGGATATTGGGTGGCTATTATTACCAAGCTCTACTGACCCTGAAAAAGGGTAACAAAAGACTGAGGAAATTAATGGCTAACTGAAAGGTAAATGAAAGTCAAAGATCAGGAAACAGGTCAGGGAAAACTGAGGGAAGGCTTGGGGCTTCAAGAGTGGCAGAGTTCCAAGGAATGATAAATTTCCAACCAAGCCAACTCTACTATGCCAATGGTGAAATACTGGTTGGAAAAAAAAAATGGGTGGGAATATCTAAGTTGACTCCTCTGAAACTTTTGGATCCACAAATTCCCTTGAACTATGTGAGGTAGAACAAAACCACCCCTCTATGAAAAGAGAGCATTCTTTCCTTGCTTGGAGACATCAAAGAGCCTCTCTTCTTCAAGATGCCATTTGTTTCCCTCAAGGTCTACCCTAATCTCTCCTCTTTGTCACAGCACAAATAAACAGGATTAAGTTGCACCATAATATAGCAGGAAGTACATTGAGACTGATAATGTGATAATGAAGAAAATAATTATACTTCAAAGAGCTTCCAGATTTATATGTGCAGTACACAAGAACATAAATGGGAAAAGATTCTGAACCCACTTGAAATAGGATAAAAATTCTTAATGTTGAGTAAGAGGAACTCTATAAACCTAAGAACATGATTTTGACATACAGAACTTAACACAATGGCAAAAATTTGAAGAGAATGTCTGAACTTGCTACTTGAATGGCTCCTGGAAAACTAGAACTTGGTAAACTACTTGAAATGTAGTTTAAGGCAGAATTTCTACAGAAGATGTTAAAAAAAAGATTAAAATGTTCAGAAAAGTGGGTTTGGTGGAGAAGATATACATTTGATAATTATGTGAAACAAGAAGGCTTAGAAAATACACTATTTCTTAAGGCCACTATGATTATACAGGTGATGAGACACCAGATTCACTGATCTCTCTCCTCTATTTGCCAGGCTTGATGACAGGAGAGGCCATAATAAAATAGTGTCACTGATATCAGTGAGTATAATAGGATCCCCCCCCCAAAGTCTAGGTAGTTTCATCATATAGATGGGGGCAATTATAATTCGCAGCAAGGTCCAAAGGGGGCAGAGATAATCTACAGAGAGTTATAAATATATTTACTAGAACATAGAATCTCTGTTGGTTTAGATGGGTACCCAAAAAGAGCATTTCTCAACCTATACATTCATAAGAAACCAAGGATGAATGAATGATTAGGTAACTTAGGGCATTAAAATATGATGGTCCCTTGATCAATTTTTGAACTAGAACCAGGGTTTTGACCCCAAATCCAATAAGTTAAGAAGAGGCTGGATTCGACACTACTGACTCTCATAGAACTTTGTCAAATGAACTAATGACAATGTATTTGAGTTAAATGCATGCTGGAAGAGGCGGCAGTTAACAAGCATTCTGAGGATGGTTAGACACAAGTCCAAGCTGATATTGACTCTCAGAAATACAGAGACTTTAAGCCAAAGATGTGTAGGAATCAGGTAATAAAGTTCTGTTGGCCAATGTCCTGCTCAAAATTCACTGGGACCACAGACACACATATTGGTCACTTTTTCTGACACCAAAATGATTACTTGGAATAAATTACTGGTAAATCAGTACAACTTCTATATTGGGTCTTTGTCCTGTGTGTAATAGCTAAATAGTGTGGAAGACCAAATGAAAGCTCAGAAACATATGTGCCCCCACCAAGATAGCAAATGCAAAACTACATTATATTTTGAGAAACTGCAAAAACTTTTGCCATTGTTAAGGATCTAAAGGTCACAGGAGTGGTAGTGTTCTTCAAGTTTCCATTAATTGACCTGTCTGGCCCCTGAAAAAAAAAAAAAGAGGATCCTAAAGAAAGAGAATGAACTACCTTATACTCTATGCAGTAGTAATTTTGATAAGAGATACAGGGCAGATGTAATAGTTTATTAGAAGAGTGTCTTCTAGAAGAGTGAATCAGAACATGGGACTCACATGAAATGGTCAATAATATATATTTACAGCTTTGCCCCAGACCCACCTTCATAACATACTCTGAAGAGATATGGACTACTGGTCTGTCTCACACCTATATATCACTGATATAATAGGTATCATACCTGATAAGGAAGAAGTGCCTAGCATACTTGATAAATTATACCCACTGCAGCAGATGGGATATTAACCTATAAAATGTGAGGGACCCATAACACCAGTTAAATTCTAGAAGGCCAGAAGTCAGAAGCCTGCTAGAACATCCCACTGAAAATAAAACTGATTATTTTATTTTGCTTTTCACAGTACAGAGAAAGAGTAAAAAACACATGTAATGAATTTGGAGGTTGTGGAGGTAACATATTCCATATTTGCATATCCTTATCAGACTTATACACAAAATAACAAACAAAAAAGGCTTTCAGCTTTGAGTAAGGCAAGAGTAGGAAAGAAGTCTAGGCTATGGTACAAGTTACACTGACACCTTTACAAGATGACCCAGAAAACTCTATAATATTAGATGTATTAGCAGTGAGAAAAGATAAGTTGTATAATTTATGTCAAGTTTAGTGAGAGAATCACAACACAAAAGTTTATGGTTTAGAAATAAAATGATACCATATGAATCTGAGAAGTGAATGCATTTTAACAAATTAACTCCCAGGATTCTATTAGGTCCTGGTACAGATGGCACACCTGACCATGGAAGGTCCAAGTGACTGTGTGGTTATCTGCCTTCCATTAGTGGGATTCTGTGAAATATCAGGTAATGAGGTTGGGAGGACCTAGCAGCAACCCATTGGAAGACAGATCAAGCACAGCTAGGACTGGGAGGAACAAGCAAGCTGCACCTGTAGTAAGCTGTCAGGTAGTCCAAACTCCTGTGTCATCTACTGCCATTGCATCAGGGCCTTTCTCTCAGTTCACACCTATGGCTGCCTGAGAATCCCTAGGTCTAGCTCACAGAAGGAAGAAAAACCCCAAGCTTGGTTAATGAATCAGTTTGGTAGATGCATAGAAGCCATAAGCGAAAGGCAAATACATCAGTGGCAAAGAATAATCCTAAGGACAGATTTTGACCAGCATACCGGGCTATCGGCTTTATGTTGAAAGAGAAGGGGTTTAAAATTAGATAGTAAATGGACTCACAATCTATGACAAAAGGCTTGATTTTTTAGTCAGGTGAAGAAGAAATATTACAAGTTTGAGACAGGGAGAACTGGAGTAGAATCACATGAATGGGTATTTTTAGAGTGAGCACAAAGTGTGAAAAACTTCATACTGCATGTTAACCACCTTCAGAGGCACCCACTATGGAAAAGGCAATTAAAACACAAAGTATATAAATGAACTCAGCCCATTAACATTAACCAGTGTCTAGTTCACTGAACCCAATACTGGCAAGATGGGTTCATGAATGCAGTAGCCACAGTGGAAGCAATGGAGGATATGAATCAGTCCAACATCATATGCTCCCAACACAAGGGCTTGTCTAGCTATGGCTGCCACTAAATATCCAAACTGCCTCCACAAAGACCAACACTGAGTCTCCAGTATTGTACAACCCCTCACCCAGATACTTGATGACTATTTGACTACACTGGATTTCTTCTACTTGGGAGAGTCAGGGATTTTTGTTGTTATTGTTTTTCTTTCTTCTTGACAGCAAAAGACACATGTTCTGAGGATTGGTTTGTCTTTCTGCCTAGCAAACTTCAGTGAGCACCAGTATCCAGGGCTTATCAAGTGTTTGATTCATAGCAAAGCATCTCATAAAGCAGAAGACTCATTTTATAGAAAAGAAGGTATGAGATACATTTTCCACTGGATCTACTGGGTTTTTGTTTTGTTTTGTTTTGTTTTATCATATACTATACCATCCATAAGCAGCAAGACTTAGAGTGGCCTATTAAGCCACAGATAGAGAGACAGCTTAGATGCAATACTTCAAGAGACTGATAACCATCTTCCAGGATGTAGTACATATTATAAATTAAGGATATGCATATGTTGTTCTACCATAGTAGTAAGAATTCAGGAGTCTTGGAACCAAGCGATGGAAGCAGAGTAATTCTACTTATTATCATTTCTAGTGACCCTGCCCCCCCCACCCCCGGAAAACACGTATTTCCTATCCATGAAAACCTGTGTTCTGCAAGTTTAGCATTCCCAATAGGATGATATTTGTACCACAGGATAGAAAAAGAACCACACGAGTACACCCTAGATACTTTGGACCTTATTATGCATTGAACTGTGCCCTCCCTCAAAGCCATATGTTGAGGTGCTACTACCCCCAGTGCCTTTTTTGGAAAAAGGGTTTTTATTGAGATAATCAGGTTAATAAAGTTCAATAGAGTATGCCCTAATATGATAGGATGAGGTGTCCTTATAAAAAGAGGAAATTTGGACATGGAAACATACACAGAAAGAATACGTGAAAAATGAAGGCAAAGAGCAGAAACACCAAAGGTTGCTAGCAAACTACAAGAAGCCCTCAGAAGAAACAAGCCCTGTAATTACCTTGATATCAGTTTCTAGCCTCCAGAACTGTGAAACAAAATAACTTTGTTAAAGCTCCCCAGTTTGTGGAATTTTGTTATGGTAGCTCTAGAAAATTAATGCAGGCTTTCTGTTCCAATGGACTAGCCAGAAATAATGGAGCTCAGCATGTTGGAAGTTGTGATTGACCCTTATGATGAGAAGGAGGTAGGAATGATGTTACAATTGGGAGAGGAAAGGAATGTTTGACATCCAGGTGATCCAACTTGTCTTGGTAGTCCTTTACTTAATTTTGGTGCAAATGGACAATGGTAACAACCTCTACCTGAGATGGAGAATGGAAATGTCGTCATGCTCCTGGATCAAGCCACTGAGCCCAAAGAGATACTAAAGGTGAAGGGAATGTAAAATCAATAGTAGAAAAGGGAGATTGAAATGTTATGACCAAAAAATCAGACTCTAATTTTAGTTATTTTATAAACCTTCCTCTTAAGTTTACCTTCAATAAGATAGTTCTACCAGGATCATGGAGGTCTTGCTTCAAGAATTTCTACGAAAAGTAGATGCCACTGGCCAAAGAGTAGGACTGTGTGCACTCTGTTGCACCACCAAGACCCCATTCAATTAAAGACTTTTGCTCCAGTTACTTGGAATTGTGTCTGCTGATGACCATTATCTGTCAGTCTCTTCAAGGATTGCCTCAGCCACTGTGAATCAAAACCCTCATCAAGTGTATATCCTTCCAGAGTTGGTCCACATCCAGGAACTATTTGATACATAATATTAAGCCCTTCCCATCTTGGTCCATACAAAAACAACTTATAGGGGCACTTGGGTAGCTCAGTCCATTGAGCATCCTACTTCGGCTCAGGTCATGATCTCATAGTTCGTGGGTTTGAGCCCCGTGTCAGGCTCTCTGCTGACAGCTCAGAGACTGGAGCCTGCTTCAGGTTCTTTGTCCCTCTCTCTCTTCCCTTCCCCATTCTCATTCTGTCTCTCTCTCTCTCAAAAATGAATAAACATAAAAATTTTAAAGACAACAACAACAACAACTGTGAAGAGGCCAGTCTAACTGCAGAGCTTTTGGTGAGGTCAGCTGCGGTTCTGCTTAGGCCTGTATCACACAAATTTTTACAAACCCCTTCTTTTTTTTGTCTTCTTTCCAGGGGTTTTGATCCCAAGAGCATTCTTTAATGGCATCTTTCATGCTAACTCCATCTCCCAGTCCACTTCTTAAGGAGACCCAACCTTCACTTGCAGCTTAATGTGTGCTTTTAAGGATTAAATTATATGATGTATGCAAAACATTGAGCACATTTAACATATTAGCACAGCTAAATTCAGAGTTCAAAAGCCATCAAATGAAAACATCATCTCAATAAATAAGCATTACTTTAGTTTACCCTTCATCCAAAGCTGCAGTGTGAGAAATGGCTACGTGCCTGTGCAGTTGAGTGTATGTGGTCTTTACTTGTAGCTTTTGGTGTACACAGCTCATGAGTTTCATGCTGGACTTGGTTCTTTTTATACTGTATCCTCCAAGGAAGTCATTTTTAAAACCTCAGTTAAGGGGCACCTAGGTGACTCAGTTGGTTGAGCAGCTGACTCTCGGTTCAGCTCAGGTCATGATCTCATGTTCCATGAGTTCGAGCCCCATTGGTCTCTAAGCTGACAGCACAGAGCTTGCTTGGGTTTCTCTCTCTGCTGCTTCCTCTCTTGTGCTGTCTCTGTCTCTCTCGAAATAACTAAATAAACTTAAAAAATCAAAAGAAAAAAATATATACCTATTCAACAAGATGGTAAAGCACATAAAGTTGTGTGAGATAGATATCGATTGATATTCTTTTTCTTGTTTCAAATGGTGACAGAGATGAGGGTCTAAATAAGTTTCAGACACTTGACTTTTATCCTAATCCTACTAGTGCCACTGTAGTAAATTCATATGACCTGATACTGAAAGCATGATGCAGGCTGATGTTCGTAGTGTATAATTTCAAGATAGCTGGGTGCTTATGTCAGAAATGAAACAACTTGTTAATTTCACCATGTTACACTGAATAATAGTAACATTTCTTAAAAGGTAAGCTATTTATTTACCTTTTTATTGCTAGCTGAGTAGAAAACCATTCATATTCTTGCACACAGAGAGTCTGAAATAAGTTATAACTATGGTCTTGCAAAGTTATTTATCCCGATATATTATATATGCAATTATATACATTATTATATTATATATTATATATATGTATATACATTATATGTATACATTGTGTGTGTGTATATATATATATACACACACATATATATATGCACATATTTCTATCTAGATTCCTCTAAGAACAAAGTCAGCTCATATTTCTTTGTTCATTATTTCTTTCTTTAATTTGTCCTTACATCTTTTCTTTCTTCTTGTACAGTTTTTAACTGAATATCTATTATCAGATATTTCATTCAAATTCTGGAGATACACAAGGTTTATGAATATTTGAGACAAGGCTACAGGTGTGGTGAACTTTTTTTTTTTTTTTTTTTTTTTTGGCCCAAAGGGAGTCACATGGCAAAGATAGGCACCATAGTGCCGCTTGACTCCTGTCTCATTGCATATCTCGGCAGGAAAATGGGATGCAGCCAGAGAAAACTGAAGATGGAGCCTCTATTAATTTAGGGACTAAAATATCCAGTTTAAGTATCTGCTGATCCCAAAGGGAGTGAAGACCCTTTGCAAAGAAGTGATTGTTCACTTTATGTGTCAACTCAGAGGGTGTTTTTGGATAAGATTAACATTTAAATCAGTGAACCCTAGGTAAAACAGATTACCCTCCATCATGAGAGTGGCCTCATACAATTATGTCCTGAATAGAAGAAAAGGATGGAACTCCCAGAGCAAGAGAAAATTCTCCAGAAGACTGCCTTTGGACTTCATCTTCACAAGTGGGTCTCCTGAGTCTCCAGCCTACTAGACCAGACTGCATACATCACACCTGCTAGCTGCCATCATGATGTGAGGCAATTCCTTATAACAAATCCCTTTATATGTTCATACATACATCCCACTGGTTCCGTTTCTCTGGAGTACTCTGACTAATACAAATGGCATCAGGTCACAAGGACCGCTTTCTTTCCTTTTATCTCCTATATATGCCAGCAATGGAGAGGTCACTGATAGCTAGTGAGAGAGCGAGTAAATGAGAAAGAGAGGTCTGCTTTGCTACTATCTTTGTCTAACAGGAATAGACAAACAAAGCCAGTCCTAGTTAGAGAGGTGGGAGAAATTTTCACCTTAACAGAAGATTAAAATGTTAATCAATATCGGACTGGGTGACTTCTGAATCAAGACTTTTACAGCGAAAATTGAGCATAGGACATTTTATTATCTAAGGGGAACAGAGAATGATGGAGTCTGCAGGAGTTATCATGCAATAACAGAGGCAAAATTTAATTTCCCGTACTGAATACATTTTAAAAGGATAGTAGGATACAAAAAATAAAGTTATATTTCGATTACTTTCCACAAGTTTACTTGTTTAATATATCTGTTAGAGATGTTTAGAAGACTGAATCAATTTTACATCGATGAGGAACTAGGAAGAATAAAGTAGAGTTAAATATTATTTCATTGGTTCCTTGAAGTGAATAGAGATATCATTAATAGAGAAGTTTCTAAAAAAAGGATGAGTTCACGTTTGTAGATGCTGATGTTTGTAGATGTTGATCAAGACCAAGATGTCAATCAGCATAAGACAAATATAAATCTGGTGTTTCTGGTTTGTACTTTTCCAAGCTGAATTTTATATACATACTTCATCTTTTCATTATTGATTCAGAAACATTTTCCTATTATTCTATGTTCTGCCTCAGGAAAATGCTCCCATTTATTGATGAATTAGAGCTGAGAGGCCCTAAGTAAACATCACAGTAAATAGGATTTTTACGTTGTTATTACTTTTTTCTGTTGCAATTTCCTTAAGAGAAGGTTAGGTAATGAGAGAGAGAAAATCACTTGAAAATGAATAAATGTATAGAAAGAACTTATAAAATACAAAATAAATAATGAAGAATGAAAGATGAATTCCTTGTCAATAGGACTAGGAACACGAATGGGAAAGTCATATACAAGTAAAATTTAACTTTTTTTTTGGTTTGAATTTCTCTGGTTGCTTAACCCTAATTTTCCCTCTGATCTCATTTTTCTTGAGAACATGAAAACAGAATGAAAACAGAAAATAGGATTGTAGTACTCATTTCACAGTATATATGTGTATCAAATCATCATGTTGAAATCTTTAAATATGTACAATTTTATTTGTCAATTATACCTCAATAAAGCTGGAGTGGGGACAGAAAACAGTCATTTAACAGAGTATACAGTTCCAATTCTAAGTCTGTACAAAAGTGTGTATTTGTGAGAGTAAATGATAATTAAATTAGTTTCACTCTAACCACCACAACTACTTTTTTTTTCCTGGAGAATTGCTTTGTGTCCATGTTTTAAAATATATCTCTAGGATGGTTTTCATGCACAACTCTTTTTTAGATTTTAACATCTTTTTTTGAGATAGAATTGATATGCAATGAAATGCACACATTTTAGGCATACAGTAAGTTTTGCTTTATGTATACACTTAACCATCACCAAATCCAGAGAGTGAACATTTCTATCACTCCAATTTGCTGGTGGCTCTGTCATCTCTCCCTCTTACTTATGCTCACTCATCCACTCACCTCAAAGTCATCCCTCCCACTCATTTGTTTTCTGTCATGATAGATTACTTTGTGTTTTCTAATATCATGTGTAAGCAGAGCAATCCTGTATATAAGCTTATTGATCTGGCTTGGCTTTCTTGTCATGATGGAAAGTCATCTATATTGGAGTATCAACAGTCCATTTTAAAAATCATCACTGAGTATATGGACACCTGGGTGGCTTAGTCAGTTGAGCGTCTGACTTCAGCTCAGATCATGATCTCATGGTTCATGAGTTCAAGCCCCTCATTGGGCTCACTGCTGTCAGCCCATCAGCACAGAGCCCACTTCAGATCTTCTGTCCCGTTTTCTCTGCACTCCCTTGATTTATTTATATTTATATAAATATTTATATTTTTAAATGTAAACAGTTATTGCTGAGCATCGAATACATGTATCACAGGTTTTCTCTCCATTCACTTGTCAATGAACATTTAGGCTATTCTGTTTCATTTGGCTCTTACAAATGAAGCTGCTATCATTATTCTTGTGTAGCCTTGTTAGTCTTTGTATAGCTACCTTCTTTCCTCTCCTTTAGGTAAATACCTAGGAATAGAATGACTTAATCATACGATAGGTATATGTTTAACTTTTTAAGAAACTCCCAAGATATTTTCTAAAATGGTTCAGCTTTACATTCCTATAGTAGTGTATGAGAGTTCCAGTTTCTCTGTAAGCTCACCAACACTTGGTACAGTCTTTTATTCATTCATTCATTCATTCATTCATTCATTCATTCATTTATTTTAGCCATTCTGATAGGTATATCTCATTATGATTTTAAGCTGTATTTTTTTTATTTTTAGTGATGAATGATATTGAGCATCTTTTCCTGTGCTTCTGTGTTATCCATTATCTTTGGGAAAGTGTTCACATATTTTGGCCACATTTTATTTGATTTTCTTTATTACCACATTTTGAAATTCCTTAGGTTTTAGAAATAAGTCCTTTATCAAATATTTGTTTTACAAAATTTTCTCCAAGTGTGTGGTTTGCCTTTTTTCCTCCTTATAGCGTCTTTTAAAAATCATAAGATTTTAGTTGTAATGGAATTCATTTTATCAATTTGTTCTTTAATGGATTGTGTTTGACTGGTATCAAGTTTAAGAAATCTTAGTCGATATCAAGGTCACCATTTTTCTTCTATGTTTTTTTCTAGAAATTTTATAGTTTTAAAACTTTCATGCAAGCCTACAATCTGTTTTAATTCTGTACATAATACAAGACACAAAATGAAGTTCACATGTACACACACATGCACACATATATGTATATACATGTGTATATACATATATATAATATAGGATATGTGCATGTGTGTATATATATATATGTGCATGCATGTGTACACACACACATACACAACCACTTTTCAGGACAAATTATACTTTCCTTACCGAAATGCATCCGTATCAAAAACCATTTGTTCATATGTATGTAAGGTACTATTTTTGGACACTCTATTCTGTTCCAGTGACCGTTTTGCTTTATGTTTGCTTAAAATTTCTTAATTTTGGTATACTTATAATAATACTTGAAAACATGTAGTGTTAGCCCTGCAACTTTGTCTACTTTTTATAAGTTGTTTTGTCATCCAAAATCTATTGCATTATTACATTAATTTTAAAATCAGTTTAACAACTTCAACAGTAACATCAAAAAAAGCCATTATGCATTGTGATTAGAAATGAATGTAATCCAGAAATTGGTTTTAGAAGTATTTATACCAACAATACTGACTCTTCCAACTCAGAAATGAATAAATATATTCATTAATGTATTCTTTAATTTTTCTCAGCAATATTATAAATATTTTGCTGTACAGATATAAAGATATTTCACATCTTTTGTCAAAATTACCTTCAATATTATACATTTTAAACTATTGTAAATAGTATTTTTAAATTTGGATTTATGATTATTTTCTTTTAGTATATAGAAGAGCACTTAAATATTCCAAATTTGCCATACTCACTTATTAGCTCTAATAGGTTTTTGTAGGCCTAATTGCTGTTCCTACATAAAAAATCATGTGGTCTAAGCATAAAGACAGATTTAATTCACTCTTTCCAATATGGATGTATTTTTTTTCTTTTTTGGCCTTCTTGTTCAAGTTAGAACCTTCAGTATAAATTCCATGGAAAGAATGAGAGCAGACATCCTTATCTTGTCCCCAGTCTTAGGAAGAAAGACGTTAGTACCTGAAAAATGCTGTTACACTATCTTCTCACTTGCTTTGTTTCTACGAGAAAATTTCTATTTTCCTTATCTCTATTCTTTGTATATAAGTTCATCTTCTTCTCTGACTCCTTTTAAGGTTTTCTTTTTCTTACTGACTTTGAATATTTTGATGATGATATATCTGTAGTTTGTGGCAATGTTTATTGTACTTGATACTTGATGTTCTTTGAGGTTCTTAGATCCATAATTTAATGATTTTTTTCAAATTTTGAAAAAAAAAACCTGACCATTTCTTCAAAGAATTTTTCTCTTTCAGTATTCCACAAAGTGCATTTACACATGTTAATACTGACTGTACAACTCCCTGATGCTCTAATTTTTTTCTCTTTTTACTTTGTGTTTTAATTTCATATAGGTTACATTTCTATGTTTTCCAGCTTGCTAATCTTTTCTTTTGCAATATCTAATCATTGTTTATTTCCATCTAGTGACTATTTTCTTCTCTAGGATTTTAAATTGACTGTCTATATTATTAATACTTAATTTTCTGAACACATCACGTATGGTTATATAGCTATTTCAACATTCTTGTCTGTTAATTGTAACATATTTGAGAATCCTGAGTTAGTTCAGATTAATCATCGTCTTTTCTCTCACTGTTTTTCTGCTTTTTCCAAAGCATAATTTTTGAAGGGATGCCAAGCATTGTTAAGTTCTACCTTATTGAGTGCTGGGTATTTTTATTACTATAAATATTCTTGACCTTTGTTTTAGGATTCAGTTAAGTCCCTTGGAAACAGTTTGATATTTTTTTGTGTCTTGTTTTAAAGATATGTTAACCAAGATCAGAGCAGCATTCAGTCTTGGGATAATTATTGTACACTAATAAGGCAAGAACCTTTTTGTATTCTAATGCCACATGAATCATGAGTTTGTAGAAATTAGCTAGTGGAAATAGGCACTAATCTTGGTCCAGTGGGAATACTTGGCATGGCTACCTTTAATCCTTTCATATGGTGATTCATTTCCAAACCTTGGGTAGGTGCCTCACATGCATTTTCTTGAACAGTATTCTGAATACTTCTGTGCGATTCTCAGAGCTCTTCTGAGTTCTCTTTCGTGTAGCTCTCTCCTCTCTAAGAGTCATAAAAATCCTAGCTACCTTGATCTCTCTGTACTCTCAGTTATGCCCTTCAAATCAGGGAGTCCACTGAGCTCTGCATGGGTTTCCCCTCCCTTTTCCATGGCCTTTAAACTCTCTCAATGCAGTAAGTTGGGACAGTCATAGGGGCTCATCTTGATTGTTTCTCATAAGTCAGGGATCACTGTCCTCATTGCTTAATATCCACTTTCTTAAAAAGTAACGTTTCATGTATTTTGCCTGTGTTTCTCTCTCTCTCTCTCTCTCCTTTTTTTTTTTTTTCAGGTAAGAGAGTAAGTCTGGTTCACTCCATCTCAGTAGAAAGTAAGTTCTTTCAGCTACTTAAAACAATTACAGAAAATGAGGTTATTTCTTCTAAATAGCATATGAAGAGATAAGTTTTCTGTTGGCAAAGGTAAAAAGGGACAGATGATGATTTATTTACATGGATTCTATTCTTAAATTTACAATGAAGTATGCCTTGGTATTCTCAAAAAATTAAATATCCTCCTCAAGCTCCAATAAATAAAACAAGTCTTTGCAAGTTTTAAAATATTGTGGCTGAAATAATTCCAGGATCAGAAAAGTTACTGACATGGATTGAAGTTTGTCTTTGTCCAGTCTTCTCCCTAACCTCAATAAATTTGAAAGCATTTTCTACCTCTAAGATTTAAGGTAAACTCAGTATGTATGTATTTGCATTTATGAGTCTGTACGTATGTACTTGTTTATATTCTCATATACTTTTATTTCCCTTTATATTCTACTCAGTGATGCATACTGTCAAGTTCACATTGTGTGGGGGGGAAAATGCACCTTACATGGATTGACATGGGAACTCACCAGAAACTCAGTTTTTAAATACTGCTTTTCTAGTTTATGGAGTATTCAAAAGCAGGCTATTCTAGGACAAATAATACTTAAAGAGATTTGCTGGATGCATGCACAGTTTGAAATAGTAAAAAATCTATTACTAAGTAAAGTTAGGTCACTGGAGAGTCATATTCTCTTTATAGTAGATTCTGATTAATGACTTTTAATGGATTTGGCACTGAGTTTGCGCCAATAGCTCTTATTGTAAGATATTATAGATACATTTACATGAAACTCAACACTGTTTATTATAAAGGTATTATTGAAGATATTGTTCATTAATTGCAGATTGTCCTACTTAGGAGAAATCGCTCTCAGATCTGAGGGCCCAGGATAGTTGGCTACTGGTTTCTTTTTATTCTTAAGGGTAAGGCTAATCTTTTCATTGGTCATTATAGTTACTGCCATCTGCACAGGTTGTTAGACATCTTAGAGGGGAAAAAAACGCAACCCACAAAAGACAAGCAGAGAAATTTTATGACTTTGATTTTAATTAAAAAAAAAGCCTCATTCTAATGAATCTTATTTCTTATGATAGATGAGTAGGGTACTTCCCAGAGCCACTCCCTCAGTGCTAAAGCACTCAGTTTCCTAGTCTTCTGGTATTATGGATGATCAAAACATTTTGCCTATTTTCCTTTCCAGGACTTCCTTTTGGTCAAAGAGAGCCATTATAGCCACGTCCATGACTCTTTCCTAAAGGCAACTCATGTCAAATGATTAATCAATACAAGAATAGAAAGGCCTTGGAAAACTTTTCTTAATTTCTGATAACTTTAAAGGGTCATTCCAGATTTAGATGAGGCTCTTCCTTGCGACTCCATCCCAGTTCAACTTTCCTCTCCACCCAATCCTCTTTACTCCACTACAGATGTTGATGCTAAAACCAAACACCAATAAAATTGCTACATACAAATGCTTATCTTAGAGCCTGCTTCTTATACTGGCAGATGGTTCCAAGAAGCAAACTCTAAAGAGAGATTTTGAAGATAGCTCACAGGAAGGTTGGCTGGCTAGCATTGAGGACCCCAATCACTGCTAGTGAGTAGGAGCACTGTTACTCTCTGGAACATGGGAGCAGAATAGTCAAAACACTTACCAAAGTTAAATTGAGTTAGGATACCAGTATAATAAAATGCAAGGATAGGTGCACTGATTCATGTGTTTTAGAGGTAGAAAGGAAACAGCAATTATAAAGACTATGAATTTGGATGAAAGTTTCTGGGGGCAATCAATTAACTGGAAATCATCTAGAAACATCTAGGAAAAAGATAAAGGATAAGTGTAAAATCCAGAGATCTCTACTGGCTACATACAAGTACATTCTTCTTTCCTTCATTCAGAGTCTCAGAAACTGAGAATCAGGTATAAAATTTGCTTATGAGATTAGTACAGCACCAGAGAAGGTTGAATTCTCAAACCTAGTGGGTCTACTATGCCCAAGTCAGAGCCTTGATTAGGAAGAACTAAAGCTTCGAGACTTGGGAAGGGGATATATAATTCAATGCAATCAATGCACTTCAAAGGGCTTAAATCCAGTTTCCCAGGACCTTCTGGATCTATAGAGTTCATTGAGCCCTCCGTAGTAAAGCTTCTACCCTCCTGCCTTTGTTTGCCCTTCTTCCTGGCCACCAGACAAAAACTAAACTTAAATCTCAAAATAACCTAGGTAAGAGTGCTCTGTTTCCATAGGACCTGTGGGACCTTCAGGAGCACCCAACATGTGCTGCCCAAGATTGGAAGAGATATATATCTCCTGAGGGTTCCAGCCAAAGGACAGTAGTCAATGGAAGGATTTCCCCATGACACAAGATTTAAAAGATGAAAGATGAGGGGGAGGAGGGGTGCTTGGATGGATGGCCTAGTTAGTTAAGTGTCCAACTTTCAGTTTCGACTCAGACCATGATCTCACAGTTTAGTGAGTTTCAGCCCCACATTGGGCTCTGTGCTGATGGTGCAGAGCCTACTTGGGATATCCACCCCCCCCCCACTCTCTCTCTCACTCTGTCCCTCACCTACTCATGCTGTCTCTGTCTCTCTCCAAATAAACATATGATCTTTAAAAAAAAAGATGAAAGGTGGTATAACATATTCCCAGGATGGTTTTGTTACCTTATGGAAGTGATTGCCCAGAAATGCTATGATAGACACATAAACATAAGAAAACACCCTCAGAGACATGCATGTGCTAAAAGCATGTATCTACAGAAATCTAGGAATCCCATCAGATGACTGAATTAAGGCCCTAGAAGCACACCAATGTGATAGAGAACGGACTAAAGAGTTGTTGGCATCATTGGGAACCTCAAATGTCGATTGCCCTTCTGGCAAAGGATGATCATGGCAAGTGCTGTTACAGAACTGTCAAGACTTGGGGCGCCTGGGTGGCGCAGTCGGTTAAGCGTCCGACTTCAGCCAGGTCACGATCTCGCTGTCCGTGAGTTCGAGCCCCGCGTCGGGCTCTGGGCTGACGGCTCAGAGCCTGGAGCCTGTTTCCGATTCTGTGTCTCCCTCTCTCTCTGCCCCTCCCCCGTTCATGCTCTGTCTCTCTCTGCCCCAAAAATAAATAAACGTTGAAAAAAAAAAATTAAAAAAAAAAAAAAAAGAACTGTCAAGACTTATGCCAAGAAGATGACAAAGTCCTAAAAAAAACAGAGGCCAGCTATCTTCTCTCAGCCAATTGTCAGTAGCCACGTTGCAAAATCATCATAATGTGCAGAAGGACCAAGTGGCAGCCAGAAGGACCAGATCCACAGTGTTAGGAAAATGTTTAATTGAACACTACAGTTATAAGGGCAAAAGAGATAGACACATAAAAAGGGCACTGCTTAACCTATACAATCAAAAGAAATCAAGTTTGGATAATAAGGAAGCTGAGGACTATAACCACCCCCCCCCCATAATAATTCATGATCCCTTTATTAGTTTCCAAAGGAGATGGCACACTTCCAGAAGGAAGAAGCCTACAACACTATAACAAGCATAAATAACAGTTCCCCCAGTCCTACCCAAGAGATGTATGTTCATTTCCTAGGAAAATCATACCTTGGGGAAAGGGAGGTCATCAAACTTTTTGAGGGTCCAAAGATCATCATATTCTGTTGCCACAGTGGAATTATGGGGGTCAAGTGATACATGGAATCTTAGCTTAGTGCAATGGACTGAAAATTTAAGCTGAAATTCTAATCCCTAGTGTGATAGTATTTGAAGATGGGCCTCCATGAGGTAATTAGGTCATGAGGGTGGAGCTCTCACAAATGGTATTTGTTCCTTTATAGGAGGGACCCCTGAGAGCTCCCTTAACCTTTTTATGGTATGTGAGGCACAATAAGAAAAATCACAATTTGAAATCTCAAAGAGGGTTCTAATCAGAATCCAACCATTCTGTCACCGTTAACTTGGACGTACAGTCTGCAAAATGTAAGAAATAAATTTCTGTTATTTATAATCCACCAAGTCTATGGTATTCTGTTACAGCAGCCCAAACTGACTAAGACATCTAGTTCTGATTCACAGCTGATATGCTGTTTTCAGGGAACCACACAGTGATCAGAGCTCTACTTACAAATTTAATAACTAGGAGACACATAGTTGGTAAGTGACACAGTAACAAGAGCTATTATACAGAAGAAAAAAAAAAGTGGAAGCCTCTCAACTCTAGGGCCAGACAGAAAATTGTCAATAACATTGCAATCTTGAGAGACTGGCAAAGATTAATGATAACCTTAAGATCTAAAGGGAAGACATTGGTGGTCCCAGGAATATCACTATTTAATTCTTCTACTCTAAAGGTTTTCCTTGGTAACGTTGGTGGTTCTGTTAGTTAAAAGTCCAACTCCTAATAATGGCTCAGGTTGTGATCTCACGGTTGGGTCGTGAGGTCGAGCCCCATGTCCTGGCGTCAGGCTCTGCACTGGACATAGAGACTGCTTGCGATTCTCTCTCTGCCTCTTTCCCACCCCCTCTCAAAATAAATAAATAAACTTTAAAAGAATAAAAAAGATTTTCCTTTGCTTTGTCTCTATAATATAGTATACCATCCTAAACTATTTCTCCTTTTTGTTCTACTTGTTCTCTCTTGTCCTCTTCTTCTCCTGTTATTCTTATAAACACTAACTTCTCTTATGTACACTATTTTTCCTGCTCTTGCTCCATATAGCCATTTCTCAGTATCTCCTACTGGGAACATGTAAACCATATCCTCAGACATTCATATTTTCTTCCTACCAATTCTGCTTTCTCTATTCTCAACATTTTTTTTCCTTTTCTTTTTTTTTTCTTTTTTTTACTGTCCCCTACTCTGATTTACTGATCATAATGGCTTAGCTTCCATCTGCTTTCTATCATATTTTCATCTCTTTCCAAGCTCCAAAACCTCATGTGATATGATGAAAGCTCTTTCAATTTTCCCCTTAAACGCCCATGCCAGACCTTTCTCTGCTCTTCAGGTTAGATGGCCTGATGACTGTCCCTTTGTTTCTCAGTATATTGTTTATTTATGTCCAGGCTTCATACCCCAGAGAGTGATGCTTTATATATTCTTGCTCTCCTCTACCCCACCATCATTATCACTTCTCGATATCTTTTTCTGAAAATATTGTGGTCTCTACCCCATATTTTTCTATTTCATTTATCAGATTCAACTTTTAAGAAGAGGACACTGGAAAAGATTCAAATACTAACACTGTGTTTCAGAGGTGGAATTTCGGGATAGTAAGGATGTATTTGTAACAATAGAGCAAAGCAAGTCAGAATGCAAACAATGTAATGGCGTGCATTATCACAGTGGGCAGCACAGGAAACAGATCACTTAGCAGACATGTTTGCTCAGAAGATAGCAAGTCCTCTGGAAGGGTTGGATGGAAAAACATATTAGTGTGGTCCAAATATGACAGAAAAAAATGTGAATTGATCTTATAAGCTCCCTCCTATCTCCTATTTCTTACCACTTAATGTTCCATGCCATAGGATACTAAAATTGGTAGTCCTCTAGTATATGGGTTCTAACCACTCAGCGGCTTCTCAGCAGACCAAATCTCATGCACTGAGATTTTCCAGTGGGCATAAGTGCTGCTTGAGTGCAGACAGGTGAGACAGAGTGAGATTGAGAGTGAGAGAGATGGAAGGAGGGAGTGAGGGAGAAGACAAAGCGGAGATAGAAGAGGAAATCTGAAATGATGCTCAGGATATGTGTCTAATACACCTGTCAAAATGGATTCTCTCTTGATTCTTCTTTATATTTAACATATGTGTGCAAAAATAAAAGAAGTGGATAATGGATGAGAATTGTGGAAAGAGAGCCCTAGCTTTCCCCATATTTTAGAAGTATCATTGACCCTACTTTTAAATAAACACAACTGAATAAAAGGAGCCTGTCACACACTAGTCTACAGACTCATACAACAAACAGAATTAAAAGGAGAAAGAAGAAAAAAATAAGCAAACTGGTTATTTCAATACCAACCTGCGTCCATAAACCCTAACACACAGTAAATATCTAGCGTGTAGCAAAACGTTGTTCAGAGAAGTGTAATGCAGTTTGCACACATTGAAAGATAACCAACTTGTATTCAAACTATCACGAAGGAAAACATTTTTTTTTAGGAATCTAATAATCCAGGACAGCAAAACACTCTCTATATATGTATTTTTTAGATGTTTATTTATTTTTAGAGAGAGTGGGTGCGCAGGGAAAGAAGTGAGAGAGAAGCGAGAGAGAGAGAATCCCAAGCAGGCTCAGTGCTGTCGGCACGGTGACAGATGTGGGGTTCAATCCCACTAACAGTGAGATCATGACCTGAGCTGAAATCAAGGGTCAGGCACTTAATCAATTGAACCACCCAGGTGTTCCCAAAATACTATGTATGTTATATGGTTTCATGGTTTTAATCAAGATGCTTAATCAACTGAGCCACCCAGGCGCCCCCAAAACACTAAGTATGTTATATGGTTTCATGGTTTATATGGTTTCACTATGGTTTCATGAGGTGATGGACATACCAGCTTAAATTTGGCATGGGTATAGGCAGCACTGTGGGACCAACCAGGAGGGCAACACAGCCTGATAAAATGATTTCTGGTTGGAAACCATGGTAGAGTCAGAAGATTGAGTAAAAATAAGAATGAATTGGGATATGAATGAATATTTAAATCAAAGAATATATGTTTGAGAACTTCTGTGATTCCAAAGGAATGTTTTTGGTTTGGTTTTTTGTTTGTTTTTATTTTTGTTTTGATCCAGTTCTGGATCTATTAAAAGAAACCAATGGCAGTAGAGTTCATAATTTGAAATTGAATTGGGATAGTAACAACCATGACCAAATACTGTACTGCTATAAACAAATCCCTTTATCTTTTCCTTAAGGCCATGAATAGGGTGAGGCCACCAGTTTAGGAGGTACAGGAAGGAGCTGTCAGCATATGATAAGAGTTTATTCTTAGAGTCATTGAACGATGGAAATATGTCAATGTGATTATCTAATGTGCATTGTTCAATTTTGCTTATCATCGTAATCCCAATACCTACATGTTACGTTTAGAGCTAAACAAAATATTTTTCCCTAATCTGTTAAAATCCATAACAAAGTCCTACAGAGCTATAAAAGTGAAACTGTATTTACTCTATATTTTTATTCATATAGATATATTTTTCTATTAAATAATATGATGTAAATACAAAGGCAAGTTATCTATATTTGAAATGTAAAGGATCCCCCAAAGTCCAAAATGTATGTTTTTCCTTCTGTCTTTACTAACAGTGTCAACTTACATACAATTTTATGTTAAGGAGCTTGGTTATCAACACCATGAGGAGAGAGAAGCATCTTCTTTGGCTTCTCATGTTATTCTCAAACTCAGAATTGGTTAATTATAACGTGTCTGAGTAAATAAATAGAGTATCACAGTTGGTAGATAAGTGGCATATTTTGGTGAATATATTCCTGTCATATACAATAGTATTCAAAACCTGAGCTTCATAAAATAGTGAGTGAAGCTGGAATTATATATGTAACTCATATATGTTCAACTGTGAAATCTTTTAATAGATGAAATAATACAAATACACATAGGTAGGTATCAATTATTATTTAATTTCCACTTAAGACTTTGTTGTATAAGTAAAGCTAGAAATTAGATTAGTAACACATCATAAGATCTCTCTGCTTATAAAAAAATTTCATAAAAATTCTGTTATTCCCATAACTCTATTATACAAGTCGGCTAGAGGAGAATGCTATAATTTTTAATAAAAAATACTAGCATTACTAGTGTGGTAATCGATTCAGTGCTATTTATGATTTTTCAGATTTAGATACAAGATTTTTGCTTAACTTTAGTTTCTATGACTTCTAGAAGCATTAGGTTTGATTGAACCTATTATAATACTGATGAATCAACAGACAAAAAATGTTGACGTGAATAAAAATTACTGTATATAAGACCACAATCATCTTTTGTCTAGCATTCAAAAAGAATTCTTGCTTTAATTTAGAATTATTTTTTTAAATTAAATATACAAAAAAAAACCCACAAAGTAACCTTGGAAATTACTCAGGAAAACATTCCATCATACTTCCAAACATTTACTGTACATTAACTATGATTATGTTACATACACACAGTGGCTATCTGACAACTATCATTAAGGCGGGGATAACTTTTGGTTTTATTGCCACTAAAAGAACAATTTGGGGAATATTTAATTGCCTGTACCTAACCAAAGTACATGAAAATATTTGCATAAAGGTTTGGAATAATGATTAAAACCCACAAGGCTCAACTGAATACTTTTAGAAGTAATATTTTAGAAGTAATAAAAAGAGTTCAGGATGGGAGTTGCTAACAGTCATTA
Source organism: Leopardus geoffroyi (assembly GCF_018350155.1). NCBI lineage: Eukaryota > Metazoa > Chordata > Mammalia > Carnivora > Felidae > Leopardus > Leopardus geoffroyi. Next base: position 37,609,044 of record NC_059335.1, on the reverse strand, counting down.
CACTTCCTCTATTCCCATAACCCCTGTAACTGAAAGGATAAAATTTACCATTCATAATATATCTAAAAATAAATATATCCTGGATAAATAAGGAATGTGAAAATCCTTTCTTAAAAAATTGCAAATCGGGGCGCCTGGGTGGCGAAGTCGGTTAAGCGTCCGACTTCAGCCAGGTCACGATCTCGCGGTCCGTGAGTTCGAGCCCCGCGTCAGGCTATGGGCTGATGGCTCAGAGCCTGGAGCCTGTTTCCGATTCTGTCTCCCTCTCTCTCTGCCCCTCCCCCGTTCATGCTTTGTCTCTCTCTGTCCCAAAAATAAATAAACGTTGAAAAAAAAAAATTGCAAATCATTAATCACTGAGGTATAAAAGAAGACAAATAGAGAAAAATTCCTAGTTGATTAAGAAAATGCCATGCTGTTAAAATGACAATTCTGTAAATTAAGTTATATTTTTAATCCTTAAAAAATCCTTTGGGTATTTTATTGCTATTGTAAATTTGTGTGTGTGTATGAATGTATAAAGATGTAAGGATAGAACAAATCTGAATAAAAAAATAGAAACGCTGTTACACTGTCAGATAACAAAATATATGACAAATAATTATAAATAATATAATACTGTCTAAAGTATGAAAAAATAAATTAATGCAATAGAATTTAAGTTAAAAATATATCCAGGTATATCCGGACATACAGTAAAGGTACACTGTGAATCACTGAAGACAGGATGGGTTATTTAATAAGTTAGAAAAGTTTTAGCCAATTTGGAAATACAAACTGGTCTGTTGATAACACTACCTATCATAAATCATTCCAGGTGGTTTTAAGGATTAAGTGAAAAAAAGATAAAAGTATAAACAAATGGACAAATAAATATTCTCACTATAAATACAGTAATCTTCAGTTTGATTATAACCTTTCTGTAAAACCAAGAAATTATTTTAATGATACTTATTTGTCTGTATAAGGAATTAAAGTATGTATATATCTAGAAACAGGCTAAAATTCAACTTAAATGATAAATTAGGAAAATAGTTAAATATATGACATATATAATTTTCATTAAAGAATAATTAACAAATGTTAAATATATCAGATGCATCTAATTCTGAAAATGTCTTTGTACTTAAAAAAATTAAAGCAGTATACACAATAAGGTATTAAATGGCCGCTATTTTTGTCCTTCCCAAAACAGTTTTCTATTTCTCTGCAGCCAGGAAATGTTCTTCACTTTTAAGGACCTTTGTAATTAGATTAAAATGTGGGACAACTATATGGATTTTCCATTGCTGCCATAATAAATAAACACAAATTTAGTGCCTTAACACAACACAGATTCATTAAACAGTTCTGGAGACAGAAGTCTGAAATGGACTAAAATCAAGGTTATAGCAAGACTGTCTTCCTTCTAAAGTCTCTTGAGGAGAATCTGGTTCCTTTCCTTTCTCGGCCTCTAAAGGCCATCTACATTTTTTGGTCAATGGAAATTGGAAGAAATCTTCAAAGCCAGAAACCTATTATCTTCAAATCTCTATCTGCCTTTGACTTTCTCTTCTGCATCCTTTTTCCATTTTAAAGGACTCTCCTTATAATATTGAGCCCACCCTAAAAGTTCAAGACAATCTCTCCATCGCAAGGTCCTTATCTGCAGTCTCATTTCCCATGTAAGATAACACAAGCAAAGATTCCTAGAATTAGGACATGGAAATCTTTGGGGAGCCATCATTCTGTCTCCCACAGTTTGTTAAATGTGTTAGTATGCTTAATGGTGATCTGAATTTTTTTTCGACATATGTTTTTCTGCCTCTTCATTTTCTGAAAAGAATACACAATTAGTTGATTATATAACTAAAAAAGAATATGAAAAAAGTTGGGGGGGGGATAGGAAGAAATCTAAGTGAAAAAAAAATGCCCTAGATAGGGTGTCTAGAGATTCACATTCATAACAGTGCCTATTCTGGTAACTAGTATTTCTGTGGACAAGTCACTTCAAAGCTTTGCTATTTAATTTCCTAATGTGAAATTAGGTAGTTCAAACTTTAAAGACTTACAACTTTCAGCTGAGGACTGAAAACTTGGACTAGGACTCTGTGACTTTATGAGATTGTTCCAACTGGAATGGCAGTGTAGGCAGAAAAGCGAGCTAATGTTCTCCAACAGAACACTAAAGGCACTTTTAAAGTTGTTGCTAAGTCTGTTGGGTGTTATTTGGAATGCTTTCTCTGTGTTTTCCATGTTGAGTTGTATTGTGGATAATTAAAATCCACATATAATACAAAATTCATTTACTCAGACGACACTTACACAGCAACTAGTTTATGTTAGACGGTGTTAGGGGATTGCTTCTCTGCCATAAGTAATATAAATAAAGCAAACGTACACTGTTGAAAGAGAAGCATAAAGCTGAAATGGACATATTTCTGTCCCACAAGAAGCTTAAACTTTATTTGGGCAGAGGGAACAACCACTTCCCCAAAGACAGACATTGTCTACTTGGGCTTTGTATCCCCGGGTCCCTCTACCAGTGCCTCTTCAGGTCTTCCCGTGTGATATATGGTTAAAAGGAAGGTCTACGATCCTTCCTTGCCTAGCTTTGGTCTTATATAGCCAGTGATGTATTTAACATATCCATTTAGATGTGTAGACGGAAGCCACAACTCAATATGCTCCAAATTTATACATTTGATCATGGTTTTTCTCTGCAACACTAGTCCTCTTCTTGGAATTCTAATTTCATTGAATGGCACCATGACCCATCCTCTTAAGTAGCCAGAACCCTATGGAGTCATTCTTGATATTTAGTCCCCTTCACCCAGGCTATCACTTAGGGTAGCAGCAGGAAAGAAATGGAACACTCCTTAGAGTAATTCTGAAATATTTTAATTATAGGAGTGTTTATGAAAGGTGGATAGCATTTAGGGCTACCATCAGAAACAGTATAGTATTCTGGGGCTCTTTACCTCCTCTACCCTGAAAGAACCAATGGAATCCAGAAGGAAGGAGTTCTGTAGATCAGCTGCCACATCCCGTTTTCCTCTTGATGCCCACTATCAGCTGGAGCCAAGAGAAACCAAGGGCTAAGGAGCCATTGATGTGTTCTATACAGGTCAGTCTCTCATGGATAAGAGGGTGAAGAAGAAAGGGAAGTAAATTTAAAGGACCAAACTGAGTAATCAGAGTGGTGGTTACTCTGCTACTAAATCCCATAAATATATATATTTAATCTGTTGTACCACCACCACCCTGGGACAACAATAATGTATATTTTACTGAAAATTTTTTTCCTAATTAGTCTCTCTTACTGTTCTGACCCCTCCAGATAAACCAGAATGAACTTTTCAAAATGTATGTTTAATCATGCCCCCTCCCCTATTTACAAGACATCCATATTCCTCCAGCAGCATTAGAATAGAGGTCAGATTCCTTAACATGCCCTGTCTCTGGAAAGTTTTTTTTTTTTTTTATTTCCTCATTGTCTATTTAACTCATTTTCCTTCAGATCTCCATTTGGTTCTCACTTCTTCTAAAATGTCCCACTTTTGTGACAAATTGCCTTTTTATTCATTTTGAGAGCATAATCTGCTTCTACCTGAAATATTTATTACTCTTGTAATGTAACATGTATTTGAAAGACTCTTGGTTTTTCCCCTAATACTCAGGCCATACCTGTATCTTATTTTGCCCTCATGTTGGATCTTTAGTGCCTGCATAGGGACCTGACATATAGTATAGACATAATAAATTTATCTAGAACAAATACTTTAACACTTCCATTAACTTATTTTCCCCACAATATACATGATGAAGCTCACACATGTGAGATACCTGCATGAATATTGTGGATTTTGACATGCCTGCCCCAAATTACTTATCTTCTCTTCACCTGCTCTTTCCCCAAGGCCCGTGGATAAAGTAGGATGTCCTGCTGAAATGAATGAACAGGATTTATTTATTTATTTTAACTTTTATTTATTTTTGAGAGACAGAGAGAGACAGAGCATGAGCAGGGGAGGGGCAGAGAGAGAGGGAGACACAGAATCAGAAGCAGGCTCCAAGCTGTCAGCACAGAGCCCAACATGGGGCTGGAACTCACAAACCACGAGTTAATGACCTGAGCCAAAGTCAGATGCTTAACTGACTGAGCCACCCAGGCGTCCCTGAACAGGATTGATTTAAACTGAACAAAGGGGAATCCAAAGGAAAAATAATGAGTAGAGATTAGGGATGATAGAAGAAAGAGCTCCTGCAGGTGACAATTTGGGACTGAGGAGTATATTAGTCGCCTATTGCTACAGTAACCAAATTACCCAAAATTTAGAGAATTCAAATGACACGAAAGTATTATCTTAGAATTCAAGCGTCCAAAATGGGTCTAATGGAACTAAAACCAAGGTGTTAGCTAAGGTGCATTCCCTTCAGGAGCCTCTAGGGGAAAAGCCATTTTGTTGCCTTTTTCAGCTTCTGGAGGCTAACTATATTACTTGGCTCAAGGCCTCCATCCATCTTCAAAATCGGTAAAAGAATCATTCTGGCCTTTACTTCTGTGGTTATACTTCCTTATTTGATTTTGAATCTCTTGCCTCCGTGTTTCATTTATAAAGAATTTTATAATATATGGGACCACCAGGATACTCTCTACAGACAACGAGGTCTGTTATGGTGATATGCTTAAGAGGCCTAAGATACTGCAAGAACTGATAATCTTAGAAGTTTATTACTTATTTCTTGTTTCACAAATTGGCTTGAATATATATGAAGTGATGTTAAACCATAAGGAGGGGTGTCTGGGTGGCTCAGTCAATTGGACAACCGACTCTTGATTTCGGCTCAGGTCACGATCCCAGTGTTGTGGGATGGAGTCCCATATTGGGCTCCGCGCTGAGCATGAAACCTGCTTAAGATTCTCTTTCTCTCTCTTTTTCTCCTCCTGCTCACACACATTCTCTCTCTCTTTAAAAGTAAATAAATAAATAAATGAATAAATAAATAAATAAATAAATAAGGAAAGGGAAGAATGCATTAAATAAAGACAGATTTCATGCTGGACCTTTAAAAGCAGATATGGTGGTATGGTATGGTCATGAACGTGGAAAGATAACACAATGGAAGGCAAAGGATTTAAAAAGGCCTGAACAAGACATACACATGGCAAAGAGAAATGAATGGCTAGAAAAAGCCATGAGTCTATTTGTACAGGATGCAGTTAGTAGAGGAAATAGATATAAGAATAAAAATCTATGTGAGCATCACCAAAGGATGGAAGGCACGAGGTATCAGTAGTTAAGACTCTAATCTCCTTAAATAACAACTGCGCTCATCTTTGCAAGTCGTTTCAAGTGTTCAGCGGCTTATGAGGGGCTACAAAATAAGCTGGTAATGGTATGGAGTGAGACGGAGGACAGACAGGTTGTGGATAGATTGGAATTAGAGATTCCAGAACCAGTTCTCAAGCTTTTCCCAAGGCCCAAGATTGAAGCAGTCATCATCTCTTTCTTTTCTCTATCTCTTGCCTCTCACTTTCAGATACTTTCATTAGTTCTTCTGATAACTATATTCTTACTTGCACCTTAGTGTATACATGCATACATATAATAAATAACTATTCTTTTCAACTTTCTACTCAGCTATGAGGAGAGTAAATGGGAAAACAAGAAGCGATTGACTTAGAATATCAAAATGCATTATTATCAATCCCTTATTAATGAGAAATGCATTATACTTTTTGTATGGTGGGGATATACTTGGCAGTTTGACGAATGTGGTTCAGGGCTCACGATCAGTGTAAACATTAAAACAAAGACAACAGAAAAATGCTTTTCATATGGTATAAATATATTTGGCAGTTTGATGAATGTGGTTCAGGGTTAAAGATCAGTGTAAATATTAAAACACAGATAATGGAGAAATAGTATACCTATAAGATAAAACCTTGAACTACATCATAGAGAATGACAAATACTGACAAGGTTACAGTAAAAATGATGCTATTAATTATCACTTTGGGCAGTAAAAATATTTGGTAACAACTGCAAAATTTATGAAGAATCAAAACAGAATTAAAGACAATCAGGGAAGATGGTGGCATAGGAGGACGCTGGGCTCGCTGCGAGTCCTGCTGATCACGCAGATTCCACCTACACCTGCCTAAATAACCCAGAAAACCGCCAAAGGATTAGCAGAACAGAGTCGCCAGAGCCAAGCGCAGACGAGAGGCCCACGGAAGAGGGTAGGAAGGGCGGCGAGCAGTGCTCACTCCACGGACTGGCGGGAGGGAGCCGGGGTGGAGGGGTGGCCTGCCGGCCAAGCAGAGCCCCCGAGTCTGGCTGGCAAAAGTGGAGGGGCCAGACGGAGTGTGTTCCGACAGCAAGCGGGACTTAGCATCTGGGAGGTCATAAGTTAACAGCTCTGCTCAGAAAGCGGGAAGGCTGGAGGACAAAGGGAGGGACAGTTGCTGAGCCCCCTGACAACAGAGCTCAGTTTGGCGGGGAACAAAGGTGCTCGCCAGCACCATCTCCCTCGCCCCTCCCCCAGCCAAAATCCCAAAGGGAACCAGTTCCTGCCAGGGAATTTGCTTGCTCCGCGAAAACACCCAAAGCTGTGCTTCTGCAGAGCCACCCCTCCTACAGCGGGTCTGACTCCCTCCCGCTGCCACAGGGCCCCTCCTGAAGTGGATCACCTAAGGAGAAGCGAGCTAAGCCTGCCCCTCCTGCCCCCGTGCACCTTGCCTACCCACCCCAGCTAATACGCCAGATCCCCAGCATCACAAGCCTGGCAGTGTGCAAGTAGCCCAGATGGGCCACGCCACCCCAAGTGAATCCTGCCCCTAGGAGAGGGGAAGAGAAGGCACACACCAGTCTGGCTGTGGCCCCAGCGGTGGGCTGGGGGCAGACATCAGGACTCACTGCGGCCCCGCCCACCAACTCCAGTTATACACCACAGCACAGGGGAAGTGCCCTGCAGGTCCTCACCCCTCCAGGGACTATCCAAAATGACCAAACGGAAGAACTCCCCTCAGAAGAATCTCCAGGAAATAACAACAGCTAATGAAATGATCAAAAAGGATTTAAATAATATAACAGAAAGTGAATTTAGAATAATAGTCATAAAATTAATCGCTGGGCTTGAAAACAGTATAGAGGACAGCAGAGAATCTTGCTACAGAGATCAAGGGACTAAGGAACAGTCAGGAGGAGCTGAAAAAACTCTTTAAACAACATGCAAAACAAAATGGAAACGACGACGGCTTGGATTGAAGAGGCAGAGGAGAGAATAGGTGAACTAGAAGATAAAGTTATGGAAAAAGAGGAAGCTGAGAAAAAGAGAGATAAAAAAATCCAGGAATATGAGGGGAAAATTAGAGAATTAAGTGATACACTAAAAAGAAATAATATACGCATAATTGGTATCCCACAGGAGGAAGAGAGAGGGAAAGGTGCTGAAGGGGTACTTGAAGAAATAATAGCTGAGAACTTCCCTGAACTGCGGAAGGAAAGAAGCATTGAAATCCAAGAGGCACAGAGAACTCCCTTCAGACGTAACTTGAATCGATCTTCTGCACGACATATCATAGTGAAACCGGCAAAACACAAGGATAAAGAGAAAATTCTGAAAGCACCAAGGGATAAACGTGCCCTAACATATAAACGGAGACCTATAAGACTCGTGACTGATCTCTCTTTTGAAACTTGGCAGGCCAGGGGCGCCTGAGTGGCGCAGTCAGTTAAGCGTCCAACTTCGGCCGGGTCACGATCTCGTGGTCCGTGAGTTCGAGTCCCGCGTCAGGCTCTGGGCTGATGGCTCAGAGCCTGGAGCCTGTTTCCGATTCTGTGTCTCCCTCTCTCTCTGTCCCTCCCCCGTTCATGCTCTGTCTCTCTCTGTCCCAAAAATAAATAAACGTTGAAAAAAAAAAAAGAAAAAAAGAAACTTGGCAGGCCAGAAAGGCATGGCAGGAGATCTTCAATGTGATGAACAGAAAAAATATGCAGCCGAGAATCCTTTATCCAGCAAGTCTGTCATTTAGAATAGAAGGAGAGATAAAGGTCTTCCCAAACAAACAAAAACTGAAGGAATTTGTCACCACTAAACCAGCCCTACAAGAGATCCTAAGGAGGATCCTGTGAGACAAAGTACCAGAGACATCACTAGAAGCATAAAACATACAGACATCACAATGACTCTAAACCCGTATCTTTCTATAATAGCACTGATTGTAAATGGACTAAATGTGCCAACCAAAAGACATAGGGTATCAGAATGGATGAAAAAACAAGACCCATCTATTTGCTGTCTACAAGAGACTCATTTTAGACCTGAGGACACCTTTAGATTGAGAGTGAGGGGATGGAGAACTATTTATCATGCTACTGGAAGCCAAAAGAAAGCTGGAGTAGCCATACTCATATCAGACAAACTAGACTTTAAATTAAAGGCTGTAACAAGAGATGAAGAAGGGCATTATATAATAATTACAGGGTCTATCCATCAGGAAGAGCTAACAATTATAAATGTCTATGCGCAGAATACGGGATCCCCCAAATATATAAAACAATTACTCATAAACATAAGCAACCTTATTGATAAGAATGTGGTAATTGCAGGGGACTTTAACACTCCACTTACAGAAATGGATAGATCATCTAGACACATGGTCAATAAAGGAACAAGGGCCCTGAATGATACATTTGATGAGATGGACTTGACAGATATAGGTAGAACTCTGCATCCCAAAGCAACAGAATATACTTTCTTCTCAAGTGCACATGGAACATTCTCCAAGATAGATCACATATGGGTCACAAAACAGCCCTTCATAAGTATACAAGAATTGAAATTATACCATGCATACTTTCAGACCACAATGCTATGAAGCTTGAAATCAACCACAGAAAAAAGTCTGGAAAACCTCCAAAAGCATGGAGGTTAAAGAACACCCTACTAACGAATGAGTGGGTCAACCAGGCATTTAGAGAAGAAATTAAAAAATATATGGAAACAAACGAAAATGAAAATACAACAATCCAAACGCTTTGGGATGCAGCGAAGGCAGTCCTGAGAGGAAAATACATTGCAATCCAGGCCTATCTCAAGAAACAAGAAAAATCCCAAATACAAAATCTAACAGCACACCTAAAGGAAATAGAAGCAGAACAGAAAGGCAGTCTAAACCCAGCAGAAGAAGAGAAATAATAAAGATCAGAGCAGAAATAAACAATATAGAATCTAAAAAAAAAACTGTAGAGCAGATCAACGAAACCAAGAGTTGGTTTTTTGAAAAAATAAACAAAATTGACAAACCTCTAGCCAGGCTTCTCAAAAAGAAAAGGGAGATGACCCAAATAGATAAAATCATGAATGAAAATGGAATGATTACAACCAATCCCTCAGAGATACAAACAATTATCAGGGAATACTATGAAAAATTATATGCCAACAAACTGGACAACCTGGAAGAAATGGACAAATTCGTAAACACCCACACTCTTCCAAAACTCAATCAGGAGGAAATAGAAAGCTTGAACAGACCCATAACCAGCGAAGAAATTGAATCGGTTATCAAAAATCTCCCAACAAATAAGAGTCCAGGACCAGAGGGCTTCACAGGGGAGTTCTACCAGACGTTTACAGCAGAAATAATACCTATCCTTCTCAAGCTATTCCAAGAAATAGAAAGGGAAGGAAAACTTCCAGACTCATTCTATGAAGCCAGTATTACTTTGCTTACTAAACCAGACAGAGACCCAATAGCAAAAGAGAACTACAGGCCAATATCCCTGATGAATATGGATGCAAAAATTCTCAATAAGATACTAGCAAATCGAATTCAATGGCATATAAAAAGAATTATTCACCATGATCAAGTGGGATTCATTCCTGGGATGCAGGGCTGGTTCAACATTAGCAAATCAATCAACGTGATACATCACATTAATAAAAGAAAAGATAAGAACCATACGATCCTGTCAATCGATGCAGAAAAGGCCTTTGACAAAATTCAGCACCGTTTCTTAATAAAAACCCTCGAGAAAGTAGGGATAGAAGGAACATACTTAAAGATCATAAAAGCCATTTATGAAAAGCCCACAGCTAACATCATCCTCAACGGGGAAAAACTGAGAGCTTTTTCCCTGAGATCAGGAACACGACAGGGATGCCCACTCTCACCGCTGTTGTTTAACATAGTGTTGGCAGTGCTAGCATCAGCAATCAGACAACAAAAGGAAATCAAAGGCATCAAAATTGGTAAAGATGAAGTCAAGCTTTCACTTTTTGCAGATGACATGATACATGATACATGGAAAATCTGATAGACTCCACCAAAAGTCTGCTAGAACTGATACATGAATTCAGCAAAGTTGCAGGATACAAAATCAATGTACAGAAATCAGTTGCATTCTTATACACTAACAATGAAGCAACAGAAAGACAAATAAAGAAACTGACCCCATTCACAATTGCACCAAGAAGCATAAAATACCTAGGAATAAATCTAACCAAAGATGTACAAGATCTGTATGCTGAAAACTACAGAAAGCTTATGAAGGTAATTGAAGAAGATATAAAGAAATGGAAAGACATTCCCTGCTCATGGACTGGAAGAATAAATATTGTCAAAATGTCAATACTACCCAAAGCTATCTACACATTCAATGCAATCCCAATCAAAATTGCACCAGCATTCTTCTCGAAACTAGAACAAGCAATCCTAAAATTCATATGGAACCACAAAAGGCCCCGAATAGCCAAAGGAATTTTGAAGAAGAAGACCAAAGCAGGAGGCCTCACAATCCCAGACTTTAGCCTCTACTACAAAGCTGTCATCATCAAGACAGCGTGGTATTGGCACAAAAACAGACACATAGACCAATGGAATAGAATAGAAACCCCAGACCTAGACCCAAAAATGTATGGCCAACTAATCTTTGACAAAGCAGGAAAGAACATCCAATGGAAAAAAGACAGTCTCTTTAACAAATGGTGCTGGGAGAACTGGACAGCAACATGCAGAAGGTTGAAACTAGACCACTTTCTCACACCATTCACAAAGATAAACTCAAAATGGATAAAGGACCTGAATGTGAGACAGGAAACCATCAAAACCCTAGAGGAGAAAGCAGCAAAAGACCTCACTGACCTCAGCCATAGCAATTTCTTACTTGACACATCCCCAAAGGCAAGGGAATTCAAGGCAAAAATGAACTACTGGGACCTTATGAAGATAAAAAGCTTCTGCACAGCAAAGGAAACAACCAACAAAACTAAAGGGCAACCAACGGAATGGGAAAAGATATTTGCAAATGACATATCGGACAAAGGGCTAGTATCCAAAATCTATAAAGAGCTCACCAAACTCCACACCCGAAAAACAAATAACCCAGTGAAGAAATGGGCAGAAAACATGAATAGACACTTCTGTAAAGAAGACATCCGGATGGCCAACAGGCACATGAAAAGATGTTCAATGTCGCTCCTTATCAGGGAAATACAAATCAAAACCACACTCAGATATCACCTCACGCCAGTCAGAGTGGCCAAAATGAACAAATTAGGTGACTATAGATGCTGGAGAGGATGTGGAGAAACAGGAACCCTTTTGCACTGTTGGTGGGAATGCAAATTGGTGAAGCCACTCTGGAACTACCTTATGACCCAGCAATAGCACTGCTAGGAATTTACCCAAGGGATACAGGAGTACTGATGCATAGGGGCACTTGTACCCCAATGTTTATAGCAGCACTTTCAACAATAGCCAAATTATGGAAAGAGCCTAAATGTCCATCAACTGATGAATGGATAAAGAAATTGTGGTTTATATACACAATGGAGTACTACAGGGCAATGAGAAAGAATGAAATATGGCCCTTTGTAGCAATGTGGATGGAACTGGACAGTGTGATGCTAAGTGAAATAAGCCATACAGAGAAAGACAGATACCATATGGTTTCACTCTTATGTAGATCCTGAGAAACATAACAGAAACCCATGGGGGAGGGGAAGGGAAAAAAAAAAGAGGTTAGAGTGGAAGAGAGCCAAAGCATAAGAGACTCTAAAAAACTGAGAACAAACTGAAGGTTGATGGGGGTGGGAGGGAGGGGAGGGTGTGTGATGGGTATTGAGGAGGGCACCTTTTGGGATGAGCACTGGGTGTTGTATGGAAACCAATTTGACAATAAATTTCATATATTGAAAAAAAATGAAGAATCAAAACATTCTATATCCATTTTGTTTCTGCTTCTCTTCTTGTGAGAAACACAAGAATTCTATATTATTTTATAAGATATAAAAAATGATTTATGAATAAAGATGATCATCATAGTCCTGTCATAACAGTCAAATGGGAAATATGATAAATATTTAATAATTGCTGAATCATTAATTGAAATATTGCCATGCTTCTTGATAGACTAAAAAGATCAATAAAAATATTTATAATCCATGTGAATAACATAAAGATTTCTATTAGTTAACCTTGAAAGAAAAAACAACACCTATTCAATATTAAACATGGCATAGTTCCATATGTGTCAAAATAAGAAACACACAATACATCTAACAAAAAATATATACCTATGGTCATATATGGGGATTATAAAATGATATTTCTTCTTTTCCCTTTTCTGCATTTACTTGGTAATATTCTTGTAAAGACTACATAAATATATGTAAGTTTACAAAGTACAAAAATAAATGGTGTATAATGATTATAGATTTATGAGTAACTCAAGATGCATGATATAAAAATAATTAACATACTATCTTAATCCATTCAGGAAGCTATAATAAAAGACCACAGATTGGGTAGCTTAAAAACAACAGAATCTTACTTCTGACAACTCTGGAGTCTGTGAAGTCCAAGATCAAGGCACCATCATGGTTGGCTGAGGGCCCTCTTTGTGTGGCAGACTACCTACCTCTTGAAGTATTCTCTCATAGTCAAAGGGGCAAGAGATCTCCGTGCAGCTTCTTTTGCAAAAGCATCAATTTCATTTATGACAGTTCTACCCTCATAACCTAATCACCTCCCAAAGTCCCCAATTATCTATATCATGAATTGTGTAGACTAGGGTTTCAACACACCAGTTTGGGGAAGACAAACATTCAGACCATAGCATACGGTCTCTGTATTTTCATTTATCAGAAAATTATGGTTTCTTTATTTACAATCACTTTTAAAAATCACTACATTAACAGAACAATAAAAAGTTCATTGAAAAAATATGCATTGGAATTCCATTCAGTTATATCCACATATTTGACTTGTGGAATACTAAATACAAATTCATTTTTCGTTTTATAATATTTTCTGTATTTGAGTTTCCATAGAATCATCACAATTACTATATAATGGTTATAAAGTGAAAAAAATGATCATAAAATTTTTAGATGGAATTGTTTCAAATAATAAACTATAACATTTTATATTTTCCCTTTTAAAAGTTATTTAATTTTGTAAATAATAGTTTCAATGTTCACTTCTGGTGTGTTCAAAACACTTTTCTGTGCCTGTTTAGATGAAAATATTTTGTGCAGTGAAATATATCTAAAAGTGAGTTAAACTTGTGTAAAACACTTTCCAATGAATAAGGGTATTTTTATTTCATTTGAGAATTCTTGAAGATAAAAGACACTGTGTTGCCATCAGAACTGTTATTATCTACAAAGACTGCATTGTGGAAATGGATTAAAAAGAATTCTTTAAGATATACGTGTGCACACACACACACACTAAGGTGAATAAGACTGCACATATTGGAAATGTCTATTATAGTTTAAAGGAATATTGACATCCTATAAAGAAAGAAAATCCAAAAAGTTGTGAGTTACAATATTTGACTTGGTGTCCAAGAAAAGAACAGAGCAAATGTATTTGCTTCTACTTTTTGAATGTTTCTAAGCTACATATTTTCTTTCTTTTAAATGTTAAATGTTAAACTCATTTAATTTGAGTTTAATTAAAACTCAATTCTCTTGACTCCAATTCCTGCACTGTTCTGCTGTCTTTTCAAATTTAACCATTTTCCTACTGTCTGCTCTAATTTTGTTTATTTATTATTTATTTATTTAATAACACCTTCACCAATTGACTGGGAACTGACTAGAAGTGTTTTAGGGCTCAAATGTATGTATCCTTCCATTCTAAAGATTCAGTTGCAGTAAAGTATCTCAAAGAACAACAAAAATGTTACATGTGTTGGTGGACAGAGTTTGAAGTCAAGAAGACCATTTTAAAATATTCATATTTATTTGCTTCGGATAATTACCATCCAAAGGATATCCTACTATCCAAAGGAGAAGGAGTAGGAAATAAGAAAAATCTCTACTTTCAAGAACATGTGATCTTCATTTAATTTTTTTAAATGTAAAAAAACCCCAATCTGGAAAAAAATATTTAATAATTCACGAAACAAAGATTAGTATATACAGTCAATGCTCAAGAGGGAAAGTGACATGTAGAAATGAAGTCTGCTTTTTGACCATTAAACTCCTGGAAAATTGGTTACCATTGAACAAATATATGCATAGGATCAATGGTATATTCATAGATGTAAAGAGAAGAATATAAATATATTCAGAAATTAAAAATATTTGCTACCATTGCTTTAAATACATTTAAATATTTGGAATTGACTCAATGACCTAATCTAAAAAAATAAAACATACAAATTAGTTTTTAATTGTGCTTGGTTTCTAAAGCTCTCAATTTCTCATGTCAGTGAAAATAATATCTTGGCAATTTGGGGTAAACTGTCTTAAAACTCATCCTCCATGAATTATAGTTACTGGGAATAGTATAACTTACTAATATCCACTCTATCCCAGAGATATAGTAGACAGATTGTAGTACAACCACTCTTTTTGCCTAGAGGTTGGTTTAAGAATGGGTATGTGAATTATTTCTGGTTCATGAGGCATCAATGGAAAACTTCTGGGGTCTGGAGCTATTGGTAATGGGTTTTTCTGTTTGTTTGTTTTGTTCTGTTTTTGTGTTTTTTCATTCCTAAAGAGTGTTTTTCATTCCTAAACTGTTTATTATGTAAGATAATTTGAGCTCTTACCTTATAGCAGGCACTAAACTTAATTTACATATGAGGAAATGGACACTTAGAAAAAAATATGTAAAATATGGAAAACAAACTGAAGGTTACTGGAGGGGTCATGGGAGGGGGGATGGCCTAAATGGGTAAGGGACACTAAGGAATCTACTGAAATCATTGTTGCACTATATGCTAACTAATTTGGATGTAAATTTAAAAATAAATAAATAAATAAATAAATAAGTAAGTAAGTAAGTAAGTAAGTAAGTAAAATATGTACCTTTTTCCTCAAAGCCAGAAAATAAATTCAGGATATAACATTACAAATATTTGTCCCATGAAATTTCAACCACTCCCTTACATGGTGTCTTGTTTTTGATCATATAAATTATCATAGAATAATATAATTATCATGGAATTATGGTTTCTACCACATGGCCTCATAAAATTTACACCAGTTACTACCTCAGATCAACAGTCAGACGCTGGTCCTTCCTCTCACTAACTAAATGAAGCATAGTTTTGAAATGCTGGAAAATCAAAATTTTTGTGTGTTATATATTTTTAATATGAAATTTATTATCAAATTGGTTTCCATACAACACCCAATGCTCATCCCAACAGGTGCCCTCCTCAATACCCATCACCCACCGTCCCCTCCCTCCCACCCCCATCAACCCTCAGTTTGTTCTCAATTTTTAAGAGTCTCTTATGATTTGGCTCCTTCCCTCTCTAACCTCTTTTTTTTTTTTTTCCTTTCCCTCCCCCATGGTCTTCTGTTAAGTTTCTCAGGATCCACTCTTCATCAGGGAAATACAAATCAAAACCACACTCAGATATCACCTCATTCCAGTCAGAGTGGCTAAAATGAAAAAAATTAGGAGACTACAGATGCTGGCGAGGATGTGGAGAAACAGGAACCCTCTTACACTGTTGGTGGGAATGCAAACTGGTGCAGCCACTCTGGAAAACACTGTGGAGTTTCCTCAAAAAATTAAAAATAGATCTACCCTATGACCCAGCAATAGCACTGCTAGGAATTTACCCAAGGGATACCGGAGGGCTGATGCATACGGGCACTTGTAGCACAATGTTTATAGGGGCACTTTCAAAAATAGCCAAATTATGGAAAGAGCCTAGATGTCCATCAAGTGATGAATAAAGAAATTGTGGTTTATATACACAATGGAATACTACGTGGCAATGAGAAAGAATGAAATATAGCCTTTTGTAGCAACATAGATGGAACTGGAGAGTGTTATGCTGAGTGAAATAAGTCATATGGAAAATTAAATTTTTACAACTGACTATATACTGTCTCCAACAGAGAACATTGAGGAAAAGATTATGTGTAATCTGAGTCCCTCCCGCCCCCAAATAAAATGATTCCCCTAGAATTAGGGAGAGAGAAGTAAAAAGGCAGAATACTTCATATTTTCTTAGAGCTCGAATATTGAATATTGTTTCATTGTTCACCATTCCTTTCCACATCTGCCCTCAATCAGAATACTGATACTGACCAAAGCCCTAGAATTTTTTTTTTTTTTTACTGATGATGCAGATAAAGATTACTAAAGTAATGTGAGCAAGCATAAATTGTGTTTTTCTTTAGAACATTAGCTCTCTTTAAAGAGCAATTTCCATTTCAACTGGCTTCCATGTGTTATCCTGGAGTTTTTGTAATTATGTACAAGAAACAAAAGAACATGCCAGTCTCAGCATCCATAACTAATGATGAGTGCATTTGACTCTGAAAAAAAGACTAACTTTATAGTAAGGGCTTTCTTCTATTGACATGTTAAAATATATTTTTGTAATAAGTAAAATAGCTAACATTATCTCCAAGTCAACAGTAAGATATTAATAACCATATTCAATTATTTGGTCAACATAAATTTAACAGTCTTCTATTTTTTCTTTTCTTCCAACAATAACACATTGATAGCCTTAACTTCCTGATAATCCCTATGAATTCTTCTTGGAGGTTGTAACTGTCAGAGAGACAAAATTACTTTTCAAATTGACTATACATAAGATTTATTGTGCATATTCCTGGGTTCCTTGCCCTGAAAATGTTTTTTTTTTAAGATTTTTTTTTCTTATTTATTTTTCATAAAGAGAAACAGAGCACGAGCAGGGGAGGGGTAGAGAGAGAGGGAGACACAGAATTCGAAGCAGGCTCCAGGCTTTGTGCTGTAAGCACAGAGCTTGACGAGGGGCTTGAACTCACGAACCATGAGATCATGACCTGAGCCAATGTCAGATGCTTAACCTACTGAGCCACCCAGGCGTCCCTCCCTGAAAGTGTTTCTGAAAGAAACTATGGAATCAAATCCAGTAATGAGTATTACTAAAACACTCACCAGGTGATAAATGTAGGTGGTTCAGGGAGCAAAATGGGAAAAAATTGTTTCACGGAGCAAATTCAGTTGGTTTAGGGATTTTCTTGATTCCCCCTGGAGCAGGTCATTTGTTTGTTTTCTATTGAGATGATAAAATCTTCCCAAATATGTAAGCATCCTAATTTTCTTGGAACTCTTTGAGCTGGGTTTAATTTATTTTTTTATTCTTTCAAATATATGTGTTAAAAGCAACTCTCTTGGATCCATCTTCTACAACTTATAGCGTTAAAATACGCTTTGGGTCGTCATGACCATCCCCATCTCATGACTGTCACCACCAACATCATTCTCTTCCTCATCAATAAAAAGCAACAACCATGAGTATTTATGAAGGATGTCCCATGTGCCAGACTTGGGCTAAAAGCTTTATGGCCTCATAATATATCTAGATGAACTACTAGGCTTCAGAGCTGGATTCAAATCTATGTTGTCTTGATGTCAATCTCTGTGGAATTTGCTATTGCAGTTTATTTCTCCTATGTGAAGGTTCACACTCATTGGCAAGTTTCTATATTTTCAAAATATGGTGACTGAAATTCTAAATAATTTGTCTTTTCAATATCACATAGTGTGCTCAAAAGTTTAATTTTCAGGGAGGTATTCTTTGGTTCTTTAGATTGGAATTAGTCTGCATGCTCTACCATCCTTATAGTGTCTTTTATGTATTTTATTCAGATTCTTCAGTGTTTTAATTACAAATCAAATATGAATCTCCCCCCACCCTGGAATGTAAGCTCTACAAACACAAGGGTTTTTTTCTTCCAAATTCTACTACATAGTTCATAGATATAATTTAAATAAATTCATGACCAGATCCAATATGTTTTGATATATGTTCGAGTTGTCATATAATAATGTGGCCTAAACATAATAATTACAGCAACAATAACATGTTTTTGAACCTAACTGACATGTATTGAGTGTTCAACTCTGCAAGAAACCGGGAAAAATGTGATTTGTATTCTCCTATTTAATTCTCCCAAGAAGCTTATGAGATAGGCTATTATAGGTAAGGATACTTAGGTTCATGGACATTAAATGACTTAGCTAATGGCAAACAGGTAGTATGTAGAAGAACTAAGATCATGAAAATGCTCACAAGAAAATGTTCATGTCATCTTTGTTGCCAATCAGTTCTAACAAGATGCAAAATGGTAAGTTGCTGTCAAGGGTGTGAGAAGGAAGTTTCATGAACTTCTAATGTGAGAACCACAGTGATTTTCTTTAAGTTGGAACAAGTCAAGTGTTTAATAAATAGTTTGGGCCTTAAGAGAGTTCCCACCACAACAGAGGGCTGACTCAAAGGCTTCAAATGGAAAGAAAAAAATCCTTTGTGTGTTGTATGTGATTTCAGGCTAGCTAGGGATTTTAAGTGCTACATTTCTCCACTCTGGTTTGAGAGTCTCTTAGCCTGACATCTATCTTCTAGCTCACACTAATCTTCCTGTGGTTTAAAGAGGTTTCTCCCCTTAGCTGATATATATTACATGTACAAATATATATATATATGTGTGTGTATGTGTGTGGTGTGTCTATATATATATGTCTCTGTGTGTATATACATACATACATATATATGTATGCATATATATATATATATATATATATATTTAAATAACTCTGAAGAAGAAAATTACTCTTTTTGTTCTGCTGATTTGTCTTTATTAATAATTTGATTTTGGTGGTCAAGATGCTTCCTGCTGTGATGACAATTTTTCCCTAGGTTCAAGCACTCTGGAGACCCAACTCAAAATAAGCAAAAAATTAAAGTTATCAAACATAAGCACTTCAGTGCTTTTAACAAAAGTGCTTCCTGAAAAAAAAAGCTAAACCTGTAGCCTTGGTTCTGTCTACATAGCTTAGAACTCTGCTTCTTTTTTTTTTTCCTGGATTTTTACCTACTCCAATGTCATTTTTCTCATATGCCAAAACTTTCTGCTTTGAACGTACAGATTCTGGTTAAGGACTTGCACCACCCTGTCTGGAATTATATAGCTAGCCTTGTTCAGACAGCTCTACCAAAAAGAGAAGTCTCTGTAAATTTGGCCCAATACTCTCTCATTGAAGATGGATTGAAACATCTCACTACCACCTTATTACCACACACACACACACACACACACACACACACACACACTCTAATAGAATCTCCCTCTCTAAGTCATGCCTGGTACTTTGTCTCAGATAGACATGGCTCAACTTAGTAGACATGTTGTAAAGAACCAAAGTAGCTACCTCATACAAAATGAGGTATGTATAAAGCTTTAGAAATATGCTTCCAAGATTCTCCCTAGACTCACCATCATTGGTATGAGGAAAAACAAACATATACTAGGCCATCAGGAAAGAAAAATGACCTACAGTTCACTGAAGGTAATCTAGTGCTTTTAGCAATTCCTAACTCTCTTATTTGTGGGTCTGTTTTGAACAGTATTAATACTTCTACAGCATTCAGCATTAATTCAAAATGCATCAAAAAGTGAATGTTTTTCCTTCTAGGAATCATTTAAAAATGTTTGCCTGTTTGGCAAATTCATCAAAAATGTAAATAAAATTGACAACACGTAAGAAGTCTATAGTGCAAACTAAATGAGCATTACTGAAAGAAATTAAAGAATGTAAACAGAGAACTACACCATGCCAATGAATTAAAAACCTCAATATTCTTAACACATCAATTATCTTAAAACTGATCTAACGATCCAACAAAAGTCTAAATACCCAAAATAACCTTTTTTTTTTTTTTTTTTTTTGTAGAAATTGCCAATCTAATACTAGAATCTGTAGGAAAATGGAAAGAACATAGAATAACTATACAGGGCAGAATTCTACAAGTGCTCCCTAGATTTCTACATTCTGGTGTATCTACCCTGTATAATCCCCAACCCTTGATTAGAGTGGGATTAGGGGGTGCTTTGACTATGGCAGATTTCAGACCTGGAGTTAGATTACATTACAGGCCAAACTTAAAGGGATTTTGCAAGTTAAATGAAGGTCCCATATCAGGTGATTTTGAGTCAGTCAAAAGGGAGATTATCCGGGGTAGGTCTGACCTAGTCAGGAGAGCCCTTCAAAAAAAGTGGACTCTGAATCTGAAATGTTTGAATATGTGAGGGCCTATGGTGGGGACTATTTGGCAAGAACCTGACGAGGGTGTCTAGGAGCTGAGAGTCATCTTTGGCCAGACAGCCAGCAAGAATACAGGGATTTCTGGTCTACAACTACAAGGGATAAAGTTCTGCTAAATCAGAATGACTTTGGAGGGGGACCCTGAGCTCCAGATGAGAACACAGCTTCAGGATACCACGTGATTTCAGCCTTGAGATTCTCAGAGCCCAGTCATACTGTGCTCAGAGGTCTGGCCTAAGAAAACCGTATAAATGAGTATCTTAAGCCCTAAGGTTCTGATAATTTGTCATACAGCAATGGAAAACTAATACAACCAATATAATTTTGCAAAGTAAAGCAGGGCAGCTGGTGGCTCAGTTAGGCATATGACTCTTGGTTTCAGCTCAGGTCATAATCTCATGATTTGTGGGTTCAAGCCCTGAATGGTGCTCTTTGCTGACAGTGTGGAGCCGGCTTGGGATTCTCTCTCTCCCTCTTCCTCTGCCCCTCCCCCACTCACTCTCTCTGCTTTTCTCCCAAAAAATAAACAAACTTAAAAAAAAATTTTAAAAAGTAAATCAAAGTTGGAGAATATATATACTATCTGATGTTGAGGTGTACAAAGCCACAATAATCTAGACAATTTTGTACTGTTGACAAGTTATGCATAATGATCAATGAAATAGAATAAGAATGCCTGGACTAGACTTAGAAATTATAAATCAAGTTTTGGCAAAGATGCAAAGGTGACTTAATGAAGAATGATCATCTTTGCAACAAATGGTGCTGGAACAATTGGATATTTATATGAAAAAATAAGAACCTTGACCACTCATGCCATGCTATAAATCTTCTAGAAGATAACACAGGAGAAAAAATTTACTGACATTTGCTCAGGTAAATATTTCATAAACAGGATCAAACACACATACATGAGAAAATAATCAAAACTGAACTTCAAAATTGAAACGTATAGCTTTGCAGCCCAAGTGTTCTCTCTCTCTCTCTCTCTTTCTCTCTCTCCCTCACTCCCTCCTTCCCTCTCTCCCTCTCACACACACACATGCACACACACACACACACATGCACACACACACAGGAATATTATTCAGCCATTAAAAATGAATGAGATCTTGCTATTTGCAACAACATGGATGGGGCTAGAGGGTATAATGCTAAGCAAAGCAAATCGGTATGAGAAAGAAATTTGTTGTATCATTTCACTTAAGTGGAATTTAAGAAACCAAACAAACAAATGAAAATAGAGAGACCAAGAAACAGACTCTTAACTACAGAGAACAAACTGATGGATATCAGTGGGGAAGTAGGAGGAGGAAATAGGTGAAGGGGATTAAGGGTACTCTTATCATGATGAGCAATGAATAATGTATAGAATTATTGTATCACTATATTGCACACCTGAAACTAATATAACATTATAGGTTAACTATACTGCAGTTTAAAAAAAAAAAACTTTGTTAAAGAAATACACTGTTAAGAACATGAAAATGCAAACCAGAATACAGGATAAAAAAAGTAACTACTTAAATCAAAGATTAAAAAAAAAAAAAAAAACGAACTCCTACAACTCAATTACAGGTCAAAAATATGCAATTAAAAATGCACAAAATTTTTGAATAAGGCAGGGAAAATATAATGGTAAATAAGCATATAACATGATGTTCAATATCATTAATGATTAGGGAAAAATAAAACTATAATAAAGTGCCATTACATACCCAGTAGCACGCTAAATTTTAGAAAGCCACCTATACTTACTGCTGGGAAATTGTGTGGAAAAATTGCAATGTTCCTATGATACTGGTGGCCACATAAAATAATGTCACCACTTTGAAAAGCAGTTTATACTTTCTTAAAAAGTGACCATACACCTACCATACAATCCAGCCATTCCATTCCAAAGTGTTTGCTTATGATAAATGCAGACATATACCAACACAAAGACTTTTACATAAATGCAATAGCACTTTGTATTATATGTGCAATATAATATATATATTTTCTTATAAAACTCATTGCTATTCTCAAATGTCTAGTAACATATCTTTTTATTTTAACTTTATTTATTTATTTAGGAGAGAGAAAAAGAGTGTGCACATGTACGTGAATGGGTAGGAGTGGGGGGGTGGGGAAGAGAGGAAGAGAGAACGAGAGAGAGAGAGACAGAGACAGAGAGAGAGAGAGGGAGGGAGAATCCTAAACAGGCTCCACATTCAGAGCAGAGACCCACGCAGGGCTCCATCTCATGACCCCTAAACCGTGACGTGAGATGAAATCAAAAGTGGAATGTTTAACCCACTGAGCCACCCAGGCACCCCCTGATAACCTCTTATGTGTTGCCCTTTTCCTCTTGCTCACCCAGGTGAGAAAGAACAAAGAAAATTTTCCTTACAATAAGAAATGCCCTGAGAAAAGCACAAACTCTTCTCTTCCTAGGCCTTTCTTTAACTTCTGCAGGGATTGAATTTGGCTGCATAGAGAACCCAGAAACTTTGAACAAGAAAGACTTTTGATTCAGTTGTTAAGCAACTTTTAGGTCTAAGAATTCATAGTGACTTAGCCAAGCTCATATGTGTTAAAGCATAATTGGCACAAAACAGAGGTGTAGGCATCAGGTTATTTCAAGTTCCATGCTTGATTGTTTTTCTCCTTCTTTCCCTTTAGACAAAATTACTTCTTCTTTGCTTCTGTGGATTTTTAATTGTTGTGGGGGGAACATCATATTAACAAATGCCTCTACATGGTGATACCTCATGTACATATTTTAGAAAGTTTTAGAGATTGTATATGTAGCTACATATTTTAATATCTAAAAAAGCTAAGCTCATTGTCGTAAATTACACTGTATATGTAATCTCATTTTTATGGACTCTTCTACCTTTAATTAAATTGTCCTTTTACTCTACCTTTCCTTCAACCAGTGTACTTAAGCCAACATGCCAATGTCATCCATTTTGCTTATATGTTTAAAGCTACCACATACATTTTCGTAAGTCAGCTCAATCTTTGTACTTTTCAAATTCAATTAAGTTGAAAGCTTTGTCTAGTTTGATAAGAGACAACTGTTGAAAGTTAATGCCTTACAGAAAAATGTTACAAGGACAAAATAACATTTAATAGAGAAGAGGAAAACATATTTTTATTTAACAGATAATCAATTGAATTTTTTTTCAAATACCCCATCAATTATATAGAAGATACTATTTAAAACCATATGTGGCTTCAAATGCCTCCATTAAATACACAGTACAAGAGTGTCCTTATTTTTTATTTTACTAAAGATTAAAAAGACTCATTCTCTGCAGAAGCATGTTAATGTTCAGTAATTCTATAAATGGCTTTAACTTTGTAACTATATATATAATAGACTTAATTTGTGTTCACAGAAATGATAAAACAAAATCTGATTTTTACTGATTTGTATTCAAAATTAGGACAACATTCTTGGTGCAAAACCTTCTCACTATATGTATTTTCAAGTGCCTTATGTTTCTCCCACCTACACTGTGAGGTTTGCTTAAAGCCTGCTTAGCTAATATTTCAAGACAAAAAATATGTATTAAATCTAAATCTATGTCAAACACTATGAAACATCCTGCAGATAGGTTTATGATTATGGCCATAATTCCTGCAAAAATCATCACCTGAGAAAACCAACAGCTTCATGCTCAACAGTTATATTAAGACAATTAACGAAGAGTGTTATAATCGTGTCATACAAATTAATAAATCTCTATCATGAGGACTAACATTTGTATAGCAAAAGTTATGGCTGAATTGTGACTTAAGGGTTAAACTGATAAGTGTAGAGAGATAGGCTTTATGGATCTCAGTACCTATTGCCCTGGAATGGAGTGCACGTAAGTATGTGTGAGGGGGTGAGCTTGGGAAGGTAAGGTAGTACTTGGTTGGAAAAGGCAGTGAGGCTCATCGGGGCACCTTTTGTACTTCAAATCATCTGTCACACTGCTGTGTACAGTACAGGCCTGAACTTAATTATTGCTTTAAAACGTTTTCTACTCACCTATCACAACTTGTAGAGTAAAAAAGGAGCATTCTGTTTTGGAGAGCAGTAGCGTGACAGTGAGAACAGGTAGTGGCAAAGGGAATGGAAATGGGTATACACATGTAAGTTTGGGGACAACAGAATTAGCAAGACTTACAAACATTTACTGAACTTTTCTCTCTTACCACAAGCTCCGAACCTTCCATGGACAATTTCAGAAGTAAAGATCTTGGGATTATTTTTGTCTTTTTCTTTCAAGTACCAATCACTGAGTCAGTTCAATCTGATACATAATTTCAATGACCTCTTGGAAATGCTTACAGTATGTGATAAATACCCAAATTCTCAGTAACTTTTTACATTTTCATTTTTTTTTAATTTACCTTTCAGTGGCTCATGTTTTCTAAGTAGCCATTCTTTACTTGTTGGGTGCTAATAATCTTGTGGTAGAATGTATCTCCCCTTGCAAGAATACACACACATGCGTGCGCGCGCGCGCACACACACACACACACGCACGCACACACACACACACACACACACACAAAGAGACACTACACTTTATGAGTCTCAAAACTTCGGTGAAAATAATTATTTCCTATTTAGGTAGGTTATAGGATACTCTATCTATCCCACTGGGAAATTTCAACTTCTAACAGAAAATATGTCTGTAAATGCAATGATAATTTTCTTTGTGAACTGTGGATGATATTTGAAGGGAAACAAATAACAAGGAATTATTATGATTCATACTAACAAGCATTAGAATAAACCAAACATTTATCTTTTCCATTCTAAGTGGATCTCACATTTATTTATTATCTACATGTTAATCAAAGCAATTCAATTCAATATTGTATTTTTTTAAGACAGTATCTTTCACAATAGTGAAAGTGAACTATTATTTTCATTCACTCATTTGATTTAGGTACTAAAATTCAGAGAAAATACCTAAGTGATTTGGGATATGACATTTCTCCAGTCTGTGCCAAGTGTAAAATAAAGAAAATGGACAAAATAATCTCTAAATCCCTTTTATCTGTTAAAAACCCCTCTCTCCTAAAATAACCAGTATGACTTTCTATTTAAACTTTTGAAAATAGAGAATTTTAAGAAACTGTTTAATAATGATTCTTTGGAATTTATACTTTAATGGGCAGCCATATTTATTCCCTAAATTAGGTCTCAAAGGTCAAAAAGCAATCAATTATCTACTGTTTTCCTACTTTAATTGGTAGTTTATGTTTGAAAAGCTTTAAACATCAATGTTTGCATTCTGTCTCTAAAATATGAAAGGCTCCTAGAGGAAATGGGAGATCTTTTGTAATATATAATGGAGAGAAGTTCTCAAATTAAATATCTATATTTAATTGCCTTGGTATCTCTCATTTCCTCATGAAGCTCTGTATACTCTGCAGCATTTATCGTTTTATTTTATTTGCTTTAGCATATCAGGATATCTGAATGTTTTAGTAGATATTTAAGAGGACCTCTGAAGACATTCACTGATATATTAAAGAATTATGTAAATTATCATGGGGCACCTATGTGGCTCATTCAGTTTAGCATCTGACTCTTGATTTTGGCACAGGTCACAATCTTGCAGTTTGTGAATTTCAACCCTGCACGAGGCTCCATGCTGATAGTACAGAGCCTGCCTGGGATTCTCTCTCCCCACCGTCTCTTCCCTCTCTCTCTGTCCCTTCCATGCCCCCCCCTCTCAAAATAAATAAGCCTTAAAAAAAAGGAATTATGTAATTCATCAAAAAATTTAAACTAAGTAATAAAAAAAAGAAAATTGACAATTTCACAGAAAGGCTATAAATTCAATGGAAATCTGAAGCTAAGAACAGTGAGGTTACTAGTCCTAAGCTTCAAAAGTAAGAAGTGGTACAGTCAAGTTAGGAATTCAAATGTATTGCTCAACCTAATTCATCCACTTACTTTCCAGTGCATGTAACTAGACAGTAAATCATCCAGTGATAGGATAATTAACTCAAGACCATCATGTCATCCTACACCTTTTTCATTACTGAGATCAAACTCTGTCCACAGCAGCCACATTTTTGCCTCTGCATTTCTGAATGTGATACTACCTCTGGCATATCTTGACTTAGTACTGTAAGGTGACCAACACATACCAGCTTTCCTGGGACTCTTTTGCTTTTAGTGTTCAACATCCTGTATTCTATTACCCCTTTAGTCCCAGGCAAATTAGGATAGCTCCAAAGAACTCCATCAGTATTATGCAAAAAGGACTGATGGCCACTTTAAATGACCCTCCAACGGGGACACTGTCTTCCTCAATAGACTTTGGCTTGGCCAACCCTGAGCACAAAGGCATATGCTGCTGTAAATGCTGCCCCAGTGAAACAGGTCCATAATTCCAGCTATTTGGAAATACCAGCTTCCATTCTGAAGGATGCTAGACACTGGTTCTCTCAAAAACCAGAAATAGCTTTTTAACAAGTTCGATTCTAGAATTCATATATCTTACTTGCTTTTTTATCCTAATTCATAGCATGCATAATGTTGACTTAGAGAATGCCAGATTTTATGTGTTTAGTGGAGAAACATGGGAGAAAGTTGTGTTTCTAAAACATCTGGAGAAACAAATATTTTCTGTTTATTTTCAGTCCCCTTTTCCAATTCAATAATATTTACTCTTTTACTGTAATAAGATGAGCTGGAGAATAATGAGAATGCAAGCTGGTTTTACCTTGAGAAATGCTTCAGGGAAAATAATTCTAACACCGAAGTTGAGAATTGTGAAGTTTATTAAATAATTCTGCTCTCGATGAAACCATCAATATCTGAGTGTTTTTAAAACGTCGCTAACCATCACACAATAAGCATAATAACTCAGAAAAACAAACCTAATTCTAAATTTCTGCTGAGCAACTATTTGGATTAAACTATTTAATAAACACCCTTTTAAGTTATTTCAGTTAAGCTACATATGATACTAATATCTAAATCAAGATAAGGAAAGAGCTATGAATAAAAATGTACAACCCCCAGTTTAAATACTGCCCCACTGACAAAATTACATATGTTTGCTTAGAAAAATTTCAAGGTCTTCTAAAATAGGGAAAATTACTAGGCCTTTAGTATTTTACTTAGGAGGGACCTTATATTTAAGCAGATCCAAGAGGGTAGCAACAAAGAAAGTTCACCCAGATATTTTAGGGAGATATTTGCAGAATAGGATTTGATAATTGAATAATATAGGTCCAAAACTTAGGAGACCTGTAACCTAAATTCACCTTTAACATTAGCTTGTCTGGTTGTCTTAACCAATTTCCTTTAATTCCCAGATTTTACTGATATGGGAACTTAAGTGTCTTTAAACTCAATCAGTGACTATTAAGCATTGTTAAGCTCAATCGGTGATTATACAATTTTTTTAAGGGGTAAATGAATAGACCCTATTCAATAATGGGGAAAGAAACAATTATTAAACATTCATATATGTTATATTGCACTTGGTGAGCAATTTATCAGCAGATAATGATCACATTCTTCCATGCTTTCAGTCTTAACCTGCAATTTTTTTATGTTGTGAATTATCTGTAGTAAATGTCTGCTATTGATTTTATCAAGTCACGTTCTTGTTTTAAAATCCATCTTTCCTATGATATTCATTGAAGTGGCAGATGTTATCAGTGACTGTTGGATCCCAGGCATCAAACTAAGACTAAGGATCTTGAGGAGAACATGACTCAGACCTCTCAGAAGGTCAGACACCAGTGGATAAGAAAACTAAAATTTTGTGATTTCTTTTTTTACTTTAATGATACATGTTGACACGAGTTCTAGAAAAGTATAGAACTAAGCGATGAATGGCCCCTCTTCTAACAAATCATTGAAACATTATATTGTCATTGGGAATTAAACAGCAGCTGCTTGATTACAAACAACACCATGTGGTAGACTTCTATGAACATTGAATAAAAAATAACCCATTTGATTTTGTCATCTTTCCAAACAAGGTTTGAATTTCTGCCTTAAGTTATATTCTTAAGCCAATAAAATTAACTGAGGATATTATTTGATAAAAGACATACTGCAATTTTATGATACCCTAAATAATCCTCCTCAACTTGGGAAAAAATAATGAGTTGATCTAATAAATTGTGGCATCAACATTCATTAATTCATTCATTTAAAAATATTTTATTCACCAATTTTGTATAAGATACTATAAATAAATCAGTAAATAATGCATGGTCCCTGAGCTCAGGAAACTTAAAAGTCAAATTCAATTAGCCTGAATTGAAGTAAAAAAATGCCTGAAAAATTATCTGATTTGTCCAAAGTCACACAGCTGGCAAGTGTGAGTGCTGGGTCTTGAACCCATCCCTTGACTTCCAAATTAATGCCCTTTCTAAGGTCCCATGTGATTCCTGCCTAAAGAGTTTTAAAATCATAGTTTGGGAATCAAATGGGAATGAAATAGTCTTTCTCTAATAAACTTGGAAAATGGGTAATGCTTATATGTGATTTTTTTAAAATAAAGAATATTTCCACTAGAAGTTCTAGGAATGAAAACTATCCTCCCTGCACACGCTCTCTCAGCATTATTGCGACTTACTCATGTGCATCGAGCAAAGACCGCAGAGTGGAAGCCAAGTGACAGCTGGTATGCAATTTTTATAGTCATTTTCAACTCCAAATCCCCCTAAATAAGAATGTAAAATTAAATTACAATTAGAACCATATATTTTCTCATAGGAATATGGTCATACTGACTCTCAGGGGGTTGGGAGGGAGGCATATCCTGTAGACATAACTTGGTTGAAATGATTATACAATTTTTAATGATTAAATTTTCTCATTTGGTAGCCACAACCTGGCTTCTTTACAAGTATTCATTTGTTTACAATCTCGTCACACGATGGTTATTTTCTTTCGTTTCTGGGTCTAAATGAAGATAAAATAACTCATTCTCATCTAGAATAACTGCTGTTTTCAATCTTCTATATGTGCTGTAGCATAACTGTTCAATATTAAGCTTGGCATTTAAAGTATTTAGGATTGACTCAAAGTGTTCAGAAAGGATAAAAGCTTAGTGAACTAATTCAGGAAAAAAATCATATTTATCGGAGCCAATTTCTGTAGCTTGACATTTTATGATTTACTTCTAAGCTGCTAAAATAGCTTAAGAAACCTTTTCCTCCTGGTCTGTCTGATTTTTTTTTTTCTTGTATTCTGCCTAATCCTGCCTGGAATTTGTGCAATTAATATCGGTGCAGGCATCAAATGCACTGACAATGATCACCCAGGAATTATGCCTGATTAGGAAGAGATTTATACTTAACATGTCTGTTAGCTTCATGATAACTGTACTGGAGAGATTCTGGAAACCAGAGATACTAGTGAATTTCTCGGATGCAATCAAATTTATACAGGAGATGATTCTCCCTCCATAGGGCACCTTCCAAGTCTGAGATTTTTATTTTAGAGGTTCTTACCTAAATATCTTTAAAAGAAAAAAAATTCAGGAAATGTTTATTCTTTGGGTTGAAGTTAGAAAAATGGAATTAAGAGCCTTGGCCTGATAAAACTTGAATAATTTACCAAGTCCTCATGAAAGTCTCATTTAAAATAAGTTGACAAGTGGTTTTCCAGAAGAAAACCAGAAGCAGTTGGAGTAATTAAGGTAAAATTCTCCCCCAAAGTATTTTATCCATCAAGAGCAACACAATGGGTTTCCACAGAAACAATGAATGTCAAATCATCTCATAAATTTGCAGTTTCTGTTACTCCTTAAAGATTGGACCAAATTCTGCCTACTCATTTTATATGCTCTATAAAAAATATATTTTAAAAAATGAATAAAGGAGGCAAAATTTTGATCCTCTCAGAAAGATATCTGTATCTAAATCTTTTCTCTGAATGATTTATAGCTCTGGTTTGTCTTACATATATTTATACAAGTATATTGCCTCAAATTTTACGCATTTTTACTTCTAAATTGCATATAATTAATTAGATAAAAATTATATTTTTATTTATTTTTGACACTACTTAACTTAGGGTCACAATGACTATCATTTATTTTATTTATTTATTTATTTTTTTTTTTTTTTTAATTTTTTTTTTTTTTTTTTTTTTTTTTTTTGGGACAGAGAGAGACAGAGCATGAACGGGGGAGGGGCAGAGAGAGAGGGAGACACAGAATCGGAAACAGGCTCCAGGCTCTGGGCCATCAGCCCAGAGCCCGACGCGGGGCTCGAACTCACGGACCGCGAGATCGCGACCTGGCTGAAGTCGGACGCTTAACCGACTGCGCCACCCAGGCGCCCCTATTTATTTATTTTTTAATTAACATTTATTTATTATTGAGAGACAGAGAGACACAGAGCGTGAGCAGGGAGTGGTAGAGAGAGGGGGAGACACAGAATCTGAAGCAGGCTCCAGGCTCTGAGCTGTCAGCACAGAGCCCAATGCGGGGCTCGAACCCACAAACTGTGAGATCATGACCTGAGCCAAAGTCAGTTGCGTAACCCACTGAGCCACCCAGGTGCCCCATGACTATCATTTATTAAGTCCTAATTTGTGCCAATAATTTTGCAAAAAAATATTGGTACTTAACATCATTTCATCCTTGAAAGCTATAATGTAGCTAATTTGTTTCTTTTTTTAATGTTATTTATTTTTGAGAGAGAGAGAGTGCAAGCACAATTGTGGGCTAGGGAGGGGAAGAGAAAGAGGGTGGGGCAGATAAAGAGGGAGAGGGAGTATCCAAAGCAGTCTCTGGGCTGACAGCCAAGAGCCCAATGTGGGGCTCAAACTCACGAACCATGAGATCATGACCTGAGCTGAAGTCTGACCCTCAACCAACTGAGCCACCCTGGCGCCCCTAGATAATTTCTGTTTTTATAGAGGAAGAAATTAAGGTTCAGAGAGAGGATCTGGATAATGTCACAAAACTATTCATGGCAAACCCAGAATTCAGAGGCAAATCTAGGTGATTTCAAATCTAGTCTATTAGGTTTCAGACTTTTTCCTCATTTCAGATCAAATTCTAATAGGTCTAAGCTAGGAGGTTTGTATAAAATTGTACAGTATACGAGCTAGATTGTATAGGTCTGTAAACTTCATATTCAGAGTAAAATGTTCTGTAAAACATGGATTATCAATAACTCATAAGTTGTATTGCATGAGACAATGAATATGAATATAACATTCTTAGCACACTGCCTGACCTGTTGGAAATCCGCATTAAATGTCAGGTGATAATATATTTTTTTTCCCAGTGTTACTGAAGTCTGACACATATGAATGCATATATTTAAGGTGTACAGTTTGATATATAAATTTTTTAATTTATTTACTGAGAGAGAGAGAGATTTATTTTGAGAGAGGGGGAGGGTCAGAAAGAGAGGTAGAGAAAGAATCTCAAGTAGTCTCTGCCCTGTCAGTGAAGAGACCAATGCATGGCTTGAAGCCATGAACCTTGAGATGATGTATGTGTACATACATCAGAAATGATCACTGCAAACAAGCAAATTAATAAATAGTATTTTTAGTGCTGAAGAAAAGAGTATTTTGATCTTAGGGCCAAAATCCTTTTACCAATTATTTACATCTACACTTCTTCTTAATTTACTTGAAAATAATGTCAAACTTCCAAAAAATAAATAAGAAGAGAATACGCACAAAGAATACCTGCCATGCTTGTCACCCACCATCAACATTTTAATACATCTGTACTCTCCCCCTCTTTCTCTCTGTTTAATATCTGTATTCCATTACTAGAAAAATCTAAATTAACTCTACTGATATTCTTACTAGTAACACAAATCATCACATAAACTACATCTAAAATTTAAGGCTCCTTACTCTTCGACAGGAACTCTTCTAAATGTTTTATGTAGATTAATCCATTTTATCTCCCTAACAATCTGATAAGGTAAGCTTTATCATAATCCCCATTTGGGACTACTGGAACTTTGACTAAAGTCTCCCAACTAGTAAGTGACTCATATTTGAACCAGAGCAATCTGAGCTGGGCAACCATGAACTTGACCACAGAAAGACAGAGACCAGGCTTGAGTTGCTCTTATATGACTGTCAGCTACCACCGCAAAGCAGTATCAGCTTGCCACTAATTGTCTTTGAAAGTGAATTTCACTAATCCAACTGTTAGAACGTACTCAAGGTTTTATTCCCTCTGAATGAATTTATCACAGAACTAAGGTGTTCTAGAAAATGGAAAGTTGGTATTAATAAACCCAACATTTTTCAATTTGGGGTGAATCATGCCCCACCCAGTTTCCCTCTATAAAGCACAAAGTCTCACAGTCCCCTGACCTATTATTTTGATCATGGGCAAACTCTCAAAATGAATTTGCTCTGAGAAACTTATTTAATGTAGGAATGTATCTTGTTAAAATTAAGACTATTTTGATTTAAAAAAAATCAAACTCCATTGGAACTTTGTTGAATTATCATAACAGAGCCATAGACTACATGAAAGGATGACACATGTCACATCCATGTCACTGACTAAATGAAATCGATTCACCTTTTTTGGTTATGTTTGGATGTAGCCTCAAATTACTGACTCTAATCAGTAATTCAAAGACAGTATAACTAAAAAGAAAAAGGAAAAAGAAAAAGAAAGAAAAAGAAAACATCCCTGGTTTTCTTCCTTGCCTAGTCCAAACCTCTCATTTTACCATTGAAGTTGGAGAGGGAAATTTGCCCAGTACTTAAGGTTAAGGGGGAAAGTCTGAGTTAAGTTTTTAATCAGAGAGTTCCTAACTAGTTCAAAGCTGCTTTATTTTTTTTAAGAAGGCAAGTGTTTTATTTTTTTTGTTGTTTTTATTTAAATTCCAGTTAGCACACAGTGTAATATTAGTTTCAGGTGTACAATATAGTGATTCAACACTTCCATACATCACCCAATGCTCATCACAAGGGCACAAGGAGGCAAGTATCTTTAAGCAGGAATAGATTGAAAGATTTCCTGTAGTGTTGGGTTGGTTCCTGTTATGACTAATGAAGACAGACCATGTTCCCATGTATAGTGTCTGGGAAACCATCTTTTCCACATTTGAATTGCAGCAGCCATGTGGTTTGTTATTATGGTTACAAACCTGGAGTCATGTTGGTTGATAAACACTACCCTTGAGGTCATTTCCTTTTATAAATCCATGTCTCATTTTATACATAGGATCGTGTGATGCAAGTTTGGCTTAATCTGTCTCCACATTTATGGCAGGTAGAGGAATGAGATTACAATTCATGAGTTTATTTTCACAGGTTGAAAATACACACTAACCTTTGAATCTAAATAATTCCTGGAATTAAAGTTGGAGGTCTGAAACATCTATTCTTTCTGCTTCCCCACATTTGATCTTGCCCTGAGATGAAATTGCAAATTACAGTAGTTAAGAGAGTTTTAACAAATTGAAAATGTAACACCTTTGGACTAGCAGTTTCCAAATATTCTGAGCTAAGCACTCAGAATTAAAATATCCATTTTCTCTTCTGTTTAGATTAGAAGATAATAATAAAAGATAAGCAAAACTGAGGATTTGATCCTGAATCCTCTCCCTCACAATCCAAAAAGACTAACAAAAATATTATCTTAAATTTGTAACATTTCTTCATCTGTCTTGGGTAGTTTAATAGCTGCTCTCAATATGACAAGGAAAACTTCCCATCAGAAGTCTTTAGGCAGAAAGAACATGGATGTTTATAGCTGGCTCTTATCACTAGTTTTTTTTTTTTCTTTATGTAACATTCCAGTTGCTTTCAGAATCAAATCCAGAAGTGCACACATACATTTGTGAACAGTGACCCAATCTTTACCTGATATATTTACAAAATATTCGATGGCTCCAGATAGAGCTGCTGAAATCAATTAGATCAATATGAATTTTAAACAATCTCTTAATATGTATTTATATATGAATCACAAGTTACCAAGATACTACAAGCCTAAAATATTTTAAAGTGATTCGTATATTTAAGCATCCACAGCTATTTCTCCCCCAAATCAATCATAATACCATCACAGATTCTGTTTTCTGTCAACTTTGAGGCACTTTCTATTTTCTCTCTAAAACACTTACATGTAACATAATTTTCTCAGTATCTATTGATAATGGATGTTCCCTGAGGTTGGCAAAAACCTAACTGGATTGCCATTAGCTTGAGTGGCCAAGGTTTATTCCAGAAAGACTTATATTCTATTTGTTACAGTAAGCTAGATGGGAGTGCCAAGAATTTATTCACCAGCTACTTGATTATAGAGGGTTTAGTATGCAATGCGGACTGTTAAAACGTTAATGCATTCAATTATAGAGTCTTTCAAAAGACTTAAATAGAAACTTTGGAAACATATTCTTTGCATTTCTAGTCTCCAAATGCCATTGGTTTGCTACTGAAAATTAATTTAAATTGAAAATGAATGAAAGCTAATTCCACAGTGATGCCAGACCCCCAAGCCAATGGATTTGAATGAATTAAGTTATGACTTAGTAAAAAGAGCATATCTGTTTAAACATTTGATAGTCCATCTGGATACCAATTTGAATTGGTTGAGCATCTATAAGGGGACCCAAATAGTGCTGGACACAGCAAGGATGAAAAAGTTGATTACTTAAAGTCATTCTTTGCCCACAGGCATCTCAGAATCTTCTGTTACAGTCTTCAAGAGGGGGTTCGTGCATTCTGGCAGTTACGTACCACTATCTCTTTGAGTACAGAAAGAAAACAGGATAAATCAAAATAGTGCTACCCATCACATAGATCACAAACAGCTTTAGTGGGCAATACCCAACCACACTGACTACCTCTTCCCTCAAGTGCTTCCATCTTTCTACATGAGCTTTCTCTGACCACATGAGCATGGTGGCCTGTACAAAGCATGGGCTTCTAGTGTTAGGGAGTTAGTGCTTCTAAGACGGAACCCAACCAATAAGGGGGCATGAATAACCCAGTTTTATTGAAATTATTTTGAGGTGCTTTTACACAGTCTATCAGAGTGTAAGGCATCAGCATTAAATCCAGTTATCCATCTTGTGTCCTGCTCATTTATTTAGTGTTCTTTTATTGACTTTCTTCTCTCCCCTGTCTCATTGTTTCACTGCCTAACCATGCTCTGTGATAACCAAATGAATTATCCTTGCAAGACATTTTATAAATGTTATACACATTGATTGTATCTATGTTTAATATACTGACACATTCTATTTTACTAAATACACACACACACACACACACACATATATATATATATAATGTGCTTATATCTCATAAACAAGTAAATTTATGTAAATTGTGGTACCTGATAAAAATGTTTTATTTATAGGCCACATAACTTCTTCTATTCTATTCTTAGAACAGGCTCTGCTATATATTAAGGCAGAAAGAAAGCATAAATGATTTGTAATGGGGGTACTTTCCTTGAGGCTTGGTCTTTAGGTGGAAGAAATGAAGAAGGAAATTCTATTTCACTGGTAACTGCATTATTGTTCTTCTTGACTCACACTAATAAAATGATGCAGGGGTGCCTTCTAAAAGGAAGCTTTTTCCAAATAAGGTAACATTCAACTCTGTATCACATAAGACAATATTCACAGATTTCAGGGATTAGAATAGACATATTCTTTGGGGCCAACATCCAACTCACTACAACATTCTAACCTATCTTACGATATTGTAAGAATCAAACAAGACATATAATACACCTGGCAATAGTGAGAAAGCAATACATTCTGAAATTTTTATTTTCATCTTTATCTTTAGATTTTTTTTTTCATTTTTGATTACCAGTCTTTGCCAGAACATGTTTGACATGGAATTTCTCTCACAAATTAGAGAGAATAAAATGTCCAATCTTGATTCAGATATCATGAAATTATGTCAAAGTAAAAAATTTTATCCCAAGCTATGATCATGAATTGTGTATATGTGAGTGAGTATGTGAGTTTGCCTCAGTATGTATGGGCAGGTGCATATGTGTGTATTTTATTCTAGGCATGTAGGACACATTCATTTCTAATTCACTGTGCAGGATTTAACTGAATTATGCTAAAAATGGTGTTTATAACACCATCACAACAAATACCCAGGTATATATTTTATTAACAATTAAGAAGTCTTTATATGTCTGATGTGAACATTTTCCAACGTATTTTCAATTCATTTCCACTTGCATTTTTCCTAGACAAAATAGAAACCTTCCTACTTTTACAATATGAATAAAAACAAGTTTCATGTGACCTTTGTTCTTCATTACAAATATATAAAAGCTATTTTATATATTCACGTGCTATCTTCACACACACACACACATACACACACACACACACACACACCTCCAAAATAAACTAGCAGCTTTCAAAGTCATCTGAAATAAAAAGGATTTTAATAGAAGATGCTATAGTTTTTTCTTGTTTTTGTTGATTTTTTTTTTTTTAGTTTAAAGAGAAATGGATGGTTTTGGGTAAGATTCATATCAGAACATAAAAACTAATGGAAATAGTCAAATTTGTAGGTGAATATATTCAGTGTGGTAGTAACATTAAAACAATTAAGAGGACAAAATCTATTTATAAAGACATTTGCACCCAAAATGTGTGAATGCTATAAAAATAACTTCCTTTGAAAAATAAAAACAGTCTTCTATACTTCTAAGGATTAAAATTTGTTTGACATTAGCCTATTGAATTATTTAAAATTTTGTAAATAACTGAGAGATCCATTGTTGTTTCATTTAATTTTAAGGACACATTGTTCTACATTTTGAAACACTTAAGTACATTGATCATATAACTGTATCAATTTTGATTTGGTAGTAAGTATCACACTCAAGTTAGCCAATAATTTAGATCAATGTATTTCCCACAGGCAATTTATTTCAAAATATCTGTCAGTCTTAAAATAGTAAAGTGAATTTATGTGTCATTTACATTGCTGTTTGACAAAAAGCAAGATTTGTTAGATGGGGTTGTTGGTTTTGCAACCCAGACAATCTTCTCTTCAGAGAAGATTCTAATGTTTTGGGTTTTTCACTTTCCAAATACATTACTTTTGGTCTTAAAGGTTTCATGAAGAGTTATAAACTCTAACAATGCAAAAATGACACTGAATTTTTAAAAATGTGTGTAAAGAAATGTAAATGAGTTTTTTAAAAAAGAAGAAAAATGGCAGTCCCATTTTGTTACTTGATATATCCTAATTAGCATTAATTAGGAAAAGGAGCATATAGTGGTATGTACAAAAGTGGAAGAAGTGGAGTTTGTTTGCTGTTTGTTTTTCTTGTGTGTGTGTGTGTGTGTGTGTGTGTGTGTGTGTGTGTGTGGATATATAGATATAGATATAGATATAGATATAGATCATGGCTTTTACCCCAGCTTTCTCTCTCCCACTGACTTATCCTTCATTAAAGTATTATTGAATTGATTATTTGATTCTCCTGAGTTTTCACTTTGTGTCCTTCGACCAAAGTTGGTATAAAGAGTAAACTGGATAACAAATGGTAAATATTCTTTGATTTAGTTAGTAATCATATTAGAATTGTAGAACACATTCAAAATGTAATTGCATATCTTTGATAAATACCTACACGTAGAAAGGAAAAGGGGCGATGAATCATTGGAGCTAAAAGCAATAGCCTTTACAGTGTTTCAATGCCTGCATTAGGAAGCTTTCCTCTTTTGTACTATCCTATGATACATAGTTATTGATTGATCTACTAAAAAACACCTGGTCAAACATCTCCTGTGTGAAATATTATAGTTTGATGTCTTGCTAGCATTGCAGATGGTTTCTATTTTGAGTTCTCTTTCTTGCCAACTAAGCTAGATGGTAACATGGATGAGGGTGGAGAATGGCTTGGGTAAGACACTACTCTCTACCTTGGTTTTCTTATATATAATGATGAAGTTACTACACAGCAAGAGATAGTTCAGGAGGCAAAAAAAAATTCACTATTAAGATTAAAGCATAGTTAACTAGGAGAAAATGGAATAGGCTGTTGAGAAAAATTTCTGACAAGTGGATACAGTTTTAAATTTAGAAATAAAGAAGCAATCACAAAGCAACATATCAACAAAAAGCTATAAAAAGTCTATTTCAAAAAAAAGCTGCCAAAAGTCTTTCCAGCAAATGTGACAAACTGACAAAGTCTTTATTAATACAGAAAAGTTATATGAATCGATAAGAAAAATACCAAAAAAATTAAGAAATAAAGTGGAAAAGGACCTGGAAAGACCATGTGTATGAGGAAATACTAAATAGTTTTCAAGTATATGGAAAAAATACTTCTTTTTTTAAATTTTTTTTTTCAACGTTTATTTATTTTTGGGACAGAGAGAGACAGAGCATGAACGGGGGAGGGGCAGAGAGAGAGGGAGACACAGAATCGCAAACAGGCTCCAGGCTCTGAGCCATCAGCCCAGAGCCTGACGCGGGGCTCGAACTCACGGAGTGCGAGATCGTGACCTGGCTGAAGTCGGACGCTTAACCGACTGCGCCACCCAGGCGCCCCTGGAAAAAATATTTCTATCTCAACAGCAATCAAACAAATGAAGACATTTTTAAGTTATAATATGTCTCTATATGACTGGAAAATATTTTATACTTATATATACATATATATAATATATATTATATAGTCTTATACTTTACATATTAAATAACATTATATAATAACAATCTATGTAATATATTTTATGTTATTATAATAATTGTCATTTATGTACATATAAAGACAAACATGTAAGTAATAACTAATGCCCTCAAATGTAAGAGAAAACCAAGATACATTTCTTAAAGTGTTATTGCCAGTGATATACCTTCTTAGAGAATTAATCCTAAATGCAAATTTCTATTTATTAATATTATTTTGCAGTATTATTGACTAAAAGAGTGGTAAACAACAGATTTATTCAATGACAGAAGTATGGCTAAAGTAACCCAATACATGTTACTATCAAAATTATATTCTGAATACTATAGAGCAAGAAGGAAAACTATACGTGAATTAAATGCTATGGAAACTGAGATGATAGCTACTGTTAAGATTTTTTTTTAATCTCTAGTGTATTTTAAAGTAACTGTGTGTGTTTGTGTGTGTGTGTGTGTGTGTGTGTGTGTGTGTGTGTGTGTTTTAGGTACAATAATCTTGGAAACTTCCCTGACTTCTGTTGTTTTCTACAAAGCATATCCAATCCATCAGGAAATCTTTTTCATTTTACCTTCAAACTATATTCAGAATCTGACAACTTGTTCCCATCTCCATTGCTGCCACCAAGTCATTCCATCTACTTGCTTGCACAATGTTTCCTTTTAGCGTAGATTCTTACTCCCATAGACCCACCTGCTTCCTGCTTTGTAATCAGGCCATTTATCACCATCCACAAGCATGCAAATATCCCTTCCTTGGACTACTTCTCTTTATTTACAAAATGGATGGCCACGTACACAGTTCAAAACTGACAGTGAGAGGATTTCTTCCCACTCATCATTCAATCATTCCCAAGAAGCGCTATAGTATAGGAACAGTGCATTTTAGGCTTGCACCCATGTAACAAACCAACACACATCTAAACAAGTTTTGCCTTCTTCCTACTTTTTCCTACTCCATCAGCTGGCCATAGGTTCTTCCCCATGGCACAGGCACAAGCTGAAGGAGAGGAGGCTGTGTAGCAGTGGTTGATGACATGGGTTACAGGCCACTTGTTTATGCAGTTTTCATTTACCCTCTGAACATAAATACTCTGCCCCTTCTCTTGAAGATACCATTTCCAACTTAGGAAGGATTATTACTGCTGCTTCCAACACTATGACTTATTGGAACTGAAAGAACCAAGTGCATGGTAGTTGTTTCTGGTTATAAGGCCCTTTGATGATCCATAATCAAATATTCTATCTCCATAAGGACCTAAGAGCACACTAGAATCTGTTTTATATTTTTTTAAGGCTGTATAGATTTCTGCTATACATAGCATGGCCTTACCCCAGAACACTAGAATTCTACATTGCAATCCCCTACATGGGTTTGGCATGAATTCTACCTGGTATTTTTTTCCCTTAAAGATAACATCAAGGGGCGCCTGGGTGGCGTAGTCGGTTAAGCGTCCGACTTCAGCCAGGTCACGATCTCGCACTCCGTGAGTTCGAGCCCAGCGTCAGGCTCTGGGCTGATCGCTCAGAGCCTGGAGCCTGTTTCCGATTCTGTGTCTCCCTCTCTCTCTGCCCCTCCCCCGTTCATGCTCTGTCTCTCTCTGTCCCAAAAATAAATAAACGTTGAAAAAAAAATTAAAAAAAAAAAAAAAAAGATAACATCAAATGCCATATAGTTTGCAGTCTTAGTGTCCAAGTGGCTGAGTCATTTGTGTCACAGTTGGGTCCGAATATTAAGCCGTTTCCAATTCTAAACTCCATTTAAGGTGGTCGTCTTGTGTATTATTAAGTAGGTTGAATCAATGTGTGCAATATGTTGCATAGAGAATTGAAAATGAACTAACAGCCATGGTGCTTCCTTCTTATTTTAGAGAGATACAAGATGCATTTGCATTTTACTTTACAGGTGATGGCTCTCAACCACCAGACCTTAAGAAACCATACTCATGTGATCACCCCTTGAATTGTATAGGTTTCATCTCCCAGTGTCTGAAATGCATCTACCTTGCCAAGTTGCCCAGTGCATTAGGCATACCTTGCTTACTTGTCTGATTAAATAGATATGAAAGATATTCTGGACAAATGTCAAGTTGTGTGGGAGAGCCATAAAATATGGATCCCTTATACTATAGTTATTATAATCCTGGAGTAGCTTTATTGTTTTCCACTTGGCCTTCCAAGATAGGTCTTATCCCACATGCCAAGAAATTAATAAATTGGTGTGTGTGGGAGGCGGGGGGAGACTACTTTCAGCGACCAAATATATCTATGTCAAAATGATCACTGAGTAGTTCCATACATCCAGTGTACCTATTGTAAGCCAGACAAGCCCAGGACTCCTTTCTATTTTCTGGTCACCATAAATTATATCCCCAGGGGAAGGAAGGAGGGCCTAATAACGCTTCAGGTCCTGAGTCATTGAAGCAAAAATGGGCTCTGCTTCATGCAGTCTTCAAAATGTCTAGATATTACCTTTTCTAGGTATTTGGTAACCTAAATAAATTGTCATTGGTCTGTTTGGAAAAGGACTTGGAAAAGCTTTACTGTACACTATGTATTTTTTAGTGGACTAAGAATTCTAGCCTCTCCTTCAATCGATGGGTTGCAGATCTAAAAAGATCATTATTTTTATTAATAGGGCTTTATGATTATTCATGTTTAATTTATTTTTATTATATGGATTGATCAGTATCCTTGTTGGCTGCTCATCTACCTTGCCATCTGGGGACTCTATTTGCCATCTCAACAGTAATCTGTGCATTAGGGTGCCTTGACTCTCATTGCAACTTTTCTACTTGTTACAATAACAGCTCCCTCCATACCCCTGACAATTAAGTATCACTATCTGGTCTCTATTGTTTTGGGAACCA
This sequence comes from Leopardus geoffroyi, assembly GCF_018350155.1. Lineage (NCBI taxonomy): Eukaryota > Metazoa > Chordata > Mammalia > Carnivora > Felidae > Leopardus > Leopardus geoffroyi. Next base: position 37,566,956 of record NC_059335.1, on the reverse strand, counting down.
TATGGTCCCTATTGCTATAATGGAACCAATTCATGTAACAATATACTTTACCATTATCCCTAGCCCTCAGAAGACAGTTACAATAGTTTTCCAGGATTGCTAGTGACCTTCTCACGATAAAATTTCTTATCACTTAGTAAATGCAATGCTTTCTGTCTTCTTGTGAGATATAGTTAGTAAATGAATATTTCAGGTGACAAAGTATCTCTAACCTCACGTGCCCATTCCTATGAATCTTTCAGTACCTTCCTCTACTTTCTGCCTTGGCAATACTGGCATTTCTTTTTTGCTTATGTGGATTATCATTTTCTCCAATATTTTAAGAGTCATCCTAACAGTAAGTTAATATCATCTCTCGGAGTTCTTTACGTGTGTCAGATCCTGCCTCATGGAGTACCTCTATACTGATAAATGCTCCATTGTCAAACTTTATGTTCACCACCCACTTTCACCACCCCCCCCCCCAAAAAAAAATCCCAATGCACTGAACTGAGACTCATGCACTCTTTTAACTTCTTTTGGCACATTTACTACTACTATTACTATTAGTATTAAATATTATGTCCTTCCATGTAGTCTCCTTTCTTCCTTAGCAGATTCAGGATTGTCCCAGTTGGCATATGTTATGATTTGACCTAGTTATTGGTCTGATGAGTAGACGGGAAGGTGGGACCATACCCCAAGGAAGCCATGTGTCTTGCAAGGCAAGGTTCTGCATCATCTGCAATCAAGTGTATGGGGAAGGATCCTAGTCTTTACCGAGGATAAGAAGAATACTTCTATAGGCACAGAAAATTTAGGGAAATCTGGGGATTCCAGATCTTTAGGTGAACCAGCTTAATGTTTCTATCCCAAATATCATTGTGCCAGTTATTCTCATTAGAAATTCTGACCTGGAGAATCAGACTTAGGTTTCTAGAAATTGAACAAGATAAAAAAAATCAACATTATCCAGGAGCTCTGCTGTCATTAAATTTACAACTTGATCCAATGCTTTCTCTGTTGCTCTGCTTTTTCTGAACTCAAACTCTAGAAGATGGTTCTCTTTCATAACCTTCCATAGGGTGATTCTGACGTTTTATCTTTTAACTGATTATTTTATTTTTAATTTTCATTTACTTTCATTGTCTTTCTCCAGTACAATGATACTCCCAGAGAAAGACATAATATTTATCATTGTAAAATTCCTAGAACATCCCAAATGCCTGAGATATTACATCTGCCAGAGTATTTTCTTTCACAATGTCCTGCCTCAATTCACAACTGTTGGAAAATTTCACATTTGCACCTATATAGCATGCCAGATGATGTCAAGACATAATCAGTGGTATGGTCTATTGCCAGCTGTATTATATGTAATCTAGCTCCAAAGTCTCATTCTAAATATGTAAAGAATTTTATAACTCAACAACTAAAGAACAAAAAATCCAACTGAAAATGAGGTAAGAACTACAAATATCAAATGAGCATGTGAAAAGATACTCAACATCATTAGTTATTAATAATTTATGAATCAAAACCATAATGAGATACTACTTCATACCTAGTATGATGACCACATTAAACAATACAGAAAATAACTAGTGTTGGTGAGGATGTGAAGAAACTACAATATAAATAAAATTCCATTCTGACAATTATCCCAAAGATCTTTCCCTTAGAGTCACAACTACGTACAATCTGTAATGAAAATGGTTCATTTATTAATAATGGTGATATAAAATAATGCAGCCACTATGGAGAACAGTTTGGCATGTCCTCAACAAGTCAAAAGCAATACAATAGGAAAGAAAAATGTCACATCTAGATATATACCCTCAAAAATTGGAAACAAGTCTTCAAACAAAAACTATATGGGAATGTTCATAGCAATACTATTTATAATAGCCAAAAGGTAGAAACAACACAAATATACATTAATGGATTAATAGATTAACAAAATAGTATATCCATATGATAGAGTACTCTTTAGCTATAAAAAGGAACAAAGTATTGATACTTGCTACAGCATAAATGAATCTTGGAAACATTATACTAAAAAAAAAAAAAAGCCAGATACAGAAGACTACATGTTTCATAATTAAAATTATGCTAAATATCCAGAAAAAGAAAATCTATAGATACAGAAAGCAGATTCATGGTTGTTTAAGGCAGAAAGGAGTGGGGAATGAATAGTTACTACTTAATGAGTAAGGATTTATATTCAAGGTGACAAAAATATTCTGTAACTAGAGAATGGTGATTTTGTACACGTTGTGAGGGTAGTGATGTGAGGGTAGTAATGTGAGGGTAGTAAAGTATTAGATACTTTAAAATGATTAAAATAGTGAGTTTTTCACATCAAAGGAAATCTTAATAAAAAATCAATATGGTGAATAAAAGAAGATATTTACAAATAAAATATCTGGTAAGGGGTAATATCTAAAATATATTTTTAAAAACTTATACATCTTGGGGCACCAGGGTGTCTCAGTTAGTTAAGCATCCAACTCTTGATTTCAGCTCAACTCATGATCTCACATTTTTTGAGTTCAAGCCCTATGTTGGGCTCTACACTGATAGTGTGGAGCCTGCTTCGATTTCCCTCCCTCTCTCTCTCTCTTTCTCTCTCTGTCTCTCTCTCTCTCTCTCTCTCTCTCTGCCCTTCCCCCTCTCATGCACATGCTCTCTCTCTCTCAAAATAAATAAACATTAAAAAAAACTTATACGACTCAACAACAAAACCAAACAATCCAATTAAACACTGGGAAGAGCACATTCTTCCAAATGAAGACCAAGAAATACATGAAAAGATGCTCAACATCACTAATCAACAGGGAAATGCAAATCAAAAGCAAAATGAGGTTATCACCTCAAACCAGTCAGAATGGCTAGTGTCAAAAAGAGAAGAAATGACAAGTGTTGGCAAGGATGTGGAGAAAAGAGAATCTTTGTGTGCTGTTGGCAGGAATTGGTACAACCACTGTGAAAAATAGTGTGGAGATTCCTCAAAAAGTTAAAAATACTAATACCATATGATCCAGTAATTCCACTACTGGGTATCTACCCAGATAAAACAAAAACACTAATTCATAAAGATATATGCACCTGTGTGCTTACTGCAGCATTATTTACAATAGCCAAGATATGGAAGTCATCCAGGTGTCCATCAATAGATAAATGGATAAAGACACACACACACACACACACACACACACACACACACACACACACACAGTGGGACGTTACCCAGCCATAAAAAAGACTGAGATCTTAACCATTTGTGACAACATTGATGGAACTAGAGGATATTATGCTAAGTGAAACAAGAAATATATCACATAATTTCACTTATATGTGGAATCTAAAAAACAAAACAAATGAACCAACAAACATACATGCTTAAATACAGAGAACAAACTGCTGGTTGCCAGAGGGAGTTGGGTGAGATACGGGTAAAACAGACAAAGGGGATTAAGAGGTATAAACCTCTAGTTACAAAATAACTAAGTCACAGAGATAAAATTATAGCATAAGGAATATAGTCAATAATATTATAATAACATTACATGGTGAGAGATAGTGACTATACTTATTGTGGTGAGCATTAATATACAGATTTGTCAAATCAATATGTTGTACACCTGAAACTAATAGATTATGTGTCGACTATATTTCAACTAAAAGAGTATTAAACACAAAAAATAGTAATTTTTATTTTATGTATATGTAATCAAAGTGAAAAACAAAATCCCTTCATGGGGCCAACGTATCACCAACATTTTTACACCATTTTCTTTAGAAAGCAGACAATACCTTCAGGACACTTCTTCGAGAGAGCTATCAAGAACAACTATAAGGGAGTAAAAGAAGCAGGATTGGAAAGAGGGAGAAGTTGAACAGTGGTATAGTTGCAAAGGAAGCCTCAGCCAATCCTACAACTAGTTCTAGCCATGACTTACTCCTTCAAATATTTCAAGGAGCGTCTGGGTGGCTCCGTCAGTTAAGCATCCAACTTCACCTCAGGTTATGATCTCACTGTTCATGAGTCCAAGCCCCATGTCGGGCTCTCTTGCTGTCAGCACAGAGCCTGCTTTGGATTCTCTGTCCCCCTCTCTGTCTTTGTCCCTCCCCAACTCATGCACTTTTTCTTCTCTCTCTCAAAAATAAATAAGCATTAAAAAAATTAATGCGAGGAGTAAGATCTTCATACTTGAATTCCCACCAGATTCAGACTGTTCCCAGAGAAGGGACCCTGACATTAGGTGAAGCTGTGAACCTTGGCCAAAGGCAGTTTTCTGATGAAAGACAGATATGAAGCATTAACATCCACCATTACTAGCAGCTATAGAAATAGGAGCCCCAATGTGGTAAAGGAGAGTCTGATTGGTACACCACAGTAGCCAGTGTAACACATAAGGCAGAAATGTTTACTGTTCCTATACCCTAATTCACAAGCATGGAACAAAGTTGATACCATTCTATTCTAACAATTATTCCAATGATTTTTCCATTGGAGTCCACCATTCTGAAGAATCTGACATGAAAACAGCCACCCCTACAATCTTTTTGGCCATTTGGTAAATGGAGTGCTGTGAATGAATGACTATTTTAGATGTTTATCCTTAGTTGGGCTATATGTCATAAATTTTCAGGATAGTCCTGATTGTAAATTGTCTTTCCCAAAGTTCCCATCACTTCACATCAAACTTTTATGTGCTCATTATTCAATTAAGTCATTGAGCGTAAATAATTTCTTTACTTCAACCAGGTCCCCTTGAATACTTTTATTTACTTAGCTCTTTCTAGCTTTATGACACTTTTTTTTTAACAGTCAGTATCTATGGTCCTCTCTCTTGTACTCCTCTCAGGCTTCTGGAACCAGTGTATACACAATTGGAGAATGTGGAATGCAAATTTCCTTGGGATCTTCCAAGGAAGGGTGTTGTAAAGGAAGGTTTCAGCATGGTTTATTTGGTTTAAGACATACTGAGGCACAAATTACTCTATAGACCACCCCTGTGGAATCCAACAAAAGCTACTCTGTGGGACTGTCAATAGACGGAGGGAAGGAGGAAAGGAAATGGGAGAGAACCAAGCAATGAATCAATTGCATGTGGATCTCATCTCAGGTTCTACAGCTGGAAACCTACCCTAAGACTCTTAACTACAGATAACTGCTAATAGATGTAGATATCTGCAACTCATAACTGCCTTAACTTTTGCAAATATTTTAACAAGAATATGTTCCTGGGCAAGGGAGCTCCACACTAAGGTTATACAGAAAGAAGTCTTCAATCCAATTATAAACTCCCTGCAATTTGATTAAAAGCACTTTAATGATTACTTAACTGTATAGAAACAGATGGTTTTGCTGATTTCTTCACAGGCATTAAAAACCTTTGATATGGTATAACATTGGCTACAAAAAAGCAGACTGGAGAGAAAGTGGGTTTTTTTTTGGTGGTGGTGGTGGTGGTATGGTTTCCTATATTTCACTTGGATTAATGACTTCTTGCTCAAAAGAGCAACACGATCTATTTTTTTTTCAAGTGCTCTAGTCAGGATGTTGACTGTCTCTCACATTGTCCTCATGAGCACCTTCACAACAGTGTTCTGAAAGCAATGTCCCCAGAGATGCTGGCCTTGGGGAAAGTGTGCTGAAATTGAAAGGCTCCCTAATGGGCAGCTGTGGCCTTGTCCAGCTTCCAGACTTAAAAAGCAAAGGAGACAGGGTAGTCAACCGGCAGAGTAGAGAATCACTCTGGGTTTATTTTGCTGAAGACAAAATGGCAAAAATTCAACTCCTGGCTGTGTAAGGAAAATAAACAGAGACAATGCCATTTTCACTCTCCTAAGCAGTTTATCCAGATCAATATGGGAAAGATTGCTGCTTCGCTGTGGCTGATCTGAGCCTTAATTAAGGATTTTGCTCTCTAAGGTTGACGTGCCAGCCACCTTCATGAGTATTAGAGTATTGAGTTTCTCTTTCAAAAATATAGAGTTAAGACAATATCAGCATGGCAAACACAACTGAGGATGATTTTTTGAAAAAATCCATACACTAGGTTTGTTTAAGTTTTTCTAAAATAGATTTAAGATCTGAGTAAAAATATCCCCATGGTTTTCTTTTGCATTATGAATAGATTACAATATCATAATACAGCAAAGAATACCCCTTTTAATCTTACTCCTTTATTATTTTCACCATTTGCCTGCTCTACTATACATATAGTACATAGCACATTTTTTTTCCTGCTTTTCTCACTCAGCCTTCAAACCCAACTGAAGTATCACCTCCTCCAGGAAGACGTCCTTCACTTTGGCCTCTTTCTGAGATCATTATGGTGGTAATTTTCTTTTATTTGTTCCAAAAACACAATATAGTATGAAATTCTTGTCTCCTGAACTGTACTAGTAGCTGGCTGAATAAAAAGAATCTTTGTCTTCTTTGGATCTCTGACCTTTAGGAAAATCCTTAAACAAAATGGGTATTAAATGTACAATTATTGAATTTTTGAATGCAATTGATTATTCAAAAAATTACTATTTTGAGCCATTACATACTTTAAAGTCAAAATGATTGTTCTAAAGACAAATAATATGTATATGTTACTACTCTTGCAAATGCAAAATTATGAAATGTTGTTCTTCAGGGAGTAAATTAAATGGCCTGTTGGAGAAAGGTGTTTTCTGGAAATATGTCCCTTAGAATTAGTCTTTTGAAAATCAATATACAAAATCACTTATTTTTGACAGAACAGTATCCCAAGGAATAGGAAACCAATATTTCCAGAATCCTCTTATAGGGTTTTCATAATTATCAGTACTTGAAATTTTATCTCAGTCTTTACAAAGATTGCATTAGCATAAAATGTTGTGTTCTTTTGATTTAATATATTCTTTGAAGGGGAAAATATTCACCAGAACTAAGAGTTGGGATAGGAAATTATTACCTGCCAGGTGACAAACAGTACTTTACACTGATGAGAAATGTATTTTTTTAAATGCAAATTATAGAATTTAAGTTGACACTCAACCCTTTTGGGAAAAAAAAATGAAAAATCCAAATTGAATATCCACTATTAAAGCAATAGGCCTAGTAATAGTAATTGTAGCAAATTGCAAATCCAAAATTAATGTGTTCTTTTTTTGAATGGTACCTGCATTATTTCATTTTGTCAAATCGTGTCTGTGCCATGATTCAACACGATTAGGTTTCCTTATGCTAGAAAAACATGATTATACTCACTACATATGATTATTTCTTTGTAACACTGGGCTGAGGATGTGGGTAAATAAAATGGTTTTCCTGATTATAGTGAGGCATTTTATAGACTATAATTCAGTAGATCTTTGTCTTGGAAGATTCTTCAACTCTTAGACCCATAACCCCCCCAGAAAAATGATTCTGTTCTTTACTGTTATGCTGTTGTAGTAATACAGCATTGCAAATTCAAAGCAAACTGAAAGATACTAGTCCAGCTGATATTAAATTCTCTAAAAATACACAATAACAAATTTATGTACCAAGAATCCTTCCTCAAATGTTTGAACAACTTATTCATCTCACAATTCTCCACTGAATGAACGCATTCAACATAAGAAGAAATATTATCATCAAGAAATGTCATTAAAGGCATGAGTCCTTGACTGGTCATCAACCCAATCCCTAAAGAAATTGTCATTGTCACGAAGGAGTACTTTTGTGCCTAGCATTAATTGAATTTGTTGAGAATGTTACCTTCCTCTGTTCAAAACCCTTCAGTAGATTACAACTGAATATCCTAACTTCTTACCATTGTCTATAAAATCCTGCAAAATCTAGTTTCTGCCTCCTATCCTACGTTCCTTGCTCGTAAACTTCACACTCTGAGCCAACTTTCCTTCCTTCAACTACACTAATCTCTTTCTCAGCACAGGGCCTTTGAACACACAGGTCTGTGTTTCTCTCCAGAGAATGTACTAGCTCCTTTTCTGCCTTCTTATTCTGATTTAAATGTCATCTCTTCAGAAAGTCTACCATGACATTTTTTTTTCTAAAATCTCTTCCCCTAATTAAGCCCTGGTTTGCATTTTAGCCTCTTAATGTTCCCTTCATATGAACATCTTCACTTATACTACTGCATTAGTAATTTGTTAATATTATAAGTACCTTTAAAATGTTAAAAAGGGGGCACTTGGGTGGCTCAGCCAGTTAAACACTCAACTCTTGATTTTGTCATGATCTCATGGTTTGTGAATTCAAGCCCTACATCGGGGTCTATCCTGGCAGCATGGAGCCTGCTTGGGATTTTCTCTCCCTCTCACTCTGTCACCCCCCCTCCCCTTAAAATAAACGAACATTAAAAAAAAATTTAAAAGGATCCATTTCCATTACCCTGTAAGTTCTCTAAGTTTGGATTACATCCATCTTTCTCCATTGAATTCTCAAAGTACCTGCACTCACTACATATTTCATATTTGCATAAATGGGTATATTTTACTCCTGAATCCACTTTTTTTTTTTTTTTTTTTGAGAGAGAGAGACAGAGAGCATGAGTGGGGCAGGGGCAGAGAGAGATAGAGAATCTCTGTCCAGTGCAGAGCCTGACATGAGGCTTGATCTCACAGTGTGAGATCATGACCTGAGCCAAAATCATGAGTTGAAAGTTTGACTGAGTCACCCAGGCGACCCTCCTGAATCAACTTTTTGTGCGTCTTTATTTATCTATTGCTATACAACGAATGACTCAAAACGTAATAACTTAAAACAACCATAACTAGTAATTATTTATCATGGTTTCTGTGGGTCAGGAATTTCAGAGTTTGGTTGGATGTTTTTTGGGGGGATCTCGCATGAGGTTACAATCAGATGATGGATGGGACTGAGGTCACAGGAAAGCTACACTGGGTCTGGAGAGTATATATCCAAGGAAGCTCATTCACAGGACTGGCAAGGCTGTGTTGGCTTCTAGCTAGAGCTTCAGCTTCCCTCCACTTGTAGCTTCTTGAGCATCCTCTTGGCATAGCAACAGAATTCCTCCAGAAGGATCACGAGATTGGGCACAGGCTGCAATGCCATTCATGACCTAGCTCAGGAAATTATATACCATCACTACTCTCATATTTTATTTTATTTATTTTTTTAACATTTATTTATTTTTGGAAGACAGAGCACAAGTGTGGGATGGAAAGAGAAAGAGGGAGACACAAAATCCAAAGCAGGTCCAAGCTCTGAGCTGTCAGCACAGAGCCTGACGCGGGACTTAAACCCATGAACCATGAGATCATGACATGAATCAAACTCAGACGCTCAACTGACTGACCCACACAGATGCCCCACTACTATCATATTTTATTGGTCAGCATGCCAGCTTTGATTCAGTGTGTGAAGAGACTAACCAAGTGCATGAGAAAACAAGAATGAGGAAATGAAGAACATTTTGGAGGCTGGCTACTACATAGGACTCAATGTATTTCTGGTTATCAAAGCTCTGATTCTCCTCTGATATCCTATTTTTTTTTCTAACCTCCAAAGCCTCCCTTCATACCCTCTTCCCCGTCTGTTCTTCACTCCACATGGTAATGGATGATTCTGATTCATTTTTAGACCTTGCTAAACCATCTTCATTTTGTCAGAATATCAACCAGAACAAAAGGCAATAAATGATTCCCAGCACAAGGTATGAGCTCAGAAGTAATATCTTTGTACCTTCTCCTCTCTCTCTGTCTCCCTCATAGACACACACACCCCTGACTAGAATTACCTGACTTGTATGAAGAAGGCAGTTTCACATATATATTTTAAATTTAACTCTAAGAAAGCAAGTAAAAACATGGGCCAAAATTATGTAACTCCTCAAAAATATATAAGAAATTATTCATGCATGGCCTAATTATTATATAGAAGTATTTATTTCCCTTAACAAACTGATTCTTTTCCATCTACCTTTCCTTGATCTCTAGCTGGTGTTAAATACTCACTTGTAACTTCCTTAATGGCAAACTTCCTTATTCTCTATCACTTTCTCAGGGAGTGTGACAGCTTATTTTAGCCAGGTTTAAAATTCATTTAAGATTCATGTATGCTGAGTTCTAGACAAAACACTAACCTTTTGGTGTTTGGCCTTAACTTTGTCAAACATAACTTCCAGCCTTAAAGAAAAAAAAGTTTTAAATGTTAATTAAAAACACTCAAAGTGTCTTAGTCAAAAAATAGTCCTGAACTTAGACCTGTTCTCGCCTACAAAATGATGAGTTACAGTATGAAGCATATGGATTAAATGTCTTTGCAAATTTAATTTGAATTCAAAAATTAGTATTTGGAAAACATATCTGTGTTTTGATGAATTAACTAGTAAAATGTTTGAGCATAATCTAATATAAATTGCAGTCATTTCTAATTCCTCATATCAAAATTGGAAGCATATGCCAAGATTATACTCATAATTTTCTCAATTTTTCACAAGGAGTTCAAAAGTTTAATGGGAGCCAAAGGAAACTTATACTCAAATTAGACAGTTGGTGTTAGTGACAATGACCCAATGTCATTTTCAATCTGAACCATCTAAGTGAACACTAAATACAAATGGAGTACCAGATTCATAGTTCTTGAGATTGTAGAGATGATGGAAAACATAGAACATTTGGTCTACTATGAAAACATGAATCCATAAATCACTGTAATTTTCATTAATTTATGATTTGTAATTATATTCTTCCAAAAGGGATTTGAAATGGCTCAAATAAAAGATATATGCAATTGGACTCAATTAAGCCAATAGAATTAGTGCAAGAACACCTGTTTTCCCCGTATTTGAACATTTTTTCAAGCATTCCCATTAAATACACTGATTATTATCTTACTATGTGCATAGCATAGTATGGGGGAGCTGGAATATATAAGTAACAAAACTCCTTTTTCAATCCAGTGAGAGAATCAGACACTAGATATACAGATTATATTTGTACTGCATGTAACTACATTACATAATAAGATGCCATAGGTTTTATGGGAAGGAATAGAGTTTTAAATAACAACATTCACCCTGGCTGAAAAAGAGTAAATAAAACAAACACATTGCTCCAGAGCTTAGTATAATTTGACGTCAGGCTCATTTTTCATCTGAAACAAATCATTAGAGTTCTGCAGTGATTGGTACCTCCTCTGTGAATAAATATCATTTTTTCCAAAAGATGCTCAAAAGAGATTAGAAATCAATATAGATTCATTTTTATCTTAGAATTGGAAATACTGGCCCTACACAGCTGTAAGATGCCAAGATATAATCAATGGGTCAAGAACCTTGTCTTCCTATCTACCACCCTTTTTCTTTTATGTACATGTAAGTTTCAAACATTCTTCATTTTTCTGACAGGTACACTAAAGACACTTGAATTATTTACACAGTATCTAATGTAAAGTATTATGCATTTAGCAACTGAGCCAAAATCTTTTTGCAAAGGAACCTAGCTTTAAAATACCAGAACAGTACAGGATTAGCGAATCTCAGCAGAGAGGTAAGAATTAATCTCACTCAAGGTATTTTAACTAGCACATGCAGTAGAAGGATAAGAAAGGAATTCGTGATAGCTAATCCTTCCATGACTATCTTAAATTTCTTCTTCTCATACCTATGTCCTAGTCCTATTTTCCTTTTTCTTCCTTTTAACTCTTTGAATTGTTCTTTATTCTTGAAATGGCTGCAATGTGTAGAGTATAGGAAGATTCCATAACGTACGGACTGGTTTGACTCCACAGCATACACAGAGCACAATGTGAATGAGCCCACCAGTAGACTTCATTCGTAGCTTCACTCTTGAACCTCTAGCCTCAACTCACTCCTTCTCTCCCTATCTCCACTTTGTTACTTATTTTCCAGTTTTTAGCCTGGTCTTGAAATTAATTCAGAAGTTAACTTTCACTTTAGGAATACAAACTTCATTCATTTTTTTAATTTTTTTTTTTTTACTATATAACCTTGTTTTATTCATTTATGTTTTTTCTTATTTTTTTTTCAATACATGAAATTTATTGTCAAAATGGTATCCATACAACACCCAGTGCTCAACCCAAAAGGTGCCCTCCTCAATACCCATCACACACCCTCCCCTCCCTCCCACCCCCCATCAACCCTCAGTTTGTTCTCAGTTTTTAAGAGTCTCTTATGCTTTGGCTCTCTCCCACTCTAACCTTTTTTTTTTCCTTCCCCTCCTCCATGGGTTTCTGTTAAGTTTCTCAGGATCCACCTAAGAGTGAAAACATATGGTATCTGTCTTTCTCTGTATGGCTTATTTCACTTAGCATCACACTCTCCAGTTCCATCCACGTTGCTACAAAGGGCCATATTTCGTTCTTTCTCATTGCCCTGTAGTACTCCATTGTGTATATAAACCACAATTTCTTTATCCATTCATCAGTTGATGGACATTTAGGCTCTTTCCATAATTTGGCTACTGTTAAGAGTGCTGCTATAAACATTGGGGTACAAGTGCCCCTATGCATCAGTACTCCTGTATTCCTTGGGTAAATTCCTAGCAGTGCTATTGCTGGGTCATAGGGTAGGTCTATTTTCAATTTTCTAAGGAACCTCCACAGTGTTTTCCAGAGTGGCTACATCAATTTGCATTCCCACCAACAGTGCAAGAGGGTTCCTGTTTCTCCACATCCTCGCCAGCATCTATAGTCTCCTGATTTGTTCATTTTGGCCACTCTGACTGGCGTGAGGTTTTGATTTGTATTTCCCTAATGAGGAGCGACGTTGAGCATCTTTTCATGTGCCTGTTGGCCATCCGGATGTCTTCTTTAGAGAAGTGTCTATTCATGTTTTCTGCCCATTTCTTCACTGGGTTATTTGTTTTTCGGGTGTGGAGTTTGGTGAGCTCTTTATAGATTTTGGATACTAGCCCTTTGTCCGATATGTCATTTGCAAATATCTTTTCCCATTCCGTTGGTTGCCCTTTAGTTTTGTTGGTTGTTTCCTTTGCTGTGCAGAAGCTTTTTATCTTCATAAGGTCCCAGTAATTCACTTTTGCTTTTAATTCCCTTGCCTTTGGGGATGTGTCAAGTAAGAGATTGCTACGGCTGAGGTCAGAGAGGTCTTTTCCTGCTTTCTCCTCTAGGGTTTTGATGGTTTCCTGTCTCACATTCAGGTCCTTTATCCATTTTGAGTTTATCTTTGTGAATGGTGTGAGAAAGTGGTCTAGTTTCAACCTTCTGCATGTTGCTGTCCAGTTCTCCCAGCACCATTTGTTAAAGAGGCTGTCTTTTTTCCATTGGATGTTCTTTCCTGCTTTGTCAAAGATTAGTTGGCCATACGTTTGTGGGTCTAGGTCTGGGGTTTCTATTCTATTCCATTGGTCTATGTGTCTGTTTTTGTGCCAATACCACACTGTCTTGATGATGACAGCTTTGTAGTAGAGGCTAAAGTCTGGGATTGTGAGGCCTCCTGCTTTGGTCTTCTTCTTCAAAATTACTTTGGCTATTCGGGGCCTTTTGTGGTTCCATATGAATTTTAGGATTGCTTGTTCTAGTTTCGAGAAGAATGCTGGTGCAATTTTGATTGGGATTGCATTGAATGTGTAGATAGCTTTGGGTAGTATTGACATTTTGACAATATTTATTCTTCCAGTCCATGAGCAGGGAATGTCTTTCCATTTCTTTATATCTTCTTCAATTACCTTCATAAGCTTTCTATAGTTTTCAGCATACAGATCTTGTACATCTTTGGTTAGATTTATTCCTAGGTATTTTATGCTTCTTGGTGCAATTGTGAATGGGGTCAGTTTCTTTATTTGTCTTTCTGTTGCTTCATTGTTAGTGTATAAGAATGCAACTGATTTCTGTACATTGATTTTGTATCCTGCAACTTTGCTGAATTCATGTATCAGTTCTAGCAGACTTTTGGTGGAGTCTATCAGATTTTCCATGTATCATGTATCATGTCATCTGCAAAAAGTGAAAGCTTGACTTCATCTTTACCAATTTTGATGCCTTTGATTTCCTTTTGTTGTCTGATTGCTGATGCTAGCACTTCCAACACTATGTTAAACAACAGCGGTGAGAGTGGGCATCCCTGTCGTGTTCCTGATCTCAGGAAAAAGCTCTCAGTTTTTCCCCGTTGAGGATGATGTTAGCTGTGGGCTTTTCATAAATGGCTTTTATGATCTTTAAGTATGTTCCTTCTATCCCGACTTTCTCACAAACTTGATTCATTTTAGAAGAAAACAAACTGTGACCTCTCCTACCCATGGGTTTGATCCAATATTAAGGCTCTTAGACTGCTTTTGTTTGTGGTTTTGTTTGTTTTTTTGTTTTGTTTTTTGCTTTTTGGGTTTTGTTTTGTTTTTTGAGAGAGAGAGAGAGGGAGAGAGAGAGAGAGAGAGAGCGCGTGAGCCTAAATGGTACAGGGAGAAAGAGAATCTTCAAATAGGCTCCATGCTGGGCATAGCGAGATCTCACCACCTTGAGATCCTGAGCTGAAATCAAGAGACCAACGCTTAAGTGACTGAGCCACCAAGGTGCCCCAACACCCTTACCTTCTAACAGTATTGCTACATTGCAACAGTCAATATCATGGAACATTAGAGAAAAACAAGTCACAGTTTATGTGGCTATATGTGCGGTGATATTAGGGAATATTTCAGCTCATTTATACTTTTCTTCTGAAAGAAAAACTACTTTGGACTGCAACCCAAATTATGAGTACAGATAAAAATAATGTGTCTCATTCTGATTGAGCTGAAGTTATGGCTTTCATAAACTACTCTTTGTCTATTAAAAAACAATTCTGACTCTGTCTGTTGTAATGTCAGACAAGGGTGATCTTGAGATTTGCCCATCACTTATCCACTGTTTTAAGTCTGCTCAAAACCTTTTATATTTCTAGGCAAACAAGGATAATTTTGGAGGGTAAAGTATTATAGATTTTTATTTGTTAAAAAGGGAACAAAGCCTCATGTATGAAAATAGCAGAGAACCTGCCCTTAAAATGAATACGTTTGTAGCATGTTAAAGAATTTTTTACATCAGGCTTTGGCATTGTGTTGTTCTTATTATTTTAAGTTGGTTTATTTTACTTTTTCTTTTTACTTGACTAGACATTTTTATATTATTACAAACACTTCAAAACTAACATTATAATAGGAAATTATAATTACCTTTCTTTTTGACATGAAAACACATTTTCATTTAAATTCCTAACATGTCTTCCCCAAACTGTTCCAAATCTTCACCGACAACTGTCTGTTAATGAACACCACTACTACCAACACCCAGGATTTTTTTTAGACTTTAATTTTATTTGTTTTAAATTTTAATATTTTATTACAATACTTGTAAATGATCTTGGTATTTCATACGAAATGCAAGAATTTTATTCATATTTCCAGTGATGTTGTCAAAAGACACTTATTTACCCATGTGTACTGTGAGGAAGCAAACCTATGAAGGAAGATTCCATTCTTCAAATGAGTCAACAAAACAGTAGAAACCTATTATTGTCTATCTAAATGCCTTCACTAAAGTAGCCAATACATTTTCATTAAGTAGTTACTGTAAGTGACGCATTTCATCTGCCATCAATTAAAGTTGGTAAAGATAAAGGAACTACCTTGATTTCCCCATTGTCACCTGATTCTAATTTCAAGATGCCAGTGCATATATTCCCACCATGTTCTTGACTAAAAGTAGGTGACAGAAAATCAGAGGACAACAGAAATACTAAAGGCCAATCCCAGGATTTTCCTCACTTGATTCCTACCTTGTCCGCATTTCATACTCATTTCCCCAAGGATCCAGGAGCTGCCTCCATAGCCAACCTGCAATCTTTTTCCTGGACATAGATTTGTCTTTTTGTACTTTGTCTTTTTTGTCCTAATACCATTGTTTTAAGGGATATGAATTTTTATTAATTCTCTGATATTCTTTGTCCAGGCAAACTTTGTAGAATATTCCATTCTATTTTTCCCCCTTGGGCCTTAACGACTGCTTCTAGTTTACAAGTGTATTTTAATCATTATCGAAGGCAAACACTGCTATAGATAGTCAGTATGTTCTATACATCCAACATAGCTCAGAAAGCCTGGCAGATTCCTGTATATTTTTAAAAACTTGTCATTCTTCATTCATTCAATCTGTATCTTCCTAATGACATTGTTGAAGGTGAAGCTGTTAGCTAACTATGTTGTCTCTCTCACCTTAATGATGGAGAGGGTTCTAGGTGGCTCCCTCACCCTTTCAAAACCATTGTTTCCTTACAATAGTGCAAACAATGCTCCAGATCTATTTCTCTCTTTATCACCTCTATCTCCATTAACATCTGTAGTTTTGGGGTTTTCTTGTTTTGTTTTTTTGTTTTTCATTTGTTTTTTTTTTGCTTGTTTGTTTTTGTTTTTTTTTGGCAAATGCCCTAGTTTATTTGCAAACCAAGGAAAACAGTATCCATTTCACAATTCTGTGTGTAATTAATGATATAATGCTATGAAATGCACAAGAACACTCCATCACATGATTGCGTGCTTAATATCTGTTAGTTTTTATAACTGTAAACTATGGTGATAATAGCAGCTAAAACTGAGAAACCTCTGTAGGTCAGACACTCTTCTAAATGTTATAATCCAGACAACCATTCAAAATGGTAGGTAGTATTATTACTGCAGGAGAGACAGGTGGCATTGAAGGGTCAGGTAATTTACCCAACCAACGTAACATCGTAAAAAATGGGCAGAAAGAGAATTCAGAAAAGACCTGTATGGTTCCAGATTCTTCTTCTTTTCACTATGACTCAGGACTTCCCTTCATGTTTGAAAAGTTAGTAAACATGAGTGAGGGACAAGTCCAAAGACAAGGGTTTATAACAGGTTCTCAAATGTGGCAGAATGACACAGAAACACCGAGTCTTGCTGAATTAGAAATATTTTTAGCATGTTTAGCAATTGCAAACCAGAAGTGATGCTCATCACACAAGTATTGACTTTCATGGAGACTGTGCACTGTACTGTGTCACACTGATTTAAATGAGATAGATTGGTTTCTATCTTACTCAATTAGGTGCAAAGAGTACCCCTGATTGTGGGTATATGATATTGATTTTAGGCATATAGATTGAATAGACTGAAAGATGACTGAAATTTATATAAAGGAATTAGTAATAAAATGATTTAATCAAAAATTTACTGAAAATAACTAAAACTAATGAAGGCTATTGAAAGATATGAGAGATAATTAAATTAATAGAAAGAAATCGCATTTAATTGGGATTTAATTGGACACTACTAAAACTTGATAAAATACAATTGAAAATGGATAGGTTAATGTCTGAATTTAGATTTAAATTAAAAGCATTCAATGCTTAGAGCAAACCATTATCCCATAGAGACAACCCCGCTATTTTCCAGATCTATATAAACATGTTTCTCATACATTTATTTAGAAGAAGAAAGAGTACCTTTAAATTGATAAAAAGTTTAGATCAGGTCGAATACATTCAAAATATTTTAAGAAGCAAATTTCTATATGACTTGGGGGAAAAAATCTGAATGACTCGGTTATAAACATTTCTCTTGAAAGTATTCCAACCCCCTTATAAGGTAAGACTCTTAAAGTAGGTCATGCTTAAAATTACAATATCTTCACCTACTTTTCATCTTTATACTCATTCTTCTTCTTCTTTTTTTTTTTTTTTTGGCCACCAGAGATAAAATTTATTATCTAGAATTCTAGAATTTTCCTTATCCCATAAAATCTGAATCTCTCCCTAGAGGCTTAATTAAATTAACAGATACTTGATCAAAGCAAGGAAATCTAAGATAATTAACTCTCACAGAGTCTGCAGTCTTAAGGACTTAAAAGAGCATAGGCTGAGATGTCAGACAGCATATTTTGTACCTTGGGTTTACAGTTGTGTGATACTGGGAAGTTTATGTCTTGTATATCCTTATTTCTAATCTGAGATATAAGGCATGTCTTCTCCCAGGGTCAGTGACAAGGAATATTATGTGAAATCTTATATAAGACCAACCTAAGGGCACCTGGGTGGCTCAGTGGGTTAAGTGGCCAACTTCAGCTCAGGTCATGATCTCCTTGTCTGTCAGTTTGAGCCCCACATCAGGCTCTGTGCTGACAGCTCAGAGCCTGAAGCCTGCTTCAGATTCCATATCTCCCTCTCTCTCTGCCACTCCCCCACTCCACCCTGTCTGTCTCTCTCTCCCACTCTCTCTCTCAAAAATAAATAAACATTAAAAAATTTTTTAAAAGACCTAATCCAATGCCTTACATGTAAAGGGACACATCTTTAGTATTACCTTCTACTTTCTCCAGGATATCTGAACTAGAACCAAATGTGTGTCTGTCTTTCTTCCCCAAGGCCACTGACATGTATTCAAATGATAAGGGTACTAAGAACACTTTATGATCATATAAATCCTCCTGAAAAAAGTGGGGAATCTTTTCTGTCTTGACTTATGGGGAGGACAGCAAGTGAAGCAGAGTACAACTCTTCATGGAATAATAACGTGTAATGGCACAAGTATCAGTATTAAGCTGGTGGCATAATGTGCATTTTTAGCTTTCAGATTATTTTCATTAGCTGTTGTCTTAGTATATATTCCACTGAAAGCAAAGCTTAAGACAGAATCTTGAGTTAATATAGTTTATTTTTATTTTAGAGGTGATCACAAGAACTCAAGAGTGAGGTTGTACAGAGTCAGACAAGGACAGAGGAAAAACTAATCAAGTGTATGTTGATAAGCTGTTAGCCACTCTGAGCAACTAAATCTATTCTTTCTGGGTGTCCTCTGAAAAACTGCAGAGGAGCAATCATAATGCCCTCTTCCAATTAGTCCATCAAAGCTTGGTTGAAAACAAAGTCTGGACCCCACTGGTTGAGTGACGCCTCTGGAAAATTAAGTTTCCTATACTTTCAGACTCTACCTGCTCAAGAACTGAGCAAGTTCCCATAGCTTCAGACAAAGATCTAAGGCAGCAAAGCTGAGACATGGCAGGTGAAGCAATAATAATAGCTCTCTTCCCGCTATGGTCCCCTTTCTAGTGTAAATGTAGACAGCTGAGGTGGAGCTAAATACCTTTTCCTAAAACTACTGGGTTTTTACTGCATCTCACTCAAAATAATCCTTCTGCAAAAGTGACCGATTTGGGGGTGGTATATTCTGCCCTGCTTCACTAAAAGTGGAGAGATGAGTTAGCAAATAATTAGAGCTCAAGTTTTTTAATCATATGCTGTTACCCCTTACAGATGGGGCATGTACTCTCCACTTCGCCACAGCTCCCAACTGGCCCCCTGAACTCTTTTACGATGCCTGCTTGACCCTTGATGCATCTGAGTTTGTAATCCCAAGCAAGATGCTAAAGGACACAAGTACACTGTGACAAATGACAAGTAGACTACATACGGAGAGAGAAAAAGGGACAGAGAAAGGCGCACGCGCGCGCGCGCGCACACACACACACACACACACACACACACACACACACACATAAGTTGTTTAAGGGAAACTTTAGTCCAAAGCTCTAAAACATATCTGCTGACACCACTGGTAACAGTCACAGAATTTGGAAAAGATACTATGTCTTCAAATCCATATTCCCACAGATTTAAGTATGGAACTATTTCTTTATCAGAGAAGCCTAATTCACTGTAGAACACACCCAGTGGATTTTTATTAAACAGGGAATTTTTCATTTCTCAACAAGATCATAAATTTTTTCTAAGCTGTCATGCCCTTGGAAGTGCTGCTCAAACTTGTTTTAATTTGTATTACTCATTTGAAGTCATCTCATGAGACAGTTTAGCTCTCACTGCCCTCTGCTTATGAGATTTTTGTTGTCCCACATCTGATAAACTAGCTTGCAAAGGGGTCTGACTCTTCAGATTTTATTATGGAAATATCTTCCTTGATACTCATTATGAGATAAACAACCATTTGCAACAATATAATTAAGATGAAATCACACATAGGTTGTTTTTTCAACAATATAAAGCATCTATGAGAAAGTCTTATACTTAGTTATACAAGAATATACATATATATAATTTCTGTGCTAATTCTGTAAAATTTAAATGGCATTGGTTCATTGCAAACAAAATGCAGAGTTTATCTCCCAATCTACCTGGGTATGACAAAATTCTTTCAATGTAGTCACCAGAAGCCTTGTATACATGTTATCAAAATGATATTCTCTCCCCTTTCATCTTAAGAGTTAAGGCAATTATAGACTATCTTCGAGGACAAATGTGTAAGATAGCCTTTTTTTTCCCAAGGGTTCTACATTTCCTGCTCTCTGCTACTAGAGTAAAAATAAACACTAACAGATTCATCTAAAACTGTGCTCTGTAAATCATATATATTTAAAATTGGGGGGGGGGGAATGTCCAATACATTTACTCTGCAATATTTCATGCAACATGCAACACTTCATTCTCTCTTACAACTTCGTCTTTCATACTGTTAGGAGTTACATATTCACTTTTGAGTCATGAGTTCAGTTCTGTTTGCATGTCTTTTTTTTTTTTTATAAAATGCTTAGGTTAT
This sequence comes from Leopardus geoffroyi, assembly GCF_018350155.1. Lineage (NCBI taxonomy): Eukaryota > Metazoa > Chordata > Mammalia > Carnivora > Felidae > Leopardus > Leopardus geoffroyi. The sequence continues at coordinate 37,546,445 of NC_059335.1, read as the reverse complement.
ACTGCATGGAAACATGCACTGGTTTTCAAATTTGAATATTTCCTATAATTTACTGCCATTGGAACCAACTGCACAAATGGATTAAAGTCCTATTAGAAGAGAAACTTCTACGTTGATATGTGTCTGTGTTATTCATTAGTGTGCTATGTTGCTTAAAATAGTGTTTTGAATATAAGGCATATATATATATAATATATTTATATATATAACTAATATAAATAATTAATATACATTTATATATAATATATAATACATATTTATATATAATATATATTTATATGTAATTAACATATATGTAATATATATAATGAATAGAAATATGAGTGCCAATGAGTACCTTGGCACATCCCAAATCTCTGGGGTAATAGGATCCTATCCAAGGCCATCAGTACTTAAAATGAATCAGAACAGTAAAGCTAGTTTTGTTTAGTACATGGGATACAATTTGGCATTGAATTCTTAGAAATGAGGTCTACTAATGTTAGTAAAAACACAAATACAGAACACTTTATGATATTATAGTACCTTCAGCCTGCAAAAGTATGTTTATATCTTAAAGCTGTTGGTGTTATATCCAAATCTTCCACAACACACTTTCAGTATGCCTATACCCACAAATCTTTATGAATTCCCAGATTAAATTCTATCCCTCTTAGCTACAACTTGAAGAAACAACACAACTCACCTACTAGTCCAGAAGCTCACTAAAACTCCAGAATTTTTCTTATTTATAGTCTGTGCTGGATGTTAAGCAAATTCAATATACTAATTATAACATTACAGATATTCAAAGGAACCAAAAAATGGTAACACATCCATTTCTATTCAACTAAAAACCTACTGTAATATTTGTTGAAAACAGATGCTGTCCCTTGTACTGTAAATTTCTACTTTATTTCTTCTCCCTCCTTTCTACTTAAGAGCTCTATAATCTAATAATTTTTAGTATCAATGCCATACTAATTCTTTTAAGAATTTCTAATAAGTAAAAAAGTAAAACTCCTAATATATCATATATAAAGTTCCTCTCTCTCTCTCCCTCTCTCATACACATATACACAACACCATTGCCACCATCACCACCTTGAATATTCATTGTGATCATGGGTTATTCCTCCTCAATTTTTATATGTCACCTACTACTGGTATAACCTTTGTTCTCTTAGCTATGGTAGTTATAGCTGTATAACACAGAGGGTAGGAGTGTTTGTTCCATCAATGCTTTAATGATAATTAATCTAACACACATAATACATTTAAAAATCATCATCCAAGACTTTTACTCTATGGAGACTAGACATTTTATCCTTCAACTCTTTTACCTACCATACACTGTGAAGATTTTTTTCACCTTTAAATGCCTTTCCAAAATTGTCATTTTAATGGTTGTTTACTATTATATCATATGGACATACAATTTTAACCAAAACTTTGTTGTTAGGCTTTTATATAAGTTACAGTTTTGGGCTGTCATAATTATTGCCATGATAGATTATTTGAGAAATAAATGTTTATAACTGGTTTATATTTGTTTTTCTTTTAGGATGCTTTTTGGACTGATACATAGTGCTAAATTACTAACAAGATATGTGCCAATAACCTCCCCACAAAAGTATGGAAACATAATTCTCCCTCCAGGTAATATAATGTGATATTATTACATTTTTTAATTATAGTTAAGGATCAGTATCTTTTTATAGAATTCATCACTTTAAAATTTTCTGAAGTTTAAAAATATTTTGGGGACATTTGTGTCTGTGTGTGAGAGGGAAAGAGAAGAAATGAGTGGAGGAGATTTTTTGAGTATTTATAATTTTGTATGATTACAGTTTTATTAGTAACTAAGAGAGCAACAGCGGTAGGGGAAAGAGTGGTGGTGTTTAGTGTTGGTGGTAAAAGTAGTAGGAATAGGTAATAAGAGCTAACACTGACTCAGAGTTTGCCATGAGCTAAAATCTTCACACATAGTAGCTCCTTTAAGGCCCCACAATCCTATGTGATAGGCACTACCTTTACGCCAATTAAAAAAAAAAAAAACTATTAAAGGTCTCTATTCTGAGACTTATTTAAGTAACTTTCTTAAAGTCAGGACTCTAACCCAGGCAGTTTGACTAAAGCTTCACTCTAAAGAATGCATTCTAGGGGCGCCTGGGTGGCGCAGTCGGTTAAGCGTCCGACTTCAGCCAGGTCACGATCTCGCGGTCCGGGAGTTCGAGCCCCGCGTCAGGCTCTGGGCTGATGGCTCAGAGCCTGGAGCCTGTTTCCGATTCTGTGTTTCCCTCTCTCTCTGCCCCTCCCCCGTTCATGCTCTGTCTCTGTCTCTCTCTGTCCCGAAAATAAATAAACGTTGAAAAAAAAAATTAAAAAAAATGCATTCTATAGATTATGGAGCTACCAACTTTGTCATTTATACTGAAAATGTATACTTCTTAATTTTTGTGCTTATAATTTTGGTGATTTTAATGTACACAATTTTTTTTGTAAATACAAGATTTCAGCATTATTCTGCATTAGAATTATTCTCCCCAGGTAGTCAGTTCTTTCAGGAAATTTTCATTTGTTGCCTTTAGATTTTTAAACCTTCTGAATATGAATACATATATGAGCAGGGAATAGTTATTTTATGCGAACAATAGGGGCATTTACATATTTTGCTTTATTTCTAGATGCTCTACTTTATTCTGCTTTCCCCGGTATTAATTCTGGAGACAATGTTTACATTAATCTTCATGATATCCATCTCAGAAATTTATAATGTTCCCTTTTTACTTCCACTTGATTTTGGGATCTATCACAGTGTGATTTGCATCTTCTGACCCTTGTTTATATTCTCCGTGAAGCATATACTGTTGGTATGCCTGACATTCCCTCGGGGTTCATCAGCCGTGGTCATGCGTACTCAAAAGCTTCCAAAGGAAGCATATGTAGGTTTTCTAAAAGGGGCTTCCTCTGTCAGTACCTACACAGCCTTGTAGCTGGCAGGTGGAAAGTGCCAGGATACAAACTGCAGTCAATCACAAATGAAAATTGGCACATAAATAACCTAGGTCCCCCATCTCCTAGATGACATAACAGGTTATCTGAAGATCTGTCCTTGCCAAAAGAGGTAATATGCAAATAACACATGTATTATGGATTTTATTCCTCTGTCTTGCATTCCAATTCTCCCACAGGTGTGCTTCCTTCAACCCCTCTCCCAACAAACTGCACTCAAATACTTCTCTAACAGTCTGCTCCTCAGAGAACTTAACCCCAGACAACCCTTCTTCCAACCACGGTGTTTTTTTTTCTTCTCTACTGGATTGGGTGCATGGTAGGTTTTCCCTCCAATTTGCTTAGTGCCATGATCACGAGGCACTTAGTAGATTATTCTTCCACCTGAGGGTGATTCAGCCTGACCAAGAGGGAACCTGTCCTTTGGTTGCTTCTTCACAGCAAAGCTGACAAACGAGACACGTAAGTTTCTGGCCTCTCCCACACTTACGTATTTGGGTGAAATGCCCCATCATGAAACTTGGGACCTGGCATCCTAAGAAGCTACTAAAGGAGCTAGTGGATACACTCTAAACTGCCAGGAGTGAACTCTTTATGGGATGAACTTGGACAAATGAGAAACAGGGGATGGGGAAGATTCTGACAGATAAATGTGTTGGGATCAAATATGAGATAATCAAAATAATTTTACAAAGGCTTGGGGATGTTATTTATAAGATATCTCCAACCCTGGCCTGAGTTACTTAATAACTCAACCAAAGGGGGGGAAACAGTCATCTATTATGTGCCTGTCACAATATGAGACATTGAATGGATTATAAAAGAATCATGAGTCAGGGGGTTGGAAATTTATTGTAACTGACATGGCCTAACCAAAGGAACACATTATTGAAGTCTGCAAGCTCTTCAGAGAATGCTTCCTCCAACTATGATTTTTAAATGGATTAAAAATTTTATTGTGAAGAAAAGCAAATACAGAAATGAATAAAGAACAATATAAACCATCTAAAGACAACTTCTGCCAATACTTTGGTATATGTCATATATTTATAGTATTTTTTTTTTTACTGTATGTACATATAAAGATGCATTCTATTGTCGAAAAGAAAAAAAGTTCACTTGTCCTCTTAGCTGGTGTAATAACTAAAATGACATTGCAGGAGCCAAGGACAGGCTGCTCCAAAATGGGCCACTTTGGCATGAGGATTATTTTGAGTTAAAAGCAATAAAAACCCAGAGGAGTCAGATAAGGCTCTTTACTTTCCTCCCAAATGCCTAAAAAGAATTTAGATAGAAGATTTGTTCCAGGAAGAGGGCTATCACCAAAGATAACTACATTATAATATGAACTAGATATGGTAGACATGGAAGGTTCTAGCAAGTCCTTTATATCCCACTGTTTCTGAGTGTCCCAGCAAACATATTTCACCTTCCTGTAAATTTCATCCTTTTCCTTTGAAGTTCCAGACCCCTGCCCCTTCTCCATAGTTCAGAATAACATATATACCTCATTTTACCAGTCTTTGGAGTTTCATGTCCATGAGTATTCCCGGTACCAATGAAATTAGATTTTCTCTTGCTAATCTATATCATGTCAATTTGATGCATAGTCCAGCTGAGAGGAAATTTCCTCCCCAACAAAAGCCACATTAACATGAGAAAAACAAAAAATTAGTAACATTTATAACATTTCCTGGAAGATATCCAGGAAAACTGATAATCTCCCTGAAATAACCCAAGCCATCATATATCTAGCCAAAGACAAAAGAAGATGTTAGAGGTATGGAGTGAGTTATGGGAGATTTCCAGGAAAAACATAGTAAACAAGGGTATGGTTGTTGCACAGATTTAAGTCCAGCCTTCTCCACTGCTAAGTTTGAGTCACCCCTTCTTCCTTTTACAGCTACAGAGACACCCCTACAAATGGATATTTCCCTTATATTCATATGTTCCTTATTGAAGGGTAACTTCTACTTCCTTTCAGAATTTCTCTTCTGTCTGCAGTTTCTTAAAAATAATCAGCTTAAAATAATCCTTAAGTCAAAGAGGCATATCTTAGAGTGGCAGAATTTGTTCCCCTTCACTGTAATTTCACGTTTGCCTCTTTATCCTTTTTCTTTTCTAATGTAATTAAATACTCTTTGAAAACATGCTATTTAATATCTGCATAGTATTCCTTCTATTAAATATATATTCACTTGTTGAACTAATCAGGCATTGTTGGACATTTAAGATTGTTCCAAATTTTTGATTAGTATAAAAAAACATTATGATAAATACCCTTGTAAAATACAGAATTACATAGCTATCATTACTTTTTTCAGAAGAGTTGCTCTTTCTTCTGAGGGTTGACTATGACAGTGATTTTTAATCTTGAATCACAAAAGCAATATACCATAATAATGATATTAAGAAAACAGCAATCATTCTAACAGAACTATTATTAATTTTTCATATTATCTTCTGGACTGGTTTTTCACATGACTATGCTTCTGAGGAAAACTATTTTAACATGAGTTTTTCAATTACTATTTTCTCTTTTGTAGTTCCAGTGTGGCTAGAGGTACTTGATGACGATGATTAATGTATACATCCTACTCAATCAAGTGTATGGGCCATGACTGACAATTAAAGGGGAGCAGAATTTGCCACTCCCAAATACATCTCTTTGGCATAAGGATTATCATGAGTTGGTTATTTTTAAGAAAATTCAAACATGGGAGAAGCTCTGAAAAATGAGTAAAAGTTACCCTTTTGTAAGAGACATTTACATTCATAAGGGAAATATCCATTTATGAGTGTCTTCCTCACTATACCAGGAAGAGAAGGATGACTCTAAATCAGAAGAAACTTTTTTTTTAAGTTTACTTATTTATTTGGAGAGTGACATAGACAGTGCAAGTGGGAGAGGGGCAGAGAGAAAGAATCCCAAGAAGGCCCTGTGCTGTCAGCACACAGACTGACTCCAGGCTCGAACTCACAAACTGTGAGATCACCACCTGAGCCAAAATCAAGAGTCAGACACTTAACCAACTGAGTCACCCAGGCACCCCTAAATCAAAAGAAACTCTTATCAATGGAAAAGACAAGGTCTTAAATCTGCATAACAACCATATGTTGTATACTGTACTTTTCTGATAACTGCCCAAAACTTGCTTTCCTTACCTTCCACATGTTCTTTGGTCTTTGGCTAGAGATGGTATTTAAGTTGGTGGCTTGAGCCACTTCTGGAAGTTACTTAGTTTTCCTGGGTATCTTTCATGTATACCAAAGGTATGTAGGTTATATTGAATTTTCTTTGTTTGTTTGTTTCTTCTGTTAATCTGCCTTTCTATTACATGAACCATCTCAGCCAAGAACCTAGAATGGTAGAGGGAAAATTATTTTTTCTCCCCTAGCCCCATACAACTATTCTTCTATAGTAAGATATTTAAATTTCTTCTAATATTTATTTGTTGTAAATAACCTCCTCCTTGAATGGTTTTCAGGGTTAATCATTGGTTTTCTGTTAAAAGATTCAATCATTGTTTTTAAAAAAAATCCAAGTTACACAAAGGATAAGAAGTGGGAAGAGTTTTGCAGCTGCTCACTCTTTAGCTGTTAGATTTAGTTTTTGTTGGCATCAAACTCAAATTCCTTCTAAAGACAGGTGACAGTGGCACTGTATTTCATCAACATGACCTGAGCAGGTTGATTTAACTTTATATTGGGTATTGGACTAACACTGTCCAGGAAAATCATTTGTCCTTCTCAGTGGGGAGGGACACAGACCAGTGAATGCATTTATTTTTATCCTTTACCATACAATGGCATATCCCTGCTCAGCTGTTGACTCAGAAGTATTTGCTATGAGCTCCAGGATAGCCAATAAAACAACCAAAGTCTGTTATTTATCTTGATTTAAAAGGGAGATGCTATTTCTAGGCTAAACCTGAAATGTCACTTTTGCGATAGTCTTTATACTGCAAAGTCAAACCTTTTCCAAAGTGGTTATTAAATGACAAGAGAGTTGACTAAAGTTTACTGACCACTTGAATTTCTTGATATAGTTAGGCAATTTACTTAAAATAACTTAATTATAATACCAACCTCATGAGGTGTGTGTCACAAACACCTTTTAACCAAGAACAAAGTTGTGTCTCCGAGATTCTGTCAGACACATAGCTAGTAGGTGCAAAATTAGAATTCAAATCCATTTTAATTCTTTCAAAAAATATTTAATATATAAAATGTTTTTGACATAGTAAACATAGTAAGGGCATAAAAAAAAAGGTGATTTTTATTCTTCTTTGTGATTTTATAGTGCAGGCATCTCTACCACATTGTTGCTTATTTGAAAATGTGTAATAAAGGTGCCTCTCCAACATTTTTTCCTAAATTGAATCCAAAATAATGTCTAAGGAAAACTGACAATACCTTAAATTAAGAACACATAACATTTACATCTTTCATCCACTTTGAATTTATTTTTGTGTATGTGTAAGAAAGTAGTCCAGGTTCATTCTTCTGGATGTTGCTGTCCAGTTCTCCCAAAACCATTTGCTAAAGAAACTTTTTTTTCCATTGGATACTCTTTCCTGCTTTGTTGAAGATTAGTTGGTCATATGTTTGTGAGTCTATTTCAGGGTTCTATATTCTGCTCCATTGATCTATGTGTCTGTTTTTGTGCCAGTACTATAGCAGTCTTGGTGATTATAGCTCTGCAATACAACTTGAAGTCTGGAATTGTGATGCCTCCAGTATTGGTTTTCTTTTCCAACATTACTTTGGCTATTTGGGTTCTTCTCTGGTTCCACACAAATTTTGACATTGTTTGTTCTAGCTCTGTGAAGAATGCTGGTGTTATTTTGATAGGGATTGCCGTGAATGTGTAGATTGCTTTGGGTAGTATAGGCATTTTACCAGTATTTGTTCTTCTGATCCAAAGCATGAAATGTTTTTCCACTTCTTTGTGTCTTCTTCAATTTCTTTCACAAGCTTTCAGTGTACAGGTCTTTTACCTCTTTGGTTAGATTTATTCCTAGTTATCTTATAGTTTTTGCTGCTATTGTGGATGGGATCAATTCCTTGATTTCTCTTTCTGCTGCTTCATTATTGGTGTATAGAAATACAACCAATTTCTGTATGTTGATTTTATATTCTGCAACTTTGCTGAATTCAAAGTGGATGAGTAAGCTAAGAGTGAGACAGGAAACCTTCAAAATCCTACAGGAGAAGACAGGCACCAATCTCCTTGACCTTGGCCACAGCAACTTCTTACTAGACATATTTCCAGAGCTAAGAGAAACAAAAGCAAAACTCAACTATTGGGAGCTCACCAAGATAAAAACTTTCTGCACAGTGAAGGAAACAATCAACAAAACTCAAAGGCACTGACAGAATGTGAGAAAGTATTTGCAAATGATATATTGGTTTAAGGGTTAGTATTCAAAATTTATAAAGAATTTATTGAACTCAACACCCAAAAAACAAATAATCCAGTGAGGAAATGGGCAGAAGACTGAATAGGCACTTTTCCAAAGAATACATACAGATGGCTAACAGACACATGAAAAGATGTTTAACATCACTCGTCATCAAGGAAATACAAATCAAAACCACAATGAGATACCACCTCGCACCTTTCAGAATGGCCAAATTAACAACTCAAGAAATAGCAGATGTTCGTGAGGATGCAAAAAAAGGGGAACACTCTTGCAACGTTGATGGGAATGCCAACTGTTACAGTCACTCTGGAAAACAGTATGGAGGTTCTCAAAAAATTAAAAATAGAAGTCCCCTATGATCTAGCAATTACACTATTAGACTTTTATCCAAAGGATACAAAAATGTTGATTTGAAGGGGCACAGGCACCCCAAAGTTTATAGCAGCACGATATACAATAGCCAAATTATGGAAAGATCCCAAATGTCCATCAACTGACATAGAAGATATGGTATATATACACAATGGAATACTGCTCAGTGGTGAAAAAGAATAACTTGCCATTTTAAACAATGTGGATAGAACTAGAATGTATTATGCTAAGTGAAATAAGTCAGTCAGAGAAAGATAAATATCATATGCTTTCACTCATGTGAGGAATTTAAGAAGCAAAACAGACGAATATATATATGGGAAAGGTAAGGAAAAATAAGATAAAAACAGAGAGGGAGGCAAACCATAAGAGACTTAAAAATTGGGATGCTGGAAGGAAGGTGGGTGGGAACAAGTTAATTGGGTGATAGGAATTGAGGAGGGCACTGTTTGGGATGAGCACTGGGTGTTATATCTAAGTGATGAGTTACTGAGTTCTACTAAAACTAATGCTACACTGCATGTTAACTAACTTGAATATAAATAAATTTTTAAAAGAATGCATAGCATTTGCTGATCCTGAATACGAGGCAGACACTATGTACCTGCTGTACAGTGACTCTTGCTAATGCCTGGTCACTTAAAAGACAATTTAGTTTTTTTTTCCCAATAATTCAACTTAAATATATGGGAGTGGATATTCAGAGAAAGAAACTCAAATGGAATATAAGGCTTCCTGAACAAGTAAGCTAAAAAATAATCCCTTCCATTCAACTACCTCTTACCACAGGAGGTAGAGAAGATTTATCCTTTTCATTTTATCATAGATATTCTTTGTGATTGGAGACTACATCCTCATACTGAGAATTGCCTTTCATATATTTTGTATTACATCCTTATTTACTTAAAGATGATGGCAGATGATGGGCCCAACATTTGTCTCTTGATTCAGATCACATGGAGCTGAGGGGTAACTTTCAAAAGTAGGTTGATGGCAGAAAAATTATCCCATGATGTCAAGGTGCAAAAGTCAAGACAAAAATCTCCCAATGAATGCATGGATATTTAGTTTCTCTAAGTTCGATCAGAGAGGGCAACCCACTGAAGACTGCTTTTGAATTTGTTTAAATGCACAAAGTGCACAAAGAAGGAAACAGGCAAGAAAAAAACATAAGAGGTAAGCATCACTGGATAACAGGAACATAAACCATAAATCATTAGATTAAGTGAGGGTACCTTTAATAAAGGGGATACAAAGGCTCTTGGAACCTCTATCAGTACATTCTTTTAGAAGGTATGCCAATAATCACATCGTCTGAGGAAAAGGTATGATCTACCCTTTTAAATGTTTTGATACTGAAACAGAATGTGTACAACGTATTCAGAAGAACAGAGAACCGTGGTTCTGTATCCACAGAAGAGAAAAGGCCTGAACCAGTCCTGGGCCAGCCTTCTTTGTATTAACTGTAACCTTGGGAATCAGTTCTCCTTGGAAATGCACACAATTGAATTCAGATAGTGCTTAAAATGAGAAATAAAATCTAAAATGAGGGTGTGTTATTCCTCCAGCAAAACAAAGCAAACAAAAACAGAGCAGGTTGGTCAAAACTATGGGCCAGCAAGGAATTATGATCATAATGGATTAGACCTTTGTCAAGTCACAGGATTGGGGATAAAAACAGCTACTGGGGAAAGGACAGTACTCCTGGAAGTGATAAAAAATAGTCAAGGTGTAGCATATATAATATGTCAATTAATTTAAAAATAGGAGATTTGAAGAGAGCCAATGTGATTATAGTTGTTATCATCAGTTTGAGAGGTTACACTTGCTTTCAAATTGCTCTTACTTTGCTCCAACTATTTCTGGAACTTCCCTCTGAGATGAGTTTCATTACTTTTTTACTTCAAATTTGTAGGACCCAGCTTGATCATCTATCAGTTCCACAGACATGGCACCCCATGGTTAGTCTTTATTTCCAAAAGTCATGTCTTCCTCAGGGAACTAAAACTCTTTCTCCCCCAACAATCAAAATAATAGACTTCAGTCTCTAAAGTGAATTGGTCTTCATTTTGTCCTTTACACATAAAGCAATTAGGTTGTTAAAATACAATGCAGTGTAGAAGATAAATGTTGTCTGTGATCATTATTACAAGATTTTCAAATCTTGGATCCTTACAAACAAACTTCTTGAAAATATAGGGAAATATTAATTTTTATGCATCATGCACTATGCTACAGGATTCACTTAGGTCATTTGAAAATTATTTTTCCTATACCTACCGGCATAATTGCATGAAATAAGAATTGTCTACAGATTAAATAGGTAAAACAATTTTAATAAAGTCACATAGAAATGGGTAACAGAAGATGGAATCCTTTGTTTTAAAATCCCACCTTCCCCTACCAAATCACATCGTCCTGTATTATCATTTACCTCTAGTACATTTTCAGTATATTTTAGGCACTTACTTTTTGCTTAGTATCATGCAGGAGGAGAAAGAGAAATATTTGAAATTTCCAAACTTAGTCTTAACTTCACCAAAATAGCCCCTTGGATGGCAGTCATGGTAAATTCATTTCAAACACTACCAAAAGAATTTTACAGTTCTCAAAAAGAATAAGTAACTTACTTTTAGTCTTTCCAGGATATTTAAAATATGCAAAAGTATAGAAGATAGACAACAATCTGAAAATGTTCTTCTAATTCCAAGATATAGTATTTTTTTTTAATTAAAATTCATCTACTAGAGGCTATTTTGCTGGAATCATTCCATGGTTTATCAGTAAACAAGCAATCCATTTGTGAAATTCATAGGATGTGTGAATCCAAACATTCATTGCTAAGCTTTCTGTGTGTCTGTTTGTGTGTGTATGTGTGATACACATACACCTGTGTACATACACATAAAATGAAATAAAATGAATAAATATGGGGCACCTGGATGGCTCAGTCGGTCAAGCATCTGACTGCAGCTTAGGTCATGATCTCATGGTTCGTGGGTTCGAGCCCCACATTGGGCTCTGTGCTGACAGCTCAGAGCCTGAAGCCTGTTTCAGATTCTGTGTCTCCCTCTCTCTCTGCCCCTCCCCCACTCGCGCTCTGTCTCCCTCTGTCTCAAAAATTAATAAACATTAAAAAAAATTTAGAAAACAAATGAATAAATAATAAGCATCTTTTTTCTTCACAAATTCTAAGGAGATAGACTATTCTAACTTCTCTGGCAATTGCCAAAGCTTAGTTGTGCAGGCTGGGTTGTAGGGTGGAGAAAAGAGTAGTAGAATCCAAGAAAAAACTAATATTTCTTCATAAGAATGAAATAGAAAAAGAATTGAGTACTCAGAAAATAAAAGAAGTGAAGAGGGGGAAAAATCAAAACCAAGAGGATTATTATAAACTATTTATGTATTCAGTCTTTACATATTTCCCATATGCTGTTATTTCAAGAGAATTTACCATAAAATCCTACACTGTTCTCTAAACGTAGTCAAATTCATATTCAATTTTGCTGCTACCCTGAGTTGACAGAAGATTTCAGGCAGGAGTAAACCATCTATTCTAATTCGGGCTACAGGCTACCTCTTTGGAAATTCTAATAAGGACCTATGGAATATCTCATCAAATATACAATTAATTTAGTCCATCTTTTGTATTTATCAAATATGCTAATCCAATTATTTGTCTATAAACACAAAACATCTTCGTGTTCTGTGACCCAGATTCACATTTGACATTAACTCTTGGTTCAGTTCTACAAACCACAGTTTCTTTTCATTGCTCCACTGAATAATCAATATAATAGTACCTTGGTTTTCCAGTGACTTGGATGAACGTCAGTAAAGAGTCATAAGACAATAATAGAGTTTTTAGTCAGATTGGTGATGCCTTTTTTTTTCTTTAGTAAAGTTAGTCCACTGTCATTTTTACACCAATTAAACCAGACCTTCATCCTAATAGAGTCTAAAGTAACCAAACTCCATTACTCTTTATATAAATATATCAAAGCTCTATATTAATGTATCCTTGAGATGTCAAAAAGTAAACAGATGGATATTTACAAATGGCACTCAAATATGAACATCAGGTACATGAAGTGTAACTCTTTTTATGTTCTTAGGCTTGTTAATATTAATACCAGGATTCCAGAGATCAACCAATTTAAAAAATGTGGAGCAATGCTCATGGAGCATTACATGAAACAGGTGATAGTCCTCTCAAGAAAAATATTATAGAAAAACAATGTTTAAATGTGTAAGATAATAGAGGTCAAACTTATAGCCATGACTTTCTGTACCTTTACTGACAGTTTAAATTTTATTTAAGTATAGTAAGAAAAAAATCCTATAAAAATTAAACTGCAGTAAAACACACATTTCTCCAACGTAGCCCGCAATACAAAGAACAATTAAAGTCTGACCAATTATATAGGAAAGTATATAATCTTAAATGATTGCATGTGTCAACCATTTATTTGGTACAAATTGCTTACTGTGTACAAAGTACCATATTAGACCCACGGAGTACAGAACATGAGCCATTTCTGTAGCCCCTAATATCTCAAAGGAGATATACACATTAATAAATATTGTAATAACACACAGATGCTGCAAGTGCATGTGCATGTACATGTCACAATGATAATGTCAAGTGTATGGAGGGAGTGGGCAGATTGTTTCACCTACTTTGGTGCATCACTAGAAGTTTTATGAGTAAAAGTGACACTTCAGTTGGGTCTTGAATATTTGTAAAATTTTTCCATACGACCCTTCAGAGAAGGTCCTTCTGGGAAAAGAGAACATTTTCAAACAGTATGATATGTTCTGGGTTTACACGTTAAAGGATATATAAATAGTTTGATATCCCTAGAGGAAGACATACATCCAGGAGAAGGCAAGGGGGATTGAAGCTTTAGAAGAGATAAGAGGAGACAGTTGTAGATGACCTATAAATGTTGTTTTGTGAGCTTGCCTATTATCCTGCTGGAAACTTTTTTAAACAGGAAGACTTTTTTCATCATGCTTAGATTTATCTTGCGATAATCCTAGAAATTCCCACAACAGCTCAGTTGCATCTGATTGTCATCAATAAACAATATCACTCTATTTATAAATTCATTTGGCACAAACTGTGCTCTATTTGGTGTCTTAGAAGAATATATGATATGTGTGCTAAAAGCTGGGTAGCATCTCCTCACTGCCAACTTCAGCACACTAGCACTGGACAGCTCCATGTTCTCAGCCCAGGTTGTCCCTCTGAAGGGGTCTCTGTCTTTGAGGCATTTCTACCTCTTTTTTCTCTGAAGTCATGCAAACCTGCCACGAGATAATGTTCAACTAATGGGGACAGGAATCCTAGGAAATGTACTGCATCTTCATATACTTTGTAAGGACAATTTCAATGTTCATTTTACTTTCTTGAGTGAAGCCCCAGTAGGATTGAGCTTCTCCAGAAGCTCACTGCAATAAGAGTTCAATAATTTGCCCTTTATTTTTTTTTGTCTTTGTGTCACTTCCCTACCCCCTCACTTTTCATTCTTTAATTACCTCTGAATAAACTACCTATGTCCAACTCCATATCTCAGGTTCTGCTTTCAGGGAGACCCAAACTAAGAAAAACACATGCTCTTTGAAAACAAGGACCATATTATGCTGCCCAGTATGTTGAATACAAAGTAACTTTAAAAACAACACAGTAGGCTGCAGTGTCAAAATCTGGAGTAAATACTATTCATTTTTTAATAAAAATAAAATGCTTTTATATCCCAATAAAAATGTTTGTGCATGAGTTCATGTAAGGTTGCTACTGAGGAGACAGTTTGTACTGTTGCACTTAATTTAACATGCTGGGAGAGAATTACTGGGTATTCACAGCACACTCAAATCTAACTACCTCTGTGGGTAACATGTTGCTTTAAGATGTTTTTGGAAGGTACTGATGTTATAAAGCTTATATTAATTATAAAACTGTTCTATTCCAGTTGGTTATAGAAGTAGGCACTCCCCAAAACTGATTGTTAAGCAGACTTTTCCAATAATTGTTTAGTGTATAATGAAGTGTCTGGGGCTATGGTACACTGATAGACATTGTGAATGATTCACTAGAAGAAAATTCATTTCATAACAATTTCAAATCCAATATAATCTTTACATAAATTTAAAATTCATCAAGAAAGAGGTAGCACTATTAACACTGGAAACACTGTTTCCCTGACCAGTTTTTCAACTCTTCCACCTTTAATTAAAACCAACAGAATCATAGCTATTTAGAAGAAAAAAAAAGGAATATTTTTATGTTCCTTTAATGTTGCACTAATAACCATAGGAAGTGAACTGATAAAAAGTAAACCGCCATTGTCTCCTTTTATTTAATTACAATAGTATAGAATTTCCCCTCTGCTTATTCTTAAAAAAAAAAAAAGGAATAACCTAATGGGTTATTTCCTTTGTATACACTGAAGAAGATGATACCAAGGAAAGAAACATTTCTTAAAACCAAAGTATATTTTAGTTGGAAATGAGGATAAGGATGCCTGTACAAATAATTCTGCATATGATATGATTTTATTTTTCAAGATAAATTGTACAGGTGGAAGATGACTGAAGCCTCTAAGTTCTGAGAAGTTAAGATTTGTAAAAGAAAGGCCTTTAATTAATCTATGTTGCCATAGCAACTGAGTGTGCAGCCATAGATAGTGAAAATAAGTATGGCATTTACATTCTGTGTTTCGTAGTGGCATGTGATAATTATAAATACCCATATACATATATGTATTTGAGTATTTGTGGGATTATATATCTATGAGTGTGTAACTGTAATGTTTATTTTCTCTGAAACTTTTCCTAGCCTCTAGGCAGAATTAATCATGATGGCTCTGGTGCTCCCAACAATCCTTTGTTTTTAGCAGAACAACATACATCCTATTCTAATTAGGATGGTTGTGCATATAGTTATCTTCCAGCTCTAAGGTGTGAACTCTTTCAAAGCAGGGGCTATATCTTGATGATATCAAAGTGGAGTGACACATTTTACTTAGATTCTAAAACTAGTGAGAAACCCAGATATTTGCATGGAGCTGGAAGTACAGAATAATTTCTCAATATCTGAAACTTTTTCTTACAGCACTTGATTATTGCTAAAAATGACTAAAGAAGACAATTTAGGTGATACTAATCAACTTTACCTAACACTTCATGAAAAACAGTCTCTGTTCCCATGGGTCAAGAGAACTTCAAAATGAAGTAGAAGGTGGGAAGCTTTTATAGGATAAAGAATAAGGAACAAAGAAGAGAAAAAATGTAAAATGGAACAAAGAACAGGAAGTAAGTATAGAGCCCAGAGTTGGCTTGATATTTGGGAATTGGCTGAGTGAATATATTGTGTTTCTGTTCAAGCAGAGCATTTATAACGACATGGAAGTTATTAAAGTTTTGGTTTTCTGACATGATACCAGCTCCATCTTGGGCCCTGAAATTCATTTCGACTGATGATGATGATGACAATGATAAAAAAGAAGGAGGAGGAGATAATGATTTACAACAGCACCACTCCCATTACTACAACTACTGCTATTACAACTTCCCCACTCCTACTATTAGATTAAATAGATGGCTTGACTTTTAGGTTTCTTTATAAAATGTTTATTTTTTAAACTTTTGCATTTTTAAATATTAAATGGATTTTCATAAGCCAAGTGAGGTGTTCATATTATGAAATACAAATAGAAATTAGATCTGACTGGACTCTATGAATTGAAATACCTCATTTCTTCTTTATTTTACGGCCTAAATTCTCTGAGAGCTAACAGTAGGTTCAATTGCATTATTAATTTTATGTTTTGCCTTTATTTTTGGAAAGCTTATGATTGTAATTGTTTTTATACATATACTTGATTTATATTACTTGTGTAAACAGGAAACTCTATAATCCTGAGAAGTGTAATAATTAGTGTCAATGTGGCATGTAAAGCAGTATCATTTACTGATAGTGTGTGTGTGCGTGTAAGATAATCTGATTTGAAATTTTATGTTAATTATTTTATGACTGAAGAGCCAAAGTGATACCAACAGTTTGTTTTCTTACTTCCAAAGAAGAGTTACAGGGTTTTATTTCATTCATTTATTCAAGTAATTAGTGATGATCTTCTCTGTTCCAGTCACCATTCTAGGAGCAAAATAATAAATAAGGCACTTTTGGAAGCTATGAAATGGTAGGTGAGGATGCCAATTTTCATAGTAGTAACTGAAACAGAAAAATTACTTATTAGGATAAGTGTTATGAAGGAATATGAAGCAGTGTAATATTCATTTTTTTAATAAATCTTAGTAGTCACAAACAGATCCAAGGGGGAAGATGGGTAAATCAACTAAGTTAAAAGAGCCAGAAAGAATGTTAAGAAGTGCAATAGGAAAACCAAGATGCTGAATAGTCTCCCAACTACAGCCTCAAGGTCAGGAGGACAAGGGTGAGGATTTGGCAAATGGGAAGTGGAAGTCATTACTCAGCTTCAGTCAGTTGTTGCCTTGCCCGAATACCAGCCTAGTAATGTGAGAGCTTATGATTTTTCAAAAAAAATGTGAAAGTGTGACATTTTCTGCCCTTTAATGATTGGGAACACATTATTATTTTTAATCACAGTATGAGCCAACATTTTGTGACTCATTTAAGAACACGAGTCTCTGTGGCCTCAGTAATGGATCCAAAGAAAAGTTACAGTCAGAAGAAAGAAGGATGGAGGCTGAGTTCTTCAGGCATTGAAAAGAGAGATGAGGTGATGCATTGGTTAGAATAAGGTTTTGTGTATCTGTGGTTGCAGGACTGTAGATTCGTGGTGGGCAGGTATGAGTGGTATTGGTGCTGCATAAATGCACATGCAATTTGGACACTGAGCACATTGACCACTGAGACCGGGAGTTCCTGTGACCTTCCTAGTGTAGAAGCAGTGCTATCAACAGGAAGGGTACCCATCTTGTAGTGAAGTATTTGGGCATGGTCAAGAATGATGACTGAATCAGTTTTCAGATACTATATAGGGAGGGTAGAAGGGGCCACAAAGTTACTGGTAATAACTTTCTTGCCAATTCTGGCAAATGGAAACTTACAATTGAATTGAATTAAATTAAATTATATTAAATTAAATTAAATTCAGAAGAGTAAGGGATGTTGCACCAAGGGTCCTGGAGAAATTCCTGCCAATAGCACATATTTTAGATAATTTGATACTTAAAACATGAATATGGTAAAGGTACTATATGATCTTAATTTTATAGATATAAAAAGTGAGCTGTTTAATTTCTCTCTAGTGTTGCAATTCTAGGATGTGTCAGTCAGACTTGAATATGAGCCCCAGACCTGGTATTAATCAAGACAGCAGCACAACTTTGGGCTAAAATGGAGATGTTAGATGGTGCTGCTTGTGGACCCACACTCACTTTGAAGTGAGAAATTCTTTGGTAATATGCAAATCCACCATTTAGTAATAACTGTCCTTAAGTAAATCTGGCTATGGCCAGATTCTTGATATTTTCAAGTTTAAAATTAGTGTAATGTCACAATTGGGGGTGGAGGAGTGTTTAAAAGAACAACTGAAAATATATTTTGAACTGCAAAACATTAAGGAAATATTATGTATCATCGGCATTAGTGACACTTAAGTGCAAATATGAAAGTTTTTTAATGTTTATTTATTTTGAGAGAGAGAGAGACAGAGAGTATGTAGGAGAGGAACAGAGAGAGAGAGGGAGACAGAGGATCCCAAGCAGGCTCTGCACCATCAGTGCAGAGCCCAATGTGGGGCTTGAACCCACAAACCGTGAGATCATGACCTGAGTCGAAACCAAGAGTTGGATGCTGAATAACTGAGCCACCCAGGCACCCCCAGATTTTAAATAAAAGCAGTAAATTTATTTTCAGTAAATAAGGGATCAGAGCTGTTTTTATCACAGATATATTTCACCGGTATGTTTAATACTGTGCACTCAAAACACTTCAGAAAGCTAGGTGCCATTAGTATTGATTAGCATTGCATACATGAGAAAAGAAAGTCTCAGGTATTTTAGTTACCTACACTAACCTTGTAATGATTTAGAGCTGAGAATATGACCTGAAATCTAAACAGAAATTCAACTAATTCCAGAGTTCACTCTTCCCTTCACAACTAAGTTGTCACTTAGTTGTCACTAAGTTGTGCCATGATGGTACCTCTAAATGTATCCTAGACTCCTCAGCTATCATGCAGTGTTTTTCTACGCTAAGGGAAAATAATAGATACATTAACCCGATGCTCCTAGATTTCTTTTACAGTAACTTCACTATATATTTCAAGGCGCTAATTCTATGACTGCCATCAAAGGCTTATTAAACCCAATATACATAAATAGTTGCATAGCCTAAACATTAGTGAAATTGAAGACCTTGGAAATGGGAAAAGAACAGTCTTCATTTCCATCATATATCCAGCAATGTCAGCACGCTTTAACAAAACTGTTCACAGAATCAGCATTTTTACTATTGAGTCAGCCTGTGACACAGTGATATTAACCATTTTACTTCAATATCTTTACAATAGAGCAATGAAGAGAATTCTCTAATACCATAGCCTTAACATAGTATTAAAAATTTCCTTTATTAATTGTAAACAAAAAAATGTACTTTAGGTAAATAGGTAAGGAAATAAGTTTTATTTGCATCCCAAACCGGGATTTTGAACAGGAGAAAGCAGATGTTAATACATTGGTTAGTTATATCTGCATGAAAACCATTGTCATTATTATTGTTGTTTTAGTTTCAGGCAAACTTGTCATCCCACTGCTGAGTCTAGACCTCCAATCCTTAATTTGCATTTGTATGATCAAGATTAAATTCAGCAGATGGTTTTGTTAATGCTAAAACAAAATATAAAATCACCTATTTTTTGATCCCAACTTCTTTTGCATTTGAGTGGAATAAAAAAAAGTAGGAGAGAATTTTACACTGTAGCAAACAGGTCATTGTGGTTTGAATGTTTGCTTTGATTGTTAATACTCCCTTTCAGTTTGATTCTATTCACAACTCTCTTTAGGTACTATTATCTGCTTTTATCAACCCTATGTTATTTAGCAATTCACCCTTACTTAGGAATGTCTTTACCTGGAAACCAAACTCATCCATGCATCAATTCATTATCTAAATTGATAAAATTAACTACTGAATCTATATAATACAAATGCAAATCGGAAGGAAATACTAAAAGCATAAATCCTGTCTCAAAAAAACATCTCCCATTTGTATGGCAATGGTTAGTTAATAATTTTCTATTGATTAAAGGAAACTTCAAAAGTATTTTTCCATATTCTTTCACTCATGTGTTGCTTAAACAATATTGAGCTCTTCCTGTTTGATATCCTTAAACATACTCCCAAAAACTGTGTGGTCTCAGTTTCTGCATCTGTTCAATAAGAGAGAAGGATAAGAAGGACACCTTGGATCTCTGCATGTGCACATGTATTGCAAAGAGATCAAAGAATATTCACATTCACCACTGAGCTAACTAAACAGGAAAACTATGTACTGAATTTCAAACCACCTATTTAAATATCCTAAAAATATATACCATATTTAACATATTTCTAGCAGTAAAATATGAAGTAAAACACATATTTTATTTATATAATGTGACCGTCTCCAAGTAGCTTCTCCTAAAAATTCACACATAAACCTTCCAGATTCCCTATCGAAGTTATCAAAATAAAAGTCTTATTTTTACATCTCCTACTTAAGAGTTAGAGCACTGTAAATAACTTGGAATATTTCTGAATATTGAATTAATGACATAATAAATGCTAACCTAATGGTTACAATTCTGAAAGCATAAAGAATGCTTCTTCAAGAATTATTTTTTTCTTACATCTGATGGGGTGGAAAGAGCCCAAGATTTAAATACTGAAGAAGCAAAAAAGGAATCCTGTCCGTTTCCTTGCTACTTATTTAGTAGTAGTGTGAACTTTAGACAAGCACCTGTCTCAACTTTGGTTTCCTAATCTCTTTTGTTTCCTTCATTCCTTTTTTGAGAAATAATTTAAATACAATAAACCACATCCATTTATTTTTTTAAATTTTTTTTCAACGTTTATTTATTTTTGGGACAGAGAGAGACAGAGCATGAATGGGGGAGGAGCAGAGAGAGAGGGAGACACAGAATCGGAAACAGGCTCCAGGCTCTGAGCCATCAGCCCAGAGCCCGACGCGGGGCTCGAACTCACGGACCGCGAGATCGTGACCTGGCTGAAGTCGGACGCTTAACCGACTGCGCCACCCAGGCGCCCCAAACCACATCCATTTAAAGTGCATTACTTTGATGTGATTTGAGAGATTTTATACTCCAGAAAACCTCCCCCAAAATCAAGAGTCAGAATGCTTCCATCAGTATCTCCTCATGTCTCTTTGCAAAATTCATCCCTCCTCTGAGCTCAGCTATAGGGAAACCACTGGTTTATATTTTGACGTCATGGATTAGTTCATAATTCATGTAAGTGGGATGTTTTGCACTTGGCTTCTTTCACTGAGCATAAAAATTTTTAAACCCACCCATAGTTTTGGAGAGTAGTTATGGTTATCCACGTTTGCTTTTTAGTGTTGAGCAGCATGCCATTGTACAAATACACCTCATTTTGTTCATCAGTGTAACTTTTTGATGGATGTTTATGTTCTCCCCACTTGTCCCAGGTTTCTCCTGTTGTGAATGAAGTTTCTATAGACACCTACAAGTCTTTGTGTGAATATGGTTTCATTTCTCTTTGGTAAATAAATACCTAAGGTTGGAATGTCTGATGTCTATTTTTAATACTTTCAACTATCTTCCATGTTTTTAATTATTGTTAGAAATAATAAAGAAGAATGGTCTCACATGTTGCCTAACATTCTGTACAAACTGAACAAGTAATAGGTAGAATTATCATCATGAAAGTTGTTACAACACAGTGCTCAAAATTTCTAGACCAAATGCGATATCATAGAGCAAGTCACTGTAATGCCTGGATTTCAGGGGTGAATCAACTTTTTCCTTACAAAAACTTTGCAATTTGTGCTGTGTTTGCTTACATTTTCTAAGTTTTCTGGTTGAAGTCTTTATTTTAATCATGGGCCAAAGCATTTCATAGTGAGTAATTATGTTCTGTTTCTCCTGTAAAGTGTTGCCATTCCCAAAACAAGTTAAAATGACCAGTTCTAAATTCTCTATGATGAACTCAAGTCTGTTGTGCTTCAGAAGCAATAATCCAGGCTAGTAAAAGAGAGGGTTAATCCTATCTATGTGAAAAGGTGTTTTACTAGGTAAAGATGCTGCCTTGCTGCTTTGGGCAGTGTTGCCAACCTCTATTTTTCTCCTTTTTAGGATGATCAACATGAAATTCATCAGATGGTTTTGTTCAAGTTAAAAGACAAAAAAAAAAAAAAAAAAATTACATTTCTCTTTTATGTCATTTTATGTGAAAACAACAAAAATGGTAATCAGGCAGAATTCCATATCAAGGCAATCGTGTCACCTCTTCAGTAAATTTTTGATTTGATGGCTCATGCCGATTTTTAATTTTTCTATGGCAAATAAATATATTAAAACTCTTTTCCAGCCAAACATGACTTTTAGCTCATAATGGGTCATAATAAATCTAACTTCCTCAATCAATCTCAGATTTTAAGAATCTAACGGGTGGCAAAATGGGAGATAGGACAGGCGTGTGAGTGAAAATGGAATCATTACTACAAAGCACCTAGAAATAAAATTAAATCTGATTACGTTGCACACAGATAGTGGTAGATCAAATGTCTAGGTTCACATGAAGAACCCCTACCATTCTAGAGCATTCTCACTGCTGAGATCCTTTTACCATTGTGAAGTCCTTTCAAAAGCCACCTCCTCCAGTAAACCTCCCCTCACAGCTCTAAATTAGCCCTATCAACCAGCAGCTCTCACAGAATTCTGCTGTATTTTCTTCAGAGTATTTGTAACCTTGTAATATTGTCTGTTCACTTATTTACTCTCTCTGTCCTGTATGAGACTTTGTTCACAGATGCTATTTTAAAACATACCCAGGACCTGTTTTACTGGGGTCTGGGGAAGGCAATAGATCAGGAGATAATCATGGAAAGCAGTTTGTTATGAGAATTCCCAAGAGAAGGCCACATGGAAATGCACCAGGGTGGGTCAGGAGGCAGAAGGAGCAACTGGCCAAGCACAGGCAAGAGCCGTGATTGTGTTTTTTTTGTGGGAAGGAAGGGGTGAGGCAGGGTAATCAGCTAAGCACATTTAGGATTGTATAGGGCTTCTTGTTTGTTTTTTCCTACAGTGAAATTTATTTAGTAAGAAATACCATTTTGGAGTTTAAAGTGCACAGAGATCCTTTTGAAATATTATACTTTGTTTCCCTAGCTCCTAGCACACTATAGGCATTCAATAAATATTTGTGGAATGTCAAATGAATGAAGCCTAGAATTACTATGACTGGGGCTTTCAGTAAAAGATATGGTCCATTTGCATAGGCCATTTTCTCCAGAAAGTTAGGTGACGGTCTTGACTGAACTCTTTATTTCTAAGTGCAAAATATCTCTAAAGGAGATTCAGTACCCATTTAGAAATGCATAACCACCTCCTTTGAACTCTGTCACTTGAAATTGCTTCCCTCCTCTCAACACTTACAGTCCTTCTCGAAGCTCATTTTAAATTCAGTGGCAGAGAAATAAAATAGGGTTTAACATTCTTGCAGAACTAAGCTTTTTGTGCCCACTGTAGGGCTCAGTTTTTTTCTTTCCCCTTCATTTCTTTCTTTTTAAAATTTTATTTGGTTTGTTTGTTTTGTTTTTGGCAAGACCAGACTTTTATCCGCTGCATGCATGCACAAGATCTTGCTGCCTTTCAATCAAGCATATAAATTAGCCACAAGCCTTTGGATGAAGATACAAAGAAATAATGGCATCACAGTATAATCTCAGCACAAAAGATGCAGAGGCTGATTGTGCTTTCATGTGTCTAATCCCCATCTCCCCCACAAGTTCTTAAGTGGTATTAAGGAAAGAACTGTGACTTCCATTCTCTGGACTCCCAATGAGCCCTATTCAGTCCTCTGCCATGGCATTTACTGTGTTTAATATGATTGACGTATTTGCATATCTGTTCCTCCACTATCCTATTTCCTCCAAAAATCTTAGTCACCATATTATTTAGCAAATGATAGGTATTCAGTAAATGGCATCTCAAGGTAAAGGAGCACACAGTATTGTGTAGTAAAAGTCCTAGATGAAGTAATTGCATGCCACATTAAACTCATCGTGAAAAAAGCTAATTTCAACCAACCCCTAAGATTTGGCCGATTAAGATTGGGACCTATCTCAAAAGATTCTTTCTCCTTCAGTATTTCTAATATTTAGGAGCCAGTGGAAGAAAAAAAATGCAAATTAGTTTTAGGGAAAAACATATTAATTTTTTTTCAACAAAATGTTGTAAAAAGAAAACTGTTTGATTTAACTTTTGTCCACTGTAATACCAGGGTGGTATTTTTGTCCAATGTAATACCAGGGTGGTAGTTTAGATAAGAGGACAAGTTACATCAGCAGACATATATTCTCTGTCGAAAACAAAAACAAAAACAAATTTTTTTCTCTTCCTTTTTCTGCTTCTGCTTCTCCTCCTCCTCCTCCTCCTCCTCCTCCTCCCCCTCCTTCTGCCACATCCTACTCTTCCTCCTTTCCCTACTTCTTCTTCCTTCATTTCTTTCCTTCTTCTTTCTTATTTCTTAATTGACTGTTTTTGTTTACGGTATTAGGTAAATACTATCTACTTGGCTTTATAATTGGAAATATAGTCTCATAAAAACTGCCAAAAGACATGGCCCATGAAGAGAACTGGGAAGGAATTTTCAACATTTTAGAAGTTAGGCAGGATGAGAGAGAAAGACAAAGACAGAGAAAGATCCGAAATGGTGAAGTCCCAGGTTACACCAAGTAGAAGTGACTTGGAAAATACCAAGGTAAAGGAAGATCATTCTTTTTTATGTAATGATAACTGGATTGGTATAACAGCACTACAAAGTGATATTATGTAAATGTTGCATTTTGTAACTTCTGTGATCAGAGAACAAGATTAGACTATTGCCTTTTCAAAAAAACAAAAACAGTAACAAACAAAAACCAATTTTTCCCCATTAAAGCCTTCATTAATGAAATAATGAAATGCTGTATGTAAATTGGATTTGCCAAGGATGGAAACTTCAGACAATAAAGTATTTGTAACACCATTTCTTGCTTCTTTCCTGTGACTTTGAAAGCTTGTCAGGTTAAGCATGGATTGTAGTAGTTCATTACTCCCTACTTGTTACCACACTCACTGGTTGCCATTGTAACAGGGTATAAATCCCAATTTCAAAGTTTAATCTTCAAATAATAATTTATCAGGACTTTAACACTGGTTCTCAGATCAAACACATTCATCCATTGAATATGACCAATTTAGAAGATAAAAACAGGCCTTCTTGATATTGGATATGAGTAATTTATACCATCAGATCTATACATTTCTAATAATTTAATAGCTTTCAATGATTCTTGAAAATAATCCATAGGGAACATCACCAAATACAAATGCAATTATAACTCTCAGTTCATGTTTGGTTGTCATACTTGGATATGATCACTTCTCATTTACCAGAGATAAAAAGAACAAATATTTCCATTGATCATAACATCTTCATGCTGGACCTTATTTATTCAGATAGAATTTTGATAGAATTTTACCATGTTCATGTAAACATGAGGGACAGAAAGATCAATAACCCACAGGCAGCAACTTAGAAAAAGACATGTTTTGTCTAGTTAGAAAAAAAATGTTCAGATGCCCAACTTTTCATTCTGCCTGAAATTACAGTTAAGAACCATAAAAGAGATATTAATGATGTGTTCTGTAAAGAAGATGTCATTGTTTAAAACTCAAAAAGCTTCACAGGGGAGCCATCACTTTACCTGGGTCTTAAAATACTTGTAGAATTATGATAAAACCTAACAGGGATGGATACTAGGGGTGAAAATAGCTTGAACAAAGGCAGGACAACAGAAGTGCATACATGCAGACAAATGCATTCAAAACAAACTGTATTAGACGGTTCAGCTAAGAATCTGTTATTGAAATGGTGTTTTTTTTAATCTTATCACATGTGATAGAGTGTTAACCTGCTATTATTATCTATAATACTTATTACTTCTAAATTATAGAATAGATATGCAGGGAATTTGTTTCTTTTCAGAGAATTAGCTGAAAACAATGTTTATTTTTATTGTTTTAATAACTAGAAAATGGGTATGAAAAGTCATACCCATTTTGGTGGGGTGGTTGACGAGTAGAAAGCCAGACTCTCATGACAAATATGGTATTGGTGACTGTGGTTAACTACTCAGTATTATGGTTGTCACTCTCCCAATTAATGGCAGTGAAAGCAGTTTTAAGGACTGGCCCAGCATCATTAAGGGCCTGATTGGACTCAGGGTATAATCTTTCTCCTCAGCAGTGATAAGTTCAGGAAAAATAATGTGAACAAATCAATGCAAAAGAAATTGGAGATATGGTATGCTGACCTGTTCTGGAAGAGTTCTTGCTCCCTAAATGAAGTCCCAGGAAGCTGCCTTTTTCAACTGTAGCAGAGAATGCTGTAGACTCAGCTACTACCAACCACCATGTTTTGGGCTCATATTGCAACCAACAACACTTTAGCCTTGAGTCACCATGTTGGAGTTCAAAGAAGAGGAAACAAATTGCAGGCTCAATCATAAATAGAGCTGTTAAACGAACCTACTTAAACTTCCCATGTCTTATGCCTTCAAGATATGTGAGCAACTGTTTTAGGTCAGCATTCCTTTCTTGATACCACCAATTAGATTGGAGCTTTCCATTTCTCCAAGTTGAAATCATTCTTATTGGAAGAGTCACAAAGATAACAACATCAATATACTTAAAATATAAAACAAACAAGCAGACAAAAACCCTGACTATAAAAATGAAGGAGAGGATACATGAATGCCAATGTTCTGGTTGACTCCAGGGAAGGTGAGACAAAAATGGAACTTGTTTCTGCCAGAGGCACATGGTTGAGAGCTTCACTTTTACCGATACTGTGTTAACATTTAGCTTTATCTTTTTCCACATAGTTTTATCTAAATAATTATAATATTTTAAACCTAGGTGTTGGACACATGGATTGAGAGTTATTTTATCATTATATATGATCAAATATGGTAGTGATAAGTCACATGTGGCTATTATGTATATAAAATGTGACTAATCCAAAGTAAGGTAAGTTAAAAGTGTAAAATACACACTGAATTTCAAAGACTTAGTACAAAATACTTCCATAAATATAAAATATCCCAATAACTGCACAATGATTACATGCCAAAATTACATTTTTAATATACTGGACTCAATAAAATATTGTATTGAAATAATTTCACATGATTCTTTACTTTTTTAAAATGTGACTATTAGAAAATTTGAAATCATATGTGTGACACGCATAATATTTCTACTGATCATCACTGCTATAGATTTTTTTAAATTTGAAACATTTAATACTGGCATTTAAAATAAAATTAAAAGTCTGTGTCATACTGAGAATTTTCTTCCACATACAAGATATTTTACTGTAAAAGTTATTAATAAAGAAAACTCCAGCAATTTCTGCATAATTATTAAACTTTATCCATCTTTTCTCCCCTAAGGTGTGGAGTAACTACATTCTAGACACTTAGGATGATAAATAACACATTTTCCACCTATTATATTTTTCTGCTTCAAAGATATAGAATGAAGACAAAATAGTGGCAATAGCATCTTTTTTTTTTTTTTAA
Organism: Leopardus geoffroyi; assembly: GCF_018350155.1. Taxonomy (NCBI): domain Eukaryota; kingdom Metazoa; phylum Chordata; class Mammalia; order Carnivora; family Felidae; genus Leopardus; species Leopardus geoffroyi. The sequence goes on along the minus strand of NC_059335.1, from coordinate 37,518,794 downwards.
CATGTTCATGTAATAGAAATCTGCTCATTAACTGGGTTTTTAATTACTTTCATTAAAAGATCTCCTTGACTTCCCCTGACCTTCTTGATACTCATTACTAACTGTTTAGAAGCCTGAAGACTAAGAGTTTTAACTTCAGGGCCAAATCATCCATGAGATAGCTAATAATTCCAGGAAATTACAATGGCTATAATAATATGGGCTAAGATATTTTTATAATACTTCTTAAAAATTGTGTTTATATTAATTTTTATGACTATCAGAATCATACAACAATACATTTTTCTTATCATTCTCTCAAGCTCTCAAATCTTAATTGAAAATCTTTTTTAATTTAATTAAAATATTCTTTCTCAATCATAAGTATAATATTCGTTAAAAATGACACACTGAATATGTAAGGAATAAGAAAACAAAGTCCATAAGCTCATCATTGTAACATAATAATTATCATTTTGTAATATTACTTTTTAAATGTATACATAGATCTAGATTGTCTTAAATTTAGTATTATATACTCATGAATTTCTATAGAGTTCATTAACATTAGTATAAAAACATTAAATACTCCTTTAGAGTCTTTCATTTTAATAGATGAACAATGATATCATAAATTCAAATTATTTATACACACACAAATATATGGTCCAAACTGAGGTTATTTTATTCCAGTGATTGTGAGAGAAGCCCAAAGTTCTTTTATATCTATAATGAGAAGCTACAACTAACTTTGGGCCTATTTTGGCCAAGCAAATAGTAATTTAGGCGTATTTTATTTAGTATTCACAAAAAATATGCAGTACAGCTAGATACATCTACATTGTTGAACTTGAGTAGGCAAAATAGTGAAATTACTAAATCACCAAGTACCTTAAAATAACACAACAGCTTACCAAAATTTGCCTATTCTTTCTTTAATTGGCTTATAGAAGCAGAAAATTTTAATGTGAGATGTGGTAATTTGTTACCGCTTTCAACTGTACCTGGATTTTTTTAAGGGATATTTTTGAAGGTTTTTTTCTGTGTTATTATTACCTCTGAATATTTCAACAAAGTTATATATATGTATATATAATATTTTTAAATTTTATATACTTTTTTTATTTTTTAGGGAGATTGAGAGCATGAGTAGGGGAGAGGCGCAGAGAGAGAGAGACACACACACAAAGAGAGAGACAGAGAAAACCTCAAGCAAGCTCCATGTTCAGGGAAGAGCTGGATGCAGGGCTCAATCCCATGTCCCTGGGATCATGACCTGAGCAGAAATCAAGAGTTGAACGCTCAACCAAGTCACCCAGGTGCCTCTAAATTTTACATACATTTTATATATTTATATAGACAGGATATACACTATAAACATGGATATATACTATATGATGGATATATATTATATTTTATGTATTTATATACTGTATTTATATGTATATACTTAACATAAATATATATATATTACATATACATCATAGTATACATGCCCTACAAAAATTATATACATATATATATATATATATATATATATATATATATATATATATATATATTTCTGATCTGATAGTATGGCCAGTCAAGTACAGTATATTGGATAGCAGAGAACTAAAAAGTTCATTGGGCCCAGATCCAGGCTCTACCTCAGACTTTGAGATTTAATTAAACTAACTCTCAGATTCCCTACTGGGAAAAGGAGATATTATTCTTAATTGCCAAATGGTGTGAAAATTAGAGATGGAAAATACGAAATGTCTACATTACCTGTTACAAATGAGATATTTACCTAATGCTGGGACTAGATTTTTTGTTACCAGAGGACTATTGTTGAATTATTGGGGAAATTTTTCCATGCATATTTCTTCACAAAATAGAGAATGCAATATTATTTGTTTCTCATAGGCCCAAATGTGAATCAAAATATTTCTTTTCTAGCTCCTTTAGTTTTAATTTTTTTTAACGTTTATTTATTTTTGAGAGAGAGAGAGGAAGAATGTGAGCTGGGGAAGGGCAGAGAGAGAGGGAGACAGAATCCGAAGCAGACTCCAGGCTCTGAGCTGTCAGCACAGAACCCGATGCAGGACTTGAACTCACAGACTGTGAGATCATGACCTGAGCCGAAGTCAGACACTTAACCAATTGAGCCACCCAGGCACCCCTCTTTAATTTCATTTCAATTCATAGAGTAAACATTGGATGGGTTCCAGAAGTACTCATGATTTTGTCTATTATCTATCTATCTGTCCGTCTGTCTATCTCTAGCACTTTCCCTTTTCCTTAGAATTTTAGGGTTTGTTTGTTTGATTTTTGTTTGTTTCTTTGCCATTTATGAGAAAGATGCATTTGGAGCTTTATTCTTCAGAAAAACATTAGATCCATTATAGTTCCATTATAGTTCTGATATATTAGCATACTGAAAAACAGAACAAGAAAGGTTTTTTTTTTTCAAGGATTCACTTATACTTAAAAAATGGACAAAAATATCTTATGAGAAAATTCAAGGATCCTAAAATAAAGAAAAATGGGAAGCTTTTCTTGTATCAGAAGTTAGCCTAATCTGAATTGGCACAACATGCATTTTATTTAACTTGTTGAATACCATTCAAATATGCAGACAAGCTATTATTTGGCCAAATACATTATTTGACAAGCTAATATGCAATATCCTTTTATCACAAAACTTAGTAATTACCATTTTTAACACATATTTAAGGGCTAGCTATGTGTTAGAAGCCATGATGTGTTCTGGATAAATTTGTTTGATGAGACATTTCCTACCAAATGGCATTTGTAGTCTTCATGGGGAGAAACAATTAGTCTAGCGTAGTAGTAAGGAGAAATAAATGCTATAAATAAGAGTTAGTGAAGGCCATTATGAACACAGAAAATGGACATGTAATCCAGTCTTAAGCAATCAATGAAGACACTCAAGGACTATCCATCTAAGTCAAGTGTTGCATGATAAGGCTTGACCTCCAAGTGAGTGGAGAGTGAGAAGCAGGGCATTTACATAAAAGAAGTCACAAATATAAGGACCCAAAAGAAAGAAAGTATGGTACTCTGGTAAAATGAAAAGGTGTTTAAAAATATGGCATCATAGAATTTGACAGAAAGAATGTTAAGCAACAAGGCAGAGAAAGAAAAAGACCAGAAGGGAGAAGAAACTGTGTACATTTAAGTCTTATTAAGAGCCTTTCCTCAAGCCAGTGCTATACAAGGTACAGGACCCAAAATGGAGTAAAGTATGAAAAGCATCTAATGTACTTAATCTACCATGTTGATTATGACATGGAAAAAACTGCAAAAAAGAGGTGACAGATGAAACACATGGTTTAAAGGACTGGGTGCAATTTTAGTGAAATTCCAGTGAAGATGCCAATAAAACAAGCAAGTGACAGAAAGATATGAAGAAAGTAATTTTTTAAATGATAAAGTCAATAGAATTGCTCAGAACTCCTGCCTGATTACATGTTTCCTTCTCTGAGAAGTCAAGTTTGACACTCAAAATTCATGAGCTAAGTGGTTTGGCCAATTAACTAGGTGAATGATGATACCACTAGTATAATAGCAGAACTACAGGGACAAATGGCGGTGGGGGTACTGAGTCAAAAAAAAAAAAAAAAAAAAACTGAGTTCAAATAGCTGGTTAGGGGCAGACATAAGACTACATCCATCCACTTGTCACTGAAGAGAATGCAGAGATCTAGAAGCAAGTCCTTATCCAGGAAACCTTCTCAGCAAGCATTTATAATCTTTCAAAATGTGTTTCATAGCTACGAATAAATAGAGAATGCTAGGAAATGCATGATGCATTTGAGTTAGGAATAATTTAGCATTATCACCTTGAATGATCTATTTTTACAACTATCAAAGCATTATATCAGAGGCCAACAAAGCACAGCATATAATGACTACCTAGAAAATCAGAAACACACACAAACATACACACGCACATACACACACAGTGGATTTTGGTTCTGATGCCTCCCATATACTACTGGATAGCAGGTGTTCAATCAAAATTGTTAATGTACTTTCAGTGGGTCTCATATCCTTTAAAAGCAGGTAATTAGAATTATTCACAGATACTTTGAAACCATGAATAATTCATTTCCTTCACATCAATAAAATAATTATTGAATATTTTTGTTCTTTGCTTTCTATTTCAATAAAATTGCTCATGTTGTGGCACTGTCATAGGAGTAAACTTTTAAAATATGTCAAATTAACATGATCCCTACAGGATATAAAATGTTCAGCAGACTGAGAACTTACCAAAAGTTCCATTTACTTTTTATAAAGCATTTCAGGGTTACATATTTTAAAAATATTCTATACCAATACATATCCCAAATGCAATGCATTGTCAGTTCTAACTAGGTATTTTGAGTCCTAACTAAACCTTTCTTATACAGCCCTTCAAAAAGATGGCATGCATATATATTGATATAGATGTTGTAAAATATATTCATATAGTAACTAAAAAACACAGTACTGTAAAGTATTATTGTTTTATTTATTTGGGAAAACTTGAGATATTTTCATTTTAATAGGTTAAAAACAATCAATGATTATAAAACAGACTTTATAGACTTTAAAACTATTAAAATTTTTATTTTACTGAGAAAAAATAATTCCATTTAATTGGATAATAATAAGGTTTTAGAATGCTACAAAATAAAGCATACCAGACGGCTGATTTCTGAATTTTCATACTAAAATACTTTTTTTGTTTAATAATCTGAGGAGATATACCAACAATGAATTAAAGCACTTATATTAAAATTAACTTTAAAATTTGTGCAATAACCTTATAACCAAAAGTTGGCATTTCTTATATATCTATGATAATGATATGTCACCCTCATTTAGCAGGGGTTTGATATTACATTTTATTAAAGGGAATTCTTTATCCACATAAGGCAATAAATAATACATTATATTCTGAAAATAAAAATCTCAAATAATTTTTTGTCTGTATAGATATGTTGTGAATGATTTCTATGAACTACAAAACAAAACAAAAAGAAATCCCCTAAAAATATTCTTACTTTTTTACCAGATGCTTTTTCTCTCCTCTTGTGTGCGCGCGCGCGCGCTCTCTCTCTCTCTCTCACACTCACACACACACACACACACACACATACATGTGTATACTATTCATTTATACGTGTGTACATATGCATACAGAGGGTATATATACACAAGCAAAAATACATACAGTGTGTGTACTGCAATGTGGAAATTTTAGGCTATAGTCTTTTGAGAACACCAGTTATAAAATGCCTAAATATACAAATAAACAATTGAAAATTTTGGTAAACACTGTGTAGAAACATAGAGTACTATTAGGAAAATGCAGAATAAATGTACCTAGAAAGAACACTCTAGTAAAGTGGTCCCAGGCAACGAAGTTAACTCTAAACCAAGAAGGACAATCTTTAATGTACCAACTGAGCATTACTGCTCATTTCCAATTCATGTATGTGTACTAATTCAAGCAGTGTGCAGATTCAGCATTTGGAAATTCTTAGAAGTAAAACTGATTTTAATAGAGATGCTGATAGCATAAAACATCACACACGACCAAAGTATGTGGTTCTTCATGTGTTTTCAGTTTTGATGGGGAGCAAAGAAATCAGAATTTGTTAGGCAGGATAAATATTCATAAGGCTAAATATTTTCCATTTACAAAGGCTATTTGTCTTCTATGGTTTATGTAAGCAGTTTAGGTGTTAACTCTCTAATCATATAAAATAAATTACAGGTGGATTTTAGACACTAATTTTTGAAGGTATAGGGTTAGAGATTTGGGGGAAACTGATGATTTGCATTCTAACCCCTTTCTGGCATTAATTTACTCGCCTGGATTGTCTATTTTCACACTTTCACTCCAAATGTATTTCACACAGCCATTAATATTTCAAAGTGAAGATTTGTTTTTTTCTTGCCAATAAGTTAATTTGCTCACAGTAGGATTCTCTGAGTGAAGGTCAGCTAAGTTCTCTTTATCATTCTCCAATATGACATACCTATTGTGCTCCACTGGTCAGTCTGAGATACTTGCTTCCTATTCATTGCTTGTATTTTTCCAACTGAAAACTACTTGAAAAGTCTATCGGCCCATTTCTTCTTGACCGTCTTTAAAACTTATTGGTAAAGCCTGTTTTCTTTTACTATACTGATGTCCTCAGGTAAGAAATTCTCTGGGACTTCAAGGAAATGGGACAATAGAGAAGAAAAATGAATGAGGACTTAGGCCAGGATTACGGGAGTGTGGGTGTGGATCAAACAAAATGGACCAAGTTTAGAGAACAGTTGTTCAATGTGAGTTAAACAAATAGAGACGTTCTGACCAATAGCCACTATAAAATTAGACTTATAGCACCTGGTAATCAATCCCAAGTGGTTCCAATAAATGATTCTAAATGGGGGTGGCAGATTTTATTTTTCAAAAATGGCTACAAAGCTATTAGTAATCCCACGTGCTTCTACAGAACCTTCCCATGCCCATTAAGAAGTGAAATCTGTGTTCTTTCCTCTAGAACTTGGGTGTATGTCTGTTACTGCCTCAAAGAGCAGGGTATCATGAAAATAAGTGACACCATGTTACAGTTTAGGTAGGTTATAAAAGGGGACATTGCTTCTATCTGTCTCTCTCTCTAATGAGCTCATCTTTGTAATCCAGTCACCATTATGAAAAATCACAGAGTTCATGAAGAAGCTCCATGAAGTTATACAGGATGAGAGACTCAGCTAAGTTTCCAGCCAGAAATCAGCATGAATTTTTAGACATTTAGGTGAATAAGGCTTCAGATGATTCCAACCTGTAGGCATAAAGTTACCTTCACCCACTCAGGCTTTGACCTTCTGGTTGAGATCCCAAATTTAGGTAAACAGAATCAAATCATCTCTACTATGCCCCACTCAAATTCCAGACCTACAAAATCCAGGAGTGTAACAAATGGTTGACCTGTACCAATATGTTTTGGGGTAATTTGTTATGAAGAAGTAGAAATTCGGAGTAAAGGGAAAGAGGGGATACAAACTTTTCTGTCTAATATGGGGGCGGTGAATTACAAATATTTTATGAAGTCAGGCCAGTATATCTTGATAGTTTCCACCATGCTATGGAGTGAATTTATCTTGGCCAGAATTGAAGTGCTATTAAAACTGTGGACTAGTAAGATATTTATTTGGAATGTTAGTCTTGAGTACACGTGAGGATGTCCCTCTTTGCTCTTTGGGGCCATGTAGCTTAGCAAAAGTTAACCACAGCTTTCCATAGTGAAAACATATAAATATTCATGAGTCCATACTAATACACCTAATACAAACAAAAGATTTAATAAATAAATGAGGAAGAGGAGACAAATCATCTATGCAGAAGTTTTCCAAATAATGTTTATATATTCAACCCTCAAGTAGATGAAGCTTAACTTCCCACCTCTTAAGTATGGGTGGCACATAGTGACTTCCTTCTAAATGTTTTAAATGTTTTTATTTATTTTTGAGACAGAGTGCAATGGGGGAGGGGTAGAGAGAGAGAGAGGGGGACACAGCATCCAAAGCAGGCTCCAGGCTCTCAGGTGTCAGCAACAGAGCCCGGCATAGGTCTTGAACTCACAAACCCTGAGATCATGACCTGAGCTGAAGTCAGACACTTAGCCAACTGTACCACCCTGACTTCATTCTAAAAAGTACTATATGGAAGGGGGAGAAAAAGAGTACCTTGACAGAAGAGAAACCCTAGCCAGATAATCAATGTTAACATCAATAGCGGTAAGTCATGTTAACAGCATGTACCACTGATATGAAAACAAACGCACTTAATTTTCAATGTCTTCCTCCCCAAAACCCCTAATTCCAGTCTAATTATGAGAAAGACCATCAGACAAACCCAGATTGAAGGACATTTTACAAAATACCTAACCAGCACTCCTCAACACCATTTACATTATCAAAAATAAAAACTAAGAAATTGTCAGAGCTTAGTAGACACTGAAGAGATATAGTAACTATCATGTGGTAACTTGGATGGGAATCCTGGAACAGAAAAAGGACATCAGGTAAAAACCAGGGAAATGTTAACCAAGCAGGGATTTTAATTAACAATAACATATTGATACTGGTTCATTAGCAGTGACAACTATACCATACCATTTTAAGATAATAAGAGAAACTGGTAGAGGGTGTATGGGAACTCTACATTACCTTTGCAACTTCTGTATGGATTTAAAACCATTCTATATTTTTTTAAAGTTTACTTAAAAAAATCCCAGAGTTTTCATAGTAAAAGCATTAAAGCTACTGTTTATCTCTCAGGTCATTCTGCGACCTGGAAACAGAAATTAACTCTTGGTCCTGTATTACCTCCATACCCTCAGCCTGGGAGAAGGGGCAGGAGCCAGGTACCCACTGGGGCTTCAAGTGACAGTGGAGTTTTCAATGAGAAACTATCTCTGGAGGGCAAGGAAGTGCTGGAAGCATAAATTAAGCATGCTCCCTACACACACAGCTTTACATCTTTCTTTCGTAGAGACAAACTTTAATAAAATAAGCACAGAAATAGAAGTATGTTTCTAAAATTATTAGATGGATATGTTGCTCTGAGATACATTACAGAGTAAGTTTACTTTGTTACTAAAGACACCTCTGAGATAGAGATGAGTGTAATCTGAAGACAGAGTAGAGATTAACTTAATGAAGTGAAGTAGGGTATGAGATGGGACTCATGCCAGGAGATGATCTAGCTTGTGCAAGGACACTGTGGCAAGAAACAGCATAAAAGGGATTGTAAACTGGATTGTAAACCAGAATGACAGGAAGTCTGCAGCAAGATGTGTCTAAGCAGGGCATCTGGGCAGGACCAGTCAAGTTGGAAGAGTCTTCTGTTTGGGAGGTACGCCATCTCCCAAACACTCAGTGTCAAGTGGCTGAGGGAGTATTTAAAGGCAGATTTGATGCCAAAATTTGAGCTTTTTCTAACAAACCACCTTGCCTCTCTACTAACATCATCATCTGAAAAGGCTGTCGTTGTTCTGTTTAAAAGGAGTTTAATTAGTAAGTACCAATATTAAACTGAATAATTAAAAAAAGAAAAAAATCTTTTGGAGGTAAGAGTAAATTACTAAAATTGCCTTTTATTGACACAGGAAAACACCAGGGTCACTTCTCTCACTATGTGCCTGTGGCCCATCTGTTGAATGAGAGAGTCCCTCTCTGGGTTTCACAGGCTGAGAAGTGACATTTGCATGAATTCAGACTTTTTCAGGCAGAGCCTGACAGATGCAAACTGGGTTTGTGTGATTGCCGGGGAGCTCCGTGAGGAGGGTGACTGATGGGAATGAGCTGCCGAGAATAATCAGAGCAGAAGGAGGGTTAGCAAAGGGCTGAACAAGCTCAGCAAAGCTCAGGTCATTGCCTCTGAGAGTTGAAACCTCTAAAGAAAGGAGTTTCGCATATTGATTTCCTCATTCTTCTGCCTAGTGGCCCGGATTGCTAATTATGGGTTGCTGTCCTAGTCTCAGGCATGACATAAACTCAAGATCCAAATAGCAAATCTGCCCTTACTCCATCCACCACGCAAGCACACACACACATGCACAAACACACACACACACACACACACACACACACACGCACACGTGCACACACGCACGCACACGTACACATGCACAGATATACACACAAGGTGTCAAATCTGAAAACAGATTTTGTTTATTTCTATATGCTTTATTTGACTTATTTTTATTTACTTCTAAGATTTTATAAGTACATTTTAGAATCTTTCGCAAATACAATTTTATCAGAGTCTCTGCAGGTAACCACTGTACTCAATTTGCTGTCCATCATTCTCAAGCATGTACAAACATATTACGGGTATTTTGATTGTTTTTAACTTGATATAGCACTGTGCATAGCATTATACTACTTTTTATACATAGCATTATATGCGGTCATTACCCATGTTGATGTTTTATTCATTTTTATTGTTTAATAATATTTCTAAATATACAACGATTTAATTATAAACTTCTGTTGGTAATCACCGAAGTTTCACATCTTTTATTTCTACCATTTTTTTTCTAAAATTCAACCTTTATGATATTACTGTTGCCACAGGAGCTACATTCATTTAGTGTTGGCACAGATACCATTTTTCCAGCCCTTCATTGTAATCTTCTTGTGTATAGTATAGTACTGCAATATAGTGACTCTTATCAACACAAAACATTTGGATATTTAAAAAAAAAAACATTCAGATCATTTCTGGCTCTAATTAGTGATATATTCTAATTCTGTTCATAATTGCTTTCATATTTGGACTTAACATACATAACCCTGGAAACTGTTATTATTCTTTGCCTTTTTTACTCCTACATATTTTATGTTGATTTAAAACTTCAGCATTTTTCTCTTTTCCTTCTATAGATTCTAAAAATAAATATTTAAATTTCTATCCTTTAGGATACAGGAGGGCTGATGCATAGGGGCACTTGCACCCCAATGTTTATAGGGGCACTTTCAACAATAGCCAAATGATGGAAAGAGCCTCAATGTCCATCAACTGATGAATGGATAAAGAAGTTGTGGTTTATATATACAATGGAATACCACTTGGCAATGAGAAAGAATGAAATACGGCCTTTTGTAGCAACATGGATGGAACTGGAGGGTATTATGCCAAGTGAAATAAGTCATACAAAGAAAGACAGATACCATATGTTTTCACTCTTATGTGGATCCTGAGAAACGTCACAGAAGACCATGGGGGAAGGGGGAGGGGGAAAAAAAAGTTAGAGAGGGAGAGAGCCAAACCATAAGAGACTCTTAAAAACTGAGAATAAACTGAGCGTTGATGGGGAGTGGGAGGGACCGTGGGTGGGTGATAGGCATTGAGGAGCGCACCTATTGGGATAAGCACTGGGTGTTTTATGGAAACCAATTTGACAATAAACTTCCTATTAAAAAAATGAATTTCTATCCTTTAGAGAAAAACTTATATTTAAAAAAATACCCTTATTTAGAAATCTTTCCCACAAACCGAGCCATTTCTATGCTGAGCAAGACAAAACACATACGCAGCATGTTTTCAGCACTAGGAAATCTCTGACTTGTGACTATTATCCAGATCTCTAGTTTAGCCTTTTCTTGAATATAAGAAACATTATTTAGTTCTGCTCAGCTTTTTCAGAACTTCTCTGACTTCCATCCAGATTCCCTTTATTCCTGTTCAAGTGCATCATTTAATACTCTCTCAGTGTGGATTTCTGGATGGATATCTTAATCTTAACTCTAAAAATTCATTTATCTTTCAAAATGAAAAGGCAAAGTAAACTAGCTAATCTGTATCTTATTTTTCCCCAGTTCTCAAGATATTGCTCTGTTATCTTCTGGCATTTATTATTATTTAGGAGAAGTTTGTTGTCAGTCTACTTAACTCTATAGTAATCTACCCCTCTATAGATTTTAAGATAGAACTTGAGTAACCTGTACTTTCACTAGAACGTGTCTGGGCTGTGATTTATTCTTATTTATGCTGCACTGCATTTAGTTAGCCCCTTTAACCTAAGAATCAATGCCTTTTTTCAACTGTGGAAACACAAACTTAAATCTCCTCTTAAATGTTGTTTCTACACCTTTCCCTCCATTTTTCTCTTTCTGAAACACCTGCCAGATAGACTTGGAATTTATAATCTATTCTTCATCACTCCAAACTTCTCATTTATTTTTTAAATATTGTTTGCCTCTTTAAGTTGAGTTCTGGATGAATTCTTCACTACTCCATTTAAAATCAGTAATTTTGTCGTTAACTATTCAGCTCAGAATTACTGATTACACATGTACATTACAATTAATTAAACATATTATATATATATACATATATATATATATATATATATACACTGTATATAATACATATTCAGTAATGTCTAAGAATTCTAATGAATATTCTCTGCCCACCCTCCAACTTCTAACACTTCTAGTTTCTTTTCTGCTTTTTACTTCATTTAAAACATTCAATTCTTTTATGGATAAGGTCTCTCCATTCCTCTGCTTGAACTAATTGTACTCATCTTTTTCTGAGTCTCTAGCAGACTACCAAACCTATAATAAAGTTTTAAAAAATACTGTTCTCCAAATTTTAACAATCATCTCTACATATAGAGTATTTTTAATAAAGGTAGAAGGCCTTCCATTAACAAACTCATTCATTGAACATTCTTATTTTCAACTGCTTATTTTTATAACCATCTGTAACCTATTACACCAAGTGTCTATCCATACTAGTTGAGACAGATGACAGCAATACATCTTTAATTTACTTGTTCTTTCTACTCAGATCTCCCACTTCATAGCTACATAACTGTGACTAATCTACCTAATGTTTCTCAGCCTCAGTATCTTTATTAATATTATGGAAATAGAAATACCTTCTTCATACATCATGTGAGAAATATTAAATGGTTTTTTAAAATGTGCCTACCACAAGACAAACCCATATAATGTTCGTTCTTTACTTTTCTATTCTCACCATATTCCTTTTACTTAGGATTTATATTCAGCGCCAAGGAGGAAGTTACGGAGATGTCAGACTATTGACCTAAATCATTAACATCTCAATATATTTAACAGAATGCACGAGATTGCTGCCAAATTCTATTATTTTTATAATTCTCAGGTTATCATTCTAGAAACATAGAGACCGAAATCTTTGTATGTACTTTATGTAAATGAGGCTTCCAAAGAAGCTATTCCTTACAGCAACATTAGTGGGGGCAGGGAGGGAGTCTAATTTTAATACATTGTTTAAATACCCTGCTGAAATTTGCAAACATGTAAGATAAGGCCCAACATTCATTCAATAATTCACTCAGCAAATATTTCTTGGGCACCTTCTATGTGCCAAGCATTTCTTTAGATGTTTGAAATACAGAAGTAAACAAAGCCATTTGTTATAAATATAAAAGCCACTTATTCACCTCCTAATTGCCATCACGTAGTCTCCTGCAGAAGGAAATCCCCAGGGTTTTTTGTGGAAACAAGCACAATGTTAAATAGTGGTTTTTACTTGCTAAATCAGATAATACACATTTAGGCAACATCAGTAAGAGCATATGGTCTGTCTAAAGGCAAACTTCATCTCCTCACAATCTCCCTGGCCATATCACATGCAAAATAGCAAGTTACTGGCTCTATATTTAGTCATATTTTAAAACAAACTAGGGCATCCTTAGGGTAATAAGTGTTTTGATAGCCATGGGCTCTAAGAATATTTCATGGAATGAGCTAAATTTATCCTGGATAAAAGTGGACTTAGCTGTCATGCAAAAGCAGTTTTCAAAATTTTGAAGATATGGTAAAAGAAGGATTATAAATAATCTATATGCTTCTGGAGAACATGATTAAAATAACATCTGTCAGTATCAATACCTTCAGGATAAAATGCAAAATATTGCCTTAGCACAGTGATTCTCAAAGTGCTGTCCTTGGACCAAAAGAGCATCAGCATCAATCAAGGATTTGTTAAAAATGTAAATTCTCAGTTTACTGAATCAGAATTACTGGGGGGAGGGCCCAATAATCTGTGTTTCAATAAGCCCTACTTTGTAAAAATTTTCCACCTTTATGGAGATATAAATGATACATTAACATTGTATAAGTTTAAGGTATGTAACATGATGATTTGATTCATGTAGATACTGCAGAATAATTACTACAATAAGGTCAATTAACACATCCATCATCTCACATAGTTAGTATTTGTTGTGCTGGCTGTTGGGTGAAAACATCTAAGATGTACTCTCTCTTAGCAACTTTCAAGTACTCAATACAGTTAACTCCAGTCACCATGCTGTACATTAGATTCCCAGAATTTATTCATCTTGTAACTGGAAACTCATACCTTTGACCAACATTTCTTCATTTCCTTCTACTTGCCACCCACCATTCCCTGTCAACCACAAATTTGCTGTTTCTGACTTCTACTTTTTTAGATTCCTCATGTAAGTGAGATCATACAGTAGTTGCATTTTTTTTTCTGGCTTAATTCACTTAGCACAATGCCCTCAAAGTTCCATCCATGCTGTTGCAACTGGTAGGATTTCTTTCTTTCTCATGATATCCCTCTGTGTGTGTATATCAGAGCTTTTTTATTTTTTTAATCCATTCATCCAAAGATGAACACTTCCATTGTTTCCATGCCTTAGCTATTATGAATAATGTTACAATATACATATATTGATGTGTTTGATGTGTATTAATGTTTGAGATATATTGAGTTAGCATTGATTTATCACAAACTTACCCATTTCTCCAGGCTGATCTCTTTTTATTTCAACATATGTGCTTGTGTTCTAGCTTCACTGTACTTCTATATAAACTTTAAAAATCCCAGGTCTTTGTATATGCTACTAACTCTTTTTGGATCTTACTTCTCAATCATCCTTTCTCGGCAAATTTCTATTCAGTCTTAAACACTCATCTTTTTTGTTCCTTCAGTAGCTCCTAGTCAGAGTTACTCATCCCTCCCAGATTTCCAAAGTGTTTTTAGTTAACAACACTGTAGATATGTACCTATTTTTCTATGTAGACAAGCAATCACGTAAATGGTAATACCTAGATTTCTGGTCATTTATACTCATGATTGCACGTGCTTTAACTGCACCTCTAGAGTAGTCCAATAAATGAGTGTTTCAAGTGACTCTTATCTGTCTGCATGGTTTTGGTAACTTTTCACGTCCACTAAGTACTGTGGAGGATCATATAGAAAGGAAATGTATAGTCAGTGTGGCTAAATGACCAGTAGCCCTTCAGAATAGTCCACAGTTTTTTTCATGAGATTTTAGACTAAGATAAAAAGATGGTTTAAGGAAAACTTCCCTGGAAAATATAAAGCCAGGATATACAATTGATTTACTTCTAAGCCATATCACAAAGTTCAGTAGAGAATGATAACAGTAATCCAGAACATTAAGAATGAATTGAAAATGCTGACAATAATATCTCTCCATGATCCTGAAAGGGAGGAAGAAAAAAACAAATCAGGCTCTTTTCTGAGCCATACATCATCTAGGTATTTATACAGAACATAATTCAGCAGGAATTACGTTTATTCTAATAGGTAATAATGAGAGCTTAAATATATTAACAAATGTCTTATTTTGGGTTCCCTCAAATCAGACCCTAAGATAAGTATTTTAGAACAGTAGTCTCCTTGGGAGATAATCTCAAGAACGCCTAGAAAGGGAATGTAAAAGTCACATGGGGGAGGGCATGAGGCCAATATAGGGTATATTAATGATAAGCCAATTTCTGTGGAAGACTAGAGCTCAGGTACATTAGGCAGCTCCGAGAATCCTTTTTAGCATCTGACTAAAGGGAAAGGAAAAATAGGGTATTTAATCATGAATCCTATCAAGTCATCAGCCGAAGACTGCTCTTCAGAGCCAATCATTTTCCTGGGACAGAAAAAGACCTTCATAGAGATTCCTGTACATCACGGTGTTTCAGAAGAGCAAGGGCCAAGACTTAACAATTTCTACAATAGACACACACTCTGATAATCCTAAGTATTTATGATACTTAATTTACAAGCATTAACTAATATACTCTTTTCAAAAACACTGTGAGTTAAGATCATACTATCATCGGGGCGCCTGGGTGGCTCAGTCGGTTGAGCGTCTGACTTCGCTCAGGTCACGATCTCATGGTCCGTGAGTTCGAGCCCCGCATCGGGCTCTGTGCTGACAGCTCAGAGCCTGGAGCCTGCTTCAGATTCTGTGTCTCCCTCTCTCTCTGGCCCTCCCCCCGTTCATGCTCTGTCTCTCTCTGTCCCAAAAATAAATAAATGTTAAAAAAAAATTTAAATAAAAAAAAAGATCATACTATCATCTCTGTTTTACCGATGAGGAAATTGAGAATTGCCCAAGGCAACATGGATAGCAAATAGTGCAAGTGGCTCAGCAATTTGACCTCAGAATTCTTGTTTTCAAAATCCACCTGGAAATTACTATCAACCCATCTGTCTGGCAGTCTAAGATCAATGAAGTTTATCAAGTCTTGATTCTTCCCGTCCCTATGTAAATGTATCTGTTTCTGGCAAGGTACCATTTTCTCCCAGAGTCCATGACTAATTACAACTGTCAATCTTTCATGCTCATCAAATACTCCCATGAGAGCCAGTCACAGCATCTTCAGATACTCACTTCAGCAAATGCTTTTCTATCTACTGGACTTTACTCCTAGTACAGTTTTCTATTTTTGATGTAATTACATTATCTCCATTGACTTACATGTTTCAAACATTCAATTATTATTTTACATCTCATTTTATTTTCTCCTAGGCACTAGTCATGGTGAGCCCTTTTTCTCTCAGGTGAAGCTGACAGTCATTCTTTTGTTATTTTTCAGCTGACTTGGGACCATGGGACACCCACCATGATGGGACACACTGATGAGAAAGCATCAAAGCAACATGTCTAAGACCATCAATGGCAAAGTGAAGGGGAAATTAAGCATGAAAGACTTGAAGGAAAAACAAAACACTTCGTAGATTTTGTTACCATTTAAAGCTAGTGATGAATGCTTTTTATAGTTTTTTTTTTTCTATCTTAGATTTTTCTATTCCCCATCTGACCATGATATATTCCGCTAGAGAAATACACATTCTAAGTTATTGAATAATTTACTGGGCAGGTTAATGCTATCAGACAATGGGTTGATTCAGTCAAACCACTGCTTAGTGACCAATCAAATCAATGAAACAGAGGAGCTTGTAAACACAGTCAAAGATGGTGAAGTGATTAGTTGTGTTTCCCCAAAAGACTTCATCAAGGCTGATTCTCAAGGTTGAGAATCCAAGAAACAGGGAACAATGGTATTTCATGTCCTATCCATGACCTTGTTTTTTATTTCTCTGGTACAATCTTAGTAGGACAGCTGCTGCGTACTAACCATTTGGACAATGTCTCATATTTATTATCCAGAGAAAATAATAAGTTCTTGATTCTAAAATGTTGTATTTCTCAGTGAAATCTGGTGTCAGTTCACTGCTACCAATTTTAATCCCAAACTTCCTTTATTTTATATTTCATTACCCAGAGAAACCTAAATTCTGGTTAGCCTGAACTTTAAGGAAAAAAAATCTATAAAATGTGTTATTGAGCATTCCTCTTTTTTTTTTTTTTGATCTGTATTTACCACACACACATCTACCGACTCTCACTAACTTTCTTAACTAATGCTTTACATAAATCCTCCTTCTTAAAAAGACCTCACGGGGCCCCTGGGTGGCTCAGTCGGTTAAGCGTCAGACTTCGGCTCAGGTCATGATCTCGCGCTCTGTGATTTCCAGCCCTGCGTCGGGCTCTGTGCTGACAGCTCAGAGCCTGGAGCCTGCTTCAGATTCTGTGTCTCCCTCTCTCTCTGGCCCTCCCCTGTTCATGCTCTGTCTCTCTCTGTCTCAAAAATAAATAAACGTTACAAAAAAAATTTTTTTTTAAAAAAAAGACCTAAAAAACAGTATTGATATCAACTAGAGACATCTGTTTCAATCAGGTACTATTTACACTCTATTTTGTGAAACAACAAGTTTAAGAAGACTTATGCCACTTTCTTCAAATAAATACTCTTCAACTGTAACAAAAAAATTCATTGTTCAACCCATTATTTGACTTATGCACTTATTCAACAAATATTTGTTAACTCTCTATCACTTTACAAATATTTTGTTAACCTCTGAGGACAAGATCATGAATAAAAGCAAACAATGTCCTGGCTTCATGAACTTTACTGCCAATATCATAGACAGGCATTAAGCAAGTAATCAGAGCAATAAATTTTAAATTTCCAAAGCTATTAGCTTAAAATATGGAATTTTGGGGGGCTATCAGAATGTATACAATAGGAATTTTATAAAGTCATGAAAATCTAGGTTGCTGCATTTAGAATGATAGCTTAGTTGAGATCTCAAGGATGAAAAGGCATTAGACAGATGGAAAAAGCAAACTCTGGTAAAGGGAAACAGATGGAAGCATACTATGAAGGAGCAGGATGTTTGGGAATCCTCAAATTGAAGAAAGCCAGGATGGTTGTAATACAGAAAGCAAGAAAGGGCACTGCCAAACTAAGACTGCAGAGATATATAGAAGTTAGACCAAACGTAACTCTGGAGGCTACGTTTACGGGATTTACCTTGATTGTGAGAATAACGGGAAGAAATCCAACCATTTTAAGCCAAGATAGGGAATGGCATGATTAAATCAAATATTAAAATGACTGCAAAGGGTCAAGGGTGGATGCAGGTGAACAGGCTAAGAAGTCATTGAAGTATGTCACCAAATTCATAGGATTCAGATAATCATGTGAGATAATATAGATTTTAGGAAAGTCCCATATACATTGCAAATTATGAATATTATTTGTTTCTAGTATTGCCATTGTCAGTAATAAAGCAATGTATATTTTCGGCAAACCTTGTTTAAAAATGTATTTTACATATTTTCTCAACTCCCAAACTAGTAGTGTTTTTTCATTAAAAATATTTACTTGGAAAAATAAAATGAAGAGAAAGATACATTTAAAAATAATTGCTATGTTTCAGGTATATGTTGATACATCATATTCCTGTCTTTTGTCTTTTTTTACAACCTCATGGCCATACTGTTTGCATTGTACAAAATAAAAAATAGCTTACAAATATTTTTTTATCTAAAAACTATGATGAACATTTATTTCCGTCACATCGAACCCCTTTAAAAATCCCTTACCCTTTTTACCATCTACTTTACCGACAATGTGTAATGGATTTTAGAATTTTATTCTTGAACATCTTTTAGTGCAGTGAAAAAATGGTACAACACCCTAGTGTTCTTCCAGAGGGAGAGCAACTACACCTGGGGGAAAACAGGGGAATTAGAAAGACACGTGGAGATGTTCCAAATGTGCACTTTCTTAATAATTAGCACATCACACATCTAGTTAGCATCTCATAAATAATCATAGAGTATGTATTTAATGAATCATTTTACTTTGCACTGTCAGAGGTTAACAGGAAAGCAAAATGGTTTGCTTATTTTAAAAATGAGAGGCAGTTGTTCTTTGGGTTTACCATGACTAAAAAATAATGAAATGCAGCAAATAAGCATCCATCACACTAGTTTTAAACACACTGATAGCAATAGATATATATGTATACATATCTGTCACATCTGTCAAAACACTCTATATTTATATATGTTAGAAAATAACTATCTATATACATTTATGTTGTGACAAGCATATGAATATGCATGTATAGTGTGATTGTGCGTTTTGTTTTTAATCCAAACCTTTCTGTCAAAATCTTGTCCTAAGTAGCATTTTGATGGTATACATTTTTTTCTTCTTTTCTACTATATCAGGAAAGAAACTTATAAAACCAGGTTCCATCAGTATTTTCATCTTCAAACTATCTTTTTAGAATATGCTTTTATCTTTCCTCATCTTAAATTATTTATTAGGTTAATTGTGAAATTTATTTTATCTATGTAAAATGCATCTCACAACTAATTGTGTTAAGGTGATAACAATTTAGAATTGTGTGTGTGTGTGTGTGTGTGTGTGTGTGTGTATAGTTCTGTAAGCTGCCTGGACAGTTCTCTTGCTGGTCTAAGGCTCATTTATATATATTTAGCTTGCTTAGCTAGAGTAAGATGGTCTGAGATGACCTCAGTCAACATGTCTGAGATCTCAGCCAGAACAGGTGAATGGCTAGGATGAATGGGCTTCCCTCTGCACATAGTCTTTCATCCCAGGCTGATACATAGCATGATTGGCCATGGTTTGAAGAGAGAGAAAGCCTCAGATGCAAGGCATCTTTAGATCTGATTTTCAAAGTCTAGTGATATACTTTGTATGACATGCTGTTGGTCAACCCAAGTCCTAAGACCAACTCATATTCAAGGCATGGGGAAATAAATTCCACCTCTTGATAGAAGATCTGCAAGATATTGTGAGCATGTTATTCTATTTACCACAGTAATTGTTGGAGTAATAAAATCAGCAGTCAAGATACATTTTTGCTAAAAAGTGTTTCTGATTGTTTACCCTACTTTCCCTGGCTCTGAGATCTAGAGTCACTGATATGCTTTCAATTGATGAAATCAAACAGAATATTCACCTGCATCTGAGATAAGCAATCTTGATTCTCCTCCCAAATTGAGTATTATAAATCCCTAACTCTCTCTACAATAACTTCATCCTTGTAGTAAAGCAGAACACCAGGCACTTCTCTCTACAACTGTTTTATCCATATCAGAGTTCTTTCTTCCCTAAAACTTGGAACGTAGTCCCAAGATGAGGACTCCATTGTCTCAAGATCCTTTGTTCTCATACAAAGTGTCATTGTAATAACATTTCAGGCATGCCATCTTCCTGCTTGACTCTCTTCTCCATTTCCTAAACCAACTTCTCTCTTTTTAAGCATTATGTGGTCTGATTTGCCAGACATTATCAATTACCTCACTGTTTTGATATATTCTTCTTACCTCAATATTTAAAAGAAAATCTTTTAGAGATTGGTGTGTGTGCATGTGCGTTAGTTAGGTTTTAGAATACAGGGACTAGTTGAGTCCCTGATTCCATTACTAACATCCATGGTCTCCTGATTCCAGAGATTTTAGCTGGGGAGACACTGCCCTCCGAATCCCAACTTTTGCATGAATGGAGCAGTTTTCCTTGAAAAACTGTGACATGGGCTGTAAATGAAAAAGAAGAAGAAGAAGAAGAAGAAGAAGAAGAAGAGGAGGAGGAGGAGGAGGAGGAGGAGGGAGAAGGAGGGAGGAGGAGGAGGCAGGAGGAGGGAGGAGGAAGGAGGAGGGAGGAGGAAGGAGGAAGGAGGGAGGAGGAGGAGGAGGGAGGAGGAGGAGGGAGGAGGAGGAGGAGGAGGAGAAAAAAGAGGAAAAGATCCAAATAAAGATTTAGCAACAAAAAACATTGAGAAGAGAGAGCTGGACAAGTAACAACACAGAGATCTCCAAGGTAGTGCTGGCAACTGACATCAGGCACTGAACACTCCAAATACTGAGGGAAATATTTTGTTCCCTATTTCTCAACATTGAGGAAAAGTGTTTCCATAGGATATTTCTTGCAGTAATTATTCCAAATGATACATTTTTTAAAACATGCTAACCATGTTTAGTTTTAAGTTATAAGACTCTCAAAAGGATAAAATAATACTGAATATGTATTACAAAGGATGAGCTGCTTCTGATGTTCAGTGCCATTACTTTCATGACCTAGCCACTGCCATGTAAATACCATGAGTAAGACCTATTGGATGAAGCAAGGGTTTCATAAGAGCTCTAAAATATGAACAACTATGTATCCAGATGGGTCATTTGCCTTGTTTGTGATGGCACACAGGAAATCTTGGCAAGTCACTTTTACTCGGCATTCTATGTTTGTCACTTCTGCTAGACAATTTATGAGTGACATGCAGGCCTATTCATATTACCTACATTATCTTGTGTAAGTTTTGGCAAACTGTGTCTTTTAAGGAATTGACCCATTTCATTTGGGTTAACAGACTTGTGGACAAACTTGTTCACAGTATCCCTTTATTATCCTTTTTAAAATTATTTATTTATTTATTTTGAAGGGAGGAGCAGAGAGAGAGAGGAAGAGATAGAATCCCAAGCAGGCTCTGCAAGAGGACGGAGCCCGAAGCATCATTCAATCCCAAGAACTGTGAGATCATGACCTAGGCCAAAACCAGGAGTAAGATGCTTAACTGAGCCACCCAGGTGCCCCTCCTTTATTATCCTTTTAATGTTCATAAGATTGGTATTGACATACCCTCTTTCATTTCTGGTATTGGTAATTCATATCCTCTTTGTTTTCTTATTTAACCTAGCTAGAGGTGCATCAATTTTATTAATCTCTTCAAAGAACCAGCTTTTGGTTTCACTGATTTTTTTGTATTGATTTCCTGTTTTCAATTTTATTGATAACTGCTCTAATTCTTATCATTGCTTTTCTTCCACTTGTTTTGGATATAATTTGACCCCCCCTTTTTTTTCCCTAGTTTCCTGAGATAGAAACAAATTTTTTATTTTAAATTTTTCTTTTTTTTTAAATATATGCATTCAATACTATAAATTTCCCTCTAAGCACTGCTTTCACTGCATCCTACAAATTTTGGTAAGTTCTATTTCCACTTTCATCAGTACAAAATATTTTTTTTTAATTTCTCTTGAGATATCTTCTTAACCCTTATATTATTTATAAGTGTACATTTAATCTCTATGGATATGGGAGTTTTCTAATTTTCTTTCTGTTATTAATTTGTGGTTTAATTTTAGTTTGGTCTGAGACCAACGCCATATGACTTCTAATTCTTAAGTCTGTTAACGTATATTTCATGACTCAGAATGTGTTCTTAGAGAATGTTCCAGGTGAGGACACGTTCCTTGAGAAGGATGTATATTCAGTCGGATGAAGCAGTGTGCAGATGTCTGTTACATCCAATTGATTGATGACACTGTTGAGCTCAACTGCATCCTTACTGATTTTCTGTCTGCTGTTAACTGTCCACTTTTGATAGTTTCCAACTATGATAGTGGATTCACTTATTTCTCATTAGAGTTCTATTAGTTTTTCACTCAAATAGCATGACATTGTGTTTTTAGGAACATACACATTAAAGGTTGTTATGTCTTTCTGGAGACTTGCTCCATGCATCATTATGTTATTCTCTTCTTTATCCTTATTAACTTTCCTTGCTCTGAGGTCTACTTTATCTGAAATTAATATGGCTGCGCTTGCTTTCTGATGACTGGTGTTAACACCATATATTTTCCTCCATCTATTTCCTTCTAATCTATGTGTGTTTATATTTAAACTGGGTTTCTTGTAGACAATATATAGCTGGGTCTTGTTTTTTGATCCACTCTGACAATCACTACCGTCCTTTAATAGATGGATTTAAACCAGTGACATTTATGAGGGGCCTGGCTGGCTCAATTGGTTAAGTGTCTGACTTTGGCTCATGCCATGAGCTCATAGTTCGTGGGTTCTAGCCCCATGTTGGGCTCTGGGCTGACAGCTCAGAGCCTGGAGCCTGCTTCCAATTCTCTCTCTCTCTGCCCCTCCCCTGCTCACCCTCTATCAAAAATAAATAAACGTTAAAAAAATTTAAACAATTGACATTTACAATAATTACTAATACAGTTATTGATACAGTGATATTGGCATACTTGATATACTGATACAGATTAATATCTACCATAGCTGTTATTGCTTTCTATTTATTTTCCATATTGTTTTTTCTTCCTATTTTTGTCTTCTTTTCCCATGGTTTTAAATTGAGTATTAATATTTTATCCCATTTTCTTTCCTTTCTTATTATATAAGGTATACTTTTTTATTTTACTCCCTTTAGTGGTTGCCTTAAAGTCTGCAACATGCATTTACATATAGTCTAAGTCTACTTTCAGGTAACACTATACCACTTCAAATGTATATGAGTGCCTTATATTAACAAAATAATCCTAATACTTCCTTCCTATCCCATGTATCATTGCTGTTATTTATTTCACTTACATATAAGTATGTAAGCATATATAATATATGTATCATACATAATAGAATACACTGTTGCTATTATTCTTGAACAAATTGCTGTCTGTAGATCAATTAATGAAAAAAAAGTTCATGGCCTTCATTTCTTTATGGAGATATGAGCTTCTAACCTACAGTATTTTCCTTCTCTCTAAATTACACCTTAAACATTTCTTTTAAGACTGGTCTACTAGCAACAAATCCTCTCAATTTTTGTTTGAGAAAGGTTTTTTAAAAATTTTTCTTTTACTTTTAAAACCAATTTCAAAGAGTACAGAATTCTAGGTTGTTTTTTCTCTCTCAACACATAAAATGATTATTCTCTTGCTTGCATGATTTCTCTTCTTACTTGCAAAGTTCTCTTTTCTCTTTGCTCTTCTGTAGTTAATGTATTTTACTCCTCTGTAAAGTACATGATTTTTTCTTTATTTTTGATGCTTTAAAATGTGAAAATGATATGCCTAGATATATGGTTTTGGGGAGGAGGGAGGCGTTTATCCTGCTACTGTTCTCTGAACTTCTTGGGTCTGTGGTTTGGTGCCTGACATTAATTTGGGTGTCATTTCAGCCACTATTGCTTCAAATATTTCTTCTGTTACTTTCTCTCTTTATTTTCATTTTGATATTCCTACTACATGCATGTTACACTCTTGTGGTTGTCTCACTATTCCCAAATATTCTACTGTTGTCTCTTTTATTTTTTTTCCTGGTCTTGTTATAGCAATTTCTATTGTCATATTCTCAAGCTCAGAGATTCTTTCCTCAGCTGTATCCAGTCTACCAATAAGCACATCAAAGGCATTCTTCATCTCTCTTAGAGTTTTTGATCTCTAGCATTTCCTTCTGGTTCTTTCTGAGGATTTCTGTCTGTCTGATTACATTACCCATCTGTTCCTGCATTCTGTCTACTTATCCATTAGAGCCCTTAACATATTAATCATAGTCTGGTAATTACAACATCCCTGCCTTGTCATAGTCTGATACTTGCCCTGTCTCTTCAAATTGTGTTGTTGTGTGTGTGTGTGTGTGTGTGTGTGTGTGTGTGTGTGTGTGTGTGTTTGAGTATACTTTGAAAATTTTTCTTGACAGAAGGACATGAATTACAGGTAAAAGGAACTGCTATAAACAGATCTTTAGTAATATAAAGGTATAATTTGGGGAGAAAGGAAGTGTTTCATAGCCCTGTGAATTTTGTCTCAGTCTTTCAGTAAGATTATGCCTCTGGACTGTGAACTTCACACCAATGTTTCTCAATTTTTTCTCCCTCTCTCCCCCACCCTTTAGGTGGGACAGGTGGCTTGACTGGGCTAGAGTTGTGTATTTCCCTTTCTCCAGGTCAGTTAAGCTCTGATAATATACCAGCAGATTAGGCTCCCTCTATGAATGGGTACTCCTGGAATTTTTAACTCTCAGGCTTATCCACAGTAAGTCTCCAGCAATTAGTCAATTGTGGTTCAGGTTTTCTTACCCTCACACTGGTTCCCTTGCTGTTTCTGCTTGTGAGTTTCTGCTCTGATTAACCTTGAGTTGCAGTATTAACCGTTTCCAGTGTTGGGGGCCACAATTTTCCATGTCCTCATCTCTTTCATGTCCTAGAAGAGTTTACTTTTTGTCTGTTCAGGCTTCTACCTGCCTTACGATGGAGTGGCAACTTATAAGCTCCTTACATGTGGAAGAAAAACTACTTTGTCTAATTTATTCTTTGATCAAAAAAAAAAAAAATCAGGGCTTAGTCTGCAAACTTTATATAGGAACATTAAGGGTTAGATGCTATGAAACTTGCCTTGAGTCATAAAATTATTACATATCTAAACTGGAACTAGACATCTTCCTTTTCCCAGGTCAGTTATTGTCATAAAACCTAAATGTTTAAATGATGTTATTGACAGATCTTTCTATGATTCTTCTTCCTCATTTTCTTCCCCTTTCAACTTTTCTTCTTTCTCTTACCCTATGACTTGTATAATTTATCAATTCATTAATTTATTTACACTTGAATTAGCAAATATTATGTACCTGCAATTGAATAGCAACTGTGATATATACTTGGCACAAAATAGTGACAAAAATAAGCATGGCCTCTGTAATATTGGAGTTTATAAGTTAATGGGTAGAGTTACATAAAATATAAAATTCCACAAATAAGTATAAAAGTCTAATTTGACAAGTTTCTATAAAACAAGTTCATGGTGACCAACATACTAAAGAACACTGAGGACCATCTTAGAACAGTAATTGAAATATGGAGGAAAAATACCTAAAGTATGTGTTAAATAAATGCTTCTAAATGCTTTACGTAATTTTTTTTTCATTTAAACTTCACAATACTACCCAGCAATATAGTAAATATTCTCTTTCTCTCTCTCCCTCTCTTGATCTCACTCTCTCACATACACACACAAACACACAAGGCCAAGACAACAAGATAATTTAAAACTTGCCAAAGATCATATAGCTATTAATCATGCCTCACTCGTAGTCTGTATTTTTCATTAACACCTTAATATCTTCTCTTAAAGTAGAAAATTGAGGTAGAACCTAATTTCTCTGTCATGGATCCATCAACATTTTAGTTGGATAATTATTTGTTGCATGAGGCTACTCTGTGCATTGTAGAATATTTAGTAGCATCCTTAGACTTTACCCACTAGATGCTTCCTTCTTCAGTTGTGGTCATCAGAAATGCCCTAGATTTGGGGGGAGGAGGTCAAATCCTTCTCAGTTAAGGACCACTGATATAGAAGGAATTTTAAGTTATTTTTTTTGTTTGTTTTTGTTGTTTTGTTTTGTTTTTGGCTGCTGAAAGTGGCTTAATATATAAATTAATCAATAAATCAATGAATATGCCAGCACTCCTTATGAAAAAAAAGCACATAACCACTTGTTACCCATCTTTTCCTCTAAATTTTCTTATCCCAAGCCTAATCAGAATGAAGCATACAAAAAGCCCAGGTCAGGTTTTATGTTAGATGTTGTGAGGAAAGCTATGTCATTGTTTCCATAATTAATGACTATTCATCTTTGGAACTCAAACCTAATATAAGAGAGCTGGGTAGGTAGGTTCAGTTAAATTTTAGCTACGATGAACGTTTCTTTCAAATGTATTTATTTTTTATGTATTTTTTTCGAATCCTGGAAAATATGGTGAATTATCCTAAGTCCTAATTCCCCAACCACAAGAAGACAACCAGACAGCTCATGACTACAAAACATTCAAGGTCATCTAGTGGTGAACAGCAAGCTACAAACTTGTGCCCCCAAAATAATATCTGCAGTGTCACTTTCTCACTCTCTTCTTTCCCCTCTTTATAAATTTGAAACATCTGTTATATAATTACTTAATACTTCTTTTGAGGAAAAATATGATGAATTACTTGTCTCGGAATATTTCCTCCTGCAAAACAATACTCACTCCCATTTAAAAGAAAAGTAGTTGAAGAATACTAATTCCAAGATTGTTTATATATAATGAAAATCTCGAACATTTATCATTCTTATTTAGATAATGGGAAGTAATAACATGCCTTCCTGAAAACTGAAGAATCAACATAATCACATTACATTAGTTAGAGATCATAGAAGATAAATTTTAGCATATGTCAATGTTGCACAGCATCCAGGCATATTTCATTAGATGTTGTCAAAGGCACAGGAAACTGTCAATCACAGTAACAACTAACTTCTTTTAAAAGCCATTCAGCTGAGTTTAATTATGATTAAGTATATTTGAACTAAAGGAACATTAAATACACAAATGCCTCCTGGCAATCTTGTAGAGTCTGGAGTAAATAGTTTCTGCTCAATAGGAAGAAACATTTTTATGTATTCCAAAAAACAAATAAAATAATAATAAAATAAAATAAATAAAAATGAATATCTTGTTGTATCCAGTAAAATGAATTTTTATTTTTCTTGGCAAAACAATAGCAAATGGATGTTACAGGGCAAGCTCTTACGGCAAGCAGCTAATTAACACTACCATTCACCTCAAGTCAGGAACCTCAAAGATAGCCTAGATTCTTCTACATATTTCTTGTCTACCACTGCAAAAAGTTAACCAACATTAGCTAAAAATGACAAATTTCATGCATGTTGCTTTTGATCCACCTTTTTCTTTCCACCCTTGCCACCAGTGGTTTTATTGTTTAGATCATCAGTAATTTTCCTTGGAGCTTCTTTAACAAAATAACTGGGTTTTACAGTCCTCTAAATTCTCCCTTTTTATTCCTTAATTCATTTTTTTCCAATGAAAAAGGGAAATCTGAGCATGGTTTTACTCTGTAGAGTGTGTCTTCAACTGTGCCGAGCAGAAGTTTAGCATATCTGAGGAACTATTTCTGGGACAGTGAATAGCAGTTTGTGTGAGGTGGGGTGACCTTGGTGGAAAAAGCTGACTGAATTGTAGAGGGGAGATTTCCCACCCTAACATCAGTCACAGCACCTCCATTCTTGTTTCTCCATGAAGAATTCTTTTAGGCAAATGGTTCTACAGCAAACAATCCATACCATCATCATCAACAACAGCAGCATATAAAGGTTAAAGTCCAAAGTTTCATAATGCTCTGACTTCCACTTAATTTCCATTCTCTCTCTCTCTCTCTCTCTCTCTCTCTCTCCCTTCCTCCATCTCTCTAATCATACTCTTTTTTCATTGCACATTTCCTAATACCCCACATGCTGTCCATTTGGTACTTCATCTTCTAGCAATTTAGAATTCCCACAATAGAAGTTGATGTTTCTCGTATCTGTACCCTGGAACCTATTATTCCTCTTCCATGTAATTCCCATTATGTGTAATTAGCAAATGCCTCCAAATGTTTGAGACACCCCTCTGGCTTCTATATATACTTTTGAATCTAGCTAACAATGAATTTGTAAAATCAAGATGATTTTCCTTACCCATGTGGATAATGTGAATCACTCAATCCCTTCTATATTCTTCTTAAAAAAAAGGCAATGTGATAAATACATCCTTTATTATTTTTTCTTTAGATATTCATTTATAATAAACTTGTAAAGATATTATTTTAGCTCTTTACTTAATTGCTTGTCTACCTTGGCTCAATGATTCTTTGTTGAAATAAACTGAAAAGTAAACATTAGTTTGTTATAGAAAATATATGGGAAGCCTGAGTGGCTAAGCATCTGAGTGGTTAAGCATCTGACTTCAGCTCAGGTCATGATCTCACCACTCTTAAATTCTAGCCCCATATCAGACTCTGTGCTGACAGTTCAGAGTCTGGAGCCTGCTTCGGATTCTGTGTCTCCCTCTCTCTCTGCCCCTCCCCTGCTCATGCTCTCTGTCTCTCTGTCTCTCTCTCAAGAATAAACATTAAAATATATGAATATTGTTTCAAACCTCCAAGATTCTAAACATCCACCTTCTTTATTCTTCACCACTGGACAGGCTTAAGAGTAGGGAAAACAAAACAAACAAACAAACAAAAAAACCAGTCCAGGAATCAAATCAATATTCTATGACTTGCTCCCAAAACTTGACATTCAATCAACACCTAACTTCTGTGTCACAAGTTTGGGGAGATTCCTTTTGGACACAATGCACTTATTAATTGCTGGTTTTATCAAAGAGGATATTGCACTGCTTGGCTAACTCCTTAACATTACTATATTCTCAAGTAGCTGAAGTAGTAATATATTGTAAACATAGAAAAAAAAAACAATATACTATGATTGGAATAAGGGAGAAAAAAATGTTCTATAGCCTCTCAATCAGATGAGTTGCACTGTGATCATCACTACTATTAAACTTTATGACAGAGAAAGTTAGGGTTCTTTTCTATTTCTCTCTATCCCTATCTCCTCTCTTCCCTCACCACAATTTTGAAATCCTACACAGCATGGATTAAAGAAATTCTTGGGGTGCCTGGGTGGCTCAGTCGGTTAAGGGTCCGACTTCGGCTCAGGTCATGATCTCACAGTTCATGGGTTCAAGCCCTGCGTCAGGCTCTGTGCTGACAGCTTAGAGCCTGGAACCTGCTTCGAATTCTGTATCTCCCTCTCTCTGTGTTCCTCCCCCGCTTATGCTCTGTTTCTCTTCTCCTTCAAAAATAAAAACATTAGGGGTGCCTGGGTGGCGCAGTCGGTTAAGCGTCCGACTTCAGCCAGGTCACGATCTCGCGGTCTGTGAGTTTGAGCCCCGCGTCAGGCTCTGGGCTGATGGCTCAGAGCCTGGAGCCTGTTTCCGATTCTGTGTCTCCCTCTCTCTCTGCCCCTCCCCCGTTCATGCTCTGTCTCTCTCTGTCCCAAATATAAATAAACGTTGAAAAAAAAATTAAAAAAAACAAACAAAAAAATAAAAACATTAAAAAAATAAAGAAAAAAATAAAGAAATGCTTCTGTCAGATTCATGACATAAGAAATGTCAGATATTAGCAAAAAAAAGTTTTTCTTATAAAGAAATAATATTGAAATGAAGGCCACTGATGAACCTATATAAACATCAACTCTATCAAGGAGAAGGATGGATAGCAAGTGACTAAACGTAATCTATGGCAGTGGGATGAAGTGAGGGAAACCAAGAAGCAGGTATATGTTGGATGGAATAGGAAAGAATTGAGAAGAAACATAGGAGGCAGCCCTGGCAAAAGCGAATTTCTAAGCGTCAGATAAACTGGTGTCCAGATGGTCCCAATGGGGATCCAAAGAGAGAAGAACCTTTGTGCACCACATTCTGAATTTTGTGTCTTTGCGTTATTGTCTAATAATTACATTTCCTCCAGGAAACAGATTGTACCTCCTAACTACTACATATTTAAACAGTTTCAGAGAACATGACAATGGAAAACATAATCCTAATGGGCCCAAAGTAAAGTCCTGCTTTTCAAGGAACAAATGAATTTTTTTCCTAAGTACATATGAAATTCAATACAAAGTTCAAATTTTCAGACATTTATAAGTCTCCACATATCTTTTTTATTTGTAAAATAATTATACACAATTAGTACTTTAAAATGCAAATTATTTGGAATCACAGTTTGGTTATTTATCCAGTTATTTTACTCAGTAGAGATAGGCAATCTTATTAATTCAGGTTTTTAGAATAACCTCTTTCTCTTTTTAAGAAAAAAAAAAAAAAAAAAAACTCCACTTGTGCAAGGTGCAACCTCCAGGAGATTTTATACCTCATCTGTAGTAAATGCAACCTTTTTTTTTTAGTCTTTAAAACACCACAGGGAATTGCAGGAATCATTGGTTCACTGATTAGTACAAGCGATGGACCTATATTACACTCAAAATCAGTTCTCTGAAGGGCTTTTACTGGTGGTCATTATTTGAGCACAAATGAAGTTCTTAGCTATTTGGTGGTTGTTAACCACCATAAAATAGGATAGACATGGAATCATGGGCAAATACATCCCCAGAGTGGAAATAAGAAAAAAAACATGTGGTCTAGGGACAAGCACTGCATTCCAATACCATGTCAAAATTGTCCATAAGCGGAGGAGTCCTTTTTATAGGCCACATATGCAGGTCTTACACACATATTCTAAAATGCACAAATTAGGAGACATCATCTTAAGGCTGTCTAGGTAGAACATCTATTTAGAAATGGACTGAAATGGGAAAAGAGTTTTGATTACTGTGTAGGAATGTACTAAACTATTAAATGGCATGCATATAGTACCCACAGAAATGAGAAATGGCATGCATATAGTACCCACAGAAATTAGTTGAACATATTCTCATTGTCTTAGGAGGTTGTTCACTGCTATGATGGTCTGGCAACTCTCTGGTCTTTCCACTGGTTTTGAAGAAAGTCTATACAGTCAGTAAGCCAATTAATATAAACAATGTAATATCTCACATCTACAACATGTTTACAAATGTCCATTTCACAAGTGATGGAGAGAGCCTTTAGAACACAACTATTTAGAATCAGTGTACTTGTGGAACAAGTCAGAAGAATAGAAGTAAAAAAAGAACTTCAGGGAAGACATGGAATCAGAGAGTAACTAAACAATAATCCTATCAACTGACCAATTTAATCAAACAAAATTGTGTTTGGCATTTTTCTAGCTCAGTATAGCATTTTTAATAACCTAATGCCATAGTAAATATTAAATATATGTTAATATTAAAATTGTAGTTTTAGCCTTAACTGGATTTATAATCCAGTTTTGAGTGCTAAATGTGAAAGATTAAGAAGCCATGTCTCCTGTCCCAATAGAAACCTGCTGAGAGAGATTAGTGACGTCTGTAACAGGAAAAGGAAGGAAACTGTTGAAACAGCAGTAGCTGACACTAAACTATAATCTGAGGGGGGAGAAAAACAGATTTATTTCAAAAGAGTATGATACTTTCTTGGTAGAAACATGGCATGTGTAGACCAAACACAGTCTACATCATAGTCAGATACAGTGTAATGTCATTTCTGCTGAAGGGGAAATTTAATACAAGATGTCTTAGGAGCACTGAATAGAAGTCTTCATATCTGCCTGAATGAGTCTCAGGAAGATTTCACAGAAGAAAATTTTGAATAACCCTGGAAGGCAGAGACAGGGTAGGCAGGAGTCATGAATTTAAGGCAGAGAAAGCGGCATATGCAAAAATGACAAGATCAGAAAAGGAAAATGTATTTGAGAAACTTTAAGCAGATCAGTTTTGCTACAGCATGAAGTGTAAGGAGGACTGTGTTAGAACTGAACCTGGACAATAGCAGGATCATAAATATACTGTCAACAATGTTGAAAGGGACTCAAGTGCATGCTGTCAGTGGTATTCCACCAAAGAAATGTATACCTGAGAAAGCTGATTATACTGGCAGTTTCCACAAAATTTATCAGACCACCCTTGTTGGTGTCACCCTCATTCCAGGTTTACATTTTTCACTGGCATTCAGTTCACACTGATGGTTTTCTTGCCTGTATTGGACCTAGTTACTTACACACAATATTGTGTTTAAGATCACAGAAAAAAAAATCTGCCTCTTTCACATTAATTCATTGTCCTGATGCTGAATGCACCTGACTTTATCTCCATGCTCTTCTCCCAGAAGGTGGAGAGTATCTTCATTAGACTTGCTCATCCCTCTGCCATTCTCTTCCTCCAGGTTTGATTTTGAGACACATTATTATGTATTGAATAAGTCTGTACTTAAAGTACCATCTTTGTCAAGGCACATTCTGAAAAGCTTTCTATGTGGGACATACCATGAAAAACAAGAAGAGACAGAACAATTAATGAAGGGAACCCAAAGACCGAACTGCACAAATCAATTCTGGGCTTCCATTTCTTTTCCAATGTGTCTTCATTTATATTTCAATACTTTGTCACAGCTTAATTTTAGAGAATTTATTTTCATGTCAGAACCCTTTGAGATGGACCTAAATAAAAGTAAATTAAAATGAAGATTGCTGCTGCCATGCAGCTGTACATATAGATTTTAAACTTGATGGGAATTTAAAGTCATTTCTTCCTCATCATTCTTAATGGAACCTAGAATTAAGAGCCAGCAAAGCTTCAGTTTCTAAATTCAGTTATATTTTCTATGCACCAATTCTTGCTCTGCTCTTTTTTTTTCATAGGTTGGAATTGCAGAAAGATCGCAAACACTGAAGTCAGGCACACCTTCTCTTACTAAGTTTGTGAATTTGGGTAAAGGTTACTAGACTCCTTTAAGTCTAAAGCTTCCTGCTCTACAACTCTGAAAAGGTGCTAATAATAGCTGACTCTTGTGGTTATTGTGTGCTTTCAATAAAAACATATGCAACAAAACTAATATAAAACTTAAACTAATATTTACTCTGTAGATACTCAATTTCTACATTTACACATTCTAAGGACAAAATGGCCAAAAAACAATCTGAGGATATTCCCCAAATGTAGCAGAAAATGATCAACTACTATTTGAGACAGACATGCAGAGGGACCACAATGAAAAAGGGGCATGTGTGTTATAAACATAGAGGTATGTATATGTGAAAGCAGTCAGAGTAAAGATCCTGTTGGGTAAGTACAGCAAAGCTCAATTAATGAATTAAAAAAAAAAAAAAAAACTAGACGAATAAGGTAAGAAAACAGAAACACAAAAGTGTAAGGCAAAAGCTGACTAAAAATGAGGACTGGTTTATTTTAGTTGTTTCCTGGGCCTTGGTTTATGAAATGAGTTTTCTACATAAGTGAGCAGTAAGTCTGTGTGTCTACTAAAGTGGCCTTACCACAATGTGGTGTGTACCCCGAAAGCACCAAAGAACTAGATTCTATTTCTCACAGTGAGGCATTTTGGAAATGTTTTCTCTGATACCTTCAGGAAAAAATTCACATACTTTAGAAACTTATAGAAACCTTCCAGGTCAGGTGAGTCCCCTGGGGAAATGCAGCTGTAATGGAAATCTTCTTGTTCATCTGTCTTTGTAAATGTGTGTGTGTGTGTGTGTGTGCGCGCGCGCGCGCGCATGCGCGTACGCGTGTGTGTGTGTGTGTGTGTGTGTGTGTGTTATAATGTAATCAGTGTTCCCAAGCTATATGAAGTCAAGTTATAATTTGAAATGTGTTTTCACCAAAAAAACTGTCCCTAAGTTATAATAAGTTACCAGAAACTTGCTTATGTGAAAATGCAATTTTCTCTATTCCTGTATGTCATTGGACATTGATTTATGCTTCCCAGTTCAATGGGGGTAAAGGACACAGGGAGAAACATGTATCCTGCACCTACACTGAAATGAATGTTTCACCAAATGTTCTTCATGAATTTATTATTTAATCATCGTAATGAAATTTTGAGAACAAAAGTTATCACCAATTCACAGAAAGAAAGGAAAACTGAGAATCAAGGAGGTTAAATAATATGAGTATTTGAATAGCTGTGGTTGACATCCTAAGTTAGGCATATCTAAACTGAAGAACTCTATGAGCTCAACAAACATCAGCAAAAATATGAAAAGCATAGAGGTTATGAAGACAATAAACTAGGACTTAAAAATAAATCTTGATTTCAAGACGATTTTAGTCTACTAGAGAAAATAATTTCTCTCTACGTTTTGAAAAATCCAATCGAAATTTGCACTGTAATCCATAAAAATATTTCTTATGTATAAGTTATTAATGTACAAATATAAAGTTTTATTTTGATATACATTCTAGATATCGATTTATACAGTGCCATTTATGTGCTATGTCTAACAAAGTATAAGAATGTATATGTACAGATTATGCATGTATATAGAGATGAGACACTATATATGTAAATACATATGAACATACAAATATATATGAATATATATGTAAATATTTATAAATGTGTATGTAAATATATATGAACACATATGTGTGTGTATATATCCAAGTATAAAACTTCAGGTTCATTTGATATATTTGATACCAGCTATTCAAGTCTTCCTCATGTAAGTGTTCTTTTTGCCATTTTACTGGCAATCAACAAAAAGGTTATGGACAGGAAACAGCATCATATCCCTACTACATTTTCAACAACTACATTTTTCCTGTTTCCCTAAGTGTAGGATGAAGGGCTGGGGCCAATGGTGCATAGCCCCCTGTATATGGCTTAATTTACCAACTCAGCCTGTCTGTTATCAAATTCATCATTACTTCTCCAAGGCCAATTCTTTCTCATGCCTTCCTTAGTCCTATTACTGATACCTGCTCTTTCAGAGTTACTTAGACTCAGAGAAACATATTATACATTATGAATAACAGAAAAATCTTTAAACATTAAACAAAAATTTAAAAAAGGGGGGGGCACCTGGGTGGCTAAGTCGGTCAAGTGTCTGACTTCAGCTCAGGTCATGACCTCACCATTTGTGATTTCGAGCCCTTCGCTGGGCTCTGTGATGACAGCTCAGAGAGTGGATGGAGCCTGTTTCAGATTCTGTGTCTCCCTCTCTCTCTGCCGTCCCCTGCTTGCTCGCTCTCTCTCAAAAATAAATAAACATTTAAAAAATTTTTTAAAAAAGAACACAAAAATCTCATCAATTAAGATTCTGCCTCCCTATACTTTCATTACTACAGGGTCTTTTCATATTCCAAGTTAAAGGCAATCACTTTAATCACACTTTAGTTGTATGACTAAGTGTATTAGCAAATCGTCTAATCACAGATTAGAAGCAAAGGGAATGAAAAGAAACAAGGTTACATAAGCATATCAGGTATAAGATATAATTTAAAGATTCTTTACTAAATAAAAAATAGAAAAAAATTTTTTAAAAATAGAAAAAAAAAAGTCTAATTGTGAATATCAAAAACAAGGAAATAGGGTTCACTTCCAAAATGGACTTCAAGGGTTTTGTGCATTGTTCATAATATTTTCCTTAAATTGCATGCTCCCTCATGGGCATCTGCCTTTCCAGCTCTAGCCAAATGCTCATTAACGTTTTTTGCTTAGCCAGAATAAAATATTATAATAATTTTATTGTAGAATTGTTATGTTTTAGACACTTGGATACACTTTATAAATTATATACATATATATACGCGTTACATAT
Source organism: Leopardus geoffroyi (assembly GCF_018350155.1). NCBI lineage: Eukaryota > Metazoa > Chordata > Mammalia > Carnivora > Felidae > Leopardus > Leopardus geoffroyi. The sequence continues at coordinate 37,482,744 of NC_059335.1, read as the reverse complement.
ATGTGTATATGTAATATTTTACATTATATCATATATTATATATATGTGTGTGTGGAGAGAGAGAGAGAGAGATAGAGAGAGAGAGATTGATTTTTGAATGTTAGAATTGGTGGCAGGGTGTTAGTGGCATCTAGTTGGTTAAGATTAGGAGTCCTAGGGGCGCCTGGGTGGCTCAGTCGGTTGGGCGTCCAACTTCGGTTCAGGTCATGATCTCACGGTTTGTGAGTTTGAGCCCCGCGTCAGGCTCTGTGCTGACAGCTCAAAGCCTGGAGCCTGTTTCGGATTCTGTCTCCCCCTCTCTGTGCCCCTCCCCTGATCCTGCTCTGTCTCTGTCTCTCTCAAACATTAAAATTAAAAAAAAAAAATTAGGAGTCCTTAAAACGTCTTACAATGCACAGGACAGCCCCTCACAATTAATAATCATCCAGCCCCAAATATCAAGAGTGCCAAGGGTGAAAAAAAAACTGACTTATATGAAATGTGTATACAATACATACATTGTGGGGTTTTTTTTTTCCTTTAGAATACTTCCAGAAAATATAACATATTCATTCACTTGTTACACAACTGCACTCTTAGTAGATACCTAAGATGACTGGCTTGGACAAATGTGATGGTTCTTCACTTTTGGGGAATCATTTCTGTTAATGGAACACATTTCATATATGCATACATGCATCAGGGGAATTATGAATTCAGGTATAAAGTAACTTGCACATACTTCCCTGAACAATGAGGCCTACTTCTATAATGGTGTCCAAATTCTGTGGGAGGCAAAATCCCTCGACTAGGGAAGCCATATATTCTTCCATGAAATGACTAATGATCTCAAGTTCCTGGATGTTGTCTGTTCAGCTAAGCAATCTGTGAAATTCATGCAGGGAATGGCTCAGTAACCATCTTCATAGAACCAACTACAGCTCTAGAGAAAAGGGTTCCATTCACATGCCTTTAGGTATCTTGATGAAAGATCAAAAACAACTTAACCGAGATTTTATATTCTTGATTCAGTTTCTTAGAATATTAATTAGAAATCATAGTGAATGCAGAGATTCAGAGACTGCAAGTAAATATATAATGTTAAGACAAATGAGAACAAGGGACATGACTTATACTAATAAAAACATTTTAGAAGCATTAGCTCTGTTTTATCAAAAAAGCAAACATAATTTAGAGACATTAAACAATAGATGATAATGGTAGAGTCACTCAATCTGCTCTTTTCAGCTAAATAGCAGAGTTTGTTCTAAAGCTATATGAGAGATCATTCCTTATGAAAATGATTCTTAGGAAAATGATTCTAGTAAAATCATTTCTTTCCACCTGAAAATGATGGGGAAGTTGATGTAACTGCATTCATGTGTTTGTGTGTTATATATTCATCACCACATTTACGCCTCAAAGCAATCCTAAGATATAGATATTACTGTCTTCCTAGAATGAAAATACTGTAAATGATAGGCTTTTACCTTGGTCACCACTCTATCCAAAGCACCCATGAAGTGACTGGCATGCAGCAGAAGCTTTGTTAGGTATCTCTTGACTGAATGAATGAGTGGGGGCACACAAGAGCTAAGGAAATTTATCAAGTTAAACAGTGAAGGTCTGCTAGGCTTTGAACTTCTGAGTAATCTAGGGAAAAATTCTCAGTGGAAAATAGAAACTGTGTCAGTTAACTCTTTCTATATAGTGAAGAGCAATAGAGCATAATGGCTTAAAATAATTTATTTAGTTTTCATTTTTGTGGAGTGGCAATTTAGACTGTGCTCATCCATACTGTTCTTATGTAGGTTTCCTGCAAATTTCAGTTCTGCTCGTCTTTGCTGGCATAACCGCCTGGGCTCAAAGTAATCACAATGTCCCTAATACTCTATTGTACTGCTTAAAACAAGCAATAAGATCAGAAGAGACTCAAAGAGTGAAGAAACACACTCCACCTCTTGATAGGAGAAGCTCCAGCATCACAGATCAGAATGGAAGGAATACAGAGAGGGCACTGATCGGGCCATTTATGCAAACAACCTACTATAGAAGGAAATAATGAAACCAATTAATCCATGTTCCCTTCTTTGTGGATAATGGTTTATTATATCAACCACAGTGTTATCTACTTGATTATTTGAAATACAAGATGGAAAACTTTTTCTAAAACAGAATGAAGACTTTCTTTTAAATATCCATTCATGGATTAACTATATTCAAAGAGCTGCTATAACTAGGTCTTGGTCAAGAGCCAATAATGGCCCCCATAATCAGAAAAGCTGCAAGAAGCAGGTCAGATATCAGAAGCACCGCTCGATTATTTAAATCAAAAACCCAATGCATATGATCAAATAAGTAGTTGACAGTATTTGATCTGGAGCACAAGGAATCATTGGCTCTTCTATAAACTAAAGTTTAGTAAAAAATTCAGGCAACCACGTGCGGATTTAAAATTCAAATGTGGGCCACATTATCTGGCCTTAATTCTAATGCAATTCATAACCTTAATTTCCTTTTTGTAAAAATGTTTATTTGTTTATTTTGAAAGAGAGAGAGAGCACAAGCAGGGGAAGGCCAGAGAGAGAGGGAGACAGAGAATACCAAGAAGGTTCCATGCTGTTAGCACAGCATCTGACACAGGGCTCAATCTCACAAACCATGAGATCATGACCTGAAACAAAATCAAGAGTCAGATGCTTAAATGACTGAGCTACCCAGGCACTCAGAATTTCAATTTCTATAGAATACTGGGTTACTCACAGAGGTTAAAAAAAAGAAAAAACACACACAAGCAAAAACCAAAAACCAAAAAACAAACAAAAAAACCCCACCAAACTCATAAAGAGAGTTTTCATTGATTCTTCCTCTGAGATCTAAATTTTGCGTTCTGTTATATATAAAACAAACAAATGGGATGCCCATATCCAACTGAATGTGGCAACTATGGAAACCAGTGCTTTCCTATTTGTCACCATTTCTTAGGAGATTAGGAGTATCTCAGTTGGCTGGGAGGGAAGAGTTTCTCTGTCTCTGTCTTCCTTTTACCTTCTGTTTCTCTCCTTGCCCCCACCTCCCTCACAAAATGACTTACACACATATATTTTGTTATGGTACCTGCTTTTAAGAACATAACAATAATTTCCCCTAGTTCCCTGAAGTATTAATGTACTACTATGCATTTAGAAAAGGATAAAAAAATGTTTAAAGAATGTGTCTCCTTTGCATCTGTTTCCCCACAATATTTAAAAACCCCTTGTTGGTATTTGCAAAAGTTTATCTTAGGGGATTGAAAAGCCTCAAAAAGTAATTCTTTTGAGTCTAAATCTTTGATAGAATAACTTAAAAACATATATTTTTATTTTCAAAAGGAAGTTGAGTGGAATATCTTTTTTTTTGACGTGTATTAAAGTAATAAAAATTTAATTTCTGAAAATCTGGGGAGAAAAAAGGGGGAAAACATTTGAAGTGAGGAAAACATATGTTAAAATTAAAAGGAGAGGAAGTATATGAATATTAAAATTATTGAAAATTCCTCCAGGTTTGGAATAATCACCATAATATATTTTCCTTTTTTTTTTTAATATTCTGAGTTGAGTCATTTGCAAAACTAAAAATTCAGTTTATTGTTCTGTCAAAAGAAATAGGTGATTTATCTCTTCTCATACCTTAGTAGGGGGGTAAATGATGTCACTGGGTAGGAATAAAACACAGTTTGGGCAAGTCAGACTTTTTTAAGTTTCATGAACTTCAGACTTCTCCCCATGAACAGTGAGGGTAAGATTTCCTGACTATGCTCTCTGGTCTGATAAAAGTCATTCTAAAACTCCTGGCTTCAGAAAACTGTGACCAGAAGACATTATATTAAGGTTCATGCATGATGGCCATATTGTTGACATCTGACTGTAAAATATTTTTTATACAACCAGCCACAGTTTCACAAAAAGCATTACTTTATTGATGCAGTGGTGGAAGTAAAGGTTTTCCTTAACTTTCTTAGTGCTCCTGGGTGGGGCTAAAAATTAAACTGATAAAAAAAGATAAACAAAAGAGAAGAATACAAATGTATTTAAGTTTATGTGACATGGGAGCCTTCATGTTTTTACAGCCTTGAATGTTTTTACAGTAGGCTGTCCTGGAAGAATAAGATATGTACAGAGTATGAGATGATTACAGTAAAGTGGGGGAAACTTAACAAGGCCTGTTTGTTAGGAATTTTCTGAGCATCTCTTTGTCTTGGAAGATAAGGATGCTCCTTTCCTCTGGGTATAGAGAGATCACCTCTCATGGGAGGGTTTTATGACCTATCTCAGGGGAAAAAGGGTACAAAGATCCAAGTGACTCTCCTACTTAAATCCTTCGGCTTAAAATATTCAATATACCAAGATGCCATATTTTCCAATAGTGTGTTATGAACTCCATCAAAGCTTCTATTTACATTTTCTTAAAGCAACATAAAAGTAACCTGGAAGGGCAAAAAAACAGGGGAGTACATATGTATTTCATTCTAATAGAAGGAAAATTTAGATGGATCCCAACTACTTCTAAGCTCTATTGCAGTAACAGCAGCAAAAGAGCACGGTTTAAGATGATTAGAACTAATACTATTAGAAGATCTTGGATATCGTTCCAGTAATGCAGGGATTATACTGAAGCAATGCACACATGTTTAAGAGGTCCTCTGCCTGGATCTCCATCACAATGCAACTCCTTGCTAAGGTTCTAGGAGCAAGCGAGGATGTTGTGATTTTCCTGATTTTCATTTCAGATAAGGGCAAGTTTTCTCCCTACTGAAATTCATACAATAACTCATTTTAATAGTTTCTTTAAAAGAATTCATTCGGATAAATTCAGGTAAACATTGTTCTTTGCTTTAGCTTGGTTAACATATCTAGAAATGTGGTAACTTCATGCTGTCAGGAGTTTAATTAAGTTGTGAAATGCATATTTTGTATCAAGGTTATTCCTAGGACAGGTTTATATCATAAATTCAGAGTGAACTGCATAAAAGCCCGGGGGATATTCAGAAGTTTTGTTTTTATGGCCCCAAAGTTATTTCATTACATATTTACTAATGAAACCATTTTATTTGTCATCAAAGTCTATTTAAAGAGTGACTAAATAATAAGGAACACAACTCACGTTTAGCTAAGAAAAAAATGGTGAAGGAAAAGGATAAAAACAAGAGGAAGAAGAGAAAGAGACGGAGGAAAAAAGAAGGTATGGATTTAGCATGCTAATTTTTTTTGCCTTCATATTTTCTGACTCAAATTCCCTTTGTCTCAATCCCCTCACTCCACTTTTCACGCCATTTTAATTTTTGATGGTGCATATATTTACATGTCATCTGAAACAGAGGCTATACATTATATTAACTGAATAACAAAAGCTAACTTGGCATATATTCAATTGGAAGCAGTATTTTACAATTGCTAAGTGGGACACATTATTCAGTGGTGATATTTAAGAACCGAACAATCATATGACACTACCACATATATACATGATCATTGTGGAATTATCAAATGTTGCTCATGGGGAGCAGTAGGCAAAAGATGAAGGATGGATACGAGAAACCCAAAAGTTCACAAATGCAAAGATGGTATTTGTGAGAAAGCATGGCCATGCCAATGTGAACACACGAACTTTAACTTGCAATTGTTTACGCATGCCTGATCCAGGATTATTGCCATTGCAGAAGCATAAACAGTTTATATAAGTGACCTAAAAATCCACAGTTGCAAAAGGATTGCTATATTTGAATAGTTTCAAAGACAATAGTATTAGAAATAAAACAAACACCATGCACTATCCTCCTTATGTGGATTTCAAATGCGACAGTTCATTATGGGGCGCCTGGGTGGCTCAGTGGGTTCAGCATCCAACTTAGGCTAAGGTCATGATCTCATGGTTCATGAGCTCAAGCCCAGCATCAGGATCACTGCTACCAGTGTGGGTGTGCTTCAGTTCCTCTGTCTCTATCTCTCTCAAAAATAAACATTAAAAAAATAAAAAGGAAAATACCACAGTTCACTGCAGTTAACTGAACAACTTACTCACTTCACACCAGCCTATCTCTTTTTTTGTGGCTACTGCTTTTGGAGCCAGTATATATAGACTAAAACTAGATTAATACACATGCAACTCACATGCTGGCCCCATTTGCCTGTCACTCCCTATTCTGACGCTTCTTTTGTTGATGCTGACGTGTGGGGCACAGGGAAACACCACTGTACTCCCATATACACAAAACCCAGAAGCAGGGGCTGGAGTTTACGTCCTATGGTTGGATCACTAGCCGATGAAAGATAAATGCTTGTATATTCATTCTTCCCCACTCCTCCTCTCTCCCAGAGACTAATTCATGAGATCCAGTAACCAGATGCACTTAGTGGACCATCTTTATTACAGAAACTTGGGTTGGCTCTTCTTCCTTCTTTCCATCATTGGCCATGTTCCCGTTTCCTCATAGGGAACTACACATCTTTGAAAAGTATCGCCTACAACTCAGACTTGATATCCCAGAAGTTTGAGCCTGAGGAAAAATAATGTCCCTATAAAGTGAGCATGTGCCTATAAAACAAATGTGTATGTATATGATCAGATTATAGTTAATATTAAATGTTGGTCATCTAATGGGTTTATGACTGAGGCTGTTGAAAATTATATGACCTCCTGCTAAATAAAACTGTGAAAACATATATGAAAGACAACATCAGAATTGAAAGATGTAGGCAATCTGACCTAGTTTAAGATCATATCTAATATTTTATATTTTGCATTCATCTACTTGTGCTTTGTTCAGCTTTCAGATGCCTAAGAAATCTATTTACAATTAAGAGAACATCTAAAAATTTTAATAGATTGTGAAGCAATGGAATTCATTACTGGAGATGACTTTTATCAAGGATAACTAAAGTGGTGTAAGTTAAATGAAGGAATTAATAAACCTATTCCCTATGAAACCATTCAATGGTCTTATACGCCAATACAGACCAGAGATTGAGTTTCAAAGATAAATAATTGTTTACCATTTCTCCCTATTTCTTCCAAAAGCATCGTACATATTTCATTATAGGGCTAGGACAAAACATTTTATTTTTCATGTTTGGTAATGCTATAAATATTCATGACCACACATCTGTCAAAAAAAGGACCACTGAAAGAGTTTAAACCACAAAGAAGGAACAATTCCTTGAGTGGTCCTTGAAGAAATCACACTACATGTTTTATCCAATTGTTCCAGCATTTAAGCTAAAATTCCTGACCTTCAATAAATAAATAGCTTCTACCTAATGAAGAATATTCAGACAACAACAAAAACATTCATTTTTGCACAAGTGAAAATATTATTTTGTCTTTCCTCTTAGGAACTGTTTCTGACTGCACAATCATTTTGATCTGGCTTTTTATAACTCAGATTTTTGTTTTGTTTTCAAATCACTTTTAAATGTCAAGCTTTTTGTTGTTCGGTTGTTTTCCTTTTCTTGTCTCCCCTCTTTTTTTTTCCTACATTTAGCAAAAATGTTTTATTGTAAAAGCTTTCCTACCTAGTGGAGGGATCCTGAAGATTTAGAAGGAGCTGCTGAGGAACTAATAAAGGTCCTGCTTCTGATCCACCCTCATCACAAACCAGCGTGACCTACATTTAGAAGCGTGGACTCTGTGGACACATCAGTATGTAAGCAGTAAGGATGTTGAAGTAGAATGACAGACACCATCCCCATTCCTTAAAAAAAGAAAAAATGTGTAACCTAGACTTTATTTTTTGTTTTTAAATTTTTTTAATGTTTATTTTTGAGAGAGAGAGAGAGAGAGAATCAGAACCAGCACGAGTGGGGAAGGGGAAGACAGACAGGGAGAAACAGAATCTGAAGCAGGCTCTAGGCTCTGAGCTTTCAGCACAGAGTCGAACACAGGGCTCCAACGCACAAACCATGAGATCCTGACCTGAGCTGAAGTCAGACACTTAACCAACTGAGCCACCCAGGTGCTCTTGATTGATTGTTTTTAAATACTACTACTAGGTCTATCACCTGACCTTATTCTGAGACTTTTGTTTTCAGATTTATTTTTCTATATTTATCAATCATAGACACTTTTCATACAATGTCAAAACTCAAGGAACTGTGGAAATCAACCAATCCAAATAAAGCATCTAAGGCCATGAGAGAGAAGGCAAATTGCCTATGGGCACATGGCTAGTTAGACAAGATCATCTTCTGTGGTTTCATTCTTAAATATAAGAAATGTTTCCCCTGAAACATCTGGAACTTCCTTTAATGGTATTTAAATTATATGTCTGCAACCAGGAGTCTCGAATCACAATCTTGAAACCAAACATGATTTGTAAAGAGCTCATGATTACAGGATCAAAAAGACTACATTAATATGACATCAGCTCATTAATTTGTACCTTCATTTCTGCCCTCCTGCAATTTAAAAATAGCTCCACTGATTATGGCAAGGTTTTCTTCCTTTTGGAGAAAAAAAAAAACGGGGAGCATAATTGAATTTTTCAATGTTATCTTTGATGAACATTTAGAAGTTCAGTGCCAAATCTTATCTGGGAAAATTTTAAATTCATCTCTACAGAACTGGAGAAGAACACAGATCTGATAAGGAATGTGGATTGAATGAGCTGCTACACATTTCAAAGTTACTGCCTAGAAGTTATTTCAAGGCAAATGTGAACAGATATTTGACATTTTGCTCTTCATTTTGGCTTCCCTGAGCTTGTCTGGTCTTAGTGAGAACTCAGAATTAGTCTAAACAAAATCATCCAAATATGTGAAATTCTAGATATGGGTAAGTGAATCTGTTTTTAGGTTACGTGGGTAGCTCTCTCACTCAGTAATCTGATCAGCTCATTTTACATAGAGAGCACTGCAGGAAAATTTCAAAAAGTTTTATGCTAAGAGGACTATTATATGCTGTTGTTTTAATATAAACTCAATTGCTTTATTTGTATATAAGGAATATATCAAGAGAACTCTCTTATGTGGGTCAGAGAGCTCTGAAGTTTACTTCTTTCTTATCATTTTCTTACTTTATTTTTTTTTCCTGATAATTTTTTTTTTTTTCCTATGTCAGGGCCATGGCAATTGCTGTTTTCTCTGCCTAAAAGTCCTTCATCCTGTCCCTTTCATGACTGGATTTCCTTTTATGTCAAGGCCTTTCTCAAATGCCACTAATACCTGGAGGTTGTGGTTGACTTCCCATATAAAGGGAATCAACAATTCCTAGCCTAGTAACTTTCTCAAATGGAAAAGCGGTGGTCTTGGAACCTTTCCATTGTTTACTTATATCATATGTATTATGACTGGCTTACACTTCGCCTTGTTTACTAATATATTCCTAGTGTCTAGACCAATGTCTTACACAAAAATATATTTTAAATAAATGCAAGCATCTACTGGAACAATTGCTACAGGGTCTGCTCTGGAAGAAGGGGGGCTGGGGGTAAACTTTCACTTGTTGGACACAGAAAGAGGTTTAAAGGGAGAAAGGGTTGGGGCGCCTGGGTGGCTCAGTTGGTTAAGCGTCCAACTTCGGCTCAGGTCATGATCTCACAGTCAGTGAGTTCAAGCCCCGCGTCGGGCTCTGTGCTGACAGCTCAGAGCCTGGAGCCTGTTTCAGATTCTGTGTCTCCCTCTCTCTGACCCTCCCCTGTTCATGCTCTGTCTCTCTGTCTCAAAAATAAATAAAAACGTTAAAAAAAAAAAAAAGGAGCAACGGTTTTTCTTATATCTATCTTCAAGAATACTCTAAAAATACTCTAAAAATATACTGTTAAAATACTAAAAATACTCTAATACTCTATTCACTAGACAATAACAACAAAAGGAAGTTATAATTTGAGTACCTACAAGTGTAACTATTTTGGACATATTAACTCAATTTAAGAAAAAAAAAACCCTATGAAATGGATATTATTATTCCTATTTGATAGGCGGAGATATTGATATACAGCACACTAAATAAAGTACCTTAGACACCCCTGATTAAATTCCCTTTTGGTGGCAAAGCTCTAGAATCCACATGCTTATCTACTTTATCACAGTTTCTCTTAACTAAGACATAAACATAACAACAACAAAGTAAGACTTTGTAATCAGACTAAATTATTACAAATACCAAGATTTTCTTATGCTTTGTGATATTCCCAATTTTCTGTTGACATAATGGGAGCTCAGTGTCGGGAAACCCCAGGAAATATAGCTGTGTTCCAGAGACTTGTCAACAGAGGTGCTCCCACTGCTAGGTCAAGAAGGCAGGCTAAAGGAGAGGTTAGTAAACCTAGAAGTAGAGACTTATGCAGCCTGACTACCTTGAGAGGGAGAGTAAATATTGATCAAGGGTCCGGCCAGCCTAGGGTGATGCCAGAAGAAGGGAGACAGCAGAATAAATACCTTTTCCTAAAATGGATTACACAGAAATCAGATTATGAAACCAGAATTTGAACTTAAGTGATTTACTAACAAAATGCTCCCAGGAGAATGCAGGGATAGAGTGGGGAGAAGAAGTCAAGCAAGGGCACAATTTCAGGCAACATCCTAGCTTCAGCATGAACCTGTAGGGAAGTATGGGGTGTAAGTTAGGCTCTAAAATCTGTGCTGCCTCAAGGCCAAAAGAATTGGGCTTTCGACAAGTGTGCTAGTCAGCAAGTTAGGAGCCAACCATAAATAAACACATTCTTAAGTATTTCCTACTTTTCTGTACATATGATTGTATTAATTTGCCAGGGCTGCATAACTAAATACCACAGACTAGTTGACTTACACAATAAAAATTAATGTTCTCACAGTTCTAGAGGCAAGAAGTCCCAGATTAAGGTGTTGGCGGGTCTTGTGTTTTAGGAACCCTCATAAGCCTTTGGCTTGCAGATGGTGGCCTTTTTGCCCTGGGCTTACATGTCTTTCAGCCACATGTGAGCACTCCTAGTGTCTCTTTGTGTGTCCAAATTTCCTCTTCTTATGAGGGCACCATTCAGATTGAATTAGGGCTGAACCTAATGGCCTCAATTCAACCTAATCACATATTTAAAGGTCCTTTATGCAGAAACAGCCACATTTTGAGGTACTGGGGGTTAGAGCTTCAACATATAAATTTGGGGGTTATAATTAAATAATTTGGTCAAGGACGCTCTACTGGCTTTACGAGAGTCCAAAAAGGTCATAGATGCTGGCCCTTAAATACAAAAGCACAAAAGAACTAGGGATAGACATGCAAAAACAGCACAAGGATGTATGCATATTTGGGCACAGACCTATACTTCAGTATCAGCCATACTTCAATGCAATTTTAACACTTGCTTCCCAGAGTTAGGGAAGAATCCACAGGTTGAAAATACTATCCTCAATAAAACCGTCATCGCATCAGACCCCAACTACAAGTTCTGGTGTTCCCAGGTCACCCACACATCAGACTAGTGGGCTACAAATGCAGGGGGTGCCACTACCCTCTTAGTTTTGATAACACACTGGAAAGATTCAGAGTTGGGAAGCATTCTACTTATGATTACCATTTTATAAGGATACAAATAAGGACCAGTGAAAGGAAGGAAGGAAGGAAGGAAGGAAGGAAGGAAGGAAGGATGAGAAAGAAAGAAAAAGAAACAAAGAAAGAAAGAAAGAAAGAAAGAAAGAAAGAAAGAAAGAAAGAAAAAGAAAGAAACAAAAAAACAAAGAAAGAAAGAAAGAAAGGAGGGAGGGAGGGAGGGAGGGAGGGAGGGAGGGAGGGAGGGAGGAAGGAAGGAAGGAAGGAAGGAAGGAAGGAAGGAAGGAAGGAAGGGCAGGCAGCAGGCAGGCACAGTGAGAGGTCTGGCAGAATCCTACACAAGGAACTCTATCTTTTCCTTGAAGGGTCAGGACTCTTCGCCATCCAGGCACAATGATGTGCTCACCAACCAGGAACCTTACCCAAATGTCAGATGTTCAGTGTTTTCATCAGCTTTTTACCACACAGGCATAATTCACTGAATCACTGGCCACATGAATGAACTCAACCTTCAGTCCTCCTAGCCTCCATGGAGGTTAGGAGGTTAGATTGATACCATTTGACTCAAAGATGGCCATCCTCCATCATGACTATGTACAAGTCTACTTATCTATGGGCTCACTATGAGTTTCTTTGTGAACATAAACTCAGGAGTGGTCCCAAGGGCTCACCATAATGGCAAAGATACTTTTACGAAAGTCCAAGATTTTAGAAGTTGTTTTCCAGAGACCCAGGACAAAAAACAGACAATGTTAAAAATTATATAACACCATTCTCCTACCTCCGTCTGATCTTCTGCCAGGGCTCTCCAAGAGATCAAACAGGAAGCTGGATGCATGTGGTCCTGGAGAGAGAAGAAAAGACAAAAAATAAATGATGCATTTTTATTTTTTCTTTTCTAAAAGAAAGAAGGGGAAGCTCAGAATATAAAGCACCTAGCAGCAGTAGAAAAAGTGACTAATTAAAAGTAGTAGAAAAGTGAAAAAAGATGATATAATGTCCCCACTGATTACCTAGGAGTTCTTTGATAAGTTATTTAGCTGATCCTTGACTTTTTCAGAAGATGAAATTCAGACCCAAAAACCTATACTCCTTTTGTCTTAAAAGGTTTGGTGCCATGAAGCCCATGATTTGCATTTGGCCACTATTATTAATAATAACCACCTACACATGAGAAATTCTACATACATTAATGTGGTCGCTACATAGGTGGGACTGTAAAGAGCCTAAAGAGAACATCCAGAGTTTACTGTAGTAGCTACAACTCATTTTAAAGTATGTATACACCTCTACCAGGTCCAAAACTTTCAAAGTCAGATTGTCTCTGAAACAATTTTAAAGGAATGCTCAGCTAATACCATCAGATTTTCCCTCTAAAACTCAGAAGCCTTCAACCCGTATGAAGTCCTTGGGGGAGAGGGGAGAGATGGCAGTAATGTCACAATTTAACTAAAATGACAACTGTTATACATAGCTCTGAAAAAAACCCAGCAGGATAACTAAGTTAATGATTAAAGAATCTGAGCAATACTCCTATGATTCTAATCAGACTTTATGTTCTTAGTTATTAGGAAACTCAAAATCTTAACACAGTGCTCGGCACTTGGTGCTAAATTTAATATATGCTGGGTAAGTCAAAGTTTCCTTATCGTGTCTGCAGAGAATGTAGTTTAATTCTCTGAGCATCATTTTCTCTTTAGTAACAGGAGAACCCTTGTACTTTCTTTAGAGCTTTGTTGCAGGGATTAAATCAGGTCATATATAGGAAAATTCTTCCCAAATTGTCAAGGACTATAAAAAAAGAAGATTAACACAGAAATCAGCTCAAAATAGATTTCTGAGAAATGACCATTGAAAGTCAAAGTGCCCTTGCCTTCCCCTTCCCCTCACTGCTTTCCCTGGGCTTCTTTTTTTCATGCCATTATTCCAGTTGTCCCCCAAACCTCACTCCAAGATGAGCCAGTCACAAAAAGAGTACTCTAGAGTCAACAACTTACCTAACGTGCCCCAAACTATACTCCCTCTACCTCAGTACATTTAGTTGCCACCTGTCAGGAAAGGTTTCAACTTAGAGGAAAACCTAAGAAATAGTTGATCATTTTTCATAGAACAATTTTAATTACCTAATAGAGTAGGCACAGATAAAACTATGAAGTCTAAAGTCAGACTGTTGTTACTCTTTTTTTTTTAATGTGTATTTGCTTATTTAGAGAGAGAGAGAGAGAGAGAGAGAGAGAGAGAGAGACTGCAAGCAGGGGGAGGGGCAAAGAGAGAGGAGAAAGAGAATCCCAAGTAGGGCTCAGGGCCACAAACTATGAGATCATGACCTGAGCAGAAATCAAGAGTCAGATGCTTAACTAACTGAGCCATCTAGGCACCCCTAAACCTTTCTTATTCTTAGCAGCTGTGTGGAATTGCCGAAATGATTGCACACCCTGACACAGTTTCTTAACTGTAAAATTGGGAAGATAATTCTACTGAATATAGAAAACTAGTTGCAGAATAAAATATTTCACTAAAGCACTTAACATGTTCGTAATTAACACACAGCACTCAAAAGTAATAGTAATACTAGCAGCAATAGAAAATTGTCACATTTTACTTGTGTTATATCCTCCTTCTGACATTTATCTCTTTGATATGAAAAAGATTCTTTGCTTGGGGCGCCTGGGTGAGTCAGTCAGTTGAGCGAACCACTTCAGCTCAGGTCACGATCTCGCGGTCTGTGAGTTCGAGCCCCGTGTTGGGCTCTGTGCTGACAGCTCAGAGCCTGGAGCCTGTTTCAGATTCTGTGTCTCCCTCTCTCTCTGACCCTCCCCTGTCATGCTCTGTCTCTCCCTGTCTCAAAAATAAATAAACATTAAAAAAAATTTTTAATAAAAAAAGGAAAAAAAGAAAAAGATTCTTTGCTTGACCTAATTTTAATCAGAATCATGAACCTTCTCCTAGGCCCATCTGTGCATTTCCTTGTAAAGTCCAGTTTTAGCAAGAACCTTGCTAAGTGCGTTTAACAACAATACCCCCAAATCCCCAGCCTGATAGCTGATCCCCCTCCACATGTGATCAGAATTCAGAATTCCTCACTCCTCACCCTTGGTATCTGATAACCTTGGCCTGCCTTCGGCAGGAATCCTGTTATGCAGTTCAGCCAAAATTCCCCAGACTTAAAATTTTCTCTTTGTAATTTTTCATCCACCATCACCCCGGCTCCTTGGCTGTACATTCCCACTATCCTTCTTATATTCAAAATCCAGCCCAGTCTATATGGGGGTGTGTTTTCTCCTATTGAAATAGTGCTGAATAAAATTTGCTGTCACAGCCTTCACATCTGTCTGGCTATAGTTTTCTTTACAGGGGAAGGGAATGTAGAGTGATGCTATCCAAAAGGGGTTTGTTACTGTGTTGTTCGTGTACTTGCTGGTTTGGTTTGGTTTTGCCACGGCAATGTGTATTCTGAACAACAAAAACGTAAATTGCAAAGTCACAATACAACCTACCCATAATACAAATTTATTTTAAAATAACAGAGTAATAGTATTATAATATCATATAGTATAGTAATATAGCAGAGTAATAGTATTATAATTTAATAGTAATACTATTAGGGAAAAGAATGAACGGATGAGTGTTATTTCACCTTCATGCATTTCTGCAATTTGCAAAAGTCCCAAATGGACTCATATTACTTCTCTTATTTAAAACTAGCTTCACGGGGAGCCTGGGTGGCTCAGGTGGTTAAGCTCCCGACTCCTAGTTTCAGCTCAGGTCATGATCTCACAGTTCATGAGATCAAGCACCACATGGGGCTCCACAGTGACAGCTCAGAACCTGCCTAGAATTCTTTCCCTCTCTCTCTCTGCACTTCCCCTGCCCATGCTCTTTCTCAAAATAAATAACTAAAATTAAAAAAAAATAAATAAATAAAACAAGCTTCACAAACCTATTATAAAAATACCTTTCTTCAGCTAAACTTTCATGGAACATTTTATGATTTCAAACATAAAGGTTAGTAATAGAATGTTTAGAAACCAAATAAGCACACGTTGGAGAGGGGAAACACACCTCAATGAAAAAAAATATCACCACAAGTTCTTTTCATCATGATTGTCAACAGAGACTATTAGAAGTGAACAAAAGACAATAATAAAACGTGTAAAATGCGAAGATCGCATGAAGAATATGAAATTCTGCTAACTGAATTCTGGGAATGCGTGGGAGGACTCCAGAGATGGTCGGCAGGTAGCTTATTATGTTGCTATCTACTGAGAGTCCAAGCTAATGGTGCATACTACTTTAATGAGTAAATGAAAACCTATATAAAATAAATGGTCCATCAAGTGGGGAAAGAAAAAGATATATTAACAGGTATTAATGTATTTTTAGTATTGAAAGAAACCAGCCCAGCCCTGTGTATATTCTTACAGTTTCTTGGAAACTCCCACAGGGAGCCAACTTTCTTCCATCATTCATTTTAACCTCTATGTAGTGATAATCCATCATCGTGAAAGCAAGCATCTGAAAAGATGGCAATAACCTCTTATAAAGCCTTGCCTATCATCCATTTAAATGATTAAGTTTGATACGGCTAATGGTTGAACTGAAAAGAATTGAGAGGAAATAAATTTAAATTTGCTAAATGATTAGTTTTTTAAAAATCTGCACATATTGACATTTGAATTGGAATAAATTAAATCGAACATTGTATTTTACCATTGTATACCTAAATTATAAATATAAAACTAATTCTGCAAAATCAATACAATCATCGCCATTTAAAAGTGAGAAAATTGAGGGGCGCGTGTGTGGCTCAGTTGGTTAAGTCTCCAACTTTGGCTCAGGTCATGATCTCACAGTTGAAGGGTTTGAGCCCTGCATTGGGCTCTGTGCTGACAGCTCAGAGCCTGGAGCCTACTTCGGATTCTGTGTCTCCCTCCCTCTCTGCCCCTCCCCTGCTTGTGCTCTGTCTCTCAAAAATAAATAAAGGTGAAAAAAATAAATAAAAATAAAAATGAGAAAACTGACACTAAAAAAGGATGCCAGAATTGGTCAAGGTCATACAGAAATAAATCATTGATCTAGTATTCCAATTTGAATTCAAGTCTGTCAGATTCCTAATATTCACTTATTTCCATTCTACAACTAGAAATGGGCAAATTTTTCATCATTTATTTCATGTTCTGTAAAGAATTAGGTCTACTAAGAGCCAAGCTCCGTGCTATATGCATTTCCTATCACTTATTTTTTTCACAGATGCCATTATGGTGTTTATTTAGTATAACACATCTGAAAGGGAGGAAGAAACATAGTGTCTGTGATTTTAACATCCCTGACTATCTATAGAAGGAATGAATGGATACCATTAAGTCTACCTGATTTAACTATATGTTCTGTGCAGCTCAGAGGCAAAAGTAATGTTTTATGTCCTTCTATAGTGTGTTTAATTATACTTTATGGTGTTGGTACTTAGCTAAGTGACTTCGGCAGCCCAGAACTGGGGACAAGAAAAGCAGGGCATATTTTAGTGGAATAGTTATGTTGACAAATATGATTTCCTAGTAGCTGCACATATTTGGCAAAATATACACTTTAATCCTAACACTAGTTTAACCTTTATTTACTCCCCAACATGCCCTTGTATGCTCCTCCCCCTATCATATAGTTTCTACACTAGGCATTCATGTCCAGTTGAAGAAACACAATAAATTGTCACCTTCCACACTTCTCACATCCTCCTCTATGTGGAGTATCATTTCTCTTTCTCTTACCAAATATTGCTTTTCTTTGGAAACCTATTCCAATCTTCATTATGTTTTCCTAATCTGTGTTCCCCTAGCATCTTACTTCTAGTACAGGCTTTACTCTGTGTAATGGTTTTCATTTAATTGTCTTATTTCCCTCCACTACATAAATCAATTGAGGACAGAGATTGTAGCTGGTTGATTATTCTGTACCAGTCATTGGAAATATTAAGAATTTATTAAATTACAGTGAAGGTGTTATTGTAGTCTATAAAACAAACAATACAGAGCTAGCTTTATTAAAGCTCCATACATATTTGCTGCCAATATCCCTAGAGTTTTTCTGTGAGGTAACAAGGAGCCTATTTTCACTATGTTAGTATTATCACATTCCCACCCTAGAGCCTCCAGAAAGAAATGCATCCCCTTCATTGCCTTGATTTTAACCAGGTGAGACCTGTGTCAGACTTCTGACCTACAGAGCTTTAAGATAATAAATTTGTTTGGCTTATGCTTCTAAGTATGTTGTAATTTGTTATGGTAGAAATATAAAACTAATACATGATCACAGTATCTATTGTATTATGTCTTTTAAAAAAGTTATCTATTGTATCATGTCTTTTAAAAAAGTATTATGTCTTTTAAAAAAGTTGGAGAGAGAGGGAGTGAGAGAATCCCAAACAGGCTTCTTACTGTCAGCACAGAGCCTGACGTAGGGCTCAATCCCATGAACTCTAAGATCATGACTTAAGTCGAAATCAAGAGTCAGACGTTTAACTGACCAAGCCACCCAGATGCCCCATGATGTCTTTTTTTGATCTAACTACCACACTGTTAGATTCTTGAAAACAAGTGTGAGATATAGGACTTGCATGTACAGTAATCATGAGTAAGTGTTAATGTTTGATTGTAAGCTGGAAGGAAATGTGTGGGTTGTCTGATGCAATATTAATACTAAATCTCAGGTCAAACACCCTGAAATTCTAATGTTCGAGAGTATCTCCAGTGGTTGGGAATCCATTATCTACTGAATATCTTCAGTATTTTGGTATCCACTATCTATTCAGGCAATAACCATTCAAGTTTTTTGCCCTTGCCTATCAAAAAGGAGCCATAGTCAATATAAAGATAAATTTGACAAATATTTGACATTTGTTAAATATTTTTGCTATTAAATAAATATCCTAAATAGCTTTACTATTTAGGATTTAATATATTACTTCTTACTACTTTGCTCTGGGAACTGCTTCCTCCATGAGTCCTGTGGAACCTGTTGGTTAATACTTTCCTATGTGTCATAGGTTCAAATCCTTCTGCATTCTGCTAAAGCACATTTTGATATTCTCCATTTTAGTACTCTTACAAGTTTCTTAGTTTGGGACAATCTTGTTGAATAAAGACTTTTTGTGCAAACAGATTATCCAAAAACTGATTTTGTCTTATTTGACTACAGGCAGTGAATAACATGAATTTTGAGAAATAGGAGGGAAAATGTTTTTTAGCAGAGTCATGATGATCATAGTAAGAGTTAAAATAAAACCCACCCCACTGGGTAGTGGCAGCAAAACCAGCTAAATGATGACTGTAGTGAGCCAGATACCACTGCCAATGGCTTGGAAAAGGAAGATAGCAATTAAGGAAAAGATAAGAGGTAAAATGGTGGATGTATTTCAATAATAAAACAAAAGTCGTTGATGGATTAGATGTGTCATGTTAAGGATAAAAAGATACCAGCAATGTTTTCAAGTTTCAAGAGTTCAATTACTTTGAAAGGTAAAATTGCCATTTATAGATGCGGAGTGGCATGGAGAAGGATTATGTTGGGAGGAACAAAATCCAAACATGGGTTAATATGTTGTGTTTGAAATATTTGTTAGCAGTCTAAGCGGAGATGTAGAGAAACAGTCGGATATATAGTCCAGTGAAATGGCCAAACTGGAGGTATACAGTTGTAAGCTGTCAGGAGATGTAAGGTTTTTTTAAGCCTTGAGAGTAGATGTGGAACTTGAAGAGTCATTATAGATGGAAAAGAGACCCAATGTCTCAATCCTTGACACTATAAGATTTAGGTATTTGGAAGATGAGGAGAATCCACAAAAGATACAGAGAAGAAACAGCTAACTAGAAGGGCAGCCAAGAGGAGTTCTATATAAATAGTCAAGGGAAAAACATATTTAGAAAAAAGAAGTAATGGATTGGTGATGATACATGAAATAAATCATTAAAACTAAAAACTGATTATTAGAATTGACATTATGAGGTTTATTCCAAAAGGCTTCTCAATTAAATTGTGGAGGTGAATCCCTAATTGAAGTGGGTTTGAGAGATGACTGGAAGAGAGGAAGCATAGAGCAGAAGGACGTGAAAACATTTAATGATTTTAAATATAAAGAGAGAAGATAGTGTGATAGGTGGAGGGAGAAGAGGAATATAGAGATATTATTGGTCATTTTAGATTCAACATATTATAGCTCCTCTGTATGGCATTGAGATTTACCCAACCAGGGAGGGGGGTAGATGCTGGAAAGAATGACATGTCAATTGCTGGAATGATTTATTTTTGTACATAAATAGTAAGAGGGAATGAGAATTGGTATAGAAGTGAAGGGTTGACCTCAGGACAATGAGGATTTTATTTACAGTAATGGGAAGAAACAACCACAGGGTTTACTGATACAAAGGCACAGGATTAGGAGGTGTGGAGTTGCCAATGTGCAGAAATTATCTCCAAATTGCTTGAATTTTGTCAGGGAAATAGGAACCCAGGTCATAAATTGAAAGTGAAGGTTGAAGGTTGAGTAAAGAAAAGAGAACGTGAAATAATTATCTTGTATGATGGAATAGTGAATGTATTAGAAGAAGGACAGCAAAGCATCCCACATGAGGCTAGGATCAGAAATTTAGAGAGTAAAACCTCAGCACTGTTTCGCTTGAGGCATCTTCAGCTGTGAAGTTGCAGGTGTGCAGGTGAGGTTTGGGATGTAGCCAGGGCGGTAATTAATTATATCAAGAAACGAAGATGAAAGAAAGTTTAACAAAGCAATTTTAGGGGTATTGACTGGGCTGCATCAAAACTGCCTGCCAAATGGCCTCCCTCAATGTCAATGTTTGCATAAACTTACCCCTTTTCCCCCTCACAATTCTTCCACCACTGTGGAAACCTTTCTCAGCTCCCTAACCTGTCTGAACCTTGCTAGTTATCAGTAGTTATAGATACAATAGTAGAGTAGAAAATCATCCTCAGAATTACTGACTCTTAGGTTCTGTTTACTTTCTTCTTCTTTAACATATTTGCTTTTTAAAATAGATTTTTTTCGTGTATTTGATGCAAAAACCAAAATTACAACAATGGTAGAGTAAAAACAAAGTCATCCCCTTGTCTTACCTCCTGTTAGATCTAGAAATACTCAACCCTATCATGCAATAATCCTCAAATATATAACTCATTATGATTTTATTGTTTTTGGTTTCATTTTAACAGAAACCCTTCCTATATCCGTGCAGTCTGATCTTGTAATTGAATGAAAATCATAGTTCTGAAAGCATTTAATATCCCTTCCAGTTTAGTCAGAGATCATCATTTCTGATTACCTTCAAAAAGTCTTTTCCTTCTTGTTCAGTTTTTTTGTATACATATATGTACAGATATATCTACATGATATAGAATACATATAGAGTAATTAAAGTTTTATGTATATATATTTATACATTTATTTGTTAATATTTACTTGAAGGAAGGTAAAGGAGGAAAAATTTTTATTTTAGTTTTGGTTTTTTTTGATCCACTTGAATTTACACAAAATCTTCCATATACTATTTCATACTTTAGGGAAGACTGGTGCTCCATTATTTATATTCAATCACACTGATATATATAACCAAAACTGAGTCTGATTTTATTGTTCTCAGTAGAGAAGTTCTTGTATAAGAAATATTCACGTTTCCAAAGGCAAAGAAAGTTTACTCTGAGAAAGGATTCTGTGAATCTTAACAGAAAATATTGATCTGGAGTTCTATGTATCTTTTTTACTTCAACAATATTTTTATCTAAATCACTTATTTAGAAAAATTGCTTGCCACCATTTGACTTTCACTCTTCAGGTAAAGACTGTATGGAAAAAATTTTTTTAATTCTATATTCTTTTGTTGTTGTGGTTGAGATGAAATTCATGTAACATAAAATTAAACATTTTTAAATGAGCAATTCATTGAAATAATTTATTCTAATTGAGCACTTATGTTAAGCTAAGCAGTGTGCTATATACAGGCATTAAGTGGGGCTAGAATTGATATTCAAAACACTGGGTCCATTCTTTGTTAAAAAACGTTTTATCCAGAAGCATTTTCTGATCCATTTGCCCTTCATGCAATACATCAACTTCTTTATTCCAAAAGAATCTTACTCATCCTTCGTAATATACTGCATGATTAGGAATGTGTATACTTTGTATATTTTGTGCCCTTTAAATGGACCTGGAATAGGAAGCACTATCATTCACTTCTTTCTCTGGATATGAAGAGAGTTCATGTTCAAAAGTGTGTTTTAAATTTAAATACTGAAGTCTATACAGCAGGGCTAGCAAAATAGAAGCTAGAGCCATAAAAAAAACCCCAAAGTGTCTGAGCTCACAACTCCAAGGAGTGTCATTCAGGGGGTTTAGACTACGGATACTTGAATGCTATGTATACTAATCAATTCTGCTGAAGAAATTTGTGCCAGTCCTCTATTACTAATTCATGATATGATAAGTACAAAAATTAAGGCTAAGCATCTAGAAACATTTATAGATGCCTTGACAGAGTACTTAATCAACTAAATCTAATAATGAAAAGACAATATAGCCTGAGTCTTTCTAATTCATTTTTCTAATAATCTACTTCATTATACTTTACTAGATTTTGATCCATCAAAAAAAAAAAAGAAAGAAAAGAAAAAAGAAAAGAAAAAAGAAAAGGGAGAGGCCAAAAAAAAAAAAAAACTAGTAGTCTCTCAAATGGATTTATAATCACTCTACTAGGGAACGCAGTAGGTGAAGAAGTGATCATTAGTGTCAGGTCGTCTTCGGAGCATTACTCTTCAGGGCACATGAGGAATAGATGAGGTACTAGGTTCAGTCCTTATGTTTGAAGGGACTTCAATGTCAAACAAGTTTATACTCCATTCTATTAGGGGAATTCACAGAAGTGTTTTAATTAGAGGGTAGAATGAGAAATCTTGTAATTAAAAGGATTCCCCTGTTCATTGTAGACGAAGGAATCTTGGAGGCAAGAGAGCTTTACAGGAAATCAAACATGGCACCAGTCTTTGTTATTCTCCTTTAATGGACTAGCATTCCAATGCTAGTGTCTGGACCCAAACATCCTTTCTAACCCCATTTCTTTCCACCTCCTTCCTTCCCATTCCATCTCTTCCCATGCATAGCTCCTCAAACCTGGACTTATGAATGAGAATTCTAAGCCATCAGTCATGGGAAATTTTATTGCCTGTTTGAATGACCATTAAGCCATATATCTGTGAAACCCAGTCCCAACTCTACCATTTACTGGCTGTGTGACCTTGGTTACTTCATCTCTCTGAGTTTTGCTTCTTCACTTGTATATTATTTTTTAAATCCATCTTGATGGGTTTTTGGAGGATTTTAAAGATTTAAGAACAAGATAATAAAAGATGCAAGTTGTGTGCTTCTTTCTACTGTTAATGATTGTTTCCCAGCCTACTGGGGAGGACTTTGAAATATATCACTGTTTGGGAAAACTTCTTGGATTCCCCCACTTCTTCCTCATCCAAAAACCTAAATAATTCTAGATAATATTTACTGTAGCAGTTGTACACACATAATCAACAAATGTGATGTTTACCCCAAGGCACAATGAAATCCTTGCAGACAAGAATCTCACATTGTTCACCTTTGTATCATAAAATCTAACTAAAACACACACACACATTAAAATTAACCAGTTTAATTTTGAAAGGGAGAGAAGGATGAGAAAAGAGAAGGAGGGAGATGACCAAATCCAGAAAAAAAAAATCTAGGTTCAAATAAACATTTTGGAAAGATACTTAACATTACTGTGCCTTGATATTCTCTTTGGTAAAAGTGGAATGATAAATTATAAAATCATATGTACACATACAAGTGTGTGTGTGTGTGTGTGTGTGTGTGTGTGTGAGAGAGAGAGAGAGAGAGAGAGAGAGAGAGAGACAAGGAGGAAGAGAATAAGAATGTAAGACAAATGTAAATAAAGAACCATGGGGTGCCGGGGTGGCTCAGTCACTTCGGCACCCAACTTCAGCTCAGGTCATGATCTCACAGTTCGTGAGTTCAAGCTCCACATCTGGCTGTGTGCTGACAGCTAGGAGCCTGGAGCCTTCTTCAGATTCTGTGTCTCACTCTCTTTCTGCCCCTTCTCCACCTGCACTCTCTCTCTCTAAAATGAATTAACGTTAAAAAAAAAAATAAAAAAAACAACCATTTCCAGATATTGCCAAATGTCCCCTAAAGAGATAAATTACCCCAGTTAAGAGCCATTTTTCTAGTTCTAGTGTTTCTCAAACTTCAAAATCACCTCAAGAACGTGTTAAACATAGGTTCCCAGGGCCACCTCCAGATATTCTGATTCAGAAGTCCTAGCATGGGTTCCAAGAATTCACATTTCTAACAAATTCCCAGTTGATATTAGGCTGTCGGTCCAGGGCCACACTTTGAGAAAACCTGCTTCAGATAGTCACCTCAAAGCCCACCTCCAGATGCACCTTGACATCTCTGTCCTTAGAGGCATGATATTGACACTCTTTTTTCCTTGGTTCTTGCTTTCAAGGGACAGTGAGAACTCAGAAGTGATATAAAGACCTCTATTTCCATTCCTTCTTCCTCTGGATAAGATTTCTGTCCTGTGCTACCACTTTCATACAGGCAACCCTCTAATGTATGATGCAAACTATACACTTTCTCCCAACTGACACCTGAGATAAGTTACCTTCTTCTTTTTTAGGGAGTCTTTACAAAAGGCAAATCTATTATGTCAGATCTTTGCTTTAAGGCCATACTGATGGACATCTACTGGACAGAGTCTAGATTCCTTACCTTGATAGTCAGAATTCCTGGCTTCTCTTTCCTTAGGTCCTGCCACTCTCTCTGGTGTAAGTTTGCTCTGTCTGCATTGCTCTTTGACATGCAGTAATTCCTTTGAGATGCAGGTAAGCAGAAGTTATGAGACTGGAAGTAGAAATTCCTATTCTAATCCAATGTTTTGCAGAAGAGCAGAATCTGCCATCCCAAAATATGCCTCTTTGGTGTAAGGAATATGTTGAAGTGATTATTTTTAAGTAACTATAGACAGAAGATAAGTCCTAAAACCAAGTAAAAGTTAACAAAGAGACTTTTATAAGATAAATATCCATGCATGTGTCTTCTTTGTACCAAGAAAAGAAGGATGACTCTATAAGAAACTTTTTTTTTAAAGAAACTTTTAGCAATGGAGAAGGTACCAACTTAAATCTGTATAACAGCCATGCCTTTTTTTTTTTTTTTTTTTTTTACTGTGCTTCATGTGACAGCCTTCCATAATTGCCTACCCCTACTCCCAACATCATTTTTTGTCTTTTCCTGGACATGGTATTTAACGTGGTGGCTTGGGCCCTACTATTTTCCTGGGCATGTTCCATGAATACAGGAGGTGTACATATTATTACAAGAGGGTGTCAGCAAAGAACCTGAAAGCGTAGTGGAAAACTGATTTTTCATCCCCTACATTGCTAATATATTAGAGGTGAGACTCTGAAAAAGCCTTTCATCCCCATTTGGCTGACTAAGAAACTGAGTCATCCGAAGGTTAATGACACCAATATCATTAAGAGATTGTAAGCGAGACTTCATAGTCATTATTTCATTTGATCCATATAAACTAGATAAACAGATAAGGTGGTTACCTATTGCATTTAATTTCCTCCTTTAATTTTCTGCTATCACCAGAGTAGACATGGGTATTAGAATATGTACTGTTTGAAATTTAGCTGAAGAAAAAAGCAGTGCTCTCTTCATCAAACTTTTCAGAAAACCTGCTCTCATGATTGAATAAAAATGAATTATTCTTTAAATTGCTTGAACTTCCTCTTATCCACACATTCTCTGAGACTTCAGGGCTAAGAAAGGGAAAAAGACTCTTCTTACCTGAGCTTACCAAGGGACCTAAAACAGTCCTTTCTGTCTCTCCTAAAGACACAATAACCCAGAATTCTACCTGCTTGATGCTCATTGCCTATTCTGTAAAGACTTCCTCCAAAGACTCAAGTACTGAAAGAGTGCTGAGAAGCAATAATGTTAGACTGAAAAAACACTGCAGAAATTTCATGCATGAAGACATTCTCTCCTCAGTCTATGGGAAGGCACAGTAAAAATTAATTCTCATTCAAGACAGCTCAGAAATGGAATAGTGAGAAATCAAGAGATAGATGAGAGAAACAAATGGATTGGACTTAATTTATTTTCAACATCAAAGTATGATCAAAGCTGATAGAATGTTTTGGCAGGGAAACAACTGCACACTCCATGGTCTTCCTTTTCTTTCCTGAGGCAGTGTTCAGAATAGAGGAAAATGTAATGAACAAAAAGTCATGTTCATGAAGCTGACCAGCTCAATTTCTTCTTCTATTGCCACAATTAACAGACACGTGGTCTACTTATAGATTCCACTGCAGATAGACTTCATCTACCACACATTCCCTTTCCCAACATAAAACTTAACCATATTCTCCATTTTCTGAACATGATGTATATATCCAGGCTTTTAATTTTTTAATCAAGTGTGGCTGATTATTTGTATTCTAACCCACAATCTGCTAACTTTATTTATATACTCCCTTATTCTAGACCACTTGGAACCCCGTTTTATATTATCACCAGATTTCAAGATTTCTTTGCTTTGAATCTACCTTTGGCCCTTGAATTTTCATTTTATGCACTCTGGACCAGATACTCAGAGCTCTACCATTCAATCTCATATTCTTTACTCACCACCAGCCAGCAGGTTCTTGGGGTAGATTCCTAATTCACATTTTGATCTTCCTGGATTGGTTCAAATACCATTCAAAGATATTGATACTCTGGATTTATTATTTTCAAAACAAAAAATGTTGTAGAATATTATACATATCACACATACCTGTAGACATACATACACTCCCATAGGTTTTCTATGTTTTCTAATCATCAGTACTTCTCTCTATCCCAACATCACAGGGCATTGACATTTGGGTTTGCTCAAATAAAAACTCAGCACTCATTTTGTTGACTCATTTGTTGGAGGAAGCAGCAATGGGGAAAGCTCTAATGCCAATGCATGAAATAACCTACATGAGTGCTCTATGAAAGACATAAAGACTAGTATCATGTTTTGTTTGAATTAACCAACACTGAAGAGCTACGCATTTTCATTTTACTTGTTTTCACTGGAAATATTTCACTGAAATTTTCTGTAATATCACGAGGTTATAAATGTAGTGAGGAGAAAAACACCCAGAAATGTAGGACAAATAGGAAAGTCATGTCATAATTAATCAAACTAATGAGCTAGTAACTTATTTTTTTAAATGTTTCTATGTTTATGTTTATGCTCTTACATACAGTTGGAAAACATGCTATAAACTTGGATGTGTTGAAATAGTGTTACCATAAAGAAGTGTTACCAGACACCTTTGGTGCTATAGTGTCTGCTCTTCTGATCTGACCAGAATAAATAATTTCACATCAGATCACAGTGAGCTTGATCACTTATACCTCCATTAATTTTTCAAGCTTTTCTTTTACATCTCCTTTATAATTTATTCATCCATTCCTTGGCTACAAAGGAATCTCAAGAATGTCTTCAGCTTTGTGCCTCTTGTTTTTGAATATCAGACTATTTACTCTGCTCTGATAGTCACAGAAAGCTTTAACAAAATATGTGATGCATCCAAATTTCTCTTTGTTTTCCAGAGTTGAGACACAAATATCACATGGAGGGCAATATCTGAAAGGAACAAGGCCAATCTGAAGTAAATTGGCTTCTGCTTATGGCTGAAAAAATCTTTTTTTTTAAATAAAAAATGAACATCACTATAATGTATAAGAGCATAGATGTTGATAATGGGAGGGGATTGTGCATGTGGGAGCAGGAGTAATATGAGAAATCTCTGTAATTTCTATTCAGTTTTGCTGTCAATCTAAAAGTTCTCTAAAAATAATAAAAAATAATATAAAATTTTAAAGAGCATAGACTTAAGAACTAGGACAATGTGCATTTCAACCCTCATTTGAATCTTAAGGAATTATCTGGCTCAATTAACCACTAATGCCACAGGGATAGCTTACATAAATTAAAGGACAACAGAAAGAAATCGATCTCACAGACAATAATCTGAGGACTCCAACCATCTAGGAAAAATGTATCTCTTCCTTTCTATGTTTCTTTTCTATAATTCTCTGTTTCTCTCTGAGTGTTGGTCTAATCCTCTTCTCTTCCATAATGTCTCTCCAGATGGTCAAAACTAGAAATGGGAATTGCTATTTTGGAATCCCACATATATGAAAACCCCTTTCCTACTATCCACATATTGACCCTAAGGAAAGACACTCATCAACCATGCTTGGGTGATATGTCCACCTCGTGGTACAATCACTGTTGCCAGGAGTACGGCGTATCATGATTACCAAAGACTCTATTACATGCCCAGGTTTGTGCCCATAGATCAGGAACTGAGGGTACAAAAAGGATATGAGGCTCTGAAGAAAACCAGACTAGCTTAGCTACATCAACTTTTTAGCCTGGGAAAATTACTACCACATGGTGCTTCAGTATTCTCATCAGGGAAATGGTTAAAATAATTTTTTCTTTAAATGAACACCAGAAGTCTATCGTATCTAGTGATATTTGGGGCTCATCAAATTCTGAAATATCAGCATAATATAGTTTCCTTCATATAATGTGTTTACAACCATAAAGAGAAAACAAATAAAGCATATTGAAATGTGAGGTCTGGACATTTAGTGAGAATTGCTCCTTAACTAAGTGCCTCCCTCTGGAATACTTACATTCCACTTCACTGTGATTTATATTCATATGTTAGTAAATTCGTTACCATTATATTTTTTGAAAGTCATCCAATCCATAAATGTTAGTTTTGCAAATTTTGAGTTTAATACGCTACTGTTACAGAACATTAATGAGAACTATGAAATTAAAATATTCTTAAACAGGTAAGAAATTGACATCTATTTAATCATTTATCAGAGAAAACAAACAGAATCCTATTTGTTATTATTAGTTACCAGGAATGTTGCCTTGAGGGAGATTCTGAGATTGCATTTTGTAAGTCTTTCTACTTTAGAGGTTTTACAAGTAAATAAAATGGCTTCAATTTCCTCATTTCTTTGTAACTACTGAGTATTTTTTTTTTAATTTTTTTACATTATTTTTATTTTTGAGAGGCAGAGAGAGACAGAGCCCAAGGGGGGGGGAGGGGCAGAGAGAGAAGGAGACACAGAATCCAAAGCGGGCTCCAGGCTCCGAGCCATCAGCGCAGAGCCGGACGCGGGGACCGAACTCACGAACCGCGAGATCATGACCTGAGCCGAAGTCGAACGGTCAACCGACTGAGCCACCCAGGCGCCCCACTACTGAGTATTTTTAATGAAAACTTGCAGATACAAGTTTCTTCAATTTAAAATCATCCTATGTTAAAAGACAGGGATTTCATTGGTATAATTTTTTAAAATATTTTTTAATTGCCAAGGTAATCTGTACTTGTGTACAGATGGTCTATGTGGGTTTATAAGCACTCATATTTAAATTATTAGTTTGGATTTTTCTTATGCATCCAAAAGTAAATAAAACCAACCAAACAAGCAAAACAATAACAAAAACCCACAAGTTGAGTTATCAAATAAATGGCTTAAAATGAAAACAATCTGCATAATATCAACATGATTAGGTTTTTTTTATGTATCATTAAATTACAGCAAGGCATGACAACTGTACTAATCATTTTCCTAACCTACAGATATGAAGAAAACAAAATGAACATATAGACCAGTATTTGGAAGCATTATAAATATATTCAAATGCTATTGTCTCTAAAGAAGTTTCCAAAAGAGTGATTTTAGATTTTTAAAGGCTAGTATATCTCAAACAAACGTGCCATTTCAGCATTTTTTAAATCAGTTTTGCAATTCATATAAATGTAATTCTCTTGCACATTGAGTTTCTCCAAGCTAGTTGGTCATCACGCTAGAACCATCTCAAGTTAAATATTAAAATGACATAAAAGTGGTTAATTTAATTTAAAAAATTATCTCAAAAAGGGTATCATCTTCTTTATTTTTTTAATTTATTTATTTATTTATTTATTTATTTATTATTTTTTAAAATTTACATCCAAATTAGCATAAAGTGCAACAATGATTTCAGGAGTAGATTCCTTAGTGCCCCTTACCCATTTAGCCCATACCCCCTCCTACATCTCCAGCAACCCTCTGTTTGTTCTCCATATTTATGAGTCTCTTCTGTTTTGTCCCCCTCCCTGTTTTTATATTATTTTTGTTTCCCTTCTCTTATGTTCATCTGTCTTGTCTCTTAACGTTCTCCTATGAGTGAAGTCATATGATTTTTGTCTTTCTCTGACTAATTTCACTTAGCATAATACCCTCCAGTTCCATCTACATTGTTGCAAATGGCAAAATTTCATTCTTTCTGATTGCCAGGTAATACTCCACTGTGTGTGTGTGTGTGTGTGTGTGTGTATACACATACCACATCCTCTTTATCCATTCACCCATCAATGGACATTTGGGATTTTTCCATACTTTGGCTATTGTTGATAGTGCTGCTATAAACATGGAGGTGCATATGTCCCTTCAAAACACCTATATCCCATAGATAAATGCCTAGTAGTGCAATTGCTGGGTTGTAGGGTAGTTCCATTTTTAGTTTTCTGAGGAACCTCCATAGTGTCTTCCAGAGTGGCTGCACCAGCTTGCATTGCCACCAATAATGCAAAAGAGATCCTCTTTCTCCACATCCTCGCCAACATCTGTTGTTGCCTGAGTTGTTAATGTTAGCATTCTGTCAGGTGTAAGGTGGTATTTCATGGTGGTTTTGATTTGTATTTCCCTGATGATGAGTGATGTTGAGCATTTTTTCATGTGTCGGTTGGCAATCTGGATATCTCCTTTGGAGAAGTGTCTATTCATGTCTTTTGCCCATTTCTTCACTGGATTATTTGGCTTTTGGGTGTTGAGTTTGGTAAGTTCTTTACAGATTTTGGATACCAACCCTTTATCTGATATGTCATTTGCAAATATCTTCTCCCATTCTGTTGGGTGCCTTTTGGTTTTGCTGATTGTTTCCTTCACTGTGCACAAGCTTTTTATTTTGATGAGGTCCTAGTAGTTCAGTTTTGCTTTTGTTTCCCTTGCTGCTGGAGATGTGTTGAGTAAGAAATAGCTGTGACCAAGATCAAAGAGGTTTTTGCTTGCTTTCTCCTCAAGGATTTTGGTGGCTTCCTGTCTTACATTGAGGTCATTCATCCATTTTGAGTTTATTTTTGTCTATAGTGTAAGAAAGTGGTCCAGGTTCATTCTTCTCAATGTCGCTGTCCAGTTTTCCCAGCACCACTTGCTGAAGAGACTGTCTTTATTCCATTGGATATTCTTTCCTGCTTTGTCAAAGATCAGTTGCCCATATATTTGTGGGTCCATTTCTGGGTTCTCTATTCTGTTTCATTGATCTGAGTGTCTGTTCTTGTGCCAGTACCATGCTGCCTTGATGATTACAACTTTGTAGTATATCTTGAAGTCTGGAATTATGATGGCTCCTGCTTTGGTCTTCTTTTTCAAGATTGCTTTGGCTATTTGGGGTCTTTTCTGGTTCCATACAAATTTTAGGATTATTTGTTCTAGCTCTGTGAAGAATGCTGGTGTCATTTTGATAGGGATTGCACTGAATATGTAGATTGCTTTGGGTAGTATCGACATTTTAACAATATTTGTTCTTCATATCCAGGAGCATGGAATCTTTTTCCATTTTTTGGCGTCTTCTTCAATTTTTTTCATAAGCTTTCTGTACTTTTCAGCGTATATATTTTTCACCTCTTTGGTTAGATTTATTCCTAGGTATTTTATGTTTTTTTTGTGCAACTGTAAATGGGATAAATTCCTTGATTTCTCTTTCTGTTGCTTCATTGTTGGTGTATAGGAATGCAACCGATTTCTGTGATTTTATATCCTGCAACTTTGCTGATTTCATGAATCAATTCTAGCAGTTTTTTGGTGGAATCTTTTGGGTTTTCCATATAGAGTATCATTTCATCTGCGAAGAGTGAAAGTTTGACCTCCCCCTTGCCATAAAGGATATCATCTTAAATAAAAGGGGTAATTGATTCTTATCAACCTTTAATATAGCCATTAAAAATATTTTCATAAATGCATGAGAACTTTTCTGTAATGATATACAATAAAAGCTTAACAATTGATATGTAACTTGGTAGTGGTATCTGGAATGTTGGAAGAAGGAAATTAAGAATGCACCTCTATAATGTACAAAATTCAGTATTTTAAAATATTTTATGATTTGAAATGATGACTCTTATGACAACATTATTTAATGCAGCAATGCCAGTAGGTAACACTGATTCTTGACCAAGCCTCATCAATTCTATGAACACTACTGCATCAGGATGCTTTAAAGACTGGTTGCAATGTTGCAGACTGTTTCAAGACTGCACAGTTCATATCTCGTTTTGAGGATTATGTTTTGTTTATTGGCACATTCCATTAAACCAAGATGTTGTCTTTAATTGATTTAAATTCAGAAAATAAGGTTGGCACCTGTTGTGTTCCCTATCTTACACTGGGCCTTGCTTCAAAGTTGAATCTGGAGACAGACAAGGTTTGTGTTCTACAAGGGAGGTTGAGAAGACATATATTAAATCTACAAATGGCACCTGTAGAAGAATGTACAGGATATTATAGAACCAATAGAAATAAGACTTAATCTTATCTAGAGGTTACAGAAGACTTCTGGAATACTGAAACCATGACTTAAAGATTAATTGTTGCTAGCCAGATGAACAGATAAAGAATAATGCAGTTAGAAGGAAGCACACTGACAGATTCCTGGTAGAAATGATAATATTGTGCTTAAAAAGCTGAAAGAAGCTGTTGGTAGAATGAGATATGAGTAGTGGCCTATGTTTTGTCTGAAGATGTAACAGAACTCCAGCTTATCTTAAGGGTTAACTTGCTTCAAGTTAACACACTCCTTACTTGCTGACCTAAGGCCCTTGACCTGCAACAGAGCTAATTTACTTTCTGGAAGATCTGCAGACCACTGGCCTTGAAGAGTGAAGGGCCAGAACTTTCCCAGGACACAGAAGCCAGCAAGTCAGTATGAGAGTCACTGTGGCTTTCTGATTAGCCTAGAAATTTTTTTAGCATGATATTTGTCTTTTTCAGGTCACACAAAAGACTTCACTGACCTCACTTTGTGTATCTGTAGACCTTGCCCTCCTTTGCAGAAACAAAAGAATTACCCTGGCCCATCTTGAAATAAGAAAAGATCCTCTCCCACAACCCTAGCACTGAGATAACTTTTATAGCTCGCATCGAGTCTGTACATAACGAAGAAGTGAAGCAGGTTACTGCAGTCTCTGTCCATTAACTACCCTAAGCCCCTTTAAAAAACCTTGGACCAGGCAGAAATCTCAGAGTTTGGCTTTTTGGACAAGAG
Organism: Leopardus geoffroyi; assembly: GCF_018350155.1. Classification (NCBI taxonomy): domain Eukaryota; kingdom Metazoa; phylum Chordata; class Mammalia; order Carnivora; family Felidae; genus Leopardus; species Leopardus geoffroyi. The sequence continues at coordinate 37,449,766 of NC_059335.1, read as the reverse complement.
CCCACCTTCTCCCCAGGTTACTGGCCTCCTGAATGAAGTTCAAAATCCCTTCCCAGTAAAAACCCGTATCTTGAATAATGATTTCTCAGGCAATGGGCAGCCAAACTTGAATTCGGTAACAAAGAAGAGGACAGAGGACAGGTCTTAGACCAGAATGTAAGGCATATCAAGGACTTTAGATTTCAGGCAATTGGAAGCCACTGAATAGTTCTAAGTAGAGATACAATGCACCAAAATTCAGTTTGTAAAAGCTCTTTTGAGGCAATGAGCACGTCCTTATTTCTCTATGTCCATCGCAAGCACAATGCCAGAAATATTAAGTATTCCATTCACTGTGTTGTAAATATACTGGCTTTAATGCAGAAAAGTATAAATACTGAAAACATCTGAAACAAGTCTTTGTCAAACTTAGAGAAGTTAATACTTTGAAAGTATCAAATATTACATCAAAGACCCTCTGGGAAATTCTCAAGACTATACCATCTAATTGAGGACAATTTAAACTTAGTTTCAAAATATCTCATTAATTTCAATTTTATTATCTATCTTAACTTCCTGATATTCTTTTCGAATTGTCATTGAAAACCAGGAATGAGCAAACTCTGGGCCATCAGACAAATCTGGCCCATTACTTGCCTTAGCGCATGAGTAAAAATGTTCTTTCACATTTTTAGCTACTTGAAAAAAGTTCATATGTTTAGCTACTTGAAAAAAGTTTCATATGTGATAATTGAATGAAATATAATTTTGTTTTCACACATAAGGTTTTACTGGAACACAACCACACCCACTCATTTGCATATTATTATGGCAGCTTTCCTGCCAGAGTATCAGTGCTGAGTAGTCCCACACTGTAACAGTGTGTCTGGCCCACAAGCCTATGACATCCACTAACTGGCCAGTTAGCGAAAAAAGCATGCTGGCCTCTGTTGTAGATGATGTTACAATTAAGTCATTGAGGGAGGAGAGCCTTACTCTTTTGGATATATGCCCCTAGAAATATCTTTTTTTTCCTTTTTAAAATATATTGCCTTTTAATGAGAAGACGCCTTCCCCAGACCCATTTCTTACTTTCAATGACCTTCAATGTAGAGTTTTCAACATTCAACAAAACCAATACTTCTAAATGTCCCGTTTTTCTTTAATATATTCTTTAAAGTCTCCTCAGGTTCAGGTGGAGAACAAAATGGCCCTGAAAGCCACCAGGCTGTTTAAGTGTTACTTTCTCTGAAAGGGATCTGCTTTTCTCCTATGTTTCTTGTGTCACCACTTTGAAATCCATGAACTAGGAAAGTATGAATAAAATAGACGGCACAAATCCAAAAGCATCCTGAGAGAAATGCTCTGAGAGGATAGTCTGAGCTGATAAAAAGACAACAATCACTGCCATCACCAGTGGCATGACCTGCTTGCAGAGCTCCATATAGCACATGCAAGCATTAATGCTTCAAAATAAACACTTTCAAAAGAAATACATTAGGATAAAAGAAACAGCAGACATACCCCTCTCCTTCACTGAAATAATTTCATTGCTTCTATTCATATTCAACTGTGTTTTCCATGGTAAGTTCACAAGTAAGAAGGCAAAGGTGATAAACAGAAAGTCCTTCTAACACTGGATAGGCCATTCTTTTTTCTTTCTTCCTGGAACTCAATCCTGGACATGGGTTGTGTGGAATGATGGAGTGAGCTCAGAATCCCACAGAAAGCATGTTGAAGGTGGGTTCAAGGAAGCTTTCCCCCAAATTCTCCGTCTCCAGAGAAAAGAAACCTGCTGAAGTGGTTGTGGGCATGATCTCTCTGGCAAGCTGGTTTGTGGTCTGGCTGGAGAGTGGGCTCCCAGAAAGGAACAGATCTGGGACTGAAAGCAATGTGTAGACCACAGCCCCGCTGCCCAGGGCCCCATTTTTGATCACTCATTTCCTATAATAATTTTTAAATGAAGAAGAAGCTTCTTTTATTGTTCTCCCTGAAATATGTTTGCTGTTGTTGTTGTTTGGAATAACACTGCCTGTGTTAACAATGTTTACACCTCATGTGACAGAACACAGATTCTGAATTTTGACAGAGAATAAATAAGGTCAGTGTTTGTTGATACCTTGTGCTAGAGATACCAACACATGCATACAAACTGTGAGAATATTCAGCATAAAATAATTTGTCATTTCAATGAGCAGCTGGAGCCATGTGAGCTCAGTGATGCCAGGCTATTTGTTTCCAGATTTTTATTTTCTTTGATAGCATATTGCCTTATTTATAAGAGGGAGGTACAATGCTTGAAATTAATTGAATGCACATACACTTATGACCTTTTTTATTTCTTTTGCCAAGCAAACAAAACTTTCCCAAATTCAATGGTAATTATGACAGTATCCAGGATCACCTAAAACCCAGTATCAAAAAGTATCATTTTAATGGTATTGCTATTATTAATGCCATGTGCTTTGTTATGCTTTATGCTTATACTTTCCCTATATTGCTCTCATATAATATTCTTATTTCACTGTATATTAGAACTCTAATAAACAATTCCCATTTTGTTAATATCAGCATCTTCTTTTTCTCTGTACAAAACCTTGTAAAATCTTGGGGTAATGTGACTTGCAAAATTATAGGAGGTTTTACTGATGCCATACTGTCTGAATCTCATGGGAATTTCAAAATGGATATGTGAAACCTAACTATCCCAAATTTAACTAATAGAGTATACATCCTGAATAAGGCTAATACAATAAAGAGAAAACAGTCTCAGGTTTCGCCGTATTTTAGTGAGGACTTAGACTCTTAAAAACTCCCACCCTCCGTTTCCATAGTAGCATTGTGGGGGGGAAAGGTGAGTTCATTAATGTCACCTTCACATTTAATCAATGCATTTATTTTGGGACATCTCTTATCATCATAATGAATGTTCTTGTAAGATTTATTATGATATATTGGCACCAAGTCTATCACATGGTCCCTCCCTTCCATGTGTCTAGCATGTACAAACCAAATGAACATAATATTATATATATATATATATATATATATATATATATATATATATGCTTTATACAAAAGCAAAGGTAGGAAGCACAGATAATGAGTGCTCATTATTGGAAGGATGTTCTGTGTAACAGAAGACAGCACTTACAATGCTCCAAGGTTAATTGTGGTGTTACTGAATCATACACAACTCTCAAAGGAAAAAAAAAAAAAAAAAAAAAAAAACTAAAGAGAGCAAATTTAATTTTGATATCCTTAAGAAAGGTATGGGTCTGTTGAGTAATGCTATAAAATGCACAAATGAATCCCTGTTATGCTATCTATTTCTAGCCAGATAGCATCATTTTTACACAAGAGTCATTCTTGAAGAAAAGGACTAGAGTACTAATGTATGAAATTTTTGCCTTCTTAATGTATCCCATTTAAGGTCTTGCCAGTTTATTTTGTTTTTTATGCAAATCACACAAGTTGCTTGAATCTCTGCTGGGCAATCACTACAGAAGCATCCTCTAGCCCCTGTTCTAAAACTACCGGTGAATGAGCACTGGGCATCATTCACCCCCATGATGCAGACCACCCTGTTTTACAATGGCTCCGAGGAAAAATAAAAAGCTCTCTTGAGGAGCAATAATGTGGCTTGTTTTGGGTGACTTTAGAAAGTGGAATGAGGCCCAGAAAACAGAAGTTATAAAGTTAAAATATTTTAGGTACCAAAGGAGAGAGGAACCTTATTTTATTCTGTTCCCACTTGCCTAACATTCACTAGTATGTCTTATACTTTAATCAAGATTTCTATCAAATATTTGAGTAAACTTCTTTCCCCTTTTCTTCTTCTGACTGAACTAAAATAAGTACACATTGAAAGGTCAACAGTCTTCCCTAAAAACGAAGGCAGACTTTCATGCCGTAGAGCTCTACGCCCACCAGGCTGAAAGATTATTTAATAGTTTTAGTAAGAAGTAAAATGTGTCTAATGAGACACATTAACAATACTAACAACAGCAAAAAAATCTTCTTACCCTCCCCATACTATCCAGGGGCTAACCATCCCAAACCAACTCTCTTGAAATCCTTCTTTGCCTCAAATCCTTTTTTGAAAATGAAGAAAAGCAAATAATAAGTAAATACAGCAACCTCCAAAATCGCATATTATATCTGTCTGTGAAGAAGTAATCACTCTCAATGCAGGGACTGAGGATACTATTAAACAATTTGTCAGGGGTGCCTAGTTGGTTCATTTGGTTGAGTGTGTGAGTCTGGCTTGAGTCATGATCTCATAGCTCCTGAGTTCGAGCCCACTTTGGGCTCTATGCTGACAGCTCAGAGCCTGGAGCCTGCTTCCATTTCTGGGTCTCCGTCTCTCTGTGCCCGTTCCCTGTTTGTGCTCTTTTTCTCTCAAAAATAAATACACATTAAAAAAAAAAAAACAAACATGATTTGGCTGACACCGTCTGTATACAGAGGCAGCAGTGAAAAGAACTGTGGATTTGGGGTTTACGTTGTTTCATATTATTTCTCTAGGTTTAATTTTTATTTTTTATTATTAAAATTATTTTAAGTTTATTTATTTTGAGAAAGAGTGCAAGCAGGGTAGGGGCAGAGAGAGAAGGAAGACAGAATCTCAAGCAGGCTCTGCACTGTCAGCGCAGAGCCTGATGTGAGGCTCGAACTCAAGAACCATTGAGATCATGACCAACTGAAACAAAGAGTCAGACACTTAACTGACTGAACCACTCAGGTGCCCCTAGATTTGCTTTTTAATCTCACGGGTTCTGGGTACCCTACTTAATTTCTCAAAATCTTTATAGGGTAGCTATGATGATGAAGTGAAATAAATACAAATTCCTTGGCAATAAATAGATGATTATTTGTTTTCCTCTTTTAATACACACATAAACATACATGATTCTAAGTAGTTATAAAACATTCATATAGGTTATCGTAAGCGTCAAAATGAAAAACTGAGAATACTCAAAGCAGAAAATGTATACCAAAATATAAAAGTTGATTTAATCTATAATTTTATCCTTTAAAGAAAGTGGCATATAATATAAAGTGGACAACTCTATATACATCTTAATGTATTTCTACATAACCATTTACATAACCAATAACATCTATTTATTAACAGATAAATTTTTTTAAAAATTCCCACAAGCCCAGAAGCTTCACTCCACCCCACTCTGCTAGGTACAGTGCCCACCACCCTCCAAAGGTAACTAAAATACTGGCTTGTATCATCATCAGTTTTGTCTATTCTTGAAAATCATACAAATGTAATCAAAGGACACGTGCTCTGTGTACATTTTCTGTTAAGCACGGTGTCTGAAATTAATTTATGTTATATGTAGTAGTATTACTTTCTTTTATTACAGAAAATAAAATTATGATTTTGATCTAAATACATACTTGACTGGGGGGAATAACTGAAAGTGTAGGCTTCCTATAGTCTACCTGCTATAGTTTTTTCTAGCATTCAGAGAAGTCGATTTCTCTTCAATTCTCTCTGCTGCTTTATCACTCTGAACCTAAGGTTGTACTTTCCATTGCTCCTTTTACCAGGAAAACCTCTCTCCCTATATATATTTTAGCATATCAAGCTCCATCAATTTCCAAATGAATACATATTTTTATTCTCTTGATTATTTATCTCAATCCCTCTCCCTCTCTACTTTTTATTATTTATCACAACGACTTTATCGCCTGACATCATCAAACAATTCTGAATTAAGTGTAAGGTACAGGCATCAAACAAAACAAACCCGTTGTATTATGATCTTTCCATAAAATCACACTTATGCCAAGGCCAAGAATAATTTACCAGTCAGTAATGGAAATGGGAAAATTCTACAAATTTAACCAAGTGATATTAGAGCACATCTCGCCAGTAATGAGCCCTTTCTTAACGTTTTTTTTTATTTTCCCTTCAAATTCGACCTGAGAATCTCAGAAGGACCTTGCTGCTGGCATTTTTTTTTTTTTTAATGTTTCAGATGAACTTCTAAACAAGTTATTTGAAATGGAGGACATTACCTTAAGGAACATTTAAACTACATTGAGGAGGTACAGACTCAGAACTTGCCATTCACAGGAAGTTGCTATTAATTTGTTTCCCTCCTATAGGCACTGCTTACCATATCAGAGAAGGAAATCTCTTCCAAGGAGGGAGTAAACCTGAGGAAACTGACCATTTGAACGCTACTGAACTTTCTTCTTAAATACTCTTTGTCCTTTATTCTGGACACATCTTTCAGTTTAAAGAAGAATATCAGGTTAATAGATTTTAATAGCTGTCTTACTCCACTGGTATGTACAATGAGCAGGAGAAAGACAATGTGCAACGAACTAACTGATTGATTTTATGTCACTAGGGAGCCTCACAACCCTAAAGTCATTATTTTCTTCTCTGTACACTACCATTAGCCTATAGAGAGTAAAACAGAGAGGTAAATTTGTAAAACTTCAAAGATGTTTTCATTTAAAATTATTTGTGTGAAGGGAAGTAATTGCCTTAGGTTTTGTTGAAGTATCTTTTATAGCCAATAATCATTTCATCAGCTAAAAATTGGAGAAAAAATGCTAGCCTAGGTAATTAAATAATAATAGCTACTATTTGTTTAGCACTTATGTCAAAAACTATGCTTTGTACGATATAAACATTAGTGTATTAAATTTTCTTTTTAAAAAGTATCTTTAAATACTCTATACGACTGATTTTATTGAGCTAGAGAGAGAAAAAGAAAGAGTGGGGGAGGGGCAAAGAGAGAATGCCAAGCCGACTCCATGCTATCAGCCCCAAGCCCGATGTGGGCTCCATCTCATGAACCGTGAGATGGTGACATGAGCCAAAATCAAGTCGGACACTTAATTGACTGAGACACCCAGCCACCCCTAATGTATTACATTTTCATTATAATCTTATGAGCTGTCAATTTACATTTTTCCTTAAAAGGAAGGGATTCAAAGATCAAAAATATTAAGTAAAATATCCAAGATCACAGGAGTATGTAAATAATGAGATGTCATTCAAATAATTGAGATACACTCAAAGCTTTACTTTTTTTTTTTCTTTTTTTCTTTTCAAAAACTTTTTCCAACATCATGCAACCTAACTGCTACTTTCTCGGGGTGGGTCAGAAAGAGTGAACAATATTTTCCTATTAAAACATCCATGGGAATTGTCAAAAGATTGAAGTGTATTAAAAACTTTAAGAGTTTATTTGAGCAAAAATCAATTGGAATCAGACAACATTCAATCTAGAAAACAGAAAGGAGCTCTGAGAGCAGTACAAAATGAAAGGCTTTTATGGCCAGTAGGGAGTGAGAACAAGGATGTTACACTGGCAGAAAAGTAGTCTGGTTATTGCAAAGTTAATTTCCCTTAGGGAATGCGAGGGGTCTACCAGGCAGATTACCTAACCAGGGCTGATGTGGAGATTCCCGGTTGACTGGTTTAAGGTTCCATTTCTGGGAGAGCCCAAACTGTACTTCAGTGGAGTCTGGGTTTGGTGACATGGGATGTAGTACAAATCACTTCACTTGGGACCTCTTCTTCTATTTTTTAATAGGGATAAAGTTGAGATTCTATTCAATAAGAAAGTGGAATTTTTATTCTTTTATATCACTTATGCACAGAGATTACAATAGTGTTAACATACTGATTACTTTTTAAGGCGACTTTGTCATTGCTTCCTCAGAGCTAAGGCCTATCTAACTGGACCCATGTCTCATGCAAAATCAACCACAAATTACTGAGGTGATAAGAGACATTTGTATATAAGAAAAATTTGTTTTTTTTTTAATTTTTGTTATAGATGTGTCAGAAATTTCTGAGGAACTTTAAAAGACAAAGGAATGTAACACAAATGAAAATTAATAGAAACAAGAAAAGAAAGTAAAGGAAAAAAAGAAAAAGAAAAAAACCAAAGGAGTGCAGCACCCAGAAAAGAATTTTCCTTTGCTCTCATTGTCACTTAGATTACCCCGTTTTTTTTTTTTTTTTGCTTTGTTTTTTTCCCCACGTTTCTTTTTCTTGTTTTTGGGGGCCGTGTTCATTCAAGTCCACATTTCCAGTGAGTTTCCACATGTGGTTTGCTCAACCCCCAATCTGTTTCATTTCCTTCCTTCAAATTCTACCTTAAACACAGTTCTTGGCTAGTTCTGTATTTAGTACCATTTCTGAACTAGAAATGTGTGTCTACTTCCAATACTAAATACTCCAAAACTCAATTATCATCTGAACCCTGATTTCCAGTTCCTCATCTACTCTTCCTCCGAGACTCTGTTCCTCATTTGTCCTAGAAGTGTGAAAATTGTGACACATATATTTTTGGTCTAGTCTAATTTTAAATGAGAATGTGTTTCTCCCAAATGTTTAAGAGCACACAGGTGTGACTTGCAGTTAGGAAGAGTGACGTTTTATAAATGATGATACATTTATTCCAGGTCAGTCAAAGCAGCAGGTGGCAAAGCAAGGATTTGAATCCAGGCCTTACTATCCCAAAACCTAGAGAAGAGGCAAAGTTCCAGCCTTGATCTTTTCCTTCCAGCCCAATACTCAAAGCTTAGTTTAAAAATTCAGAAATACATCATCTGTTTACGTTTCCAAGTGCATGATTAGATTATTTTTAGTCATACAATGGGACCATCCAGTTCTACTGGCATGGTCAAGAGGAAACCACAATCCACAAGGACATCTGAGTATACTATAGCCCTGGCTACATTAAACTGTAATATGTCTATTTCCAGTACTAAAAATTTAACGTGTTTCAAAGCACGGTCTTTGGTGCCATCTCTGTATCTGCCATCCTTAGCTCAGGCCCATAGTGTTTATTAAATGGTGGTTCAGTGGAGGACTAAATGAACAAACAAATGAATGAAGGGTTGAGTTTTCAGTTTTGTTTTCAAAAGTCAACAGCTCATGATGTGGTCATGGAGTACAAGAATCATATTTCACAATTCTTGTGATCAGCACTCTTATTTTTCAAGAATCCAAGCATACCGTTCTTTCTTTTGCCTCTGGTTACTGTCTAGTATTTTATCAGTTTCCCAGATCTTCTGGAGATGCTATTTTTTTTTTTTTTCTCCTTGTTCAGCTCTTAACTCCTTCCAGTCCATTGTCCTCACTGGATCCAGAATTAGTGTTGTAAAGCACACTCAGACTGATTTACTCATGCCCTTTAGCTCATAGTGTTCAAGATAAATTCAAACCCCTTGAAAAAGTGTTCAAGGCCCCCAATAATCTCCATCCTGCTTCCCTCTAGTCTTACTTCTTACAGGTTTTACTTCTTACTGTGTGCTAATCTAACACAAACTACTGACTATTCTGTGGATGCTCAGTCTTGCGGTTGGCCTCTGCACAAACTGTTCCCTCATTCTGAAATGACCATCTTGTCCCATCTTGCCTCTGTTACTGCTATCTTCAACTTATAATTAATTTTTCTCCTACCCTGAAAGCTGTCTTCTACTCAGAAAGGCTATTTCCTTGCTGTGTTCCTGTATGAATTAGTGTATATCACTCTCGATTACTTCTCTCCCACCATATTATATACTAGTGACTTATTTATCTTTTCTTACCCGCCCTTTGAATACCTTGAGGACAGAAACAATTTTGTCATTTTTTTTTTCTTACCACACCTGATGGAACACATAGTAGGTATTCAAAAATGTAGATGTGATAAGAAATAAAATAAAACAACATAACAAAGCTACAAAGGTCCTAACAGCACATCAAGAGTTCAGTCTGATTCCTTTGTCTCTAATTCTTGACTCCCTCCTGAGAATGTAACTGAAGGCTCAGTTGGAAATTTGCTTTCTGCTTTGAATCTTCAGTGTTCAATTCACTGACTTTTTTTCCTCCTTCCATTACCTATCCCTTGAGCCTTTATAAAAATGCCTGCTGTGCTCTCTCCTCTCCTCAGCCAAACGTGGGCAGAAATCCTGAGAGCCACACAACAGATCAACTGTCACACACATCATTGCAACGCCTGTACTGTGCTCTAAAATACGGCTACTTATTTCCCAGGATCTCAGGGAATGGAGTTTGTTGGCAATACCTTTGTGTACTTACCTATGTGTACAAAGCGCAAACAAGGAGACCATCCAATGCCTTGAACAGACTGAAAGAGCTGTTCAGTTATAAAGTTTTATTTTTATCTAGACTGATGGCTATGTGAAAGATATACTTGAAATTCATTAGTAAGAACAGCTTCCATTTATTGAGTACATATTAAACATTAATCCCTAAATTAAGAGCTTTCTCTGCAGTAGCTTATTAAAGTCTCACTTCACACCTATGAAGCAGATGTTATTAGGCCAACATTGCAGGTAAGAAAACAGAAAACTCTGAGAGTTTAAGAAACTTGCCTAGTGTCCCATAGCTAGAAGGGACAGAACTGGGGTTTGGATATATGTTGAATCAGAACACTTGCTCTGTAACTGTGTAATGCTACTGTGTTTATCAAGGTACAGGGAAGGCAGCCAGATACACGGTTTGTCTGCTTTGGTCTGTGGTTGGACAAACAATCATTTGCTCAAAATCATTCACTTGATTGGAGTCAAAAAAATACATAAAAATGGCATAAAGTGAATTTTTTCATTCTAGCATAGAGTGTTGCTATATATATATATATATACATATATATATATATATATATACATACATACACACACACGTATATATATATATATAATTTCTATAATGAATATAAATTTCTATAATTAGTATAAATTTCTATAATGAATATAAATACAAATAAATATAAAAAAAATATATATGGGGGGGTAGAGAAAGAGATGCTACACATGGAGGAAGATAGGTATCTCACAGAAAAGCATTCAAGATAACCAAAAGGAAGATACTTACCCCTTGGCAAATATCTCTGTACTCTCCAAATAATGTAAAATGAGAAGTAAGGCCCACTTCTACTTGGGGGTAACTTCCAACTACTTGCCACAGCTGATAAACTGTAAGTCACTGGACACTGAACTTCTATACATCTGATGTACTCAGTGCCTCCATTTTTACAATTAGAATCTCCCCGTATCTAAATATGCTGAGTAAACATTCCACAGAAACTCCTGCTTGCTTCCTTCAAATTTCAGAAACTACATGTAAAGAAATGTTTTTCTTTCATCCACTGCTACAACATAATCGCTACTGTTGGAAATACAATTACAACACCATTTATGATTTAATAAAGTATGTAAAACTAGATAAAACAGGGTGCATTCATCAGTTTGATCACTAATTAATAATAGAACCTGACCCACTACTGTCTTTTATTTTTGTCTCAAAAGGAAAATTTGGAGTAACAAATTATTCTCAATGATACTTGATTAGTATTGTCCCTGTTAACACACTACTCTACCTCATAAAGACCAATATACCCACCCTGCTTCTCCCTATCCACCTGCCTGGTGGGGTCTCCCAGTTGGCCAAATGGGGGGAACTGCTCTGAATTGGTGAGTGATGGGGACAGAGACTTTGATGACCACAGGTCACATTGAACAAGTGGAGATAAAAGGGGCCATGTAGGTTGGTTTAAGCCCAATTGGAGGCTCCATAGAAGAGAAGCAGTTGAGGGATTGTGGTTGGTGGCTCACTTGGAGGAATCAAAGGTAGAAGTGGTGGCAATCAGGTGTGTCAGACTTGGGACGAAGCTCTTTCTGAGCGTGCCCATATCTCCAAGCCCTGGGCAGCACAGTCTGAATCCAGGCAAGAAAGGCCTCGTATACACCATCCTCAGTCACTCAGGGGATTCAGTCCCTTCCAGGGCTCTAAGACTGAAAACAACAGCAGGGGACACTACTGTTCCACCTGCTAGAGAAGCAGGAAACATGGGAAACCCTGAGATGTGTGGGAAGGAAGGTGTAGAGGAGCGAGCAGAAACTATCTTCATAAACTTAACACTGAGCAGCGAATCCATGTTACCCTATTACATGGCCAGATGCAGCCAGGCAGTGAGCATGATTAACATCTCCATGGGGGACTCTAACAACAACTGTACAAGAGAATATGCTATATTCAAGGACATAATGATGTCTGAGAACAAATTTAACCAGATCAAAAGAGATGTGATCAATGAGCACATGTTTTAATGGTGCCAGGACTGTGGGCACCAACTCCTACATGTCCAGTCCTAACTGTGTACTAACCTAATGTCATGCTGCTGGCTGGACTGATTGCAAGCTAGGAAGAATATACAAGATGTGGATGTGACAGCCAGGCAAGAGGCTGAAAGCGTAATAAGAGCTAAAGCTAATTGGTTTGTTTCCACTGAAGTTTGTGAAACATTTGTCAGTGATATTGAAAAGTAGCAGTTCTGCCTAAAGTTTGCCCCTGGCTGTTCTTTTTCCCTTCCAGCTATGCCCCATTCAGATGCAAAAAGTCATTTTGTTTACTGCAAAGGCCACCTTGGTTATCTCTGATACTATCAGTGGAAGGTTACATCAATACTCAGGCTATTCCAGCTACAGATACAAGGGCATGCTAGTGTTTGAGACCAAAAGCCCAGGAGGGAGTCATTGCAGAGATTCTAGAAGACAATGCCAAGGAACTTTGGCTGGTCTTGCAAAGTCTTTCCTGTTCTCTTAGACTCACCTGGAAAATGAATTGCATTTGGAAATGTTGAGAGTCATGTAAGCCACCATTTGGAGGCCTGGCCACATTGCAGAGGTTCCTAGCACTTCTCCAAAACATTCCCCACGGCTGAGTTCTGGATATTCCTTAGATGTTATTTCCTTTCATCTCATATGCAACGCTGTAAAGCTATGGACAGCATCCTGAGCATCCAATCTATTCTTTAATATTTACTACTGAAATCCAAGCCATCAGATCTGTTATGGGACATTTTTAACTAATATAAAGTCCTTCCTTTGATCCAGAATCTGTGTAATGTGAACACATCAAAGGCAGGGAACATGCCTGTGCACATGAGCAGGCTTTTTTAATTGCTATCAAAATTATGCGTTTCCCTTGACCAACACTCTAACTTAAAGGAATCTCTTCTGAAGTCATATTAACACAACTGCATAGTGTAAAAGTTTATGAGAATATTTACTGATAAATTAGAACTATTCCGAAAAAACTGGTATGACTAGTGTGTGTGTGTGTGTGTGTGTGTGTGTGTGTGTGTGTGTGTGGTGTGCAGGAGAGCATTTTTGTAGTGGGAATTCCTGCCTCAAGCAGGAGACTGCATTTGATGATCTCAAAGGTTCTTCGCATTATAAGCTCATGAGTTGTTCAGTCACACAAGGGAGGAGAGCAGCCTTTTGCTGGTTTCACTTGTTTCTCTACTTAACATGTTTCTCCCCCCTCTGCCAAGGCTAAGGAAGTTTGTGGAGAAAGAACATAAAGACTGAGTCAGCATCAGAAGCCTTCATATTTAGGGCCAGCTCTTTTGGTAATGCTAGGGGGTCAGAAACCAAACATGCAGTCTCAGGACAATTAAACGCAGCACTAGCAAGATCAGCTTTTGTGGATCCAGGAGGAAGCAGACCAGCATGACCAGGCAAGGCTCTTCTGACACATCTTTAGTCTTACTGTGTTTGTAGCAAGTGCTGCAAACACATCACGTCCTCAGAGGGTACCTCCAGGACGTCAAGCGAAATTTCTGGTCTCTCTCCAGTGAAAGGCTGGTCATCACTTATACCATGATATCTGAGACCATCCAAAAATAGAGTCAGAGCATCAAGACTAGCTGATTGCAGCTTAGATTCTCTTAAGTAAATCAATCTATATTTGTAGAAATAAATCAATATTTGTAGAAAAAAGGCCAAATTGAGATTGCTGTACCCTCCTCCAAAAAATTTAAGCATTGAAATTTCAGGTATAGGACTGTAAGTAAACTCAACCTATGTTACCCACTGAGTTTGAGGGAAATACTCAAATTAATTGTTCATACTTGATAATCTCCTTTTCCCCGGTCTCCACCGTGGTTCCTTATCATTCAGTTGCAGTTGCTGGGTGGTGAATGTTAGAAGTAACTTTTGGAAAGGTTAAACATCTGAAGCTGTTTCAATGAATCATGATTATTGTGATTCTTTGATTTTTCCCTCAAAATTACACTGAGTAATGGCATTCATAAAATAGGACTACTAATAATGGGTTAAAATTAAAATCCTATTTTGGTTGCTAGTGAAATAGGATTTTGCATTAATTAGACTATTTTAGAAAGTGCTAATTGGTATTCTCTGTAGGTATTTCTCTGATGCTGCCCTTATGAGAAGCGGATGTGTTGGTGATATAATTTCTAGAATTTCGTGAAGCTATCCATTCTGTTAGATTCACAGCAGTCTGTACACAGGAAACTCACCCGCATAAGCACACCCAAACTCACATTCATAGGCACACACAAGCAGAAACATAGCCCCTGATTGGGGGATGGTTGCAATACTACTCTGCAGTATATACCTCTTTGCTATTCAACTACATTATTTCCTGTGGAAAAATTATGCTATCACGAAGTCAATGACAGAGTCTAAAACTGCAGTTTTACTAGACATAGACTGCAGCATGATATGAAGGGACAACATCAGACTTTGGCATCAGACAGCCCTGGATATGAATCCTTACTCCACTCAATTAGGGCATCCTTGAGTAGGTAACACACTAGAAGTCTGATTCCTCACCTGTTGTGATTATTGAATCAAATCAGCTATCTAAAAACCTAGTACTAAGCCATGCATAAAAGTGGGACATCAAAAGGTTACATTCCTCCTTTCCATTCAAATGCTTTAACCTATATGGCTGAAAGGAGTATGATCGCAAGATCACAGAGTATCTGCGGCGGGAGGAATAGGAAGTAAGTGAACCCACATAAGGCTGACAAATACAGGTATTTTCTACATTTGTATATGCCTTAGAGAACAGTGCTTCAGAGTTAAGGAATTGGTGAAATGACCTAATCCTAACTTATATGTTAGTTTCCTATTCACAATAAGCTAAAGACCATTTTTTGAAAACTACAGTGAAATAATGAAAATATCACCAGTAATATTTTCCTGTCCTATCCCTGCCCCCTGTCCTATCTATCATCTTTACAAACACTTTGGATATTGCAATAATACAGACATAAAATTATGCTAAGAACTCACTCTCTTAACCCATGTTCCTCCCACCATCCCCAACTAAATTATTCTTGACTCTTGCTACAGTGTTATTTCAAATTAACTGACTTTACCATTTCTCTTATTTGCAAAATGTATCCCAATATTTTTTATGTCAAAGTATACATGAAAAAAAATATGGGTATGACATGTTAGGTTAAAGCATGAGACTGCCATAGCTGCTATGAGCAATCTTAAGGGCTGAAATAATTCTTTGGGGAGTAGGGTAATATCTTTTTGAGAAATATTCTTTTTTTGTGAGGACTATTCCCTGGCTTTCTTCAATAATTATTATGATAAAAAGAAAAAAAGTGAGAGATGAACTTCACTGACCATCTCAAATGTGTCAGGTATGTGTGATGCTTTGTCTTGTTTCATCCAACAAAACCCTCTGAAGATGTAACCTCCCCATTTCACAGATGAGGAAAATTAAACAGGTACACTACCTGAAGCACCAAGACGCTTATATATACTGTTCACTAAACTAAGATCCTCAAAAGAGTGATCTGGGAATTGAAAACAATCTGATTGCTGAGCCCCGTCTCTAAAATAATTTTAAAAATCCGAGAAAGTTATCATTGAGCCCTTTCACTATCCCATGTGCTTCCTTTGTCAGGGCTTCCGTCTATCACATCAGGTAAGGGAGCTAAGCACAGTATGTTGGATACGTTTCCTCCCCGTCAGAGCCAAAATACCTACAAATGGAAGCCTGAGACACAGTCTCCCTGGCAGCCCCATCAAATCATTGCCATATACTCAGCTCTTCTTCTTCCCATGGTCACCTCTTACACAATATCTCCCCCATTCTCTGTATTTGTTTTGTTTTTCTGGGCTTATTGCTTCTGCCTTAAATAACTTAAATGTAAACGGAATTCATAGGGTAGGGTACATCATTCTAAGTTACAACGAAACATTTGAATCTTATTTCTATCATTCAACGTATGTGCTTCTCTCACTTCCTGGTCACCTGCCAATGTGATCACCTTACACTGGGGCATTATGCAAGTTATCTGCAAATATGCTAAACATGTCAAGACCAATATCACAGCCTGTCAGATCCACAGCCCACTTTCCGTTTCACGTGGAATTAGTGTGTGTGCGCCTGCTGATGCACGTGCTTTGTAAAACTGGAATTGCAATCTAGTGCTTTTCTTTACCCTGTAGAATAATATTTACAATCTTGCACAGTAGGTGATTGACAAGGAAAAAAAAAAAAAACGGAATTAACCCATGTCTACTAATGCAGTGTTGAAATAGAAATTTAAAGCACTTTCAACGCAGAAAGAAAGGAAGAGAGATTGAAGGAGAAATCATACTACGTTTCTGCTATTTATCCCTCAGCAATGCTAGAAAAAGGTGTGAAAACATTAATTCAGGTCAATTCCTTAATTATACATAATCCTACTTTAGGAACAATGATTAAAGAAGCAACAGTTGAAAATGTTGCTCAACAAATTGACAATTAACAAATGTGATAAAAACCTCAATCATTATTTTTAATTCTTGATCCTCAGATTTGAGATACTATTTTCATGCATGTTGGATTTATTCAGATTGTTCAGTATAGTACAAGAAATGCTTTAAAGGATTTTGGTTTTCAAAAACAGTAACGTAAAAGGACAAAAGAATTTTCATATCCAGCTTTGAAAAAGAGTTAAAGAACATTATAATAAATGAAGAAGGTATTAAGAAGTGTATGAATGCAGATAGGGGAAAGATACATAATCTTTTATCTCCCATGGAAAAAAAGGCTGCTTACTGTCCAATGTCTTTTTTATTCCACCCATATCATACAGATGTGGTTTTGCGGGAAAGAATCAAATTCATGTCTCTAGTTAGAGCCACTCCAGTCTAATGAAAAAGGACATTTTAATCATATGAATCCTATTCTGAAGGCTGTTTTAGGTACTAGGTTTTCATGGCAGGCACTTCTGAGCATCAGTTTTTCCCATCCACAAAATGGGCATAACAGTATCTGAAACACAGGATTCCTGTCGTATTAAAAATAGATGTATTTCTCACCATTTTTCAAATTCTCTAATTATTTCACTTAGTACAATCCAAACCCTTAACAAGGCTTACAAGATATCACATGACACAGCTCCAGCTTTCACATGGTTCAACCAAATCTTTCTTTGTGAGTCTCACATGCTACTATGCTCGCTTGTTTAGAACACCTTTGTACTACTGTTTCCCACTGCTCAGAGCCTTCATTCTGTAGATTTACATATAACTGGTCTCTTATGATTTGCATTTCTGCCTACCTCTTCCAGATACATCTTCAAATTCACAACATAAATTAGTGATTCCTGCCCCATCATCCTTTTCCTTGTTTACTGTTCACTCTCTATGTTTCAAAGTGACTAGCAAAATCTCTAGATTATAAATTCTGTGAGAGAAGGGACTTTGCCTATCTCTTTTGCTTTCTGTCCTCAACATCAGCATGTAATAGACGCTTAATATTTTCTTTTTGTCAAATGAATCATTAAAGTTCTCAGCACATAACTCAGATTATCCTAAGTATAAAATAAATATTAATTCCCCCTTCTATTTAGATTTTCTGACTGCATAATAAAGTCTTTATTATTATACAGTTACAGTGTAGTTGACCTATATATTAAGATAATAAGAAAATAAAATCAAAATGAGAGGGTGCACACACACACACACAGACACACACACAGACACACACACTTTGCAGACCTGAGAGTAGAGTACAAATTTTGAGCACATTGTTGGTTATTTACAAAAAATATTTTAATTCTCTGAGTGTTCTCAGTCCCTTTAAAGATAACATTAAATGTTTGGGAAAGATAATCTCTAAAATCTATATATGCCTTTCCTTTGTAAAGCCTATTCTGTTTACACAAAGAAGAAATCAAACCAAATAAAGCAATTTCCATGTACATCATGATAGTCAATATATCTACTTTGCATTCCAGAGATTCTATATAGTTAGAGGGTCTACTCTGCATTAAAAAGAATAACAATCACCTTTATAGGCTCTTCTGCCCCCTACTTTCCCATTAATATGGTGAATGTTAGCTTACTTCCCATACACAGGACTGGATTTCTTGTGTTTTTATCTCTGCCTTACATACCTACCTTCTGAGCATTCTCCCCATCTTTATGTGTGTACAGTTTAAGCCTTCAGACATGAGGCACCCCCTCCTTGCCCAAGATCAGGCAAGGTTAACAGGCCTCCTCTTACTAAATATAGTGAATAGTCCGCAACTAGGCTCATGACTCAAAACAAATGAGAATCATGAGATGAGTTTATTTCATTAAATAAACCTTTAAAATTCACATTTTCATACAAGTTTTAATGTGCTTAATTTTAGGGCAGTTTTAGATTCACACGGAAATTGCAAACATAGATATTTCCCATATACCGCCTACCTGGCCACATGCATGTAGCTCCCCCATTAACACCCACTGTCATATATTACAATTGAACCTATGTTAATACATCATCACTAAAATTCCATCCACATATACTCTTGGTGTTACCTATTCTATGGGCTTTGGCAAATGTATAATGACATTTAGCCACCATTAATAATAATACAGGGTATTATTATTATATATTATATAGATTATATATTATATAATACAGAGTATCCTGTGTGCTTTGCCTACCCATCCCTCCCTCCCTCCTAACCTACCCCTGGCAACTACTGATCTTTTTACTATCTCTACAGTTTGCCTTTTTCCAGAATGTCTTACAGTTGAAATCATACCTCAAGTCTTTTCAGATTGCCTTCTTTCAGTTACTAATATGAATTTAAGTTACCTCCCTGTCTTTTCATGGTTTGATAGCTCATTTCTTTTTACTGCTAACTAACATTTGATTGTCTGCATGTACCACAGTTTATTTATCCATTCACCTGACAGATTTTAGTTGCTTCCAAATTTTTTGATGTCTAACATCAATTTGGAGGAAATTCTCAGTCATTGTTTAAAGTATTTCTTTTGTTTCTTTCTTTCTCCTCCTTCTGGTAGTCACATTATTTGTATTTTACGTTCTGTAGTTTTCCCACTATGCTTATTTATTCTGATTGGGTTTTTTGTTTGTTTTCATTTTTATGATCTTTTTCCTCTTTGCTTTCAGTTTTGGAGGCTTCTATTTAAATATCTTCAAGTTCAGGGGCGCCTGGGTGGTTCAGTCAGTTAAGCGTCAGACTTCGGCTCAGGTCACGATCTCATGGTTCATGAGTTCCAGCGCTGCATCAGGCTCTGTGCTGACAGCTCCGAGCCTAGAGCCTGCTTTGGATTCTGTCTCCCTCTTTGTTCCTCCCCTGCTCATGTTCTGTCTCTCTCTCAAACATTAATAAACATTAAAAAAATTAAATATCTTCGATTCTTTCCTCATCCTACTCTACTATTAAGCCCAACTAAGACACTTCTCTTACAGTATGTTTTGGTTTTGTTCTTTTATTTCTAGCATTTTCTTTCAGTTCTTTTTAAGGATTCCTGTCTCTTTGCATTTCCCATCTATTATTGCATTCTATCTACTTTATCCATTAGAGCCCTTAACTTATTAATCATAGTAATTTTAAACACCTGGTCCGATAATTCTAACATTCATGCCATTTCTGAGTCTGGTTCTAAAGCTTCCTCTCTTTTTACAAACTGTGTCTTTGGGGCACCTGGGTGGGTCAGTTGGTTAAACATCATATTTTGGCTCTTGGTTGGTAGGCTTGAGCCCCTCATCAGGCTCCTTGCTAACAGCTCAGGACCTGGAGGCTGTTTCAGTTTCTGTGCCTCCCTCTCTCTCTCTGCCCCTCCCCTGATTGTGCACATGAGCTCTCTCTCTCCCACCCTCTCCCTCTCTCTCAGAAACAAACATCATCCTTCAAAACCAAACATTAAAAACAAAAACAAAAACAAAAAAAAAACTGTATTTTGCCTTTTAGCAAGTGTTGTAGGTTTTTGTTATTGTTTTTGTGTGTGTGTGTTTTTTTTTTTTTTTGTCTGTGGTTTGTTTGTATGTTTTGTTTTGTTTTGTTTCTCCAAAGGCAGATAAGATGACCTAGGCTAGAGGTCAGTATTTCCTTTCTCCCTCAAGGAAGGGTGGATGGGGCTAGAGCTGAGTATTTTTATTCCCCTAGGTCAGTTAGCCTCTGATAAATCTCCAGGAGATTAGTTTCTGGTTAAAGAGTTTCCCGTAAGGAAAGAGTTCCCCCCCTTCCCCTGTCCCTGCCTGAGGCACAAGAGGATTTTTCTCTGATGTTCACTGTGAGAATGTGACAGAGCTCCAGGAGGTAAAAACTCTACAAAGGTGTGGTGGTCCTCCAGTGACTGGGTCCCCCTGGAGTTTTTCTCTCTCAGACTTGTACACAAAGTCCCCAGCAATTTGTCAATGACATGTCAGGTTTTCCGATCCTGGCACTGCTTCCCCGGGTGGTTTCCGTTTGTGGATTTTCACTACAGTCAGTTGCCATTCTCTGTACGTGCCTCTCTGCCTCTCTAATTTTGGAGGCAGAGATTTTCCCTGTGTTATGGACTGAATGTCTGTGACCCCCAGTGTGATGGTATTTATTATGAGGGTCCTTTGGGAGGTAATTAGGGTAGAGCCTTCATGAATGAGATTAGCCCTTTTAAGTGTCAGGAGACAGCTGGCTTCTCCTGTCTCTGCTCTCTGCCATAGGAGGGAGGATACACCAAGAAGACAGCCAAGCACACACCCGGAAGAGGGCTTTTACCAGAACCCCACCATGCTGACACTGTGATCTCCAACTCCAGCCTTAAGAAGTGTGAGAAATAAATTTCTGCTGTATCTAAGTCACCCACTCAGTGCATAATAGTTTGTGATAGCAGTCCTAACAGTCTAAGGCATCTTGTGACCTCACTTCTCATAAGAATAGGTGGTGAATTTTCAGTTTGTCCAGTTTTTCTAACTTGATGTTAGAACACAGTGGTAACTTCTAAGTCTCATGTACCAGACCAGAAATTGGAAGTCCTGAAAATTTCCATCAAAATTTATTTTGACACATCCAGGGGAATCATTACATTAATCAATATCTGGAGGAATCATTACATTGATTAAGAAGGTTGGTTTCCCAAAAGGAAGTTGTCTTCTAATTCCCAAATAGATGTATCTTCTCTATCCTTGCCCAGGCCATACACTTACATATATAACAATGATTGGGCGAGAGTTTCGTATATTTTGATTAAATGAACTGTAGGGGCGCCTGGGTGGCTCAGTCTGTTGGGCCTCCAACTTCGGCTCAGGTCATGGTCTTTCAGTCCGTGAGTTCAAGCCCCGCATAGAGCTCTGTGCTGACAGCTCAGAGGCTGGAGCCTGCTTCAGATTCTGTGTCTCCCTCTCTCTGCCCCTTCCCCACTTGTGCTCTCTCTGTCATAGGCAAACATTAAAAAAAAAAAAATTAGGGGCATCTGGGTTCGGTTGAGCGTCTGACTTTGGCTCAGGTCATGATCTCACAGTTCTTGAGTTCAAGCCCCACATCAGGCCCTGTGCTGACAGCTCAGAGCCTGGACCCTGATTCAGATTCTGTGTCTCCCTCTCTCTCTGCTCCTCCCCTGCTCCCACTCTGTCTCTCTCTCAAAAACAAAGATTAAAAAAATGTTTTTTAAATTAAAAAGAAAAGAACTGTATGTATATCTACCTGGTACTCCAACATAGAGAAAACTTTCTGATCATAATAAACTCAACCCAGAGTAAAGGAGGTCTAAGGAAAGGATAGAACAGAGTTTCCTGGACAATCATGAGTACCTGGGTTTACCCAGTTGTAAAGATAAGGACAAATTTGTATTTCTTGGTTCAATACACCAGTAAAATGCTGTTCACCCCCAATTTCTTTCAACTTAATCTAAGTCAAATTGTGTTTCTCTCACTAACCATGAGAAGGGTACTGACCAACATAACCCTCCTTTCTCCCACTCTATAGTATTACTTCGCCCCATCATCACTTCAGATGATATAATAGTGGCTTTTTAGATGTACAGTGACTTGGGTAATTTTTATATTGGATGTTTGATGTAATATTTACTCTGTTTACCATGGTTTAAATAGTGGAAAATTTTGTATATTCCCACAGATGAACCTTGACCCTTTTCCCAGTAAGCAAAGCTACATTGCCCTAGCTCCACCTAAAAGTGCTTAAAACCTCCAAACAAAATTTAACAAAACACAATAACAACAAAACACATTTAACCTGGTTTGTAATGCTTATTAACCTCGTCTTAATTTTCCAAATTCTTGGCTTTTATTATCACAGAAGGCTCTGCTGTAAAATAGTTTCCTATTTTGTATGTATAATTTCCTCCATTTTTCTTTTTTTACCATAAACTCTACATTTTCTATTTACTCATTCCTTTATTCTCTCAACAAATATTTATGAATATCAACTAGGAACCAGGAATTATACCAGATGCCAGGTTGAAAATAAAAACAAATACAGTAATTATTAAAGATATATACATACATCCTTATTTATTTATTTATTTATTTATTAATTTAACAGGTGTTCAAGTTTACCAAAGATGTCCTAGAATGGAATCCAGGAATTCTGGAATTCTGATTCCTCTTACAATGTTCCTTTTAAAATAAAAACCTATTTCTTTTATATAGTGACACTGTTTTTTCCCCCACTTGGTTAGATGGGAATCTGTATTCTTATGCCTAGAAATAGCAAAAAATGCTCAAACATAATTTCACCCAAAGAGAGGAATGATAATTCTTTCCAAAATGTGTAACATTTCAAGAAGACACAAAATATCACCCTCATTTACTAGAACTCAGCCATGAAAGCACGTATACCTCATCAAAGAAAGCATTTAAAAATTAAGCTTCTCTGTAAAATATCCATTTTACTAATTGAGAAGAGAATTGCCAACAACAATTTGACAATAATAGCAATGCAGGCTTTAATCAACTTTTAAGCAAAGTGCTGAACTGGCTTATTTTGTGTGTGTGTGTGTGTGTGTGTGTGTGTGTGTGTGTGTGTGATACCCAGACACACACTGAAGAAAGACAGGAGCTAAATATAGAGAGACCTTGGACTCTGACTCCATTCTGCACCTGACTTGCTCTGCGACCTTTGGAGAATCCTCAGTCTCTGTGCCTGAGTTCAACTAGTCCAAGCATCTTATTTTTAAATGTACAAGGGCAACATTTCACATTTTGTTAAAATGCGCAAGTTCCTTCATTTAATCTCAATACCAAGTCAAATGGAAATTCATACTGATGGCTGTTATCATTACTCATGGAGGCCTGAGATTTACTCATTCATTCATTCATTCTTACTATTTTCATTCATTCAGCCCATTCAGGCATGTAACTTCTTCTGGATTAAAAGCCTCCCCCCCCCCCCCACGGTAAAGGGCAGATGATAAAGATCTTATTCTTTGCAGGCTAAATTGCCTCTGTCACAATAATTCAACTGTGCCAGGTAACAGCAATACAATATGATACAATGCAATACATTGTAGAAGATACCAAGACAAATAGGTGTGGTTGTGTTAAACTAAGTTTATTTACAAAAACAGATGGGAAGCCAGATTTGCCCAAGAGCTATAGGGCTGATCCCTGCCTTCAACAAAAACAAAAACAAACAAACATAAAAAGATACAATTTTTTTTTTTTTTTAATTTTTTTTCAACGTTTATTCATTTTGGGGACAGAGAGAGACAGAGCATGAACGGGGGAGGGGCAGAGAGAGAGGGAGACACAGAATCGGAAACAGGCTCCAGGCTCTGAGCCATCAGCCCAGAGCCTGACGCGGGGCTCGAACTCCCGGACCGCGAGATCGTGACCTGGTTGAAGTCGGACGCTTAACCGACTGCGCCACCCAGGCGCCCCAAAAGATACAATTTAAATTGACCAATGGGAACCTTGGTAATACCTTTAAATGTTATGTTTTGCTTAATTCTCACACTGAAAACCCTACTTAATGTGCAGAATGTAGCAGAAAAGAAGACACAAATTCCACATTCTTACAGATTTCAAAAATCTGTATAGGGAGAAATACAACCAAATAATACAGAACAAGTATATTATGTCAAGCAAAACAAAGCAGAGTAAAAGCATGGAAAGCATAAGGTGACATCTGAGCAGAGACGTAAATGAAGTGAGGGCGTGTTCCTAACAGACAGATGGGAAAGAGCGTTTCAGAAGAAGAAAAAGTGAGAAAGCAGTAAGGGTCCCGGGATGGGTGGGTATTTGGCCTGGTAAAGGAACAATCAGGACAGAAACATGAGTTAAGACACATCTGCAAGGTGGCTGAAGAGGAAGTTCCTCTGCTCCTATCCTCCCTCAATGATAATTTGACACCTATCCACAGAGAAAAGTCTGCTGGAAAATCCAGGTAGGAGATACCGAAATCCCAGGGCTGTCTAAGACTGAAGAAAGCCACTTTGCTAATCAAGCTCCCACCTAGGTGGCTGATGTACCCAGGCCTCAAATACAGACCCGGAAACAGTTCCCCACCCCTGAGGGCTAGGTTAGTCCCCTCTGAGTTTAGTCCTGTCACCAGCAATAGACACCACGGGGCCACGGAGAAGCCATGCCCACCCATGCCTCATACAGACTTGGGTCCCTGCTGCGGATCCTGAAGTGGCTCATGAACAGCTCCAGCCTCTCTCTGCCATGGTCCCACAGGCCCTGGAGGTGAGCCTGCCAAACTCAGACGAAGTGTAGATTCTGAGAGGACTTTGTAACTGCACTCCAGGCCGTCCCAGCCACGACCAATGAACAGTCCTGACAGCACAGGACATGGTAGGACACACGGTAGGCACTGAACGTGGTGAAAGAGCCCTGTATGTGATTGGTTCCAGCTCCGTGCATGCACGCACACACACAAACACCCAGCTGTGCAGTCTGTGAGCAGTCCAGCCTGTCAAGAGACGTGGTGGGAGGCATACCCATCTCTGCCTCTAGATCCTGAAACAGCCCAGGGAATGGGTCCCAGTGCCTCACAGCCATATTCCAGGGCTAGTCCTGTCCACCAAGGAAGCCACAAAATGACAAAGCACCAGCCCTCCTAGGGACCTAATAGGAGTCACACCTACCCACACACCAAGCCTGCTGCCTGAGGACCCAATCAGAGATCCTGAAGTGGACCCTCATCCCAGTGCCACCCTACCGAACCAGGTACTAGAGGCTGTCCCACCTGCCCAGGGACCAGCCAGGATCCACACCCACCTGGGCCCCTAATAATAAGCCTGTCAACTGTGGACCTTATTGCAGACCCAGTGATAGTTTCCTAACAGAGAACAATGGTGATCCCAGAAGCAAGGCATCTGCCTGCAGAACTGGTAGGAGTGACATTTTTTAAATGTGGTACATACATACACAATGGGATATTATTCAATCATAAAAGAAGGAAATCTTGCCATTTGTGACAACAAGGAGGGGCTTTAAGGACATTATGCTAAGTGAAATAAGCCACACAGAGAAAAACAATTACTCTAAGATATCACTTATATGTCTATTTAAATGTTCAGAACTCACAGAAATAGAGAGTGGAATAGTGGTTGCCACATGTTGGGAGGTGGGGGTAACAGGGAGATGTTGGTCAAAGAGTAAAAAAATCCCAGTTATAAGATGATTAATTTCTGGGAATCTAATGCACAGCCTGGTTATTATAGTTAATAATACGGTATGTATTATATACTTAAAGGTTGCTAAGAGAACGGAACTTAGAGGTACACACACACACACAGGTAATGATGTGCGGTGATGGAGATATTCACCAATCTTAACTGTGTTGATCATTTGGCAGTGTATGCATGTGTCAAATCATGTTGTACACCTTAAATTTGCACAATATTATAAGTTAATTATATTTCAATAAATCTACAGGGAAAAGAAAATTAATGTAACTAGGACAACTAAGCAGGCACAGACTTTGATGGAGAGGAGGTCAGAATGTCAGCCCTTCACCAGAACAGGTAGGGCCATGTAAGTCATGGTGAGGAGTTTGGGTCTATTCTGATTGAGCTGGAAAATACATACCTACCTGAGTCATAAAGCGTCATAAAGAGGAGAGTCATATGATCTCACATTTTTAAAAAAAAGTCACTCTAGCAAATATAATGTGCATTAGGCAGGAGGTGAGATGATCACTTAAATATGTATTGCATAATTCAGGCAAAATATGATAATAGGGACTGTGATGATAGTGGAAAAAAGGATGACAAAAATCAGACAAATTTTCAAGTTAGATACCATTAGCTCACATTAACGGATACAAAAAAAAAAATGAATTAGGAGGTCTTAAGTAACTTTTCCAAGTTAAAACGAACAAGTATCAGGATCCATAGCATTCTTAGCTCCAAAGTCTCATAGACAAACTGCTCTAAATTAACTCCCTCCCTCAATTGCTTATATATTCAAAGTTAGGTTAATAGTACAAAAAAAAATTGTACGAAGAAGCACTGTTCTGAAATCAATCTGTCTCCACAATTTTCTTTCCCGGCCATGCAGCAATTCTCCTGTTTTCTATAGGATTAATTGCCTACATTTTGCCTATTACTTCTTAGGGAATATGATAGCTGAGAAGATGTGAAGATACTTAGTATTAAGGGAGTGGAGTTGTAAGATTAAAGAAAGGCTTATAGATCTCACATATATACACTCTACCAATTGCTGTAACACATAATCCTTGAGGGTGCAGTCCAGCTTAAGGATATTCCTGCTTTAGAATATAATGGATGTGCAGAGTCTGTCACTATCTCCCTCCCTAATCCAGTGAGTTCACACCTTCCAATTGAGCCCAGTGTCCCCAGGAATATAAATAGCAAGTATTAGGATAGGACAAAGCCAAAAGTAAGAGCCAACAGTTGGTCAAGTCAAGATCCAGACCAAAGCCTAGAAGCCAGAACCAAGCTCAGCACCAACCTCAGCACAAAAGACCATTGGCTAACTCACAGGACAGCCTGGTTTCTGGATCCCTTTGATTACAACACTGGTAAACTGACTAAATTGGGCAACATAGGTCCAGTGTATGAGCACCCTATGCGAATCATACTTACGTGATAATTTTCAAAGTATAGTTTTTAGAAATGTCTGTTTAATTTTTATCAAGAGAAGACCAAGTTTTACCTTGAACTTATAGTAAATATACCTCAGTCTTGTAATGGTAGAACTCTGAGGTATGTATCATACTGTCTCGCAGGGCTCCCTGGCTGGACTGAGCCCCAGTTGTCCACAGAGGTAATCTGCCTGCTAACACATACGCTAATGGATTTATTTCCCTGACTTCTCTGTTTCCCTATGGGTGCTTCCTGGAAACAACATGGAAATAAACTTTAAATTTATATCCTTGTCCCACGGTCTGTTCTGGGTGATCCCAACCTAAGACATGGCTGATACACAACTCTAATGGACATTTAATATACTGCTAATTGTGGCCCCAACTTTATGCCCTATAGCAAATCCTTAGGCTCATGGACTAACACAGTTTGAAGACCTACCTCTTCACTGATCTAATGGTAAGGAGTTTGGAGGCTGACATTATATAGACTGAAACTCTAGCTTAAGTTCTTCCATGTATTCGGTGCATGACTTTGGCCAAGTCAGTATCTCTTAAGTTACATTATCTTCATTTATCTGTACACTAACTAGTTTTCTACCTTACTTATTCTCTTTCTAACTCAGAAAACACCATGTAATTTAGACCCTACAGGTTTCCCCATGCCTTTTTTATTTTTTTTTTTAATTTTTTTTTTTTCAACGTTTATTTATTTTTGGGACAGTGAGAGACAGAGCATGAACAGGGGAGGGGCAGAGAGAGGGAGACACAGAATCGGAAACAGGCTCCAGGCTCTGAGCCATCCGCCCAGAGCCCGACGCGGGGCTCGAACTCCCGGACCACGAGATCCTGACCTGGCTGAAGTCGGATGCTTAACCGACTGCGCCACCCAGGCGCCCCTCCCCATGCCTTTTTTATTAAAATATTAACTACACACCAACCTATCTTGACATGTTTACACAACACATGTCTTGTATTTATGTTGAACTTTCCCCTGGTCTGGGTAGAAAGATTTCCTCAAAGTCATCATCATAACTCAAACAGGAAACAAAGTCATCAACCTAACTTGAGAATGGGTAAGTATGACTGGGGTAAGAGTAAACATTTTCTTCTGCAATAATCACTGGTCCATTGTTTTGAATTATACTAAGGGTGAACATTACTAACATCTTGTGAAATTCATTTCAGCACTTAAATTTTATAAAATCACAACATTCCTACAAAGCAGGTATCATTCCCATTATTAGTTGTGAAAACTGAAACTCAGTACAGTAACTAAGATTTACTAAGTTTCACTGCTAATAGGTGTCAGAGCCAATATTTGAAACCTGATCTGTTTTGGCACTAAATCCAGAGCTATTTAAAATAAACTGTTGTGTGTTTTATGGGACATGATATGTGTTTAAGCTGAAGTCACCTCTCTGATGTTCTCCTTTTATTTAACACTAATTATGACCCACTAATCAACCAAAACAAATGGTACATAGCAAAAAGTCAATAAACAGTAGCTTCCACAACTATTACTACAGTAATTATTAGAAAAGTCTATTTGGGGAATTCATGAGATTTGTCAAATGCTATTTCTATTTTTATTTCAAGAAAAAATCCTCTATCTAGCCTCAGAAATCCAGTACACAGCCATGTGTCTGGTATTAAAATACACAGGACTTGCACTTGGAATCTGTGTCTAATCAAACTTTGATTGTTCTATAAATTAAGCACCATGCTTCTTTGTTATACTGGAACAATCACTATATCCAAAAGTGTGTTTATTTTGTGCCAATGTGTCTAGAAACAATAATTTCAGTTAAACCTCATCATTAAATTCTTTGCCAGAATTCAATGCTCATTATATGTATTTGACTTTATAGCTTCCAAGTCTGACTGTTATGTGTCCAGAAGTTCTCCAAGTTATTTAATATCTTTAGATAGTATATTTTCCCCTTAAAATAGAGTAACATCTGCTTTTTGTAAAAGACAAAGCTATTTAATAACCAGCAACAGTGTTTAATATAAACAAAGCCTAAGGGCACCTGGGTGGCTCGGTTGATTAAGCATCTGACTTCCACTCATGTCATGATCTCAAGGCTGGGAAGTTTGAGCCCCACATCAGGCTCTGTGTTGACAGCTCAGAGCCTGGAGCCTGCTTCGGATTCTGTGTCTCCTTCTCTCTGCCCCTCCCGCTTCTCAAAAATAAACATTTAAAAAATAATAAAAAAAAAAAGACAAATGCTCAATGGATTAATCACTGAATATGTACTATGGGACTCTGGGTTTCAGAGTGGTTAATGAAGAAGCCTGGAAAACTCTGGGTTGCTTATGCTTTCCTCAAAAAAAATCAAAACTCTTCAGTATCTCTAAAATATCATTTCTGGTTGTTTGATTTGTGTTTTCTAAAATCTCTCAGATGGGATAGAAACAGAGTTCTAAAAGTGAATGGATTTATTCCAGCGACTCAAATAATCTTTCAAATCATTAATTGGTGGCTAATGCCCAATCGACAACAACAAAAGGAATATACATTTCTCTTTTAACAAATCTTGCAATTCTTCTTCGAAGGGGAGAATTCATAATCCAATTATTCTTATTCTTCATATGCATTTTGTATGTTTATATCGAAAAAATAAATCTTTTCTTCATTTTAATAATCATGACTTTTTCCAAAATTGGCTTTGAAAAAAAATTTTTTAATGTTTGTTTTTGATGGACGGACACACACACACACACACACACACACACACGTGAGGTGGGGAGGGGGAAGAGAGGGAGACAGGGAATCTGAAGCAGGCTCCAGGCTCTGAGCTATCAGCACAGTTGGCTTGTACATTTTAAAGAAACTTGATCACTATCTATATAGGGTGAAAAGGGGGAAAAAAAAAAAAAAAAGGCAATACACAAAAATGTTTTTTTCCTAACTTCTATGAAGCCTTCTTTCAAATTCAGAACTAAATCATAAACTATAGACTTGATAGTAAAAAATGTTCTCACAGGAAGCATAATTTCCTTGTATAATCAGATTGGACACATAATTTTTTTTGCTATATATGGAAACATTAATTCTTATGTATCATTATGTGACTGTATTGACACACACACAAAAAACACATAATTTAGGTGTGCTAAAAACAAGAAATCCAAGTTTATCATCTGAATTATAACTTAACCCACATCAGAACAAGACCATTTAAATGTAAATGCTAGCAAAATGTATTAGGTTTACTATACTTAAGCAAATATACATTATTCTCCACCAAAGTTTCTCAAAGACACAAATTTAGGTTTCTATGGAGAGGAGAAAAGTATTGCAATATAGATGCATGTTTCTTATATTAAATTGCGACATTGGACTTTGGGAAGTTTTAAGATTTTAATATTTTAACAGTGTTTTATTTTTTTCATGAAATATTCCAGGGGCAGTTCGAGAGTACTTTCGAAACTTTTAAGACATAGCAAATAAACCCAAAGAAAACGGCTTCCAATTCCTACCACAAGTTTGTAAGCACAGATGAACTTTTAAAGAATTTTTTAAAAAAGGAGCTGGAATCATTTAAAAACTCAGCTTGTGTATTTGCTCAACTTCAGCCCTTGCTAAGAACATTGAAGATTCTTCGGTTAAAAGATAAACATGTGTTCCTTAAGCAAAGAAATTGTATAGACAAATATGGACTTGAAAATATTAAATATTTTAAGGTGTAGAGGAACCTTATTTTTAAAATATGACATAAAGAGAAGTATATTTAAATGACATTCCATTTCCATCAGAAAGTGAGTTAGTTTATATTTCATAGCATTCCATTTTGAAGAGGGGCCACGTTGGGTGCATTTTCAACACCATGAATGATTCATAACTGTTCACATCCCAGGTTTGTCAGGAAAATAATGGATGTAGTGGAAACTTTCACTTCTGGAGTTGAACAAACTGTTAGAAATCTTTTGTTTTTGCTTTTTTTCCTTCACTTCCTTCTAAGAATTTGTTCTGTGTTAAAGGAGGGCAGGGCAGTGAGCACACTACAGAGCATTATTATCTTCCTAAAACATTCAAGTCTGGGATGTGCTGCATATTGAAATACACCCAGGTCACTTCCCAGGGGAAAGTGACATTTAATCCCTGGCTAGTATTATGAGCAAATGTCGTCAATGAAACATTCATCAGAATACAACTCTGTTCCTTTTCAAAAGATTCTGCACTAATATACATGAAATGCATCTTGAGCCTCTCTTTTTGAGAAATATTCTTTCTAAAAAAAAAAAAAAAAAACAAGAATGGGGTCAAGAGGTGATCCTCCCTGATTTAGACTGACTGTTGAAAAACCAATCAGAAAACCACCCCTAGAGGGGAACCTGGGTGATTCAGTCGGTAAGCATCTGAAACTTGGTTTCAGCTCCGGTCATGATTTCATAGTTCATAAATTCAAGCCCCAAGTTGGGCTCTGTGCTGTCAATGCAGAGCCTGCTTGAGATTTCCTCTCTCCCTCTCTCTTTGTCCCTCCCCTTCTCTCTCTCTCAAAAGATAAATAAACGAAAAAAAAAAAAAAATGGAAAATCACCCCTAAAGATACGGCTACCTGGGAGTCCATTCATCAGAACATACGCAATCTTAGTTGTATGTCACTTTATAGTCCTAACAGACACTTGATAAATTTCACAGGAGATTGCTCAGTACTAAATTGAATCTAGTACTGTTCTAGAAACTACTTATGATACCCCCCATAAATGTAGAAGAGGATGCTTTTTTTTTTCTCCTGAGAAATGTAAATTTACCTGGCAACAACTGTGTTAGTTATTCATCTCAGTACTGGATATGAATAGTTCTTTACTGATAACGTTTAATGAGACATGGTGGCCATATTTCACAATCATAAAGTCAATGAAAAAACCTTAAAAAATTCTATACTTTATGATTTGATACATATAAAAACTTTTATATGAAAATGCACATTAGGTGTCATTGCTCTATGGATAATGAAATACCTTTTCATGAAGAAAAAGTAAAGCTACTTCCAAGGGAGACTATATTTGAAAATACAGAACACCATTTTGTACTGATGATTCAGAAATTAAAAAGGCACAGACAAATTAGGCACACATCTTGAGGTCAGTTATCTGTTCAAGAAATGAGATGAGGAGGGGCGCCTGGGTGGCGCAGTCGGTTAAGCGTCTGACTTCAGCCAGGTCACGATCTCGCGGTCCGTGAGTTCGAGCCCCGCGTCAGGCTCTGGGCTGATGGCTCAGAGCCTGGAGCCTGTTTCCGATTCTGTGTCTCCCTCTCTCTCTGCCCCTCCCCCGTTCATGCTCTGTCTCTCTCTGTCCCAAAAATAAATAAACGTTGAAAAAAAAATTAAAAAATTATAGGTAAGGAAGGGAATACAGTAAGCTGCTCAAGAGAAAAGTTATCTATTCTTTTAAATCATATTAAACTTTGGGAGGGAACATAGTTTGACCATTAGCTTCTCCCCTCCTTTAACTCTTCAACTACTTCCCAAAAGATTTTAGTAGGTTTTCTGAAAAGTCGTAGGTCAACCTAAACTATGTTTATTTTAAAATCACTGCAGAATTTAAATGATCTTTTTGGCTTCCCAGATCTTAAAAGGTAAGAGCTTATTTCATATGAGATTATGTCATATTGTAGCAGTCAGCTTTGTGCTTTAGAAAACAGATCCTGTGGAGCACCTGGGTGGCTCAGTTGGTTATGCATTCAACCCCTGTGTTTGGCTCAGGTCATATCTTATGGTTCTTAAGTTCAAGCCCTGTGTCTAGTTCTTTGCTGACAGCATGAAGACTGCTAGGGATTCTCTGTCTCCCTCTCTCTGCCCTTCCCCTACTTGCATTCTCTCTTTCTGTCTATAAACTAAATAAATTAACATTTAAGGAAAAAAAAGGAAAATATATACTGCCAAAGTACATATTCCTGTCTTTGTTCTTAATTCTTGAGGTCGGGTGGGAAAATAAAAACAAAATCACAGCCCTGAAAATAAGGAAAATATGTTCAAATGTTAGTCTTCCACTAACTAGATATATATTTGCCAAATTTCTTTTACTATTATGCTCTCATCTTCTCTCATAAGATTAATTAAATAGCTTATATAAGTTACTGATAACTCCCTAGACCAAGGATGAAAATCACTTTTTCATATCATTTGAAAATTTAATCCACTGGTAATAGGGGGTATTCTATTGACAAGAACTCTGAATCTATACCTGATTTTATCTATTTTTTTTTTTTTTTTTTTTTTTTTTTGTTTAAAGCCTGGGTGGCTCAATTGGTTAAGAATCTCACTTTGGTTCAGGTCATAATCTCATGGCTCATAGGTTCAAGCACTCTATTGGACTCTATGCTGACAGCTCAGAGCCTGAGTCTGCCTCGGATTCTGTGTCTCCCTCTCTCTCTGCCCCTACCCACACTCATGCTCTGTCTCTCTCAAGACAAAACAACAACAAAAACACTAACACATTTAAAAAAAAAAAAAGCATATGGTACCCAATGATATATTGAAATTGACTTATAGCCTTGTAAGAGCCAATCATCATATAATTAGAAATTGTGTGAAGTGGTTGTTAAGCATAAACATTAAAAAATTAACATAAATATACAATTAAATAACACTAGAAAGATAAGGAAATATCAAAATTTACCATATCCTAATTATTTTTACTACATTTTAATACTATCTATGCTCTTGAGGGTAGTTACATCTACTGTATCCGTATAGTGGAAATCTGTGTTCCAGATGTCACTGTGCAATTCTTTCCAATACCAAATTTGGTGATGCCACACTAGAGCTTAAATGGCCCTGACAGAATTAAACACAGCCCAGAAACCATCAAATGCTACAAATCAAAGGCCCTCCCCAACCCCCGCAACCCCCCCCCCCCAGCCGGTTGTTAAACATTTACCAGTACTCTACCTTAAACTGTTTATGTGTGACAATTTTATATGTGCTTAACTCCTATTAAGCCCTTTCTTCCTCAAAAAACCTATGAAGTAGCTGTTATTATTTTCTCATTTTACAGACAAGGAACCTAGGGCAAGGTGTTTAACCTCTCACTGCCTAGAGGCCACACTATGTAAGTTCTGTAACCAGAATCTGAATGTGGGCTAACCTCACCTTACACACTGACAGTTTATTTTATACGCCATGGCTAATGATCATGTCTGCATGGGAAGGAGAACTGAAGAGCAGTCAAAACCCTATTATTGTACATTTATTGAATGTGAATGGTACCCATTCCCTAGGACTCAACACAGAGCATGGTCTGACATTGTCACATGTATGTGGCACTCTGTGCTTCAGTTTCCTCACCTGAAAAATGTCAACAGCAGTAATCTCTTTCTGTCTAAATAAGCCTGAAGTGAGGGGTAAGGCAGAAGAGAGTCTCATACAGAGCAAGTCCCCTCATCTTAGTTGGTTTTTAATTGCATTTTACATGTACTGTGACAATTGCCATTTTATTTGACTCTAACAATTTTACAGAAGCAATGATTTTCTTGCAAATTAAACAAGTTAGAGCAAGAATGAAATGCTAAAGAAGGATGAGAAACAGAATTCACACAGAAAAGGGAAGTTAGGAGAGAGAACAATGAGGAAATAATGTATATGAGAGAAAATACATGTCTGAGAGAAAGCAGACAGTCCACATGAAGCAAAGAGAAAAATAGAGGAGGAGGATAGGACACTTTATTAATTTGTGAATGATCTTAGTGAATAATGGGTATTATTAACAAATTTCAAGATTACTTATAACCAGGGCAGACAATTTAGTTTTCCTATAGCTCCCACTATTATTACCCTGTCCGGGTACTCTTGTAATGTATTTATATGTGTTTGCCAATAGAGAGATTTTTGAAAAGAC
Organism: Leopardus geoffroyi; assembly: GCF_018350155.1. Classification (NCBI taxonomy): domain Eukaryota; kingdom Metazoa; phylum Chordata; class Mammalia; order Carnivora; family Felidae; genus Leopardus; species Leopardus geoffroyi. The sequence goes on along the minus strand of NC_059335.1, from coordinate 37,414,826 downwards.
AAACTTTATTTCATGTCTCCTCAAATTTTTATCACACTTAGCTTTGATGACATAGAACTCAGTAAAAGTTGAAGTTAAATATTAAAGTTTGAGGGATGCCTGGGTAGCTCAGTAGCTTAAGCATCCAACTTTGGCTCTGGTCATGATCTCATGGTTCCTGAGTTCGAGTCCTGTAGTGGGCTCTGTGCTGTCAGCACAGAGCCTGCTTCGGATCCTCTGTCCCTCTCTCTCTCTCTCTGCCCTTCCTCCACTCATTGCCTCTCTCTCAAAATAAATTAAAAATATTACATTTTGGAACATGTAAGTAAATATGCCACATGTCTTGTGAATTTTCCGTAACAGGGAAACATTTTTAAAAATCATATATTCTCGTCATCCCTCAACCCTTTTTATGATGATTTAGAAGTTGCTGGCTATTACACAAAAATGGCAAAGTGAAAAATAATCTCCATTTTATGGCATATGATTTAAAATTAATTTTTATTATAAGTCTTTGCCCTAAGTAATGATCTTCTCAAACTGAAAACGAGGCATGGCAGAAATACCTGCTGTGCTTCTAAATCAGTCTTGCCTACAGATCAATTCTACTCAAATTAATTTAGGTCCTTTGGCACATTTTACTAAACATCACATTATTGAAAATGTAAAATATGCCAAGCCTGCTATTGAGAGGCAAGTATTTCAGTATGATCTGCACTTAAGCTTTTATTGGTACATAATTATGAAATGCATGATAAATAAAAAACATAAATATAAACATCATTACTGCATAACATTCCTAGCAGAAGAACATGAGGTTTTTCCTAAGTCCAGTGAAGAATTTATGATGATTAATTATTCACATAAAAGTCACAGATGTATTCCAAATAGGAGGAAACCCTTGAGTTCTGCATCAGAAAGCAGCACACTCCTCACCACTGAGCCTCGAAGTTCTGCTGGGAACTCCCATGTGACACAGACGGTGGAGGGACGTGTGTGCAACACCAAGTGTTTGGACCAGGATTCGACCAGTAGGCTCCTCCATGAGTACTGGTATAGGGCTTCTATGTACATCTATGTACAATTGAGGTTCTGAATTAGGAACTAAGTTTTGTGGGGAATAAGCTTAGAAATTCCCCAGGCTTGCACCAATGGGTTAACAAGGCATAAAGAATTACAAAGCCATAGGATGCTCACACCCAAGTTTGGGTAAACAAGATTAGGTAACTAAGTAAAGAGACAGTGGGGCAGAAGCCCCAGTATAGAGAGGGCGGGGCAAAGGCGCCAATATACAACACAGGTATATGAAATAAACAAGATTAGGTATTCAAGATGGAAGTGCCCCCCAATTTAGTACTATAGCAGAAAGCTGCTTTCACAGGAGGGAAGGACACTCCTTTAGGTGAGCAGGTAAATAGGGCTGTAGACCACTATGCTGCAGATGAAGCTGCCCAGAGTGGAGATTATTAACAAAGGTGCCTTGTGAACCCTGAGGTCACCTGTCCTATATGTCTCATCCTCTACACTGTTTAAGATAAACACAGGTGGTGCCTCATGTCCGCTGTAAACTACCTTCTACCTGGCTGCCCTGAGGGAGGATTTTGTTTTCTATTAACACAAACCGCTAACCCCAAATACCTTCAAGATCTCCTTTCCCTCACGCCCATGAGTTAATGTTCACAGTTGCATTGTCTCTCTGTGCACGTCCATCACCATGTTTGTAAGCCTTCTGATCCTTATAAAAATGGGGAAAGGACCCTTATTCGGAGCTCTTGTCTTTCCTGGGCATTAACCATCTCTCATGTTTAATCCTGTGTCCTGCTTTCTTGCTAGACAAGAAAGAACTTTAGATTTAGAGTCTATGACAAATTTTCATTATAATTAAAACTTCAGGGCATAGTTATTTAAGTCATTTAAGACACACAAGATCCTATGTTAGATGCAAGAGATTAAGTGGCACGTTCAGTTATTCATTCATTCAACAACATAAAACAAAACAAAACAAAACAACCATCTAGTCTATACCTGCAACTATGCAAGGTTCTGGCAATATAACAGTATAAAACACAGCCCCCTTCCTTTAGAGTCAGGTAAAGCAAGATCCTTCTATCAACAGAAGGCGATCTAAATCAGGGACAAGAGCCTGCTCTTGCTAATTCCAGTGGAATGAGACTTCCCTTCATCCCGGAACTCTTCTACTACTGTAGTTGTGATACAAATCAGATAAACTTGGCCTCATTAGATGCTATGCCTATCTCCCGGGGTGGTTGTGAGAATCAAATGATTTACTGTGAGATTGTTGCACTAACATATTCAACACTGAGTCAACGTAATTATTAATCACTTTTTCATAAGCTCCACAGTATTCATGCCAGTGTTATTATAAATACGTTTGTATCAATATATAAGCTATTTACTAATCCTCATATTATGCATTAGTCTCCATAAACACTTTCTTTCAATTATTATTAAATCATTTTTACCTTCCACCTGTGGCTAGATTAAGGAGGGTTTTTTTGTTATCTTAAGATGGAGGGAAATAAAAACCCCTCTGAATACATGACTGTCCTTACACTGCTGAGTGGAAAACTTCATTTTATTATTTTTTTTAATATTTATTTTTGAGAGAGACAGTGAAAGTGTGAGCAGGGGAGGGGCACAGAGAGAGAGGGAGACAGAATCCAAAGCAGGCTCCAGGCTCCAAGCTGTCAGCACAAAGTCCGATGTGGGACTCAAATTCACAAACCGCGAGATCATGACCTGCGCTGAAGTCAGACGCTTATCTGACTGAGCCACCCAGGCGTCCTGGAAAACTTCATTTTAATATAACTGTATGACACTCTATCAATTATTTAAATGACAATAAATATAGACTATGAACCCAGTTAGCAACTTACAGATAGATACTATTTGAGGGAAAGGTGGCACTATTAGGTGAACAGAAAAGTATCTTAAAGATTCCCCAAATCTAGTCAAATCTGTTTTTACCTACTTAGGAAGTTAAATTCGAATAGAGAACAGAGAACAGAAGGATATTGAAGACATTATCATGCTTGCGTATCTTCTATGTATTAACCATGATGCTAAGCAATTATAAATTCACTATCTCAGGATAGTAAAGATGTAAGGTACATGATACTGATCTTAACTTGCCATGAAAAAAATGAGGGAATAGGCACCTGAGCATAATTTTTTAAAAACCCACATGACATTTACCCCAGGTGACCTGATTGGTTAGCAGAACTGTATTTTAAATTTAAGCCTATTAGTCTAGCATTTTTTTCTTTTCATTGAGATCACTGCTCTGGAACAAGGCACCAGGTTTTGGGTAGGACAAGACTAAATAAATCTAAAGTTGCTGCATGACTATGTAAGTTTCTACTGTCTCAAATATAACCTGAAGTCCTAACAATCATAGATGCATCTTCCACTCCAAACATGAAAGGATAATTAAATTCCAAAGCTTAACTCTGGAAATTATTTTACATGTTTGGTAGCGGGCTGAGTTATTGCTTATTTTTTTCTACAGTAATTCAATGTCTGAAATTCTATTTTTATTTATTTTTTTAGACTCTAACTACAGATCAACTAACATCTGTTTAACTTCTGAGACTCCCATTTTCCCCCTGTGGCTGACAGCACGTCTATCACGTTTTATAGGTTAGAACAACCAAGGTGAAATGCATGAGGCCAATTTGAGCCTTTGTTTTTTTTTTAATGAGTCAGATCTAAAAGGGCCAAAACTTTAATTGGAGAGGAGGAGAGCTTTGGACGCTATGCTTGTTATTGTTCAATATTTCTGGATGACTAAGAAAGGTGCAGCAAAGCTTATCTATGAAGCACTCCTCAGAAAGCTAGTCTCACATTCCTCTCCCTCCAATTCTAATTGTTAATTCATGTGTAAATACTAATCCACCTCAAGAAGTAGCAATGAATGTTATCCGATATAATGTGCATGATGTGTGGTGAACTAAAGCTCTGTAATATGTTCAAAGATCAACTGTGGCTTTGTGTATTAGTGCATTCCCTTCTTCTATTAAGAGAAAAGAAAAACAGCTAAGAGTGGGCTGTATGGTACATTGGCTGCTCATAATTCGTGCTGATATCTTTCTGTCAGCATTATTTCCCTTGGTTTATCACTTGCGGCAAACAGATTAGTAAACACCATTAGCTTGAGTCTAGTAACTACAGTCAAATTATCTTTGACCGAAGAAATAACCACACAAGAGATCATTTGCCACTAATGGGATCTGAGTGTTCTACTGAAGAAAAAACTCTAGTTATAAGTGCTGAGGGATGCTGTACCAAGATTCCAAAATAATGATTTCTAGGAGTCCACATCATCCCACCCAAACTGTGCACATCTTAAAAAAAACAAAAACAAAAACAAAACAAAACTGTACACATCTTCCTATCATCCTTGTAAGAAGTGAATTTGATTGTAGAGTGTTTGGAGAACAGTAGAGTCTAAGCTTGGTAAATAGAAGCTTGGGTTGGCACTTGAAGTTTGGGGACAGGGATAGGAATTACCATAAGGGAGGATAAGGTCCCATGTGAATCTGTTCATACAGTGCAGAATTAAGGAGTCATTCACATTCCTTGAAGCTGTCTCTTCACAATAGAAAAGTGATCCAAGACTTTTCTTTCATATTCATGTTCTAATGTACATTTATTTCATCAGATACATCTACAAAAAGCCTCCAACTTCACTTTGTATTACTAAGAATTCATAATCTCCTAAACATTTTATACCATCAAATGGAATACTTCCAAAAGTCTACTGTACAATAAATTTTTAAACAAAAACTGGACCACAAGGAAGACACTTATCTTTTATGTTCCTTGAAACAGCATTTTAGTTACACTATTAGGTGCAAACTTCTTACAGAAGTAAAGTTAAAAAAAAAGTACTTGGGGCTTCCAGATAAATAAGCTGTTAATAATGTTAGGTCTAATGTTTAATTATATGCTTCTAGCTTGAGAGCTAGACTTACGGAATAACGCTACTTTAAGGATAAATTTTTTCACCTTGATCATGCTAGTTGTTTGTGAGCAGTAAAAGCCTTTAAAATTGAGATCCATTATTTATCCTTCGGGCTTTAGAGATAAAATTAAATATTTCCAAAAAGTTCATTTTTTCCCTCAAATGTATGAAAAACTTTTTACATTCAAAATGGAAAACTCACTGTGCATTTTGATTTAATGGAGAGATGTTCATTCTTTCCGCTAATATTATCCTTGAGATAACAATTCAAAATGACTGTACCTCTTACCTTGAGAAATATTACTTGATGAGTCAATAGATACGAATTTGGACGAAATTTAGATAGAATATCAAAGGCAGGGTTGATCTTTTGTTAAACCTTTATGGTAACAATTATTGGAAAGGGGGTGGTAGAAATGCTACTATCTTTGTACATTTTCATCATCAGGTTGTCTAGATAAAATACAAAATAGCATACTAGTTCTGAAAGATCTAGTAAACGTGCTTCACCTAAGTCCTAGGAAGTAGAAAATACACACATAGAAAATTCAACAATTGCATTTTCTATCTAAAATATACTCAATTTAGAACAAAATCAAAAGATGTTTGTTGCTGCGTGATGAAAAAAGTATTGCACACTATCCCAACTTCTATTTCCCCCATTCAGAGCATCATAGAAATGAGAGTCAATAATACATAGTCATATAAGTAGAGATATCGTTTCTTAAAATTTATATCCAAATCATCTAGGTTGCTTGCTAAAATGAAGCATTACATACAAAACCTAAAGCAGCAGATTCAGTATCTCCTGGGATTACAGCTGAGAAATCTACATTTCAATCACCTCTTTAGGTGACTTTTATTGATTAAATATTGAAGTCCATGGGGATAGAAAAAAATGAAAAATAAAATGTGGACTTTCCTGTAACTAGTCTGTTAGCTTATTGGAGGTCCTTCCCACTCTCTTTAGTCATTACAAAAAAAAAAAAAAAAAAAAAAAGAGTTATACATTATTCAAGCTCCAGTCAACTACATGCGGTTGTGGGAGTTCCTATGTTTTCACTCATTTTTGTTTTCTGACAACTGTATTTAAGGTTTCGCATTTTTCCAAGTACTGCTTTAACTGTATCACACAAATTTTTATGTGGACTGCTTTCCTTGTTATTAAATTCTAAGTATTGTGGAATGCTTCTGACTGCTTGATATGTAATTCAAAATGCAGTTGCAAACAGAAACCATTTTCAAATAGTGGTTAGAAATAAATGAAATAACGCTATTGTGATACCATTTCAAATATATTGGAGTTTAAATAAACTTTTGGTTATTGTCTGCAATCTCAAACACTAATCCACCCATAATTTATGTGAAACAATAAACTATAAATTAAAAAAAAACCAAATATTTGTGAAAACAAATTCCTGTAATATACAATGATTTTTAATTTGATGCCTGCTTACATTAGTGATAACTACTTTTATTGGATAAAACAATACAATATTGCAGCTTTAAGAACATCCAGAAATCTGACTCTAGCTTTTTCTATATATATTTTTTCTGTTAGTTACATATTTTTCTTTAGATACTTATATAGAGATACTATGGCAGAAAAAATGCTCAAACCCCTCATTCTCCTGTTTTTTCTTTCTGGTTTTGACTTGTTAAGCCAATATAATAACTCATAAACTTAAATGGGAAATAATTATAATTCACTAGACATTAATCTTCCGAGGGTACTTATAAAAGTTTGAGGTAGGCTAGTAAGTGGTAAATGAAGACATTTTTGAGCAGAAAATCTGCTCTCAATACTGGACTTAGACTGTTTTCACTGTGGTTTCTTAAGTGAAACACAGAACTTATTAGAACAAGGTGAGAAATTGTCCATATTATGTCCACAGCAATTAGCTTATAATAATGAGATAACTTCTTAAAGATTTCTTCCGGTTAATAAATTTATAATCTTTTAAATTGGCTACACCTCAATTACCTAATCTACAAACGGCAAATCAAAACATCAGGTCATTTTCTGGTTCTATGAGCTGACTCAGAGTCTAAACTGCTTCTAACCTCCAAACTCTCTATAGTATTTATACTTCAAATTCAAGAAAGGAAAATAAGATTGTTCTTTGATCACAGAAATGTATGACCACCAGAAATGACTACAAACTCATCAGAACTGATCAGTATGTCAACTTCTCATCAGAATACAAGCTTTTGAAAGCGAGTCAATTGGTCATAGCCCCATTTGATTCAAAGTCAGCCACTGATATCTACAATGTAGTAATCAATTCTGCTGTTGAAGGTCAATAAATCATACACACACTCAGAACTTATTTCTAAAGTTCTGTAACCCCTGCACTCCTGATATCCCTAATCCTATATGAGACTTTTAGTTTGATGTTCCAGAAAAATTATTCTTTTTGCATTAGAAGCAAAATGAATTCAGGTTTTCATTTCAAGTATCGAATGGTGGTGTCTTTCTTGATGATAGCAAAACTGCATTAACTATATGGACCTCTATATTTTCAGGGCCACAAATCATATTTGGCTTATTCACTGTGGGAAATGGTGTGTTCTTTGGTTTAAAAAAAAACATTAAATGGGGAGATCTATGTAAGACATGTGCATACGCACACTCATACAAAAACATTCACGTCCTGTTGTCATAATGCATAGTTCCTTCTGCAATTAAAACCAAATAGTAGAGCCAAATGTTTTAAGACTTAATGAGAGAGGAAGTTAATACCAGGTTAGTATGCCCCAGAGTTAAAGCTATAAATATCAGCTTTAAAACTTGCTTCTACTCCAGAGCAGTAGAAAAAGGGAAAAAAAAAGTCCAGACTAATATTTTCCTTGACAATCGTCTATTTCTTTTTAGTGGCTAAACCACAATTTTCTGGTGGGAATTCTTTTCTTCGGGAAATCTATTTTCTAACAGAATACCTCAAAGCCTAGATCAGTTAAATATACCAGAGAATGAGACATGAGGCATAACCAATCTGGGTATAAACCTTTGCCCATCATACTAAGTACTTGATATTCACCAACAGCACGGTTACTTGAAGAACATGTGCATGGTTTCTGGAAAGAACAGTAATTATCTGTGAACAGTGATGTGCAAGACATTTGAAGGGAAACTTAAAACTTCCATTTGAAGGAGTCTTTGTTTTTCCATCAATTATTTATATGCCACTACTGAGAAGTTTGCATGCATTATAATCAGGCAGCTTATGTCATGGCTATATAAGATCACAAACAATTTAGGTCTATTTTTACAAATGAAATCTCGGGACAAAGATGAAGACCTGGGGTAGAACATTATTTTCATTATTATAGAAACATCTATATAGACTTGGAGTAAAATGATAGATTATATTAGCAACAGTAAAGCCCTACACTGTCACTAAAAAAATAAATAAATAAATAACAATAAAGTAAAAAACAAATCTTCAGGGGTGTCCGGGTGGCACAGTCGGCTAAGTGTCTGATTTTGGCTCTGTTCATGATCTCACGGTTTGTAAGTTCAAGTCCTATATCTGAGTTGTCAGCTCTGAGCCTGGAGCCTGCTTCGGATTCTATGTCTCCCTCTCTCTCGGCTTCTGCCCTGCTCACAGTGTCTCTCTCCTCACAAAATAAAACAAAAACATTAAAAAAAAATAAATCTTCAAAATGAAGATTTAAAGTTACATTTACTGTCTAATAGTAATAAAAGCAAACTTCCAAGTGTGTTCTCAATGCATCCTCACAATCAACCAGAATGTAATTCTTGGAGTTGCCATCATACAATTTTTTTAAAAAAGAGAAATAAACAGAAAAATAAACTTGATAAATCCACTGAAGATAAAGGAAATACTGACATCAATAAAAATGGTGCAGTAAGAAACTCCAAAATTCTTGTTTTTCATTCAAGCAGTGAAAATAAGGACAAAAAGATCAGAATCAACTTTTCCAGAATTCAGAAAGTTAACTAAAGGTTTGAAGTAATCCAAGGAGTATTTAAAAAAAAAAAAAAAAAAAAGCATACACACACACACAAAATCAACACGACTAAATCTTAGAACAGTAAGCTTTGTTTCTTTTACCCAGCCCTCTTCTCTGTCCCCCTCCCAACCTCTGGGTAACCATGAAAACCAGTCACAACTGGGATGAGAACAGCCACTCTGGGCTCTATGCAAGCAGGAAATAAAGGCTAAGGTGGAGTTATGGTGTGATCTCCAGAGCTTCATATTAAAAGCATGTCCCAACATGCAAACAGAACCCTTCCCAAAGACCAGAAGATACAATGGTTCAATACTTCTAAAGAAATCTCTGTCAAACTAAGTGAGCAGAGACTTCATTGGTCATATGTAGCAAAGAATACACATTGTGAAAAATCAGTTCTGAAAAGACAGTAAACAAATAACCAATAACAATACCAAACATCAACCAAAAATACTGGGAAAGTCAGAGAATCTAATTTCAAAGCCTGCTCTACCTAAATGTCTAAAATGTCATATCTAAAATGTCCAGATTTTCAATTAAGGACTGATAATTTATAAACCAAAAAGTATGGCCTATATACAGGGGAAAAAAGTAGTATGTAACTCAAGAAAATCTAGATGATGGACATACTAGACAGTCATTTTAAGTCAGCTATTTTAAATGTGGCCAAAGAAGCAAAAGAGAATATGAGAATGATGCATTACCAGATAGAGAATATAAATGTTGAGACTGAAATTTACAAAAGGACCAAGTGGACATTCTTGCGTTGAAATGTACAATAATTGTAATGAAAATACATCACTAGACAGACTTAATTTGAGCAGGCAGAAAAATGAATCAGTGAAATTAAGACAGAATAATTGAGATTATTTAGTCTGAGAAACAAAGAAAAATACTTTAAGATTAATGAAAATATAAAGGAAATTTATCAAAACTTATGGAATACAGCTTAGCAGTGTTTATAGAGAAATTTAAAGCTGTAAATACCTATATTAAAAAAAAAGAGTTTGATTTAATAACCTAATCTTCCATCATAATAAAATCGAGAAAAGAAAAGAGTAAACTAAAGCCAAATCAGTGGTTAAAAGGAATTTTAAGTATTTTATCACAAATAAATTAGAGAATGGGAAAACAATCGAGAAATTCAATGAATCCAATATTGGTTCCTCAAAAAGACAAGAACAAAATTGACAAATCATTAGTGGGACTAAGAAAAAAGAGAAGACCCAAATTACTAAAATTAAAAATGAAAGTAAGATATTATTAACAACCTTGCATAAATTATATATATGAAAACTATACATATAATGTATAACTATATAGAGAGAGAACACTGTGAATCAGTATATACCAGTAAATTAGATAAACCTAGATGAAGTGGACAAATTTCAACAAAGACACATACTACTGAAAGGGTTCAGTAAGAAATGGAAATTCTGAATACACTGCAAACATGTGGATTTGAAGTAGTAATCAGGGGTGCCTAGGTGACTCAAGTCACGGTCTCGCAGTAGTGAAATTGAGCCCCAAGTTAGGCTCGCACTGGACATGGAGCTTGCTTAAGATTCTCTTCCTCTCTCCCTCCGCCTACCTCCCCTCCTGCTAGCTCTCTTTTTAAAAAAAGACAAAAGCAACAAACAAATAAACAAAGGAAAAAAACTTCCCACAGGGCATGAAGGTTTCTTGGTGAAATCCACTCAAGGTTTAAATAAGAATTAACACCTATGCTTCACACACCGTTCCAAAAATTTTTTTAATGAGGTAATACTCTCCAACTCATTCTATGAGGTATTACCCTCATACTAAAACCAAAAATATCACAAAGAAGAAAGTAACAGATCAATATTCCGTATGAATACAAATACAAATAACCTCAACAAAATATAAGGAGATTGAATCCAGCAACATCTAAAAAGGATTATACTCCATGGTCAATGGGATTTATCCCAAGAACACAAGACTTGCTCTACATAGAGAAATCAACTAGTCCAATGTATTGTACTGACTGAATAAAGAACAAAAATACACGCTCACTGAAATAGATGTAAAAAAAATAATTTGATAAAATCCAACAATTTTGCGATAAACAATCAACAAACTAGAAAAATATTCCTCAACATGGCAAACACATCTACAAAAACTCACAGGTAAAATCATACTGTAAGTTGAATGACTGAAACCTTTCCTGCAAAGATTAGGAGCAAGACAAGAATGTTCATAATCCCTACTTTTATTCAATAGTGTATTAGACACTCTAGCCATGGCAGTGAGACAACTAAAATAAACTAAGGTATCCAGACTGAATTGGAAGAAATAAAAATATTTATTTGCAGGTGACAGTGTGTTGCATCTAGAAAAGTTTTACAAACACAGACACATAAAAACACATAAACACACATACACACACACGCAAGCATACGAACCTACAAGAACTAATTAACAAATTCATCAAGGTTGAAGGAAACATGATCAGTATACAAAAATCAAATTTATTTCTATTCACAAGCAATGAAGAATCCCAAAATAAAATTAAGACAACAATTCCACTTAGAATAACATCAAAATATTTAGTAATACGCTTAACAGAAGAGATGCAAGAAATGGACACTTAAAACTGCAAAATAAACAATTTAAAAGAAAAAAAAAGAAATTAAAGAAAAGCTAAATAAAAAGTATTCCCTATTTATGAATTACAAGATGTAATGCTGCGAAGATGAAATACTCTCAGATTGATCTACCCATTAAAAGTAATTCTTACCAGGATTTTAACTCATTTTTTTGGTAAAAATTGATAAATTGATCATAGAATTCATAGGAAAAATTAATACAAGGAACCTGGAATAACTAAAACAATCTTTTAAAACAATTACAAACATGGAGAATGTAGACTTTTTGATATCAAGAGTTACTAAAAAAGTTACAGTAATATATACAATGCAATACTGTTGTAACAATAGACATATACATCTATGGAATATAATTTAGAGTCCAGATATAAAGCCTCATATTCATGGTTACATCCTGTTTGACAAAGGTGCCAAGACCATTCAATGAGAAATTAATGGTTATTTCAACAAATGATCTGGAATAACTGGATACCCACAGGGAAAAGAATAAAATTGGGTAGTTAATTCACACATACAAAAAACTACCTAAGTTGAACAAAGACCTAAAAGAAATAAATAAAATTATAAATATTTTGGCATAAGACATAGATGTAAATCTTGATGAATTCAGATTAGATGTGAATTCTTAGATATAACACCAGAAGGGCAAGCCACCAAAAATAATAAATGGGTAATTTGTACTTGATCAAAATTAAAACTTTTGTTCTCAAGTACCACTAGCAAGAAAATGAAAAACAAAAACACATAATGGAGAAAATATTTGAAAAGTTACATATGTGATAAGATGTAGTATCCAGAATAAAGAACTTTCACAACTCAAAAATAAAATAATTACCTAAATTAAACAATGAGCAAGTATTAGAAAGAGACCTTTCTTCAAAGACTATATACAAATGGCCAAGAAGCACAGAAAAAGATGACCAACATTATTAGCCATTAGGTCACTGAAAATCAAAATGTGGTAACACACCACACCCACCTGGTATCTCTAATAAAAAAACCACAGACATGAACAAACGTTGGTGAGAATGGGGAGAAATTGGAATCAGTACACTTGACTGGTCAGAATGGAAAATAAAATGGTGAACTCACTCTGGAAACAAATTGGACAGTTCCTTAAATGTTAGACACAGAATTACCATATGAGGCAGCCATTCCTCACCAATGTATGTGCCCAAGACTACATGCATAAAAAGAGATTAAAGATCTTTGACAGGACACAGGAAATAGGATTTTAGGTGCAAAGCTCTTCATAACTTTGATTATTTCACAGAAGGATTTAGAGACGAACTCTTAAGAAGAATATATGGCACTTTATCAAAGAAGAGAAAGAGGCCTAAACTCATAAAATATCACAAACTGAAGGCATTTGTGATTATTTAATTGAAATATTTTGTGTAAAAATCAGACCATATTCTAACAGATTAATTGAAAGATAAAGATATATTTCTTACAAAGGACACTATTTTTTATTGATTCCATTTTTGGTCAAAGTTAAGATCAGACAAAAGAAGAAAGCTATATGACAAAGATTTTAAAATATGCATCATCTGCACACTTAACCATAGTGCATGAAATACTATCTTATTATTTATGTGTATTCATTTAACTTTGATATTTACCAAAATGGTCTTAATGTTCCCCCCCCCACTTTACTAAACTTCAGACAGGTATCTTCCTGATTATATCCTCCGACCTCCCTTTTCTTAGAACTTTGCTTTAGAAAACTTAAAATTGTAAGCTGTTTCTCTGCCTCCTTGAGATGTAAATCTTCTACAACCCAGGAAAGTTTCTAGGACACAGTAGCCACCACCTTTGAAATGTAATTATCAAGAAATAAGCCATTCCTATCTCCCAGTCTCTATGGAAGGACAGAAGTCTAACTTCAATAAGCATCAATGGGCCAACATATTTGCCTCAACATAGTGACCAACCTTCTCCTTAATATCCTCCTGTACTTTTCCATTAGCTCCTCCAAGTTTTAAAAATCTTGTTTTTAGCTTTAACAAAATTGAGTTCAATCTCTCTCAACTGCACTAGTCTAGAACCATGTCTTCCTTGACATCTTTAACAAGTGTCTCATGCAGTTTCTCTTGAACAATATGAACAAAGATGTAAGGAAATAAAATGGAAACCCAGAGGTAATCTCACGAAACAAAAAAGGGTGTGTCAATGTACAAAATATTTTCTGGAAGAATTAAACAAAATAGATGTAAATTTTCTAAAGGGTCTAAATTTTCTAAAGAGTTGATCAGTGCTAAACAGTTTATTATTCAAGGTACATACAAGTATGGAATACCTTAGGAGATAGGAATAGGCTGGCCAATGGGCCAGCAAAGCTACACAGCCGAGGTAGTAACGACTGAAAGCAAGATCAGACAGAAACAGAGTCACAGCACTACAGTTTTAGGAACCACAACAGGATTGAAATGTCAGTATTTTCAGGCACAGGCATTAAGTGTCAAGATGTTCATATATGCTAATATGAAGGAGAATGAAATTAGGAGGTCTGAAGCATCTGCACTGATGCTGAATTACTGCCACAGATAAAAAAAAAAAAAAAGAAAAGCAAAACAACAACGAAAAATATCAATTCTATTTTCTATATTTAGCAGAGACTTTTCAGGAAGTGTGATCATTTCCCTGATAAAAAATTCTCTAAGCTTCACTGTTTTATACTTTTGAGCATAGAATCTTGCATATGCTTTATTAGATTCAAATATATTTCATATATCTTTGGTACTATCATAAATATTACTTTACAGCTACTTTTTTTCACTTGTTCTGTGCTAGCATAAAGAAATAAAACTTGATAACCTTACTATTGATCATTTTTTTCCATAGATTCCTTAAGATATCCTATGTAAAATGTCATGTCTTCTGTACATTGACAGTTTTAATTTTTACTTTTCAATCTCTATTATTTCATTATTATTTTATTGAACTGTCTAGGATTTCTCATACTAGGTACTGCTGCTACATTTCTAACTTGACAAAGAAGACCCACGCTTGTATCAATTCTATGAGACAAAATAGAGAGAAATGATGAATCTTTTGACATACTTCAGTCCACAGGGGCCTTTCTGCCAGTGTTTCTGGCCAGAAAGATGGGTTTTCTTTTGGAGTTTCAGTTATCTGCTGCCTGTGGGTTGGGGTCTCTCTTCAGGGCATAGGTAGGAGACATGAGAGAGGGATAAAAAGAAAGAAAAATGGAGATTTCCTTCACATTCTCCAACTTTCAGGGGCCCATTTCCCTAGCCCTCTGGCAATAAATATGGACATGTCTTTCACAATTGGTGATGTCCATGTTGCCTAACAGGCCCTGGTTCTGCTGTTCAACCTCTAAAAAAGTGTTGATAGAAATACCTAATAAGAAGAGGGAAATTTTCTCTGTACATGTCCCTTGTCCAAATTTTGGCCTTCTCCCCAAATATACCTGTTTCAGAATTATTTTGTTGTTGTGTTTTTAATGTTTGTTTATTTTTGAGAGAGAGAGACAGAGTGTGAGCGGAGGAGGGGCAGAGAGAGAGGGAGACACAGAATCTGAGATAGGCTCCAGGCTCTGAGCTGTCAGCACAGAACCTGACACGGGGCTCAAACTCATGAACCTGTGACATCTTGACCTGACCTGAAGTCAGATGCTTAACCGACTGAGCTACCCAGACTCCCCTGTTTTAGAATTCTTAAGTAGCTGTATTTTGTCCAGAAATTTTACTAATAATCAGTAGAAAAATAGGCTATTAAAACTTACTCCATTTTTCCTAGTACCAAAAGGGTTATATACACCGTAATGAAAAAACAAAAACAAAAACCAAAAACAAACCTTAAGACATGTAGACAAGGAAATAAAAACAAAATATTACTCAGTCCCTTTTATGAGGCTAGTGTATCTTTGAACACAAGGTCAGAAAATATCAACATTTAAAAGTAAAATTCCAGGGGTACCTGGATGACTTAGTCAGTTAAATGTCCAAATCTTGATTTCAGCTCAGGTTATGATCTTATGGTTTTTGAGATCCAACCCTGTGTTGGGAACTGCACTGGCATTGCAGCGTCTACTTGGGATTCTCTGTCTCCCTCTCTTTCTGCCAATCCCCTGTGCATGCTTTCCCTCCCTGCCTCCCTCTCCTCTCCCTTTCAAAGTAAATATTTAAAAATAAATTAAAGGAAAATTCCAGGCCAAACGAAATTATGCACTTAAATGCTTATATTTAAATCTAACTCATACAATAGATTAGTGCAGTCATTAAAATAAATATGAGTATCTATAGTTAGTGAATGGAACAGACCTTTAAAATAAATGGACAGGTGAATAAGTATACACTACAAAGTTTTAAAAACAGCATAATGTCCAAGGCGCCTGGGTGGCTCACTTGGTCAAGTGTCTGACTTTGGCTCAGGTCATGATCTCATGATCCACTGAGTTCAAGGCCTGCATCGGGCTGGGTGCTGACACCTAGGAGCCCGGAACTGCTTCACATCCCATGTCTCCCTGTCTCTCTGCCCCTCCCCTGCTTCCACTCGGTCTCTGTCTCTCAAGATAAACATTAAAAATTTGTTTTAAATAAAAATAAAAAAAAATAAAAGTAAAAATAGCATGATGCTGTAATAAATGTATCTATAAATATGCCAGACATGCATATCAATATGTAAAATATATGCATATAAATAACACAAAATGTCAAAAAAACAAGAGTGATTTTCTCTGAGTAGAAGAATTCTGGGAATTTATTTTCTCCCTCTCTCCTCCACCTTTTTTTTTTTTTTTTGATAAGTTCTTTTTCTAATTTTCAACATTTTGGGATTTACTTTATAAAAGAGAAACATAGGTCATGACTTCAGTCTCATAAAAGGGAAACATAAATGTATTTAACTTACTGGTAGATAAATATGTTTTGACAAGATTTAAAGCATATCACAGTTTTCTACAACAGAGGAGAAGGTACAGAGTGTGTGCTCCTGTGCCTCCTAATTTTAAATAGAGTATCATTTATACTAATAACTTGATCCCCTCACACTAGAATTTGAATGATTAATAAAACAAACTATTTTAGAATAATGATGTACATTTTGAATATGTTCTTTTTTTGAGGATTTTCTTCTTTTCACAGGTTTTTCAAAAGTTTGTAATAGAAATCAGGTTGAAGGTCATGTATCATTAATGGTGTAAAAATTCAGAAGGACCCCGGTTCAAATAGTGAGTCTTTCACTTCCTCTCTGGGCTTGGATGTGCTTCACATTCTTGTCAAAGACTGCAATAAACTCTCAGCCAATTTCTTTTGCTCCACTTAATGACAATACATTAGCTTTTGAAGAACTGGCAACTATGAGAGATCCTGAAAATGATAAACACAGGTGAAAAGCAGGTGTGAGGTGAAGATTTACTTTTCATTGCATATTCCTTCAATTTTTTATTTTTATTTTTGTACACTATCTTACCTATTTAAAATTAAAGTAACAAAAAACAATGGGGGTGCAGGAAGAGCCGGATAGAGAGAAAGGAAAACAAAGAGCTAGTGGCAATAATCCAGCAACTAAATGTGTTAAACATGGACATTAGAGGTAAATTCAAGAAAGGATAAGCAAGTAACAGTATAGCTACAAAGTTGTGAAGGGTATGAAGTTGAAATAATGTGAGCACTAGCTTGGAAATGAGAGAGATTACTTCTATTGTTACGTATACATACACATGCACACATATATACACATATTATTATGCAAACAAAAATACTATTTGTTATTTCATAGGGTCTTATCAGGCTACAATGAGCTAATTTATGCAACTGTGGGCAGTATCATATAAAATAGTCAAAGGTTAGCTATCAGTACTGTTACTATGAGCACATATAAAGCATAGTAAACGAAAATTTCTGCTCCTCTGGCTTGCTTTATTCTATGAAGAGTTGCTGCGGGGAAAAAAATCTGCCTTATAACCAGGAACAATAATTTTGAGCACCTGCCCATCTTTTATTTTTCTATGGTGGTGTCTTGACTTGATTACAGTAATTCTCTCTATGATCAACATTCATAACTGGCTCTTAAATTTGGTTTCTGTTCTTCAAAAGAACTACATCTGTAAGAAAAAAAAAATCTTTATTTATTTATTAAGTGGTCTCTACACCCAATGTGTGTCTCAAACTCATGACTCACATACTCTACAACTGAGATCAACAGTATGTGAGATCAACAGTCACATACTCTACCAACTGAGCCAGCTATGCACCCTAGCAAGCACTGCCTTCTTTTCAAGCTGTTCTGTAATTCTCCACCCCAAGAAAATATTGTATGTCACACACAAAAAAAACTATCCTTTTCAGTGAAATAAACCTAAGTATGTTCCAAAGGTATCCCACAAACACATTCCTGCTAACCCTAACCTTCTACACACATTTTAGAAATATTCTGTATTCTTAAATAGACCTAAAATTATTACTCTGTGCTTTAGTTTCAACTATGAGAAAATGGTAACGTTAACAGTAAAGCTCACAAAAATACTTGATCATGCACGAAACTCTTGAAATAGTTTTGCTTTGTCTTCACTGATATATAAATCATCACTGTAATGTGGTTAAAGAATATTATACTATATAGTAAAAAATAAGACATTCACATTGATACATACAGTATATTAAAATAAGCAATTATAAGGTAAATTATTTAAGTTATCCACCTATTAATGTCTGTTTACATAGGGAATTAAGAGATAATTACATTTTTTCTTCTGTTATTTTTCACTTTTTCTATCATATATTATATAACATAGGTATATTTGCATAATACGTTTTTGAAATATATTTCCAGTAACATACTGGCCAAAAGTTTTAAGGCAAATTGTACCCACCACATAGAAGAGACCTAGTGCATTTGCTGCTGTTTCTGTTGCTAAACTCAAGTTAAAAATCCTATTAGATTTGACTATGGCTTACATATAAATAATTTTTTATTTTCATTTCTCCCTAAAGAGTAAAGAACACTTCTTACTAATTTTAATCCAATAACACGATTGCTATTGTAGAGAAAAAGTAAAATCTTTGGGATATTTCATATGGACATTGAGAGGCCATCAATAGATCATTAACCCTTCTGTTCAAATTTGATAAACGTGGGATTATATTTAGAAAAACTATTATAAAATCAAAATCCCCTCAAAATTCCCTGGGAGTATGACTTTTTTTTTTTTGGCAGTCTAGTTTTGACTAGATCAAAAACCTAAGCGAATAGGAAAAATGTCTTATTCTCATAAAATCCCAGGACTCTAGTATTGTGTGAGCCACATAGAACTTTTATGTTATGATAACTATTTCAGATTTGCACTAATAGTTTTGGAAAAAATTAAGTCAAAGCAAACAATTTTATAATACAGCTAAATAGACTCTAGAAATATAACGAGAATTAAAAAGAATATTTTGACTTTGAATTACTGTCCTGACTTAGAATTACAAAAGCATAAACATATCATTTAAAAGTTTAATACATACTTCCAAATAAAATATCACTTAATACATTGCTAATTCATGAGTGCTCATTATATGTTGGTTTAGGATATGGACATGATATACTTAACTACCAGGGGCAAGAACTTACATTTAATAAAAATGAGATTATCACCCTTCTAGCTCATCCCCCCACCCAACACCCCACCAGCAACCTTCAGCTTGTCCTCTGTAGTTACTAGTCTCTTATAGTTTGTTTCCCTGTTTTTATCTTATTTTTTCCCTTTGTCTATGTACATCTCTTTTGTTTCTTAAATTCCATGAGTGAATCTTAAGATATTTGTCTCTGATTGACGTATTTGCTTAAATTAATACACTCTAGTTCCATCCAGTTTGCTGCAAATGGCAAGATTTCATTCTTTTGGAGTAATATTCCATTGTAAAAATACACCATATCTTCTTTATTCATTCATCAGTCAATGGGCATTTGGGATCTTTCTATACATTGACTATTATTGATAGTGCTGCTATAAATATTGGGGTACATGTGCCCCTTCAAATCAGCATTTTTGTATACTGTTTTCCAGAGTGGCTACACCAGTTTGCATTCCCACCAACAGTGTAAGAGTCCCCTTTCTCTCCATCCTTACCAACATCTGTTGTTTCCTGAGGTATTAATGTTAGCCATTCTGACAGGTGTGAGGTGGTATTTCATTGTGATTTTGATTTGTATTTCCCTGGTGAGGAGTGATCTTTTCAGGTGCCTGTTAGCCATTTGGATGTCTTCTTTGAAATAGCATCTATTCCTATCTTTTGCCCATTTTCTCACTGGATTATTTGTGTTTTGGGTGTTGAGTTTAAGTTCTTTATATACATTTTGGATACTAACCCTTTATCCGATGTGTCATTTCCAAATATCTTCACCCATTCAGTCTGTTACCTTTTACTTTTGCTGATTGTTTCCTTCACTGTGCAGAAATTTTTTATCTTGATGAGGTCCCAAGAGCTCATTTTTGCTTTTATTTCCCTTGCCTCTGGAGACATGTCAGGTAAGGAGTTGCTGAGGCCAAGGTCAAAGAGGTTGTTGCCTGTTTTCCTTCTGTAGGATTTTGATGACTTCCTGTCTTACATTTAAGTCTTTCATCCATTTTGAATTTATTTTTGTGTATGCTGTAACAAAGTGGTCCAGGTTCATTCTTCTGCATGTTGCTGTCCAGTTTTCCCAACACCATTTGCTGAAGAGCCTTTTTCCACTGGATAGTCTTCCCTGGTTTGTCAAATATTAGTTGGCCATACACTTATGGGTCCATTTCTGGGTTCTCTATTCTGTTCCATTGATCTGAGTGTCTGTTTCTGTGACAGTACCATACTGTCTTGATGCTTAGAGCTTTGTAATACTTGAAGTCCAGATTGTGAAGCCTCCAGCTGTGATTTTCTTTTTCAAAAGTAGTTTGGCTATCCGGTGTCTTTTCTGGTTCCATACAAATTTTGGGATTGTTTGTTCTAGCTCTGTGAAGAGTGCCCAATCCATGACCAGGGAATATTTTTCCTTTTTTTGTGTGTCTTCTTCAATTTCTTTCATAAGCTCTCTATAGTTTTCAGTGTAAAGGTTTTTCACCTCTTTGGTAACATTTATTCCTACATATTTTATGGCTTTTGGTGTAATTGTAAATGGGATTGATTCATTGATTTCTCTTTCTGCTACTTCATCATTGGTGTATAAAAATGCAAACTATTTCTGTACATTGATTTTATACCCTGCGACTTTGCTCAATTCACCTATCAGTTCTAGCAGTTTTTTGGTGGAGTCTTTTGGGTTTTCTACATAGAGTATCATGTCATCTGCAAAGAGCGCAAGTTTGACTTCTTCCTTGCAGATGTGGATGCCTTTTATTTCTTTTTGTTATCTGACTGCTGAGTCTAGGACTTCCAACACCATGTTGAATAATAGCAATGAGAGTGGACATCCTTGCCATGTTCCTGATCTAAGGGGGATTCCAAAACCAAAGACCCCACTAAAAACGAACTATAGACAAATCTCCCGGATGGACATAGATGAAAAAATTCTCAACAAGATACTAGCAAACTGGATTCAGCAATACATTAAAAAAATGATTTGCCACAATCAAGTGGGATTTATTCCTGAGATTGCAGGGCTGGTTCAATATCTACAAATCAATTAATGTAATACATCACATGAATAAAAGAAAGGATTAAGAACCACATGATCCTCTCAACAGATGCAGAGGAAGCATCTGACAAAATATAGCATCATCTCTTGTTAAAAGCCCTCAAGAAAGTAGGGACAGAAGGAACATTACCTCAAGATCATAAAAGCCATATACAAAAGACCCACAGCTAATATCCTCAGTGGGGAAAAACAGAGTTTTCCCGCTATGTTTTTTTTTCTTTTTTTATGTTTGTTTATTTTGAGAGAGAAAGACATCGCGTACAAATGGGGGCAGGGCAGATAGAGACAAAGAGAGAATCTCAAATAGGCCTCACACTGTCAGGACAGAGCCCAACACAGGGGTTGATGTCAGGAACTGTGAGATCATGACCTTAGCCAAATTCAAGAGTCAGACGCTCAACTAACTGACCCACTCTGGTGCCCCTAAGGTTGCTATATTAACAACAATTATTCTTATAAGGCAATTGGTTAAAAATTATTACTAAAAAACAAAGCAAAATGTGATAACTGAAGAATCAATATACCATATACTTTAAATGTGCTGTGAAAGGCAGTTAGTCCTGACCCTCAAAACTCTAAGTCCATATGTGAATAAGGCTAGTTGTTTAAAAATATATAAGGGGGTAGCTTTCTTTAATTAAATTATCTGTCTCCTGCACCTTCCATGTGAACAGAAAACCTCAAGAACTTGTAACCAACTATGATTCCTTTGGCTTCCAGTCAACAACCAACAGCAATATGCATGTACATTATTACATAATGAATGCACATCAGCAAAGAAGAACAACTTATTTACTTTTCCTTTAGAATATACTGTTGCCATTTGGATACTGCATCTCAGTGGTTCTGTCTCTGATGCCATGTCTCATGGGCATCATTTAAAGTGACAAGACTAAAAATTATGGCTCTCCTTCTGTCTATTCCTCTAACAGCCGAAGAATCCCACATCTGTTCTCCAGTTTTGCTTGATTAATAAAGATGTCCAAAATAGGACTTAACTTCTCCTCCTCAATTGGGAAAGACAAACAGGGTGCTCAAGAATACTAAACAAATTATGGATTAAACCAAATCTTTTTCATCAGCTCATTGCCAAGAGGAATTAGACCATTGTTTACATATAGATAGCCTCTAATTTTGGTGGTCTATAGTTTTGCTACAGTTGAAAGGATCTTGTGCTCCTTAATTCTGGAGTCGAAAAGAGATACTATTTTGCTGAAATCACAAATATATAAGTGGGTTCTAGACCTGTGTCTGCCAACAATCTGCAGTAAGGCAATTACACCATCATACTGTTTGGCTTTAAATTATAATTGTCATGCAAAAAACATTCATATTTTTCCTCTTCCATAGCTTCTGCATTAATGATCCTGAATTTATTCAAATAGTATTGAGCATGTTTTAAGGAAAGAAACAATAAAACCACAAATGGGAAATATATTTAGTTTGTATTAATTCAAACAGTATTGAATGAATAACTTCTATGTCAGAATTAAAACACCTCTGGAAATATTATTTTGATGACATACATAATATTACATTTTATGGATATCTCAACTTATTTTGATAATGCCATACATTTGGACAGTTAGGCTGATTCATTTTTTACAATTTCTATATAAAACAAAGCAAAGAACATCCTAAAACAGAACACACCTATGCTCATTTCTCCAAGATAAATTCCTTGAAGTGAAATTTGTGTCAAGCAGTATGCAAATTTTTTAAGACACTGGCACTTCCATTCTCTGCTGGTAAGACAGCAATTTGATTCAATTTTCATTGAGATACATTTGACAATATGTATACAATTTTTTCCACCTTTTACAATAATCTATCTTTCTGTATATATGTCACATTTTGCAATTTAAACAAAGTATTGAGATCTAGGTCACCTCACATTTGGGGGAAAAAGTTACTTTTGTAATTTATGCCAAAGCAGTGAAAACTCCAAGAATATGTGGTTAATGAAATAGACTCTTCATCTTTCTTCACTATTCAGTGCGAGTTTTATTACAATTACACCAAATGAACCCAGAGTCCAAAATTAGCAGAGGCTCTGTCAACAGTAGGATGAGATTAGGGGTTTTGTATATTTTAAGTCCAAACAAATAAACATTTGAAGTACATCAAAAGAGTGACAGCCAGATATAGTGGATAAAATACCAGATTTAATGTCACCATAAGTGAGGATGGGGTTTTAGTGTTCCTCCAACTTTAGCAATTTTGTTCTGTTTGTAAACTAGTGAGACCATGTTTGTAAATAACTTAAATTCTACTTTATACAGCCAAAATCTACTGTATCCCATTTCAAATTCATACTATATAATTAATGAAGTAGGAACAGTAGTGAGCGTCCCTAAGAGTTTTCCCAAAATAGTATTTCCAGGTTACTGAAAAGCACAATAAAATCTTAATGAGGCAGATTATCATTGGTATGCATAGCACATATTTTAAAGTTATCAACACAGCAGGTTATCAAATAGAAAACTAAACATCACAGATTTCTGTAAATTAGACATCAGTTACAACGGAAAAAGGATGAAAAAAGAGGAACGTAACTCTTTCTTAAAATGGACAACATGTATTGTTTTCTAGTGCCAACCAACAGGATTGGTACTTTTTATCATTTAAAATTTTCTAGAGAATTAATGGAAGGAAAAAATCTCAAAATTTTATTGTTTTCCAGTTGAGCAAAATCATACACAATGCTACTAGGTTGCCAGTGCATGATGTTCTAAATTCAAGCCCCCAAATCTAAACCTTTAAGTCTCTAGCCACCTGATTCTTCAATCTTTGGGTAATGGAAATCTAAATTCTTTTGTACAAGCCTGTCAATATTCATGTAATCTCATTTAGGACTGGATGACATATTTGTTAAACTGAAGACTAAGCCTTGGTTCATGTTAAGGTGGACTGAGTTTGTGAGGTAACATTTTTTTTTTTTATCAAAATACAAATGTATAAATATCTAAATGTGAAACTTAAAATTCAAAGCAGAAAGTTGATTAAATCTAAATGGAATCTCCTTATAAAGTATCCACGTATTAAATATGTTGTACGTTCTATTGTTTGGGGAGATTCTGAATTTATACATATATATAATTATATTATGTACATTTATTACACATGTAATTATATATAATTTATTGTATGATGTATATTATACATATATATTTATTCACATTCAGGTATATTCTAGGCTCAGCCTTTGAAAACTAATCAATGTAATTCACCACTCAGAAAAAATATAACAAATAATTTGTTTAAAAAACCATGTGTTACCAAGAACAAGACAATTACATCCCTTCTCATCATTCCTTTCTCAATGTTACATGGAAAGTTTTAGATAATGCACTAAAAAGAGGAAATTGAAGGTATACACATTGAGAAGGAATAAATACAACTATCTTTGTAGATAATGTGATTGTCTATGTAGATAATCTGAAATTTCAACAAAAAACATTCCTAGAACTAATAGGCAATTATACCAAAATTTCAGGATACAAGATTGGTACACATAATTCTACATACCAGCGATGATCAAGTCAATTAGAAAGTAAAAACACAATATCATTTACATTAGTAGCACCCAAAAAAAAAAAATACAGATATAAATTTAAATATATATCATATATATATGTGATCTAAATGACACAAACTATAAAACTCTGATAAAAGATATCAAGGAAGAACTAAATAAATAGGAAGAGATCCAATTTTCATGAAAGGGAGAACTCAATATCATCAGGATTTCAGTTCTTCCCAGCATCATCTTTAGAATCAACAAAATCCCAGTCGAAAGCTATCAAGTTATTGTGGCTATCTACAAATTGATGCTAAAGTTTATATGGAGAGGCAAAAAACAAAAACAAAAACAAAACTGGAAGAGACAGCACATACTACAGAAGAAGAACCAACTCAAAGGGCTGAATTTAAGACTTTCTAGAGACTCCTAGCACTCAAGATAATGTGGTATTTGTGCAAGAATAGACAAAGATCAATGGAAAAAAACAGAGATCCAAGGATGAACTGCACATAACTGTATCAATTGATTTTTGGGAAAGGAACAAAGGCAACAATGGAGAAAAGATACTCTTTCCAACAAATGGTGCTGAACAAATAGATCTCTACAGGCAAAATAATGTATAGAGACATAGACCTTACACCTTTCATAAAATTGAACCAAAATGGACCACAGATCTAATTGTGAAATTCAAAACTATAAAATCCCTAGAAGATAAGACAGGAGAAAATCTAAGGGACCTTGCATATAAGAATAACTTTTGAGATGCAACACTAATTGCATGAAGTAAGTAACTGGTAAGTTGGACTTCATTAAAATTAAAAACTTTTGTTCTACAAAAAGCACTGTCAAGAGAATGAGAAGGCAAGCCACAGACTGGGAGAAGTTATGTGCAAAAGACAGTATTTGATTAACAACTAGTATCCAAATTATACAAATAACCCTTAAAACTCAGTAATAAAAAGACAAAACTGATTTTAAAATGTGTAAGTGACCTGGGGAAAAAAGGTACTTTACCAAAGAAGATATACAGATATCAAATAAACACATGAAAAGATGTTTGACTTCATGTTATCATTAGGGAAATACAAATTAAAACGATGGGATACCACTATAACCCTATTAGAATGGCCAAATGCAAAATACTGACAACAGCAGGTAGTGGTGACAATTTGTAGCAATGAACTCCCATATACTGGTTGTAGGAATGCAAATGGTATAGATATCTTGAAAAACATTTTACTAGTTTCTTATAAAACTAAGCATAATTACGCCATAAGATCTAGCAGTCAATCCCCTTAGTATTTAACCAAAGGAGTTAAAAACTTGTATCTAAATATAAACCTGCATGCGAATGTTTTTAACAGTTTTATTCCTAACTGCCAATACTTGTAAGCAATCAAGATGTCTTTTATTAGGTGAATGGATAAACAAATTCTGGCATATCCAGACAATGGAGTATTATTTTGTGAACCAGGGAGAAGAAGAAGGAAGAGGAGGAGGAGGTGGAGACAGAGAGAGAGAGAGAGGAGAAAGAAAGAAAGAAAGAAAGAAAGAAAGAAAGAAAGAAAGAAAGAAAGAGAGAGAGAGAGAGAGAGAGAGAGAGAGAGAGAAAGAAAGAAAGAAAGAGAGAAAGAGAGAAAGAGAGAAAAAGAAAAGGAAAGAAAAGGAGGTATCAAGGCACGTAAAGACATGGAGGAAACTGAAATGCCTATTATTATGTGCCAGTCTGAAAATACTATATACTCTTTCCAACTATATGACATTCTGGAAAATGAAAAACTACGGAGACAGGAAAGTGTTTAGTGGTTGCTAAGAAGGAAGCACCTATTCAAAACAGGTGCCTCTTATTCCTCATAGGTAGGGCATAGGGGATTTTTAGAACAGTGGAGGGGAAAAAAAAAACCTCTATGATGCTATAATGGTGCATACATGTCAGTATACATTTGTCAAAAGCATATAAGGTACAACACCACAAGTGAACGCCAATGTAATCTATGCCCTTTGAGTAATAAAGATGTGTCAACACAGGTTCATCAACTGTAACAAATATAACACTCTGGGATGTTGATGGTGAAGGAAGTTGTGCAAGTGTGGACCCAGGATAATATGGGATCTTTGTACTTTCTGATGAATTTTGCTCTGAACCTAAAACTGCTTATAAAAATAAAATCTAAATAAAGGGGGTTGGGGGTAAAGGGAGGTTAAGGCCAAAAATGAAATGAAACAATCATTTTCTAACTCAGTATCTAGTAGCAAAAAAACCCCATAGTAAAGTAAGACTAGAAAAACCCATCTTTATTTTTTAAAAAGCTCAGCTAATATAATTTATTTTTAAATGTTTTATTTTTAAAAGTTGATAAAATCTGCAAAAATTATATAAAGATTTTTCATATACAAGAACTTCTAAAACTTTCTGGTTTCACAACATGCTTAGAGTTTCAATATTTTTTTCATCTCACTCCAGGCCAAAACAAATACTTAACAGAATCATTAATAAAGTATGAAAGTCCAGACTACATAATAAGCATTTTTAGTCTAAAAACCTAATAGTCATTTAAAAAAGGTTAATAAATACAAATTGGAAATAATCATTTCACTTTCATTTTTAACGTTTATTTATTTTTGAGAGAGAGCATACACGTGCAAGCAAGCATAGAAGTGGGGGAGGGGCAGACAGAGAGGGAGAAAGAATTCCAAGCAGGTTCTTTGCTGTCAGTACAGAGCTTGACATGAGGCTGGAACTCACCAACTGTGAGATCACGTGATCCAAGCTGAACTCAAGAGTTGAACAACTTAAGTGACTAAGCCACCCAGGCACCCCATTTCATTTCACTTTTGAAAAACACAATTTCTGATGACATATTATGCCTGAGGCCTCGCAAAACTTCTCAAATCTTGAAACCAAATCAGACATTATTGACCTTATTAATGGTTCCACAAAGACTTTTGACATTTTTATTGGCACTACAATGAAAAATCTAAATTGTTAAGGATATGATGTCATTAAAGTAATGTAACCTGATTTAATGCTGAAGCAAATAACTCTTCCAAGCTAGTAGTCCACACAGTATCACAAAGATACCAAATATTGCTGCATTTCCTTTGAAAATGTAAAATATCTTTGGAGCGTGAGTTACCATGGTTCACTATTTTGGATGGATAATGATACACTCTTTCATACTAGACATCCTAGTATTAAAACTACATTTGTTTCGGGCGCCTGGGTGGCGCAGTTGGTTAAGCGTCCAACTTCAGCTCAGGTCACGATCTCGCGGTCCGTGAGTTCGAGCCCCGCGTCAGGCTCTGGGCTGATGGCTCAGAGCCTGGAGCCTGTTTCCGGTTCTGTGTCTCCCTCTCTCTCTGCCCCTCCCCCGTTCATGCTCTGTCTCTCTCTGTCCCAAAAATAAATAAAGGTTGAAAAAAAAAATTAAAAAAAAAAAACTACATTTGTTTTTGTTTTTTAAATTTTGTTATGTTTATTTATTTTTGATAGAGATAGAGCACAAGTGGGTGAGGGGCAGAAAGAGGGGGAGACACAGAATCCGAAGCAGGTTCCAGGCTCTGAGCTGTCAGCACAGAGCCCAACGCGGAGCTCGAGCTCACAAACCTCAAGATCATGACATGAGCCGAAGTCGGGCACTTAACTGACTCAGCCACCCAGGTGCCCCATACATTTGCTTTATTTGGATAAGTTTTGTAATTGCACATTTGAAATCTATCAAATAATTTTTAGAAGATATGTTTTTTTTTTATCTAGGAAGTAACTTAACCAAGGAGGTGAAAGACCTGTACTCTGAAAACTATAAAACACTGATGAAAGAAATTGAAGATGACACAAACAAATGGAAAGGCATCCATGCTTATAGATTGGGAGAACAAATACAACTAAAATGTCCTTATTACCCAAAACAATCTACATATTCAATGCAACCCATACCAAAACATCAATATCATCTTTCATAAAAACTAGAATAATAAAATTTGTATGAAACCACCAAAGACTCCAGATAGCCAAAGAAATCTGGAAAATGAAGAATATAACTAGAGTTATCACAATCCCATTTCAAGATATACTACAAAGTTATAGTGCTTAAAACAGTATGATACTTGCAGAAAAATAGACACATAGATCATTAGAACAGAATAGAGAGCCCAGAAATAAATTCACAACTATATGGTCAATTAATCTACAACAAAGGAGGCAAGAATAAATAATTGGAAAAGGAGAGTGCCTTCAACAAATGGTGTTGAGAACACTGGACATTTACATGCAAAAGAATGAAACTGGACCACTTTCTTACACCATACACAAAAATGAACTCAAAATAGATTCAAGACCTAAATGCGAGAACTGAAACTATAAAATTCCTAGAAGAGAGTATAGTGAGTAATGTCTCCTACACTGGCCATTAACAACATTTTTCTAGTATGTCCCCAAGGGAAACAAAAGCAAAAATAAACTATTGGGACTACATCAAAATAAAAAGCTTCTGCACAGCAAAGGAAATAAACAACCAAACTAGAAGACAGCCTACTGAATGGTAAAAGATATTTTCCAATAACTCATTAGATAAGGGGTTAGTAACTAAAATATATGAAGAAGTTCTAAGACTCAACACCCAAAACAACAATCTAACTTAAAAAAAGGGCAGAAGACATGAAGAGACATTTCTCCAAAGAAGACATACAAATGGCCAACAGACACATGAAAAGATACTAAACATCATTTATCATCAGGGAAATCAAAACCACCATGAGGTATCACCTCATACTTATCAAAATGGCTAAAATCAAAAACAGAAGAAACAGTAAGTGTTGGCAAGCATGTGGAAAAAAAACAAACACTTGTGGACTGTTGATGGGAATGCAAACTGGTAGAGCCACTGTGGAAAACAGTATGGAAGTTGCTCAAAAATTAAAAATAGAATTATCATATGATCTGGTAATTCCACTACTGGTTATTTACCCAAAGAATATAAAAACATTTACTTGCACCCCTATGTTTACTGCAGCATTATTTACAATAGCCAAATTATGGAAGCAACCCAAATGTTTACTGATAGATGAACGGATAAAGAAGATGTATGTATACACAATGGAATATTACACAGCCATTTCAAAAAAAGAATATCTTCTCATTTGCAACAACATTGATGGATATAGAGAGTATAGTACTAAATGAAACAAGTCAGAGAAAGATACATACCATGTAATCGCACTAATATATGGAATCTAAAAAACAAAACAAACAAGCAAAGAGACAATAAAAAATAAAAAAATAAATAAGTAAATAAATAAACAAACACAAAAATAGACTCTTAGATAACAAACCAGTAGTTACCAAAAAGGAGGCAGGTGAGCAGATGGGGGAACTAGGCGAAGGAGATTAAAAGTACACTTGTCTTAATAGCACTGAGTAATATATAGAAATGTTAAATCACTATGTTGTACTCCTAAAACTAATATAACACTGCATGTTAATTATACTGGAATTGCTAAACAAATAAATAAGTTATTTAATTATTAATACATTAATATACACTGGACTTAACTTGGATCTTTTAGCTTGCAATTGTACCAAGTGTTTATTTTTCTTATTATTTAAAATTTGTTAGAGCAAATGCACTGATTTGCTCCAGCCTGTACCATATACTTGTATTTTTTTAACTACTGAATCCAGCTCATTCTAGGGTTCTTACATCTGTTGAAGTTAATAACACAATGCAAAGAAACAAAGACATCTCAATCCCCAAGACATAAAACAAAGTTATCAGTAAAATCTTAAGAGAATAAAAATCTGAGTCACTGTTTTCTAATAGAAAAGCATCTATTGCTCTTGTGATAAAACAATATAATTTTTTTTTCCACAACCTGCAAATAGGTCAAATATCAAAAAGTTTGAAAATGTCTTATGAGTTCTTTTCAAATTAAAAAATAGTCCTATAAAAATTAAGGTTGGTAGTAACAGAGTTGGTTTGTTAAATGACCCAGAAAAATCCCCAACCATCATCACAAGGCAGAAGAGAACTAGCTGGGGTTTATTGCTCTCTGGTCAACAGGTTCCTTTATCATTAGTTAATGCTTTTGTTATTCATGTAGGGCACAGAAAAAGCCAAGTCTGATTACCTCTGCTACATTCGGAGTCTGATTTTAAGTGACCACTTTTCATTGTGAGTTTATGAAATCTTTAAGAGAAGCTGTGAAGGAATATAATAAATTTGAGAAATAAAGCTGTCTCAAGCACCCCATAGATCCCAGTGGATATAATTTCACAGAACTGAGTTACTGCTCAGGACAGCCAAGATATTCTTAATGCTCCTATCTATAGCCCAAGATTCTCTGATTTACAGTTCTAGAGGGAATAAAGACTTGTGGTTAATACAATGAGGAAGAAACAAAAGCTACAAACAAAATCTGTGATTTAGTTAATAAAGTGCTGTTTGACTTCCTGAATCTCTCAGAAACTTTTATCACAGATGTGAGTCTTTTATTTCAACAATTGAAATAGCACTGAATGTCAGAAAACATTAAATCAAAGCAAACTATAAACACACACAACACACACACACACACACACACACAACTGCCAAGAACAAAAGGAACCTCTATTGATGCCTTTGGTTATTCTTGGAAATCTGGATGCATAAACTCAACCCAAAATTCTTATTTGTAGTCAGAATTCACTTAAAATTTTATTAGAAACCATGAGTTTTTTGCATGTTATAGAGTGAACCTAAAAATCTAAGCATTAATTCCTACAAAATACATATGCAATAAAATAATCCCTTCTCAATTATTAGTAATTGATTTTTTAATTAAATCTTGTGTGTACACTCCATTATTTTTCAAGGAGAGATTGGGTTTGACTCCATATCCAAAAACTTGCCAGGCTTTATTTTTGTCATTTAATTATATTGCTTCTCTTCACTTCTCTATGTTCCACAGTAACATTCTGTCTTCAAGGACAAGCACAATTCATTCTTTTTCCACAGAGCCTTTGTCTTTCCGTGACCTGGCATAATAAAGACGGTGAAACTCTTCTACTTTAAAGACACCAGCTTCTCATAATCTTACATTATTTATCAATTCTGTTCAGAACCTCTTGCCCTGTTATGTATGCACTCTGCCACATTATCTGTTTACCATCTTATCATCTAGAGACACTTAAACTTACTGTCTACCGGGAGCCCCTTCTTTCCACCCAGCCTGTTACCCTGGACTGTTGACTTCTCCCGTCCTCTAAGAGTTCACTAGTCATTTTGGTGACGTGGCCACCAGTTGCACAGAGTGCATTTCTCACCTACTCTATACCTTGGAAAATTAGATCTACTCGAAGCACTGGAAGAAGTCCCTGAGAAGTTTGTCTTAGTCCTACTAAAGACACTAAGTGACTATATTTGGTTAACTAAATACCCACTGATTGAGTTATTTTCATACTTCCAATTTCTCCTTGGAAATAAAAACAACTTGCTTCCTTTCAACAGCAAAAGGAATAGAGAGCTTAATTGTGATGTTATTTGAATAAAAATCATTACAACTTGGTTGGCTCAGTGGACTGACCATCTGACTTTGCCTCAGGTCATGATCTCATGGTTCCTGAGTTGGATCCCCACATCAGGCTCTCTTCCATCAGCTTGAAACCTGCGTAAGGTCCTCTGTACCCCTCTCTTTGCCCCTCCCCAGCTTGTTTTCTCAAAAATAAAAATTAAAAAAATAATAATAATTTAAAACCTTGTTTGATGAGAATTAACCAATAGTCACCCCACCTCTTTTACTTTAGTTCCCAGGAAGCCTAAACAAAATTTAATGATATGCTTTAAGAAACCTGACTGTCTGACTTTAGTGATTTTTTATTTTAAATCTAAGATGGCACCAAGTACAAGATACATAATTGACTTAATATAGTATTTTCAGAAAAATACTATTGAACATACACATTGATTATAATGTTTATCCATACTTCATACATCAGAAAAATGGTACATCTTAAATAAATTTTTAACTTAATATTTTTCTAGATACACTATTATTTTCCGTGTGTTTTTAATCCATCTTTGATCTTTGTTTCATGAGATGTTAAAGAACAAAACGGAAAAAAGGAAAACAAAAAATCTTAACCGAAGTCCCAGAGAGGAAAGGGTCACATTTTCCTTTTCTAAAGCTGGCACTATTAACCAATACAATAGAGAATACATACTAAAAAACTATTTAGAAAAGAAAACATTTTAGAAAAAAAAACTGTTAGAAGATAAAGTTGGTTTTTGTTCACACATTAACTCCTGCAAAGAAGAAAGGGAAACATATCTCCTCCTTCCAAAATGATTGGCTGGACAACTATTAAAACTCACAATGTAAAGAAAAAACATTAACATAAAAATCATTAATTATGATGCAGATACAACATGACTACAATGATTAGAGATTAATATGGTTTTATATGATTAAAATTATTAATCATACTTTTTAATGAACTGAATTTCAAAAAATAAAGTTTGTTTTAACTTCTGTGAATTCGATCTCTAAATAAACTATCACTTTCATTTTGTCTTTAATTCAATTTTTCCACTTAATATTGCTCATCCTATGAATAGTTTTAATGAAGATAGAAAATACTGATCCCTATTTGCAAGTTGGAACAGCTTAAACAGTTTAATGGATTTCAAATACCATTTAAGAAAAATTAATTAGGAACTGAGAATATTAAACATAATTTAAAATGCTTGACAAGTAATAAGACTTTATTTCTACATCATGTTATAGATAATAAAGTAAAAATATTTCTACATTAATACAAATATTTAAGCTTTTCTTTTTCTCTTAATTGCCTCAACTCATTGGAATGCTGCATCATTGTTACATTATTTCAATTCCCTTTCAAGATGTAGACTTAAAACTATAATCTCTCCCACCAACTACAACTTCAGAAAAATGACAGTGTGTGCAAAAGTACATCTAAGTCCAAATCATCAGGGATATTAAAAGAGGGAAACTTTGGAGGACTGTGAACTACAAGAAATAGCTTAGAGATGGAAAGACAACCAAAGCACTACCCTAATTATTTTAGTTTAACACTACAAACACAAATGCCACCAAAAGCAGTCCACGGCTAGATCCAGTGGGTGAAAAGAAAAAGCAAGCAAGCCAACAACAAACCATGGTTTCCCTGTTTACTTTTCTCCTACTTTACCCTTTACTCACTCTCTTAACTTACCCCTATGTTATTTTTCCTCTTACTCCACTGGAAGAGCAAACAACGTTTCTGGTAGGGGCACCTGGGTGGCTCAGTCAGTTGAGTGTCTGATTTCGGCTCAGTTCATGACCTCTTGGGTCATGAGCTTGAGCCCCAAGTGAGTCTCTGTGCTGACAGCTCAGAGCCCGGATCCTGCTTCAGATTCTGTGTCTTCCTTTCTGTCTGCCCCACTCTCTCTCAAAAATAAACAAACATTTTTAAAAAATTAAAAAAAAAATTTCTGGTAGGTAGAATTGTGTTTCCCCCAAATATTTCATGTCTTAGTTTCTGGGAGTGTGCATATGATATATTACCTGTGAATATGTTACCTTATATGACAATGAGACTCTGTAGATGTAATGAAGGTTGCTAATTACCTGATCTTAAGTTACAGAGATAATCCTGAATTATCTGGACAGGCTAAATATAATCCCATGAGCCTTAAAAGCAGAGGGAGAAGAGGAGGTCAGGGGATGTGAGAGAAGAAGCATAATAAGGGATCTAATGTACTACTGGGACTTGAGGATGGAAGGAAGGGGTCATGGGAGAAGGATGTGGAAACCTCTAATAACAGAGTATGCATCCTGACAAGGAAACAGAGATCTCAGAGCTACAATGCAAGTAAATGGATTCTGTCGACAACTTGAATGAGGAAATAGATTCTTTCCCAGGTCCTACAGATAAGAGTTCACTGGTGGACAGCTAAATTTCTGCCTTGTGAGACCCTGAGCAGAGCCCCCTCAAAGATCTGACCTACAGAAATGTGAGATGATAAATGGGCATTGTTTGAAGCCCCTGGGTTTGTGTAATTTGTTAGGCAGCTATAGGAAATACATATCAGAAAGAAAATAATTCAATTTTACCCAAATATCCAAACATATGTACTTTTTCTCTGCACCTGTTATGTAATGGCCTTATTGTTTTCACCTAGATCTATGCTCTGAATTCCACCTTTCACTTCTTTCCTAGAAATATTGATAGTACTTCTAATTCCAACCTATTCCTAACTCTTGGCCATCACATCTGCATATAAACATACTGAAGACTTTGATTCTAATTGTTCTCCACTCAAAATACATCCTTCCTTTGACTGTCATGTTGTTTGATCTTTCGTTTAGAGTGCATTCTTCATTCCAGATCTTTTGCTTTTATTTCAGAGCCATATATCAAACTCTCTACTGGGAAGCTCTCTTTGAGTGTCCTATAGGCAGCTCTAACTCAATAGCTTCAAAACAGAACTCACCTATTCCTGCTGCCTTTTAAACTCAGTGAGTGGCACCAACAGCCATTCAATTGATCAAGCAAAATCCTGCAGATCACACCTGTCTTCATCCCCTAAATCTAATCTAAACCTTATCATCCTCTGTTGATTTCATACTCTGAAAAATGACAGCCTTCATTTCTCTCCACATTTTCTGCCATGATTCTCATGCACACCAGCATCATTTGTTACCTGGTTAACTAAAGTAGACTCCAAACTCATCTCCTAACCAAGCTCTTGTCCTCCTGTAAAACTTTCATCATATTGGATCTCAAGTGAAATTTCCAAATCTAGTAGGAGATCATATTACATTTGAGCATCTATTTAATACCCAGAAAGGTTCTAAATGCTTGATGTGTTTTCATGTAGTTAGTTCTTATTATAGCCTGCTTGGCAGATGAGCAAACTGAAGCCTGAAGAGGTCACCTCTCTCAGACCAAACATCAGGAGGGGTTGGAGCCAGATGTCAAAAATATCAGCCCCCAGGACTGCAGTTGTTAACTATTAAACTCCCTCTCTACTTGCCTGCCATGGTGCCCCATGCTATACTGTTAACTTTTCAACATTTTCATTTCACAAATTAAAAAAAAAAGAGATTTACTTAACTTTCCAAAACTAGTTTGTAGGGGCGCCTGGGTGGCGCAGTCGGTTAGGCGTCCAACTTCAGCCAGGTCACGATCTTGCGGTCCGTGAGTTCAAGCCCCGCGTCAGGCTCTGGGCTGATGGCTCAGAGCCTGGAGCCTGTTTCCGATTCTGTGTCTCCCTCTCTCTCTCTGCCCCTCCCCCGTTCATGTTCTGTCTCTCTCTGTCCCAAAAATGAATAAACGTTGAAAAAAAAAATTCAAAACTAGTTTGTAGACATAGTCATTAGAGCTCAAGTTAGCACTCACAATCTCATTTGAACATCACAACAAACTTGATTACATCTAGTAAGGAGAGAAAACATGCATCAAGGTGATTACCCTGCTTAGATCACAGCATAGCTGAGGAAAAAAACACACGTTCCCAAACTCTATGCCACATTTATTATTTGTAATTATGTCACAAATGTCTATAGAGCACTTGTTATGAACAAAATATTATGGGAAGGTGCTAAAAAAAAACTGGTGAATTAAACTGACACGGTTTCTTTTTTTACTTGCAGTGCTATTTTTTGTTGAGGAAAGGGAACTTGGAACAAATATTTTAATAGTTAATGATTTAATTATATTTAATTAAATTCTAAAGGAGAAAGAGGACCATGACCTGGTTTGAGAAGTTTTCTAAGAGAAAATGACTTCTTAAGCTCTTAATGATAGGAAGGATAATTTTGACCATAAGTCTGGAATGATTCATTTAATTTAAATGCTGCTAACGTCTGCATTGACTGAACATCCAGTTTGACTAGTGATCAGAGTCAGTGTCTACATAATCTCAAGTTAGAGACATTAAATGTCAGTCAATTCAGGGCAATGAGTGCAGCATCTTAATAACTGAATTCTACTGCATTGGTGAAAGACTATTTTCTGAATGTCTGCTCTCAGATCATTACTGGAGCTGCTAAATAATTATGAGGTGTGGACCTTGTCTCCAAGGCACTTTTTCACTCTTCGTGGAGATCAAACGAACACAGGTCAAACAATTTAGGAACAGTATCTCATACTGCAAGCACTAGGGTTTAAGTAAGTATGGTACCAGACAGCCTTCATTCAAATATGCCACTTTTCCTTGGCTGAATATTTTCCCACACCAACTAGTTGATTTCTGGTCCTTTACTAACTGCAGTTTCTTTCATCCAGGCATTCCACCTTATCCTATAGGACTGGCTCATGGGCTCTGTCCCGCTGCTGCTCATTACCTGTCAATGGCTCCCAGCGACCTGAAGGGAAAACTCAGCCTGGTTGAAGCGTGTCATCTGGGAAACTTTCTCACCTCTTTCCAGTTTTATTTAATCTCTAAAGAACTCCAGCTCTTGTGGAACCACTGTAGTAACAGTTCATTCACTCACAAGGTCACACATTCAATAGCTGGGCAGCTCAGCTCTTTTTTTTTTCATTCTTTTATTTCTTTGAATCTCAAGCTATCATGAGACCATACAAC
Organism: Leopardus geoffroyi; assembly: GCF_018350155.1. NCBI lineage: Eukaryota > Metazoa > Chordata > Mammalia > Carnivora > Felidae > Leopardus > Leopardus geoffroyi. The sequence goes on along the minus strand of NC_059335.1, from coordinate 37,377,542 downwards.
AGTGGCTCTCATAAAGTTATTTTCTGTTTATTTCCATTTTCAATTAGACCTCTGACAAAAATACACATAATTTAAGTTCCACCCCTCAATTTATATTGGGTAACAGTCCATAAAACATATGAAGTTTATTGATTAAATATATATTAAATCCGTTTCACGCCACTGTTTCTCACTTTTAAAAACTCACTGCTTCTTTTCTAGGATGAAACATAGATACAAATACATAAATGAACTAAACAAATTAAGTTTTCAAATAAGCCATCAAATGCAAAGATTTGCAGCCTGCCTAATACCAGTGTAATCTCTGACTTTTGATACAACTTGAGGAAGGCTGATTTTTTTTCCTCCCCATTTATGTGTTTAAAAGTAACCATGAAATTAGCTTAAACTCAGTCTATCAGGCCTTAGCATACATAGCATTTCACAGGCAAGCCTTTTCTAAGCCTCATACACTTGCTTATGCTGTCCTTAATACTCCCCCATCGCACTCTGTTCTTTCACATCTCAATCCCCATTATCCATTATTTTAATTTTTTATTGAATGTCTGTTCTCTGTGCCAGGTCAACTCCATAGGACAATCATACCATTTGTTTATATTTTCTCTATACCCTGTCCTGTGAGAGTCAAACACCTTAACAAAGGCTAACTATGTCTTTGGTGAATAACAAAGAACTGGAACTTACCATGGTTTATGTGGAAGAACCTACCAGGCAAGTTCTATTTTGGGAGCAAACCATGAAAACAAAGAAACAGGGGGACAGGGAAAGAACTCAGTAATGTGACTTTCCGATTCTACACCTCACATTTCATAATTTTTTAAATTAAGGGATCAAAAGAGAGAAATTTTCTTGCAACCATACACTTCTTCCCTTTGTTGTTTTGCATGGGGCTTCTTTGCTCTTATCCACTGAGGACTTGAAAAATATTAAAGTGTTTAAAATTTTCTACTTCTTTTTCCCCAAGTAGCACAAATTTCTCCTTAAACTCACTGGAAAATTTTCAGGACATCATGGGGGAACCTAAGATTCTAAAATTTTCCCCACTGAACTTCAAGTTCTCTCTAAATTACATAAATATGAACCTAACCCAAACAGAAAAAAAAAAAGAGAGAGAGAAAACTACACTCCATGTTTTAATATATGACTGAGTTTAACATAGTTTGAAACTAAGTGCACCACTGTTACATTTTAAATTAAAAGGATTTATTTTTTAGAGTTGTGCTCCATATTCACTCTAAGAAATACTTAGATTTCCTTCTCTGGCTTTTAAGAATGACAATAATTAAAACATTTAATAATTTATCTTTTTTAATGTAAAAGTGTTCCCTTTGGAGTAGTGAATGCATTATGTTGTACATTCTACAGTTGCTACGGGAATCACCAAAATGCCATTTTCCTTTTGTTTATCTCAATGTTCCAAATTAACATGTATCTCTCATAAGTTGATAAATCCACATCTGCCTTGAACCACTATTTTCTCAGAGAAAGAATGGGTGGAAATATCCTACTAAAAATCAAAAGCCAACAATGAATTTATTAATATATATGTATGATTAAATATAATAATTTTGTAAGGGTCTTGTATACCTTCTCAAGGAGCACCAGAATGATTATATTATCCTGCATAAAATAAATGATATTAAATGATGGACAGATGGTTAAGTCTTGGGCCAGAGGTCATTTACTGTGACCTTTTTCAAGATTGGCTGCGAATACATCAAACTCTACAGTTGTAGAGCTGCTAATGAGTTCCTAATTAGGAATTAGCCAGCCATATTAATAATATGTAATATTCCTCAAGCCTGTCAACAGGAAGAAAAAAACATTGACTATCCTTGATGCTAGGATTATTGATGTTGTGTGAATAGGTAACCTTTGCTATAATGATACATTTTCCTTTGGAAAAGGTGGTTACCCTTCCTAAAATTTTAAGGAAAAGATGGGCCTAAAAATCCTAAAATAAATTGGAAAATACATGCAAATACCACTAATAAAATGTTTCCATGTCAGTTTCCTTTGTAAATTTACCCCCTTTTACTTTATTCTGAATTCTTTCAAAAGATATCCAATGTCATTGTTAAATGTAAATATGTTTAGATATGTGTATATATAATTAGACAAAGGCAAAGAAAGGTCAGCTTATTTTGCTTTTGTGAAAACGATTTCATTAAGTTGCAAATCAAAAGATTTTACACGGTAAAGATATCTCCTTTGGCATTAGTGTAGAATGTATGAACTCCTCAAAAATCAAACAAAGAGTAAACAGCAGCATTTAAACATTAATGCTAAACTCAGTGTTCAAGAAAGTTAGAAAGCAGAGATTTGTGTATTTTTCCTTACGATAAGCACATGAAAAATGTTGTAAATTGTAATCCGTATTCACTATTCTTACATTTCTCCAAGTAGCATATTCTACAAATCCTCTCTGAACAACATAATCATTAAAATATAAGTCAGATCAACACTATATACGGTCAAAAACTTTTGGAAACATAACGTCATACAGTGGTCTCCCAATGACCCGACTTTACAAATGACAAGACATCTCATCATAAAATAGCAAAGTTAGAAAGGAAGAAAAGGAAAAAAAAAAGAAGAACATTGCTTTTGTTTCAGACAACCAAAAGAGACTTGGTATATATCTTAGGGTATGTTCAGTTGTTGTCTCAAAAATAAAATTAGAAACACAAGTAGCAAGGAGTGGAGTGTGTGTTGGAATGTCTAACACTTTTGAATTATTAAACTGAACAGTTCTCTAGGAATACTTACGCTGACTATGGCATGCTTTGATCAACTTTGAATAACCTTGTTTTCAAAAGAATTAATTTTGTAAGTTTATTTTTCTCCAAGTATTTGTGAGTACTCATCCATACTCTACCATGAAATAGGCTTTATAATGAAAAATAAATCCTTACTTAAAATCATTCCCTCTCTCTCTCTCTCTCTCTCTCTCTCTCACACACACACACACACACACACACACACACACACACACACACACTTTCACTAATCCTAGTTAAAAGGGTTTTGTTTTTTTTTTTTTGGTGTGTTTTGTTATTTGACTAAGCAGCAAGTAAAATGGTTTTAATTTCAGACCTTTCTGAGCAAGTTTATAATCAGAAGTACAATGTAAGAAGTATCTAACCAGAGAACTGTACGTATTTAAAGCAAGCTGATTCAAAGCCGCTTATAGATCATAGCAAATATCAGATGAAGAGATTTAGAAATATTTCTTGTAAGTCAAAGTATAACTCACTTTGTAGTCACTCAATCAAGAGGATTTTCTTATTAAAAAAAAAATAATAGTAAGACTCCAACTGTGAGGAGCAATGCATACACAAGCAGGAAGAGAATCAGAAGGACCTTCTAGTCTAATCATGATCCTGGTAATTAAGTATTCCCCCTTCTATCCTCACATAAAAGAGGCTTTAAGACTATCCATGAACTCCTCCAGGAAATGAAGTCTAAGACTCTCCAACTTCTTCTTTGGGGATTTAGCCCTACTTGGGGCCACCCAGTACCTGTTGGTTTTGTTAGAGCCATGGAAGCCATTTAGGTATCCAAACAGAATTTTCATTCCCTGTTTTATGATCTCAACACACCATAAAATATGGGCTGACCACATCATTTGACGTGGCAGAAAGAAGTTGGCTCTTATCTGTACTAATGAATTTTCATTTAAGGAGATCAAACAGCATGAATTTGGATACCACACTTAGAAGTGAACTCAGACAGAACTAGGTTTAAAATTCTTTGCTTAACTAGAGAATTTTGGAGAACTTCCTTTATTTCATTTTTCTCAAATGTAAAATAAAAATGAGGAAAATGATGCTCAAAGTGCCTGGCCCATAGTGAGGGCTCAATATAGGCATAAAGATATAGTAACATTGTTAGTGTCATTCCTCTCTCGAGTTTACCTTTTCTTTCTAAGTATCTGCTGTTGCAGAGTCCAAGTTTCAAGTTCCAGTTAGACCTTTGTTCTTTATCCAATTTACTTTAAGGTGTCTTTAGTTCCTGATTTTCTTTTTTTTTTTTTAATCAATGCAGGAAATCTCCTCTATTTTCCTTTGGCTCCACATACCCACGTACTCCTTAGGCAAGGCCACTCTGATACTTCACATCTTAGTGATTACGAAAATAATAATTATGTAAAAAACAAAGTTTTTCCACAGAAGACATTTCCTGGATATGCTTTCCATACTAATTTTGCACACATACACGATGTTATGAACTTTATGTCATGGATAAAACTTGGTTCCATACATGATATATAACTGGGTCATAGGATTGACCCTTGAGTCAATCTGAAGAAAACTGTCAAGCTAGAGTTATGATGCTTGAATGGAACAGGGTGGTATTCCTCAACAATTTTAGTTACTGTTGTTAAGTAATACCAGTAAGAAATGAACATTTTTGATTTTTCAAATAAGCATGTAACACAACAATGCTTGACTTGTGGTTGAAATAAAGAGCTACCACTTATTGATACTTCATCAGTCAGCACATAGGCAGAAAACAGATGGGGCCTTCCAATCTGGGAATCTGCAAAGGGTAATTTAATGAAAGGTCTTTTGGGGGCATCTGGGTGGTTCCATCGGTTAAGTGTGTACTCTTGGTTTCAGCTCAGGTCAAGATCCAACAGGTTTGTGAGTTTGAGCCAAGCATCAGAATCCTTGCAGTCAGCAGAGAGCCCACTTCATACCCGCAGTCCCCCTCTTGCTCCCCTCCTCCGCTTGGGTGCACACGCACTCTCTCACTCTCTCTCAAAATTAACAGATAGACTTTAATAAAAGGTGTTTTGTAAGTTCTCAACAGGATGTAGGGACACCAAAAGGGATAGTGCTGAGGAGCTACAGGGTTCATAAGGGTGTAGATGGTCCATTACCATTCTCAGGCTTCAGGGTGGAAAGCGGGAGCCATCGCACAACCCAGAATGAAACGGCTGAAGGGACAAGACTATTTAACTTTAGCTACAGACTTGGTTTTGGGAAGCAATAGACCCACAGAGACACTAAAAGGAGGAAGCAAAAGAAATAAATACCTGACCTCACTCTGCTCCCTCCCTCCTATCTCCAGCAAGGGCCCCTTTTGGCTAAATCCAACCAAAAGGCAGAAACCAAGAGTGCCCTTTGTGAATAAGACTGAGTGAGAGTGGGTCTGAAGGAATATAATCAGTAAAATTGTAATTACTTTTAGTCAAAAATATTTTTCCAGAAATAAGCATATTAACTGCCTTACTTTAAAACTTTAAGTGATTAGCAAAACCTGATGGCATCTTATAGTAATAAGAAAAAAAATGAAAAAAGTAATCACTTCCTTGATGTTACATTAGACTATAACTATTAATGAAAATATGATAAAGATATACATATATATTATTTCATTAAACATATTAGGAAGGAAATTTAAAATATTAATTGGAGTATGTATTGAACACTAAATATAATGATGAAAATCTGTTTTTTTAACTGTATATTAAGGAGGTTAAAACACGTCAACACACTTAGTGTGACACTATCTTGATACTTCAATTTCTAAGGATTTCTAGATTATAGGATGTATAGACTATTTTGTTATCCAGTAGAGTTACTGAGTAAATCATACCATGATTCTGTTCTCTGCTCTCACAAACATAAACTTAATTAACTCCCACCTTATATTTCATTCACATTGGCTTCTTCATATTGGTGGACAAGTGGGTGGGAAATATAGGTTGGAAGCAAAGCATCGGAAGGAAGTTAAGCAAAGCCCACTCTTCACTATCCAAGCCCTATGCAAACTCTCCAGGCACTCTATAACTGTTTGCCTTGTATCGAACAGGGGAATAAAATCCCAGTCAGCCAAACAAACTAACAAATAAATGAAAATACAAAATAAATTTTAAAAAACAGAAAAAGGAATAAAAATTTGGAAAGGAAAAATCAAACATGAAAATACCTTATTCCATTTGATACAGATCATATTCATTGCAAACAAGCAGCAATGCTCTGACAAGAGAAGAGTTGGTGATTCATTCCATTCCCCTCCCTCAAGAGATGTTGCCCAGGGCTAATGGAATAACGTTATAGGATAACATGATGACTGAATCTAGAAAGCTTGCTACTCCATTACTTGGTAATAAACGTGTGGATCTTCTTTTCCCTAGTGCTTCCAGACACTGTAAATGACAGTAAGGGCAAAAATGATTTGAAAGTCTAGACATCTCCAAGTGGTTTATATAGATCACCTTTCAAGAGGTGACAGAATATCAGAGGAGTAAGATGGGGTAGGACAAAAAAAAAAAAATGGACAAAGAAGTAAACGCTGCTGCCATTATTTCTGCTTTGACAAAATTCTTTATATAATCTTAGAAATACACTGAGAAAGATCCTCAACAATGATTTTGTTGAGAAGGTATCCTTAGCCATCAAATAACAATCAACCATGACTGACACAGATACTGTCCCATGGTATGTGCTCAATTATGTTGAATTAATGGTGAATGGGACAGGCACTGAACAAGTGCTCTTGTTGTACTCATCCTATAGCTAAGGGAACTAAACACAGAGAGGACATGGTCTTTCCCATGTTATGCAGGTGTTATGTGCCAGGGTGGATGTACAAACCTAAGCAAACTATGTTGTTAACACAATATTGTGCTGTTTTTTTGTTTGTTTGTTTGAAAAGTGAATAAAGACATGGATGATCAAATCACAAGATGAACAAACGACTGTGGTCTTCACTACTAAAGATTTGTTGAATAAAGACAATTTATAGGTACTGATTTCTTTGGATGGTTGATAGGGTTGGTGTTAAATTGTAAATGTTGAAAAGGTAAGATAATGTGCTTAACTTCTGGATAAATGAGAATAGCAACCATTTATTTATTTAGTGGCCATTGTACACTAGGCATTATGCATATACCAAAATATGCTTCACCATCCCTTGGTTGCAAGCCATTTTCCGATTTTTCAGATGAAGAAACTGAGGTACATAGTTGTGGAGTAACTTGCCTCAGACCACACAGTTTGATGAAGACAAATATAACATCAAGCTTTAATAGAGTCCAAAGGCTTTGTGCATTTCTTGTAAGACACATCAGAGCCAATGCACTAACAGCGTGGTACCTGGACAGAGGCAGACAAGCCAAGTGGAATCAATTTGTATGACTCCTTGAGAAACGATCAAAGTACTCAGGAAAGGGGCAAGACTTGAACTTCTAAGGTGACCACCATGTAATAACTTGGCTATCCTAGTCTCAGTAGTAAAAAAAATAATGTCAAAAATAAGAATCAAATTCATTTTTAAAGTCACTGAAAGCTCCACAAAGTTCAAGGCAAAAGTTCTGCATTTGGCTTCAGGGTCAGCAATTCATAGGGCAGGAATGTCTCCATGGCCCCCTTTCGCTATTTCTCTGCCTCATTCACTTCTCCTTTTTAAAATAAGGTTATTCTTCTTGGAAAGATCTAAAACTTATGTTTTTGCATTTATTGTACTTAAATCTCAAGAGTTTTTACTATTGTTTAGAGATATTTAATTCTCAATTAAGGGATCTGGCAAAATGAATTTTTCCCTTTGCACTGAAACGAAGGATAAGTAGGTAAGTTGATACCAGCAATGAGTTGAAGAGAACCATTTCTCTTTCTTAATCAAGTTTTTTAAAAAAATGTATGTTAGATAACTTGTCCAACATATTTAAGGTCCACATATCTTTGTAGAGTGCTGACTCCCTTCCTCTGATGGACACTGCCACTCTGGGTGGGCTGCAAAGACATCCACGTTTGGGATTGTCTCCAGTGACTACAAACTTGATCAAAGGGCACTCCTGTCCCAGCTATGAAGGTCTCATTTCTTTGTGCTCATTCCTCATCCATACAAAAGCAGCCTTCTTGTTCTTGTGTTCTACAATGCTCAAGGCACTAAGAGCAACAATGCATCAGAATTCTGTGCTAGATACTTATAAGAGGGATGATGATTAATCCCCACCCTCAAAAAAGTCAAAGTTATTTAAAAGTGATTATGTCAAACTTATATATGACTAAGAGATTGGCCCATCAGTTAGTTCTAAAAGGTAATCATAGTAATAGTAGTAGTAATAGAAGTATAGCAATAGTAATAATAGAAACAGTGATAGATTACATTAAGGGCTTACATTGCAATATTACATGCATTCAGTCCTTTAATGCTATGCCCATGAAGGAAATAGCTAATTTGTGGTAGCCAAGAAAATGTGTCCTGCTGACTTCCAACTGCAGGAAGCTCCAGTGGCTGTACTTTCAAAATCATGGTCATCATTGTGTGGGTGCGGCTCCCTGTTGATAAGTGAACGCATGGGGAATATTAAGGAACCTACTTCTGGCGGGGGGGGGGGGGGTGGTAGGAGGCCTCTGATGACCAGCTTTGGCTTCAAGACTCCCTCATGCATTAGCTGAACCTTTCATAGATAGCACGGCCATCTACAACACTTCATTCAGTCTCAACTCTCTCATTTCTTCATGTCTGCATCACATCTTATGGTTTCTTGGTCTTTTTTTCCTCCTTCCCTTCCTGTCCTCACAGAGTGATTTACGGTCATACAATCCTTGCCCATTTTACCCAATCTTGGTGTATGCTTCTCAGAAGACCTGTACTAGCGCATCATTTTTCTTAGGTTATTACAGAGAGGCAAAGACAAGAGAGACTCCGTGTTTCAATAATGCTTGCCCAAGGCCACATATCCATTACGTTACAGAAACGGTATTTACTCACAGATTTCTGACTTAAGCACTCACATTTGTCACCACTCTGCAACCTGGGATAATTATAGTGAGAAGGGAAGCAGACAGGAGCACTCTTCGAATCCTAAGTGAGCTAATCATCAGCTCTATCAGGGGTAGGAAAGAACCTTACGCCATAACTTGTGGTTACTGGTGATCCGTGTCTTTGCAGGTAAATCCTTCAATTTAGTATTTGTATATTTCCACAATGAATCCTGCATCTATTTATATCCCCATACTTGTATATCCTATCCTCGGGAATAATATACTGAAAATTACTGAAATAGAGTACATATGTTGTTACATCACTGATTAAAAAGTTTATACTAAAGGACTAAATTAATATTTTGCATCTCTAGCAAACCATCTTTGCCTCATGCCACCAAATGATTTATATTGTGTCTTATGGAGTTAGTTCACAGGGGTCAGTTATATGTGGTATCAGTCAAGAATAGAATCCTTTGAACCAATTACCTGCCATGATACTTAGATTTTCTATCTATTCCTCTAAATGCATAAGCTTAACCTTAATATGAACTCAATCAAATGAGACCGGGCACATTCTGCTTAGCCTACCCCCATAGAATTAAATTTTCATTTTTTTTTTTTTTACCAGAGTAACTCTCATCCTTCCTGTCTTCCTTCCTTCCTCCCTTCTTTCTTTCCTCCCCCACCCATTCCCCCTCATACTCTTTCTCTCTCCATCATGGATATTACAGTCCTGTCTATGGGCATGTATATGGGTAGTAGCCAAAGTATCACAAAATGAGGTCATTGATTATTTAGCATTTTAACATGCAATAGATTTCTGCTAGCATTTTTTACTTTACCAGGTTGGAAATTCTAAATATACCCATTGTATCATGTAACTCAGCAGTTTTTCCTTGCAAATGAGACAAAGAAATACATTAGGACTCTTAGGCATGACACTGAATTTATGGCTTTTAAGTTATCTTCCAATACTTTCTATGAAAAACATCTCAGAAGATGTACTTCAGTACAATGATAACAGCAATAATATAACCACTCCTGTGTTGAGAGTTTCCCCAAATCAAAGAATGTTATTCACTACTCTGTGAGAACTATAATCTAAAGAGATGAAAAATAACAAGTATTTAATTCTTGAAGGTCAAGATGTGTAAAATTTCCAAGCTTACTCTTTCCTTTTGAGGGTCAAGAGGTGAGGTGATTTAGTCACACTTTATGTCACTAATTAAGCCTAAATGCCCTTAACTTCTCTCCATACTACCTTCCATTCTTCCTCTCTCTTTGGAGCTAAGCCTGATATTTATCCAGATACCTTTGTAAAATTCCCTCTCACTTGGTTCCATCAATTATGTTCAAATGACTCTTCATTCCACTTTAAGCATACTGAGGAGAATGCCATTTTGGAGCAAGCGAGATCTTTTGATCTATTTGGAGTCATTTGTGCATTTCACCTTCCTGGTGACCCTACCCACATCTCATGTGCACCTTCCCTTTTGTCGTTGACAGAATCTTTACTATCATTTATTTGGGAAGAATAAATATGTTCACTGACCTGTTTGAACTGTCAGATATTGCTTCTAACACTTGTAAAGATCTATGTTAGTATATTGACGGGAGGGGAAAAAAAGGATACTGTATGGTGGCTTGCTAGGTATTTTCGAAGATTAAAAGAGAGGGAAAAAAATCAGCTTTACTCCCCTGCAGTTCTCTTCTTACACATTCCATAACCCTTAATGAAAAGAAAGATGCAATGTTATTTGTCGTTGATATTACTTCAGATAAAGAAATGCCAGAATCTGAATTACATATATGACTACTGATTAAGCTGTTTACCATACAAAACTTACAGCAATACAGGAGAGGATTTGCTGGCCTCATTCAGAAAGACACTGCTTCATTATTTACAGTCAAATATCCCCCAAATTAAGAAAAAAAAATTAGTATGTTTAATGAGTCAATTTAGAGGCAAAAGTAAAAGACTGATTTGCAACAAGTTTTATTTACATGGGAAGTTACTTTCCTCTGAATTTTCATTGTACAAGTTGCATTTTAAAAGTGTTATATTAAGTGGGCACATTTTAAACATATACTAATTGGATCATATAAGTAAATAGTCTCAATACTGAAGTGTTTTAGTCAAAGAGGTTTTTTGGACTAGCGTGAGTGGTTTTAGGTTCCTTCAGCTCAAGCAATGGTGGTAGTTACTGCCTTCCCCTAGACATACAGAATTCAGGATGGTTAGAACTCTGGAGACTGAAGTTAAGAATAAACTGTTTTAAAACTAGCCTGATTATCTCAAATGAATTGCATGCTCTCTCCTTTCTCATGGATGCTTGCGTGTTTTATCTTCCTTCTCTTGTTCTTGCTTTAACTTGTACTCTTTCCTGGCTTCTCCTGTTTTCAGACAGCCCAACATAAATTCTGGGTCCAAAAAGACCTATCAAATCTACTGCCCACTACACACTGGCTCTTGGTATTAGACAGTGAAGGATGGGAATCATGTGATAACAATATATTCACTGCATCTGCTGTTTTCAACATCAGCTACAATTCAGGAGAATTCCCACAAAAAAGGAAATAGAGAGATGGACTGTTGAGCAAAAATAATTCTCATATAAAAGTGGCTTCAAATGGAAACTAATAATTCTATTAATTCCCTCTTTTATTTTTCCTGACTTTTTATTTAAAACAATAACATAACAAAATCTAATATACATTTCCTAATTCCATGCTTTCAAAAATGGAACATTCAACTTACCATAAAATTTTTTATCCATCACCCCCTGGAATTTTTTTCCCTTCCACTTATTCCTCACCCTCCATTAGTCTTGTTTATATCTATCCATCTTTTTCTTAACAAGTACAATAGGGAAGGAACTAATAAATTATCATATGACTTATAAAAGCTTTGATGAGGAAGAACTTCTACTTCCATAGATGATTACTATTTTAAATCATGTATGGATAGTTTAAAACCTAAAATACATTTTAAAATATGTATTTTACAAATCAGGCAATTGTTTTCACTCACTTGAGCAGAGTTTTATGAAATGTAAAGACAAAAATAACAATAATAATAAACAACTACTAGTGATCTGCTGGAAGTTTTTTTTTTTTTTTTTTTTTTTTTTTTTATCAGAATCACAAAAAGTTCAATTTGCACCATAACTTCCTCTAGAAAGATACTGAATTTTAGCACTAACCAGTCAAAATGGAACAAAAATATCACTTCCTCGTATGCCAGTGATGTGTAGACCAGAGTTTTAAAAGGCCTAAAGCTCTCTATGTTGTCTTTCCCATGTTTATGGAAAGATTAACCATCAGAATATCAAAGGATGCGTGAGCCAAGATCCCAGAGGTCTGAAAAAAGCTGGATCAGAATGCAAAGGGGCAAAACAAAACAAAACCATGAACTAGGATACCACTTTCCATTTATAAATACTGTTATATTATGCAGTACTAATCTCACCTAGTCTTCACAACTCTCCATGTAGATGTAATTATGCCTTTTTCTAAAATATCTCATTTAAAACATGAACAAGCTGAAATTTAAGGCCACACACCTAATGATGTAGATGAATTCTATCTGTTAAGTTGGAGAACCTGGTTAAGTATTTGTGCTACCTTATATACAGCCCTGCACTTGGTAAGTGCTCAATAAATACTTTTTAAGTTATGGAGCAAATCTTACTATATGACAAATTATGATAGAAGTTTTATATGTATCATTATCTCATGTAAACATTCACCTAGAATGGACTATTGTCCAATTTTTACAGAAGACAAAGCTTACTTTAGAGAAGTTAAACATATTGTTCAAGGCCACAAAGTGAGAAATATCAGAGGTAGAATTGTAGTTCCAACAATCTGATGCCTAAACTCAGGGTATTAACCATTATACTGTATTGTCTCCTGAAAAGCCTTCCAATTCCATGGTCTTTAAGCATGGCCCAATACAAATAACATGTAAGCCACACAGGAAATTTTAAATTTTCTAGAAATCGCATTAGAAGGGTAAATTGAGAGGTAAAAATTTTAATATCTTTAACTTTTTTCTAAAATCTATCATTTCCATATGTGATCTATATAAAATATTAATGAGGTATGCATTCTTTTTTGGGGTTGACTTTGAAAATATTTTATACCCATATCCCACCTCGATTGGGATTAGCCACACCTAAAGTGATCAACAGCCACCTGTGATTAGTGACTGACATAAGGATATTGTAGCTCTAAGCTTAGCATGAGAGTATGAGTGTTTGTGTGTGTGTTTTAGGCATGAATCACTCTTCTCCTCAAATAGTAACTTTACAATCTCAGGATTTTGTCATTACTTATATATTTAAAAACATGTAAGGCAACCAGAGTCAGTCAAGCTTTTTTTTCTTCCCCTTGAGCCTGAGTGATTTTGTTTCTGTAAAATCCTATCAACAGCTTTACCCTGATGCCCCATCTCTGCAGTATCTTAGCACACAACCAAGTACCTTCAGACAAGTTTTTGTTGCCTGCCTTCCCAGTGACAGCTTTTCTCTGTGAACCCCATATTAGATGAAGGCTGGAAGGAGTTTGACACCGGATGATGGCCTCCAGTAATAATCATTCTCCTTTCAATTCCCCATCAGGCCAACTCCAAGTTTTCTTGGAGACCAAAACTGACTTTGGTCTTTGAGAGAATGTTCACTTAGATTTATAAAACGATGACATGAGGGGATATTGGATGAAGGCTCCTTTTTTGTAAGAGATAACCCATGACTACTTCAGAACGATAAACGCTATGGCTACTATGCCATGTGCCAAAATGGGCTAAGCAGGCAAATAAGTAAAAGCTGAGAAGATTATTTAAATTATCCATAAAACATGATTTTCCAAATTTGAATTAAATGCCTGTCTCCAATCTTTCTTATACTAATTACTAAATAATGATTTTTTTTCATTAGTAATATATTTAAATAACTGAAGTTTTATTTTGTTTTGTTTTAAACCAAGTACTGTTTATGGGAGTATAGTTCAGGGGCATCTGGCTGGCTGACTCAGTAAGTGTCCAACTGCTGATTTCGGCTCAGGTCATGATCTCACAGTTCCTGGGATGGAGGCCTGTGTTGGGGTCTGTGCTGACCACAGAGTCTGGTTGGGATTCTCTCTCTCCCTCCCTCTTTCTGCCCCTCACCCACTCACACAGGAGCATGTGCACTCTCTCTCCCTTTCCAAATAAATAAAGAAATGTTTCAAAAATATATGCAAGTACAGTTCCTCTAGAGGGGGACTACAAGCATGGAACAGAGAGTTTTGTAAACCACATACAAGTTTCTTGTACAGCTCATACACAGCACAAGTAGCTGGGAGTCTTTTGTTTACTTTCTTCATTAATACTTGGCTACTAAGTCTTTTTTCTTATCAGCTACGTACCATACTAGGTAATGGATTTACAATGGTCAGGGTAGAGACATATGCTTTATTCTGATGGTTTTGTAATCTAGATAGAGGGGATAAAAACTTCTAAAATTATTACACAAATTGCTACAGAAAAACAACTGCAAGTGATTAAATAATTCCAAGGTCAGATAAGTGTTTTGAAGGGAAAATAATGCATTTTAAGAAGAGTTTATAACAATAAAATCCAACCAAGAATAAAGAACCCAGAAAAACATCCCCATAGAACAGACATTTGAGCACATGAATAATGAATATGTAGGAATTAACTTGGCAATAGAGAAAAGGATAAGAGAGATAAGAGAGAAGCAATTCCAAGCACAAACAAGAGGCCTAAGTAACAGAGCCCTGGGTTAAAAATATTTTAAAATGTGAAAGGATAAAGTGGGAAGTGATGTGACATTAAGGCTGGAGATGGAAGAGGATATTAGACCACCCAAGGAGGGTCTTGGAGTATATTAACATTTTTAACTTTAACGTATTTACTGATGTTACAATAGGTTTTTTTTCCTCTTTTTTGTTATTTCTGCTAATATGAAGGGTCTATGAATTTTATTTGTCCTGAAAAAAAGACTTTAATTAAAAATTAATTAAATGCATATTTTTGTAAGGTTGAGGTAAGGGTTCTTTCACTGGTTTATCTACTCATCTTAGGTAGCAAATGGAAGACATGATGCTGAGAACTGGGAATGTAGCCTTAAGGAAGATGAAGGACAGGATTACCTGAACTGATCTGCAGAAAGGGGTTCTCTGTGCACTTTGAACATTGTGTGACTTGGAAAGCAAGGCATATTATGTTGCCATCATAGGTCTTAAGAATTTCTTTTTTTTTTCTTTTTTTTTAATGTGTATTTCTTTTTCAGAAGGAGAGAGAGAGAGACAGACAGAGCATAAGCGGGAGAGGAGCAAAGAGAGAGGGAGACACAGAATCTGAAACAGGCTCTAGGCTCCAAGCTGTCAGCACACAGCCCAATGCAGGGCTCAAACCCACGGACCTCATATGACATGACCATGTCCATGACCTGAGCCAAAGTCAGACACCCAACCAACTAAACCCCCCAGGTGCCCCTAGAAGTCCTAAGAATTTCTTAATAGGCAGTTGGCTTTCTCTTCTCTCCAAAATGAGAACAAAGGCCCTTTATGATGCACAGAAGGTATATTTTCCGAGTTTCCCCTGTTAAAATACTATATATATATGTGTGTGTGTGTGTGTGTGTGTGTGTATATATGTGTGTGTATATATATGTATATATATATATGTATATTTTATTTTTTTTTAATGTTTTATTTATTTTTGAGACAGAGAGGGACAGAGAGAGAGGGAGACACAGAATACAAAGCAGGTTCCAGGCTCTGAGCTGTCAGCACAGAACCTGATGTGGGGCTTGAATTCACAAACCACGAGATCATGACCTGAGCTGAAGTCGGACACCCAACTGACCAAGACACGCAGGCAGCCCTACGTATATATATTCTTAAAGAATCACTTCATTTATATGGCTTAAAGTGTAGTACTGTGCTATATGCTTTAAACACATGGTTTTAATACAAGCCAATCTGTACAAAGTGTTGGCCATTACATAAAATTAAGCAGTAATATGTTCTAATAATTGACCCTGACTCAGTGGTACTAATTCCATCAGTACCATCCAGAATCAAATAAATAAATAAAAATCTTCCCATAGCTTAACATCACAGCAATTTTTTATATATAAGTTAAAATATCACTAAACCAGTTATGCTGTCTCTGTTGTTACTTTCCAGATTGAACTCAGAACAATTTCAAACCAATGCTGGTCAAAGTTTAAGACGGTTTAAGCACAAAAGGTATCTGTAAGATTTTTAAATAGGGCTTCAAGGGTGCCTCAGTTGGTTACGTGACCAACTTCAGCTGAGGTCATGATCTCATGGCTTATGATATCATGCCCCGCATAGGGCTCTGTGCTGACAGCTCAGAGCCTGCAGCCTGCTTTGGATACTCCATCTTTCTCTGCCCCTCGCCTGCTTGTTCTCTAATATAAACTAACATTAATTTTTCTTCTAAATTGGACTTCCTTGGGTTTTTTCAGAAAATCTGAATCTTACTCACCCATAGTGACAATTAAGGCGCATCCACTTTGTCACAAAATTCACTGGGATATTCAATGGCTAGAAGGCCATTTGTTGCATTCCAGAAATGGAGTGATAAAGAGGAAACTTTTCATGAGTCAACTGAAGAAAATGTCAGAAGGGTGGAACATTTTAGCAAATTGTTGAAGGATGACTATGCATTTGAAATGAGTCTCAGGAACTGGAGTTTAAAAACACAAGAAGGTGTTTCAGCCTCAGCAAACAGTGTGGGAGAAGCATGAATGCGTGAAAGGACAAGGTCTGTTCTTTATGCAAATAGAAGAATTATGTGCTACCTCTCAATTAAATGAAACATTTTGATTACCAGAAACATGTATTTTATGCAGAATGTGTAAGACTACAGTATGCTTTGGGAAGGACGGGAAAACTAAAATCTATCTAGAAGGTTCTAAATGGAGTTATTTCTGTCCAATCCCATGAAACATTTCCTAGTTGAGCTGTCCAGGAAAAAGGAGGCAGCATCTAGAGATTTCAGACACTGAAGATATTCAAGGAAAAGTGGGCCCAATGTCGATGAACAAAGATTTGTAAGTAGTAAGTATTACATAGAGTAAGAATCCATCCCAAACTGAGAACCTGTTATATTTTAATTTTTAAAGACAACTTTTTTCAGAGAGGGAGAGAGATTGATTCTTAAAATACTGTGTTGGTTTTAAATATAATTTTTTCCATTGCTTAAATTTTTAATAAACTCCACAATCCAAAGTAAGTGGGAGGCCAGCTGAAGTAGAGAAGTTTTAGAAATAGATACCTGATGTAGTTACCCACTATGAAAAACTCTGAAAATGGTATAGAGTTTTAGAAGCATGCTGCCATATTCCACCATTAAAAGAAAAAGGCAGATATGGCATAATAGAGACAAATTACTTAAGTTAGTAATACACTAAAGTACATAATATTTTTTATTTTAGGTCAAATTGCTCAAAAATACAGTGGCAGCAATGGTGAAGGATATCTTTCCCTAAGACTTAATCATTTTAAATTGGAAAATAAATAATTTTAGATGCTGTGACAGTTCATTGGTAATTATATAAAACATTGAAACATTATCCATTGCACAGTTCAAATGCAGTCATTAAAATAAATTTCATTATACTAACTCTTGATTCAGGAAACATTATTTAAAAATGTGTCTTTTCTACATAAACATTAAGCAGATTATGAAAGTCATAAGACTATTTTCCTACCTCAGAAGTAATAACTGGACTTCAGTAAATGAACCAAATGTACTGGGCACCATCAAAATAACTTTTCAAACTGTTTTATACAACAGCACAATGTATGAAAGAACAGCAAGTATACAGAAGGACAAATTGTGAGGAGCATCTATGTGAGGCTAAGGAATGTGGTCTCACACAACTCACACATCATGATGTTCTAATGAATGATTCTATTTTACAACATTTCTAGGTGTTATCTTGTTTTATAAGGGGAAATGTTTCCCAAACTCAAAAGTATTTTGAAAATCTTGAGGGGAAAACCTCACAGAACAGGCTTCTTCACTGCAAAACTTACAAAAGTCAGAGACGGTTAATAGGTATCATGGATCAACGAAGTAGAGTCTGGGATGTAACACACAGCATTTCTCAAACCTGTTTGAGCCCACAACACTTTTTTATTTTATTAGTAGTAATAATATAATTTTGTTTAACAGTTATTAGTCTCTCATTTAATAACTTATATTCAGAACACAATATGGGAAATACTCGAGAGATGGATATACGAAAATAACCATGGTCCAATCCAGTGTCGTGCCCAGTTTACAAGTATTTTCTACTGATAGAAGTTACCAGATATAGTTGAACCACTCTGACTCTAAAATTCCATATATTCCTGTACCTAGGAATAAAACTAACCAAAGGATAAAATATCTATACACTGGAAACTGTAGAAAGTTTATGAAAGAAATTCAAGCAGAGGCAAAGAAATGGAAAAACATTCCATGCTCATGGGTTGTAAGAAGAAATATTGTTAAAATGCCTACACTACCCAAAGCAATCTACATATTCAAAGCAATCCCTATCAACATAACACCAGCATTCTCCACAGAGCTAAAACAAACAATACTAAAATTTGTATGGAACCAGAAAGGACCAAAGCAATCTTGAAAAAGAGCACCAAAGCAGGAGACATCACCATCCCGACTTCAAGCTGCATTACAAAGCTGTAATCATCAAGACAGCATGGTACTGGCACAAGAACAGACACTCAGATCAAAGGAACAGAATAGAGAACCCAGAAATGGACCCACAAACGTATGGCCAACTAATCTTTGACAAAGCAGGAAAGAACATCCAATGGAATAAAGACAGTCTCTTCAGCAAATGGTGTTGGGAAAACTGGACAGTGACACGCAGAAGAATGAACCTGGACCATTTTCTTAAACGAGACAGAAACATAAACTCAAAATGGATGAAAGACCTAAACATAAGACAGGAAGTCATCAAAATCCTAGAGGAGAAAGCAGGCAACAAACTCTTTGACCTCAGCCACAGCAACTTCTTACTAGATTTGTCTCCAGAGACAAGGGAAACAAAAGCAAAAATGAACTATTGGGACATCATAAAGATAAAAAACTTCTGCACAGTGAAAGAAACAATCAGCCAAACTAAAAGGCAATCAACAGAATGGGAGAAGCTATTTGCAAATGACATATCAGATAAAGGTTTAGTATCAAAAACCTATAAAGAACTTATCAAACTCAACACACCAAAAACAAATAATCCAGTGAAGAAGTGGGCAAAAGACATGAATAGACATTTCTCCAAAGAAGACATCCAGATGGCTTACCGACACATGAAAACATGCTCAACATCACTCATCATCAGGGAAATACAAATCAAAACCACAATGAGATACCACCTCACACCTGTCAGAATGGCTAACGTTAACACCTCAGAAAACAACAGATGTTGGCAAAGATGTGGAGAAGGGAATTATTTTACACTGCTGGTGGGAACGCAAACTGGTGTAGCCACTCTGGAAAACAGTATGAATGTGCCTCAAAAAAATTAAAAACAGAACTACCCTACCACCCAGCAAGTGCACTACTAGGTATTTATCCAAAGGACACCAAAATGCTGATTCGAAGGGGCACAAGCATCCCAATATTTATAGAAGCACTATTGGCAAGAGCCCAAGTATGGAAAGAACTCAAATGTCCATCAAGTGATGAATGGATAAAGAAGTAGTAGTGTATCTATACAACGGAATACTACTTGGCAATCAGAAAGAATGAAATCTTGCCATTTCCAACAATGTGGATGGAAGTAGAATGTATTATGCCAAGTGAAATGTCAGTCAGAGAAGGACAAGTATCATATGATATAGGGGAAGGGAAGCAAAAAGAAGATAAAAACAGAGAGGAAGGCAAACTGTATGAGACTCTTAACTATAGAGAACAAACTGAGGGTTGTAGGAGGGTTGTGGGGTGTTGGGTGTTGGGATGGGATAAATGGGGAATGGGTATTAAGGAGGACATTTTTGGGGATGAGCACTGGGTGTAATATGTAAGTGATGAATCGCTAAATTTTACTACTGAAATCATTATTACACTGTATGTTAACTAACTTGTTTGGGGTTTTTTAAATGTTTTTTATTTATTTTTGAGAGAGGCAGAGTAAGAGCAGGGAAGGGGCAAACAGAGAGGGAAATACTGAATCCAAAGCAGGCTCCAGGCCCTGAGCTGTCAGCACAGAGCCCAACACAGGACTTGAACACATGAACTGTGAGATCATGACCTGAGCTAAAGTCTGACATTCAACCCACTAAGCCACCCAGGTGCCCCTAACTAATTTGGTTTTAAATTAAAAAAATGTTTTAATGAAAAAAAAGCGAAATAAAATAAAATTCCATATATTCCTCAATTCTTAGATTTACCTGTTTATCCTTCTCTGAGTTTCTCTGTCACTCCCAGATCTAATACCAAATTTAATCACAAAACTACATTGAATGTTTAACTAAAATAATTCCACAAATGTAATTTCTTCAAACAAGAGATCTACTTACCTGATTGGCTGGCCCTTTTGTTGGCCAAATCTGTTTTTCTGCAAATCCAAAGGAGACCACACATAAGTTAAGACTGATCCACGTAAATGCTGTAACACTGCATTTGAATTTCTTCCTTTCTCAGTTTGGGACAGTTGAATATCCTTTTAAAGTTTTTTTGGTTTTTTGGTTTTTTTTTTTTTTTAACAAAATAGCATGAAACAAAATCCAAGCAATGTCTATAATTCCTAGCACATAGTAGGCATTTAAAATTGGTAGCTGTAGTAATAGTCTGCAGGATCCCTTAAAAAACCAGTTTAAAAAGCCTTCCTACTTATTTATTTTTAACAGAGCAAATATTAATGCATGATTTGGGGAAGGGATGTGTGTCAAAAATACTTTCAGTGTAAGTTTGGGAAAGTGTTAGAAATAGCAATGAACTTATGCATGGGTGATGGGTAAAATTAGTTATGTCTGTGTAATTAGGTTGAGAAAGCTGGTATCTATCAAAATATTTCCTCCCATCTCAGCTGAGCACACTGCTATTTTTTTTTTTTGCAAACATACACAGTATATCTGCCATGGAAATCAGCATATATTCAGTATCTAAAAGAAATAAGGCCAGTTAGAATGTTATAAAGGTAATCAGGCATCAGCCTTAAAAAAAAATTTCAAAATGCTTGTCCTCTTTATGTTTCCATCACTGTTTAAAGGTGTTACTGAAGTAAGTGGGTAGAAAGAACTTCTGTTTTGGGGACATTAACAAAGTAAATAATTATTAGGAGAAAAGTAAAACTTAGAAGGAGATATAAGAGAAAAAGAGAGAGAAAATCATGCAGGCCAGAGGTCACAGGTAAAATGAGTCACTACAAGGTGAATAGTGGAAGTGATTTGGGACACACTTTGATTTGTGAGATGAAAAACTGATATCCAGGAAGAGATGGAACTAAGCAAACTGGCACAGGAGGCTCCGAGATCTGCACCTTGATGGTCAAACTCGAGTGTTTGTTGGGCACTCAAGGTACCAGATAGTCGTGAGTCTTTCCATTTCTTCATGTTCCTTTAGTCTCAAGCCACATATTTTCTTAATTGTTTCTCTTTCCCTTGTCTGTTCTACATTTCTCCGTAACACATAACCACATGGCTTACTATGATTTTTTTCTTATTTTAATTGACTATCTCCCCTCACCAGAATATAAACGCCATAAAAAAAATGTATTTTTTATTGCTACATCCTCACAGCCTAGAATCATGTATGGCAACCTTCAGAGTCCAATAATTATCCAATGAGTGAATAAATAAAGTGCAGAGTACAAAGGATCTGTTCTAACTAGAATAATACTAGTTAATGTGTTTTACCAGCCGCATAACATTAGATGAGTTACTACCTACCCCCAACTTAGTTTTCTTTCCTATAAAATCTAATTCCATCTGCCACAAAGATTATTATTAAGAAAGAGAGTCCTAGTTACCCACCAGATTGTTTAAATTAAGCAAGAAAATCAAGGGACGATGCAGCAAAGCCATTTGTGATTTTTTTTTTTTTTTACTAAGCTCTTTAAAGTTACATTTCATTTGATCTTAACCCAAAACAAACCAGTAAAAAAACATAAGAGAAACATACTGTCTCATTTGCCAGTTGAAGAAATGAGAGAGGAGCAGAAAAATTAACACCCTCAAACGATAAGGATAAAAAATTAGCAGTAAAGATACAACTTCATGTATTCCTGACTCAATATCCATGTTTTTAAACTGCTCTGATATACTGGGAACTTTTTTGTCAAGCACCATCAAAGCTAAAAGCCAAGACAGAGTGGCAGGATATCTTGGCTGGGAAATAATGATTGTGACTCTGATAAGCCTCTATCTGTCCTCCAAGACCAAATATAACATGATATGACAGCAGGCATCAGAGTATGCTGATGCTTCTGACCTGCTCTACTCTCCTCACCTCCAACCTGTAATCCTTCTTGGCTTCTAGTTCATTCTTTTCCAAATAATTTCCTATATCCTGCTATTTCCATCCTTAATTAATCTTCAATCTTCATTTTGGTGATGGAAAAATTCTTAGCACCCAGGAACATGTAATTCCAACCCTATCAATCCTGCTTCCAGCCTGCTAAGGCACTATGCGTATATTGTACATGGTTAGGAGTGAAGAAGATGTTTTCTTCTTGAGTGCTAACATAAAAATTCAAGGGACTAAGAGAATTTAGGAAGATAATTTGGGAGTAATCCAAGGCTAACTAGTCCCAGTATTTTGATATATGCAGGGAAACTGTGCAGCAATATGCGATTGTAACAGACAATATACAAGGATATATTTTCCCCAAAATTAATTATTAGAAAAGTCTGATCAGACATTAATTTCTTACCATATCCTAGTCATCGGGTAATTGTGGATTACAAAATTGTGTTCTTAATCTCAAACTTGGACAGGCAAGCGAGAATTTTATGATTTTTAAAAATAACAGGTAAACACAAATTGCTAATATAATATAGCAAATAGTTTGCTTATATTTTACCCCACTGCATCCAGGCCCATGGATCTCCTTTCTCCAAGTCCAGACGCAGCATCAGAATCCTTCCTATCATGGTGTTCGAAAAAGCAGCTACCTCACAATCAAATTGTTATAAAAGATGACATCTACCTTGAGATTTTGAGTTATAGGAATAAGGTTAACAAATACTAATTTAAATGACTGAACATGAAGTAACAAAAAATTTTATTTTTCCATCCTCTTCAATAGAAAAAAAAATCTATTAAGAAGCAACAGGTATAAGGGCACAGAGGATTAACATGCAATAGACATATATATGGGTAACACTGTTGAGCTAGAAGCTAAAAAAACGTGCATTCCAACACCGGAGGATACTGTAATTAACCATACTAGATTTTGTAGACACTTTTGGTGCCCTAACTCTATACCTGGGACCTCATCCTTAACACATCCTCTAGCCAGCTTCTTCATGTTAACACCTATTTCTCTTGGCTGCAAGACTGTCCAAATCATGGCAGGCACAAGTGCAAAAGTGCTGCCAAATTAACAATCCCTGGTAGTGGACAATGACACCAGTGAGATGCTATATAAATATTTTATCTCCTTCACTCCTCAGTTATGTTACCTTTGACTTATGTATTTAATACTTTTTTTCCCAGAGTTTCCCCAAAGCATTAAGTACCAGTCACATGCAGTGTCAGTTAGCTTGATAATAAACCCTCCTTTGGTTGCCTTGGCTTCTCTTTGTCATCTCATTCTCTCCTTACTGTTTCCTGAAATTACCTCCCGAATAAAATACTTGCATTTGATTTTCTGTATCTCAGTAGCCACTTTCCAGGGGGACCTAAACTAAGGTTAACCCTCTCTTTGCATTACCTTCCCATCTACATATACACACACACATAATCTATCAAATCCACACAATTCTACCTCCAAATTAACTAATAAATCTTACTTCAGCTCCGTATCCCCTACCATGTCTCAGAGTAGACCCTTATATTTGCCATAAGATTAACTTCAATAAAACGGAGTTTATCATGTCACCTGTCTGAGAACTTTTAACTCCCTGTTGCCTATAACTTGAATTGTAATTATGTCTGGCCTAAGACATTCATCACCTGTAATCTGGCCCTGAACTGGGACTGCCAGTTTTACCTTCCATGAATACGTCTCCTGTCACATGGACACGCCTTATGCATGCCAGGAAGTTTCAGAATTTACTGCCATTACTTTTCTCCACAGAGAATTCTGCCTTTATGCCTCTCCTGGAAACTCCAAGGATTTCTTCAAAACTTGTCTCCAATTTCCTCACATCGGTATAGATAGGCACGTAGTGTTCTATGTTTCCAAAGCATTCTCTCCATACCCTTATAACTGCATGTGCTGCATTACAAGGCCTTTTACAAGCTTCCCAGTTTACCTGGTTCACTAGATTGTCATCTTTTTTGTGAAGTGACCATATCCTGTTGATTTTGTAACCCCCTGCATTAGAACTATCTCATCACATAGGCAATGGTCAAAGAATGCAAAATATGCAGGATGAGTTTGGTTTTCCTAGTTCTTTTGTATCCAAACATTTCTCAGTAAAAAACTTTTGTGAGCAGTATAAAAATATATCATAGAATCCATAACATTCATCTGACATTGGTGGCCATTTTCCTTACATTTTATCTAGGGAGTAAAGAAAGAGCCTTCTTTTTATAAAGGATCCTCTCCAGTTTGAAAGATCCACCCTCCTACATGGACCTTTAGAGAAAGCTGGAAACAGCTAAAAGCAGCTTAACCTACTTCACAATTTTGCCTTCAGCCAGCCCTTCCTGAAATTACCACCAAATGGGAAAGCATTTGACTTAAATCAATATTAAATCAGGATATAAATTTGTACTCTCTAGTTTAACTAAATGTTCCTTTGTTAACATATTAGCAACCAACTTTAAGTTCTAACAAGCAGACTTTAGGGAACACTTGAGTTTTAGTGTAGAGATGAATGTAAGCACCAAATACTACAGGCTCACAGAACCTACTGACATAAAAATAACCAACTAGATTTACAAACAGACTTTTCAGAAAGGGTGAGGGTTATTTAGTTCCAAACCTACAAAGCCTGTTAAGGTATTTGTACATGTGAAATAGGTATAAAATGCTATTCAAAGATTCTCGCAATACCTTTGTTACATATTTTGCAGAACTAAAATTTGGAACTATGGAGATTTAAAAAGGCCCTTCAGAAAATTTCAATTCAGTTCAAGTCAAACCTGGTCAAATTGCTGAAATTTCAAAGCTGAGACACAAACCTAGAGTCATGGCTTTAATTAATGCCATGGACCTCTGTGGAATGGAAATACTGCCACCTAATTAAAGTGAGTTCTTACTCATTTTTTTGTAGACAGCTGAGATTTAGATTTTAGAAGCTGATTCTGAAGACTTCCTGACCTTTGGCAAAACATTCATTCAGTTTTGCACTCTGAGTTTTCAGGTGAGCTGAAATGATTATGGAACTTTGAGGTCATCTACAAAGCAGACTCATTGCCCAATGGAGTCTGCTTCACACAGTTCCATTTTTTAAAGAAATTTCCCCTTGAGTGGCAGGATCAGTGCACCCCAGACCTAGAGGGCTAGGATAACTACTCAATCATCGCACTCAACATACTTCTAGAAAGCAATACTAACAGCAGAACCAATTACCCACATTTTCATTTTTGCTTACAGCCAACTTTGTTAATACCTATTTCTCTTAAGCTAGCAATATTATAGTCAAATATCAATATATATTCTGTCTTATATGGCTTTTAGCTCATTCTATACACCACAGACATTTAATGATTGCATACTGTATTCTCAATCCTGGGATAGAAACATGAATAGCTTCCTGATATCAAGGGGTTTCTCTGCAATGGAGGAGACAACTAGGCATATGCTAAACACCATAATGAAGTATACATATATGCACTGTGAGTGTGAAACCACCCTGAGCAGTGTGTGAATGTGCACTATTCAAGACTGATTTAAGGAGAATGTTACAATTAACTCCGGCTTTAGATGGTGAGTTTATAGTTGGAGAAGGACAGTGGGCGAGTTATGCACAAGGGTGGTGAGTTATAAGAGAGCATAGGGTTTTTTCTAAAATGGTTAGTGATTTTATTACAGCTGTGTATAAGAAGGTTAAGAGCTGGAATGAAAAGAATCTGCTGCAATGAGGCCAAGAGTAGAGATAAGGCAACAGTGAAGAGTTATAAGATGAATAACACTTGATTATTTTGGTCTGAATTTAGATTAATTCAATGTTGAAATGAGGACATGGAAGACTGTGAAGGAATCACAGTAAGGATATTAGAATACTCTGAATGAAAAGGAAAGTCTCTTTAAATAAAAAAAAAAATTATAGGAACACCAGGGAGAAAAATGAGAGGAACAGTTTGAGAGAATTTAGAAAACACTATGGATGTGTAAATACTCATTTAAGGTAGATGGGAACGTAAATATAGGCAGTATTTAAACCAGCTTCTCAAAAATATAGTAACCATGGGCCCACAAAAAATGGCAGGACCTTTTAATTTTTATTTTACTGAACTCTAGGAACACTTCATAGTGAGAATTTTATTCTTTTTTTGTTGATCAATTAACTCCATCAAGTATGTCCACTGGAGCTAGGATTAAGATCCAGATTGTTCTAACCCCAAAATATCACTCTTAAACCAGCATATTGCTTCCTGTTTTTAAAATAGGTTAATTTAAAAATCAACATGTGATAGTTTTGCCATTGGGTATTTAGTGCTCAAGATAATTAAATTAGCATACCTTTCTCTCTACATCCAACAATGTACTTCACTTGTCAGGCAGAGAATGTAGATTTTTTTAATAGAGCACTATATTTCAGTTAGAAAAGTTTGCTTCTTGACTCAAGCGACCTAGTAATTATCTCCAAATGTCTCCCAAATCCCTGAGCCTCGTTATTTCTTTCATGAATTAAGAAAATAACCTAGGTCTCTTCTTACTCTATTTTTGACACAATTCAATGAGATGAGAAACAATGCCATATGAATCTGAAGAAAATTAAAAGACATTGAAATCAAGCTTCCCAATTTCAAACTCAAAAATGCACCTAGCAATTCGTGATATAAAATATTCCAAACACTGGCAAGAAATGTTTGTGGATGGTGGCATATAATTTCAAATGTGGTTTGGTAGAAACATGTCAAAAACACAAGCACAAATTTTTGCTTTTTTTTAAAGAAATATATATATTTTTTGTTTTTCTCCTCTTCACCAAATGTTTTTCATAATAGAGAATTAGCCAGCTTAGGCAATTGTATCATTTTAAAACCATATTCTACTCTTTGAGATACTCCAATTTAATCCCTTCATTTACAAAGATAACCAGAGAATGCCATATTTAAAAACTCACCTACTTCTCACATTCTGTATTTGCCATCCCATGAATCGTCTCCCAAGATTTTGTTTGACATTATGATGTGGGTTGACCACAGGGTATATATATGAAAAGGATCTTTACACTTTTGGCACATATTATAATCTAGGGTATAGACAATTACACTGTTCAATGATCCTTACAGGAACATCCTCAGGACAAATTCTTCTTCTTTTGGACAGGAATGTTACTCCCTCTTGGTCAATCTATGAATTTCATTCTTAGTAGAAAATGAAAACATCAAGATTCAATCTTTACCTTACTTATAACAGATATCCTTTCCTATTACTTAACATGCCATTTTAAGTCTCTTTCTGTCTCTCTCTATCTTTATAATTTTCCTTTTCAACTCTCTATTATTATTCTGAACCACATGATTTTGTCTCCTATTCTCTCAATTATCAACTATAAACTCTCAAGCCCTTTGGGAAGCAAAAGTTGTAAGTATTTACCTTCAATTTATAATTCGCTAAGAAAAGTAAAGTGAGTTTTATAACAATTAGCCTGCTTTCTATATTTCATTTTATATTTACAATCCAATAGATACATGTAAACCCTTATCTTAAGGATAGAAGAGAATGTTTCAGAAAGTCTAAGAGTTAGCTCTCTGTCTTTGAGGTTTTACCATGGTTATCAGGCAGTACCCAGTCACGGATTTATTTTTATTTATGTAACATGGAATCTGGAATGTTTGTTTCTTCAGTCTAAGGTTATATTTCTGTCCTTAAAATGATGTAAACTTATTTCTGCTGTTATTGCCCCTCCTATATCACCCTTTCCCTATATATGAAGACCTACAAGAAAATTTAAGATTATCTAGGGGAGAAAAATATAACTTTTCCTTTATCCTTTTAGGTTCTTGGTTGAGACATCCCTGTAATAAAAGACAGACTAGAGGAGAAAAGCAAACCAAAGTTTACTTACATGTATACCTCCTGCACACATGAGAGATACCCAGGAAATCTGAGTAACTCCCTGAAATGGCTCCAGCTGTCACCTAAAACAGCACCTCCAGCTAAAGACAAAAGATGTTGAGAGAAGGCTGGAAGCCAGTTAAGGGAGGTTACCAGGAAAGTCTGAGCAAACAAGGTAAGGTTGTTATGCAGATTTAAGTTGTAGCCTTCTCCACTGATAAGTTTCTGTGATTAAGTCATCCTCCTCTTCCCTGTATATAGAGGGAGACAACTTTACAAATGAAAATTTACCTTAAAATTACAAAGGTACTTTACAAAAGGGTAATTTCTACTCAGTTTTCAGAGCTTCTCCTGGGTCTGCTATTTCTTAAAAATAACTAGCTTTAAAATAATTCTTAAATCAAAAAGGCACATTTTTTTAGGGGGGGGGCATGCAAATTCTGCTCCCATTTGATCATTTCATTCTTTTACACTTCTTAATTTCTCTTCCATGATTTCACATTATCTCTTCTTTCTTTTGAGTGATTTTTGTCTAGCAGAAAATTCATTAATTCTCTCTTTAATCTAGTGTTCAATATTGCTATTGATTTTTTCCACTTTTTATGTCTAAAAACATTTCTGCATTTAAAAATCCATTTTGTCCTCACAGAAATGTCTTTTGCCTCACAAATTCTCCTCCCTAGAAAAAAAAATTTTGAGATATTCAAAGAATTACAATCTCTTGGAGGTTGTTGCATCATCATTAATTTTGGGGTGTGAATTTTGCTGATTGTTACAGTATCTAGTAATTTTTGGCTGTAAGCTTTCAGAGGAACTATTTTTCTGGGAATCCATTCATCCGGGTCATGGATGCACTCCTGCAGAATGGTCTCGCATTTGTCACTGCAAATGTTTTCATATTCTGAAATTAGATTTTATGTTTATTCTCACCTTGAGATGTCCAACACCACCTTGTTAGAGTACACTGAGATTCTTTTTCCTAAACCTCAGTCTCTTTTTCCATCTATGGCACTAGCTTTCCTCTAGTTTCTTTGCCACAAGCATGACCAGTGTGAATAGTCAACATGTTACAGAATCACATACTCCTCAAGGTCTGGGGCACTGATTTCTCTTCAAGGATGAGAGACAAGATCTCAGATCCATTTATGACAGGAGCAGGAATTACAGAAGTCTTTGCTACCCACACAGAGACCCTGAAAAAATTTCACCTTTCTAAAAGGATAATTGTTTTTTAAAAGAAAGGTAAAATTATGACTCACATGGATATAAAATAAACTCGTGTTAAATGCTGTATTTAACCCATTGTTTAATGAGTAAACGTGACATAAGTTACAGCAGGTTCTAAGGACAAATTAAAGAAGAAATCACTTATGTAGAATAAAGAAACTTTGGTATGAATTAACATAGGGATGCAAAATCAGTTTTGTTCTACCAGGTAGGGGGAGTCAATTTAAACCTCCCCTGAAAGAATAAACTTGCATGTCTATCGACAAGAATTATTTTGCATCGTTATCTGTTTTCAATTTATAGAACTGTAAAATAGCTCAAAGGCAATGAAAGATTTGGGTCAGATACCTCAGAAGAGTGTGTTTAAACAATGCGATTTTCTTTTGGAGGCAGTAATCTTTTTTTGTTTATTCCAAATGTTTTGTATCTTAAGTTTTAGTTTCTTCTAAGTTCTAGTTCCCTGAGACTTCTTGTTTTTAAGATTGAATGAATATATTTAAAACAAATTTTAATGTTTATTCATTTCTGAGATAGAGACAGAGTGCAAGTCAGGTAGGGGCAGAGAGAGAGTGAGAGAGAATATGGAGCAGGCTCCAGGCTCTGAGCATTCAGCACAGACCCCAACGTGAGGCTCAAACCCACAAACTGAGAGATCACGACCTGAGCCTAAGTTAGATGCTTAACCAACTGAGCCACCCAGGTGCCCCTCTAAAATTGACTGAATATTTTTAAAATGCATTTTATCTAGCATACCTGTGGACTTGTCACAAGAAAAGAGATATGTGAAGTCAGCTTAGTCCACCATATTGACTAACTTGACTTCTCTTCTCAAAACCCTTCATTTGCTTTTGTAGTAAAAGTTCCTCTCTGTCTTCCTCCTAATGTTTAGATTTGGTCTTCTACATCTTCACTGAATTTTCCCCCAGGGCTAACTTTGGCAAGGTCTTCTAGGTTTTTCATCTTGGTATTTGTTCAGTGTACATTCCTGTTTGTACTTTCCATGGCTTCCTCTATGCTGATGACCCGGAAATTGACACCTCAATCTATGCATTGTTTCGGCACTTCCAACTATGCAGTGCCTATCATCACACACACACCTAGGGGCAGTTGAAATCTGACAAGACCAATAGTGAACTCATTAAACACCCTCTACCCACTCCTCCAAAACACAGTTTTTGAATTTGTTCCTCCACTTCTATTTTCTCTATATCATGTTTTGATATTACAATATAATCATTCAAATTAGAATCCTAAAAATCATCCTCAATGTCTCCCCCCTCTACTTTAAAATCAACTGTTACATGTTAGTATCTTAGAATCCTATTTTAATTCCTTTATTAGTGTCATTTCTTAAGGGATATTTTCCATTTCTCTACTTCTTCTGGGAATGTATTAACTCACCATACTAGCTCTTATTTTTAACCTATAATCCACCATCTACTTGTTCAACGAAGACTTCTTTCTAAAATATGAATTTTAGCATATCAACATACAAAAAACTCATACAACTCAATACCAGAAACAAACAAACAAACAAAAAAAAAACCAAAACTATTTAAAAATAGGTAAAGGACTTGAATAGACTTTTTTCCAAAGAAGGCATACAAATGGCCAACAGGAACATGAAAATTCTCAACACATTACTAATCATCATGGAAATGTAAATCAAAACCACACTGAGGTAGCACTTCACACCTGTTAGGATGGCTATTACCAAAAAGAAAAGAAAAAGCAAATGCTAGGAGATTGTAGAGAGAAGGATATCCTATATAGTGCTGGGAGGATTGTGAACTCACACAGCTGCTATGGAAAACAGTATACAGGTTCCTCAAGACATTAAAAATAGAACTACCATATGATCCAGGAATCATGCTCTGGGTATATACCCATGGGAAACAAAACCATTATCCATGGGAAACAAAACCATGTCTCTACTCCCAGTTCACTGAAGCATTAGTAAAATAGGCAAAGAATGGATCAAGAATGTGTCACACATACACAGGAATTATTATTCAGTCTTAAAAATAAGGAAATTCTGCCACTTGCAGCAACATAGATGAATCTGGATGTCATTATGCTAAGTTAAACAGGACAAAGAGAGAAAGAAATACTGTGTGATATCACATTTGCAATCTAAATTTAAATAGTTGTACTCATAGAAACAAAGTAAAACTTTGTTTGCCAGAGCATAGGATGTGGTGGAAATAGGGAGAGATTGGTAAAGAGTAAAAACGTTTAATTGTTAGATGAATAGTTTCTGAGGATCTAATATATGACATGGTGACAAGTTGATAACATTTTATTGCAAATTGTTTTAAATGTTTATTTTTGAGAGATACATAGAGTATGAGCTGGGGGAAGGGCAGAGACAGAGCAAGACACAGAATCCGAAGCAGGTTCCAGCCTCTGAGCTGTCAGAACAAAGTCCGACATGGAGCTCGAACTCACCAACCGTGAGATCAAGACCTGAGCTGAAGTCCGACGCTTAACCAACTGAGCCACACAGGCGCCCCAGTAACATTTTATTGTGTAACTCATGTGTGCTACAAGTGTAGAACTTCAGTGTTCTCTCTCTCTCTCTCTCACACACACACACACACAAATAATTGAGTCTAGGCTTGTGTTAGTTAAATCACGGGGAAACCTTTCATAATGTTTATGTATCAAATCATCTCTCTGTATACACTACATACTCCGCAAATTTGTCTGCCAATTTAGCCCAAGGAAACTGAAAAAAGAAATATAGGTACAGTGTTGAGAAAAGCAACATACAACAGTTAGCCTGGTTAGGTGTAATTCAGCTCCACCCTTTTCCAGGTGTGTGAACTGTGACAAGTGACAAAAATGTTCAAACAACCACGTCCTCATTTGTTAACTAGATTAATAACAATATACTCTAGAACTTGAGTAAAGACTGAGTGGAATTTGGAAGCATGCTCCCAGGAAAAAGTAAATATATAAATAATGACCATCATTACAAGTGTTTATTTTAATTTCTATAGAAAAGTATGCTTATATTACATAAATAAACAATTTTATTACTTTATCTATTCTAAGTTCCTTTTTTATTATTTCCTCCTAGTCATGCTTCTGCCTTGCTCCCCATGGAGCATTTAATAACAGGGTTTATCAACCAGCTTTTTCCTCACATATGTAAAACTTCAGAGGTTTATATCATATACTTAATGCAGACATCAAGTTTTTCAATTTTACCTTTTCCAGTTTTACAACAGGGGCATTGTGTTATTGACTTTATATTCCCTTTTTCACTGAAAGATAATTTTTGGAAATTCAATAATCATCCGACTAGGTCTTAGACCTTTATCTTCTACTTTCATCTTTTATCTGCCTTATGAATATATTCCAGATTTAAAACGGCATGTTAACTTTGTGATATTCCTTGAAAAATACTTTGTTATTAAAAACAGATGAATAAAGTTTGATTATCTAATGACAACATGGTGGCTATAGTTGATAATAACATATTGCATAAATGAAATTTGCTAAGGGAGTAGACTAAGTGTTCTCATCAAAAAAAAAAAAAAAAGAAATTACTCGTGTTTTATGTATTCAACAAGAACACGGGAAAATGTATACATGCCTTTTTTCAATGTGCTTATTGTTTTAATAGTACTTCATTTTAGAATAGTTTTATCATACATAATACAAAGCTTGGGGGCGCCTGGGTGGCTTGGTCAGTTGAGTGTCCGACTTCGGCTCAGGCCATGATCTCATGGTCTGTGAGTTCGAGCCCCGTGTTGGGCTCTGTGCCGACAGCTCAGAGCCTGGAGCCTGTTTCAGATTCTGTGTCTCCCTCTCTCTCTGCCCCTACCCTGTTCATGCTCTGTCTCTCTATGTCTCTAAAATAAATAAACGTTAAAAAAAAATTAATACAAAGCTTATATTCAGTCAATGCTCTGCCTAAGGCTTTTATCAGTGATCACAAATTGGGGTGATGAATCATCCTAAGAAAAAGTGTGTGCACAAAACACATGTTACATTTTTATATACACATATCCACAGGGTACATATCAATATTCAAAAATCAATTAGCAAGCAACTCAAAAATGAAAGTTAAAATTGGGTTAAAAAGAACACAATCACAGGGGTAGCTGGGTGGGTCAGTTGGTTAAATGCCTAACACTTGATTTTGCCTTAGGTCATGATCTCATAGTTCCTAAGATTGACCCTGCATCGGGATCCACTCAGATACTGGGGAGCCTGCTTCGGATTCTCTCTTTCTGCTCCTCCCTCTCTCCCTGAGGGGAAGGGGCATACAAACACCTGTGTTTGTGCACTCTTTCTGTCTAGTAAATAAACCTTTAAAAATCACAATCAATAAAAGCACAAAATTACAATAAATAAAAGTACAATCACAAATCAGTAAGTAAAATATTTAGTAATAAGTTTAATAAAAGTATGTCTAACTTGTATACTAGCAGCTACAAATGCAGGAATGAGAGAAGTTAAGACCTAAACTAATGGAGTGATATACCATGTTCATAGAATGAAAGACTTAGTGATGTTAAAAAGGACAACTCTCTCTCAGTGCATAGTCAGTCAATGCCAGCATGATTTTAAAGTCAACTTGAGAATCTGATTCTAAAAATCTATATGAAAATTCAAAAGACCTAGAATAGTCGAAATAATTTAAATAAAAAGAATAACAGGGGCTCCTGGGTGGCTCAGTCGCTTGAACATCCAGGTTCGGCTCAGGTCATGATCTCATAGTTTTTGAGTTTGAGCCCCACGACGGGCTCTGTGCTGACAGCTCAGAGCCTGGAGCCTGTTTCGGATTCTGTGTCTCCCTCTTTCTATACTCCTCCCCTGCTCGTGCTCTGTCTCTCTCTCAAAAATAAATAAACATTAAAAAAATTAATAAAAATAAATAAATAAATAAAAGAATAACAATGTTGGAGGACTATTAATCCTGATGTGAAGACTTACTATAAAGTTAGAGTGATTAAAATATTTTGGTATTAGCACAATGACAGAAGATAAATCAGTGAAATAGAACTATGAGTCCAAAAACAATCTTATACAAAAATTTCAAAATAATAAAGAGACAGAAAATAGTCTTTTCAATTAATGGTGAAGTAACTGAATGTATATATGGAGTAAATCTCGACCCTTTTATAAAGCCTTGTACAAAAATTAATTCAAAATTCAAAACCCATACAATTTATAGAAGAAAATATAAAAGAAACTAATTGTGATATGGGCTAATCTAGTATTTCTTGAATTATAAAAAGGAACAAATCTCAAGAGAGAAATTCAAACTTCATCAAAATTTAAAGTTTTGCTGATGCACACACAATTAGAAAAGAAACAGGGCCACCTGGGTGTCTCAGTTGGCTAAGCATATGACTCTTGCTTTCAGCTCAGGTCATGAGCTTGAGCCCCACATCAGACTCTGTGCTGACGATGCAGGGCCTGCTTATGATTCTCTCTCTCTTCCTCTCTCTGCTCCTTCCCACCTCATGCACACATACCTGTTCTCTCTCAAAATAAATAAATAAACTTAAAAAAAAAAAAAAAGAAACATAAAGGTAATCCACAGACTGAGAAAAAAATGTATCTGACACAGGACATAAATGTAGAATATATAAATACCAGTCACAACTTAATAAATAATCCCATTTGAAAAGTAAACATAGATTAAAAATGTCCAGCCTAAGGATATGCTACAGAGAAATGAAAACATCTCCACAGAGAGACAGGTATTCAAATTTTAATGGCAGCATTATACTTAATTACCAAAAATATGTAAACAAGCAAAGAGCTATCAACTGGTGAATGAATAAATAAAATGTGGTATGTCCATAGAAAAGACTATTACTCACTAATAAAAATGTATCAACTTCTAGTATATGTAATGCGGATAAATCTCAAAATACTTAAGCAAAAGACACCAAATGTAAAAGACTATATACTGTTTTGATTCTATCATATCGCAGTTCTACAGAGGCAAAACTGAAGCACAGAAGAAAATATATTATCTTAAACCAAAGATCAACCTGAGTGTTTTAAATCTTAATATTTTTTGGTGGTTGCCTGACTATATTCACTGTTGAGAACGCATCAAACTATATACTTACAATGGGTAAATTTGGATGCATGTAAACATATTTTTATGAAACTTTAAAACACTTTTATTTATCTTGTCCTTAAAATACTTTGCACCAAAACCCTATTCATGACTTTAATCTTGAAACCTTTACCTTAGCATTCCTCAATTTTCTTCTGCATTTCTTAAAGTCAACTTGAGAATGGAAGCACCCTCTTCTCATTGCCCGTTCACCCTCAAGGATAATGTTGCTATTACTCCTTCCAGCTCTACCAGCAACATATTCTCTGAACTGGGCTAAGCCAGGTCATCTTTTTGAACAATTCTTTCCTTCCATTCCACATGACAAAT
Source organism: Leopardus geoffroyi (assembly GCF_018350155.1). Taxonomy (NCBI): domain Eukaryota; kingdom Metazoa; phylum Chordata; class Mammalia; order Carnivora; family Felidae; genus Leopardus; species Leopardus geoffroyi. The sequence goes on along the minus strand of NC_059335.1, from coordinate 37,341,783 downwards.
GCTACACCAGTTCATTTCCAATCAACCTTCTAGTTCTAACTATCTAATGAATAGTGTTACAAGAATTCACCTTGCAACACTGTTACCTTAACGGAAGAACCATTCCAAGTTTGAAACAAGATACTTTGGAAATGAGGTTTTCTTCCTCTTCTATGACCTCATTGCATTAGCTTTCTTTCATTTTCAAGTATTGCCATATACCTGGATGCTAGTGCTATAGCTTAGGACTCTAAATACAAAAGGCATTGTACTTGTTCATCAGCTTGGTCAGCACATTCCCTGAACATAGGAGAGAAACAACTTTTGTCCTTTAGAAGCAGTTCTTAAAACAGTGAATGTGGTTACCCAAAGGACCAACAGCAAAAGTAGAATCTCCACTATAATAGGAAATGGGCAAAGCAACTCTTTTCAGAGAATACTATCTCAAAGACCATTTATACATAACAAATGCTGTTCAACTGGTCAGCTTAACCATGACTTTACTAATCTCATTTTCTGAAATCAAACAATTTCACTTATATTATTAATACTCAGTTTAAAAAATTACTATAATAATACACACATATCCCTATATTTCACATTTTTCTAATAAAGGAAGACCTTAAAAACAAAAAGACATCCCATAGTGAAGTGACCATATGTCCCTAAAGCAATTAAGATCATTTTCATTAACATGATGAAAGGTTGTTAATTAGCCATATTCAAGGTGTCATGCTGAGCACTGTGTCTTACAAAAAGTACACATGGGACAATGTTCATCACATCCATGTGTTCAATTAGTTTTTAGGGTCTTCTATGACCCACCTTTAGCAGCTTCCTCTCTGTACATGCCTTCATCTTTAGTACCACAACTTTTTTCCTCAATAGCTAACTTACCTTCCTTGTAACTTAACTAAGTTCTATATATTCTTCAAAGTACAAACTGCATGTTACCCTCTCCTCTGTAAAAAGCCCCCATTATTCCAATAAAAAGCAATTATATTTCTACTGAATAAGCAATTATGATACTTACAATTATGTTGCTTACCTTTTTCTAATTCAATGAATTATTAGTATAAATGCTTTTTAGCAGCTTTGTATCAAAAATCAATTAATATCCTAGTATGTGGAAGATATTTTATGATATACCTATCACTCCCATCAGTTTCAATCTATCAATTTGAGAGAAAAGATCATGTCTGTTTAATTTTATTCCTCATAGCACCAAGAAACATTACCTTAAATTTAGTAAATATTAGTTCAATAAATGAATCAAAGCTATACATACTTACTCTGAATATGATATTAAACAATAGCTTTGATTTTTTAAGTGAAGTTTCTCCTAAGACATTTTTTCACCTTTAGGATGTGGTCATTGATTTAACAAGTACTGATTGAGCACAGACTATGTGCTTCCTCATGGAAGTTTTGAGGATGTAGGTAAATATTAACTGTGATAAATATTATATATAATAAATTAGAAAGTGGCATTGCTATAAAAAATGAAAGCCACTAGGGAGGACCAGGAGTTCTTTGGGAGTCAGGTTGTAAATTAACGAAAAAGATAAACCTTGTTTAACAAAGTCCTAAATGTAGCCAGGTTAACTAAGAAAAACAGAAGGCATAAATTACTAATATCAGAAACGAAAAGAAGTGGCATCATTACCATACCTATGGACATTAAAAGGATAATAAAGGAATAATTAATTTTATGTTCACGATTTGATAACCTAGATTAAATGAACCAATTTCTTCAAAGACACAATTTGTGAAAAGTCACACAAGAAATAGACAATCAGGGGACCCTAGGTGGCCCAGTCAGTTAAGCATCTGACTCTTGATTTCAGCACAGGTGATGATCTCACAGTTCATGAGATGGAGCCCCGCAATGGGCTCTGCACTGACAGCCCAGAGCCTGCTTGGGATTCTCTCTTTCCCCCTCTCTCTCTGCCTCCCCCAGCTTGCTCATGCTCTTTCTCTTTCTCTGGAAATACATAAACTTCAAAAAAAAAAAAAAAAAAGAGAGAGAGAGAGACAATCAGAATAGTTATGGATCTATTAAATAAGTTGAATCAATAATTAATAACCCTCCAAAACAGAAAGCAGGAGACCCATATGTATATACTGGTGAATTATACCTAACACTCATGGAAGAAATAATATTAAATCTCTATAATCTCTTTCAGAGGGTAGAAGCAGATGTATACATCTTAACTCATTCAATGAATTCAGGAATACCCTAATACCAATACCAGGCAAAGAATTCTTAAGAAAACTACATACCAATGTCCCTCATGGTAAATGTAAAAATCCTCAATAAAATATTAGTAAATTTAATCCAACAATGTATATAAAGAAATATATGCTGTGACCAAATGGTATTTCAGATATGCAAAGCTGATCCATCATTGAAAAAACAATTAATGTTATCCATCCCAGCAACCAGGAAAAAAAGAAAAATGACATGATTACATCAGTAGATGCAGCAAAAGCATTTGAAATAAATCCAGTATTCTTTCATGATAACAACTCCCAGTAACTTAGGTATAGAGGGGAACTTTTTCAGCTTTATAAAGAATACACACACACAGCCTACAGCTAACATCATACTTAACAGTGTAATACTTAAAGCTTTCTCTGTAAGGTGAGGTACAAGGCAAGGATATCACTGCTAATCACTCCTTTTCAACATTACACTGGAAATTCTAGCTAATATAACAGGCAAGAAAATAAAATAAAAGGTATTCTTACTGGGGAAAAGAAAAACTAAAGTTGTCTTTCTTTTAAATAATATTACCATCTAAACAGAAAATCTGAAAGGCTAGAGACACCCATGCATACAAATATACACATACACAGAAATTTTGGAATAAGCGATTAAAACAAGGTTTCAGGATACAAGGTTAATTTATAAAAGTTCATCACTTGCCTATATACCAGTAATGAACAAGTGAAATTTGTAAATTTTTAAATCTCCCTTGTGTTGGCACCCAGTTTGTGAAATATTTAGATATAAATATAGCAAAATATGTTCAAAATGGATATAAGAAACACCACAAACCTCTGAAGAACAAAATCAAAGAACACCGTAAAAAATAGAGAGATATTCCATGTTCATGGATAGGAAGACTCAATATTATCAAGATGTCAGTTCTTCACAACTTGATCTATAGATTACACGCAACCTCAATAAAAATTCCACAAAGTTTTCTATAGATAGTGACACAACAATTGTGAAGCATATATGGAGAGGAAAAAGACCCAGAGTAGACAACACAGTATTTAAGGAAAAAAGATAAAGTTAAAACACTGACACTCTCCAACTTTCATATATCCAATAATGCTACATTTATCAAAATACTGTGGTATTGGTGAAAGCATAGACAAAGAGATCAACGAAAGAGAATAAGAACACAAAAATAGACCTACATAAACATAGTCAACTGATCTTTAACAAAGGAGCAAAGGCAATACAATGGAGCAAAGATAGCCTCTTCAACAAATAGCAATGGATCAGGTGGACAGCCACATACAAAAAATGAACCTGGACAAAGACCTTACATCCTTCACAAAAATTAACTCAAAAGGATCACAAACCTAAATGGAAAACACAAAGCTATAAAACTCCTAGGAGATAAAATAGGAGGAAACCTAGAAAACCTTAGGAAGGGTGGTGAATTTTTAGATATAGCAACAAAGCATGACCCATGAAAGAAATAATAAGCTAAGCTTCATTAAAATTAAAAACTTCTGCTCTGTGAAAGACAATGTCAAGAGATGAGAAGACAAGCCATATCCTCAGAGAAGTATCTGGAAAAAGGACTATTATTTAAAATATACAAATAACTGTTAAAACAGTAAGAAAACCACAACCTGATTGAAAAACAGGTCAAAGATGTTAACAGACACCTCATCAAAGAAAATATACGACTGGAAAATAAGCATATAAAAAGATACTTCGCATCATATGTCATTGGTGAAATGCAAATTAAAACAATAATGAGGTAAAATCCACCCATCAGAATGGTCAAAATCCACAGTACTCACAACACCAAATGCTGGTGAGGATGTGGACCAAGCATGAGAAACTCTCATACACTCTTGATGGGGATGCAAAATGGTACAGCCACTTTCAAAGACAAGCTGGCAGAGGTTTCTTTTCTTTTCCTTTTCTTTTCTTTCTTTACACAAATAAACATACTTTTACCATATGACATAGAAACTGTGCTCCTGGGTACTTACCAAAAGGTGTTAAAACCTTACGTGCAAGCCTGTGCAAGCATATTTGTAACATTTTTATTTGGAACAGCCAAAATTTGGAAGCAACCAATATGTCCTTCTACAGGTGAATGGATAAACTGTGGTACATCCAGGCAATGGAGTATTATTCAACACTAAAAAGAAATGAATTATTTAGCCATGAAAGACATCAAGGAACTTTAAATGTATGGTACTAAGTAAAAGAAATCAGCCTGAAAAGGCCACATACTGTATGATTCCAACTACGCGATGTCGAGGAAAAGGAAAAACTATAAAGATGGTGAAAAGATGAGTGGTTGCCAGACATTAGGGAATGGAGGTAGGAAAAGGGATGAATAGGTAGAGCACAGAGGTTTTTAGAGCAGTGGAAATAGTCTACATAATACCACAGTAAGGAAACATATCATTACACATTTGTCCAAACTCGTAGAATATACAGCACCAAGAGTAAAACATAGTATCAACCGTGCCCTTTGGCTGATTACAATGGGTCAATGTAAATTCATCAGTTGTAACCAATATACCAATCTCGTGGCAGGGGGGGGGGGGGGGTTGGATATTGATAATATGGAAGGAGCAAATGGGAAATTTCTATTCCTTTCCTTTTTTCTGTGAGCCTAAATCTGCTCTAAAAACAAGTCTAAATTTTAGTGAAAGGTAATTAACAAGTCATTACTTGAGGTAGTTAGCCTAGAAGACATCTCAAAGAAGATGGGTACAGAATATGTGTATCATATAACAAACACATGTTTTATAAGGTTAAAATATCTTTGGAAGTATACATTAGAGGCTGATAACATAATTTCCCTCTGGGTAAAATAAAAAGGCGTATTTAGGGGATACACACTAGAAGGAGAATTTTATTCTGTATCCTTTTGTAACTTTTGAATTTTGAATCATGTGAATGCAATCTATTCAAAAATTAAATAAAAATATTTCTGTAGCAAAGTTGTGAAAAATTCCTCAAGTAGCTCAAAATACTAAGCAAGCATTTCACAAAACTAGGACATTGCGATAGTTATGACTAATTTTTATCAGTCAGCATTTGCTCCATAACAAACCACCCCACAACTTAGTGAGTTAAATCAACACCTATTTATGTAGCTCATGATTCTGTAAATCAGCAGATTAGGTTGAGAGCATAGAGACAGTTTTTCAGGTTTGGTCCTGGCTTAGCTGATTCCAGCTAGGCTTTTAGATTTGTGGTCACTTGGTGGGGTACCTGGGGGTGGATGGTCCACGATACGCCTAGGTAAGGATGGCTGCCATAAGGATGGGACCTCCCTCCATGTGGTCTCTCATCCCCTACCAGGCTTGCCTTGGCTTGTTTGCATGGCAGTTAAAGTAGTTCAAGAGCAGCCAGAATAGAAGCTGCAAGGTTTCTGGAGGCTTTACGTGAGAATTCTCACATGATTAGAACATCACAAAGTCAGCCAAGTTTATGTGGTAGGGAAGTAAGCTCCATCTCTTGACGGGAGGAGGCAATATATTGCCACAATGTCACAACCTTTTGTACCTATAAAATGATAACATATTACTGCTGAATTACTGTTACAGATGTAAGCCGTATCACTGTTTCCTAGCCACGTCTTAATATTTTCCTGAAGGGAGAACTACAGTTTACAATTAATCATCTGAAATGTGAATGTGATTTGAAAACATGTCTTTGTTTCTAACTTCAGACTATTGGGGATATATCTATGTCCCTTTGCAATAACCTTCTGTCATGAAAATTATCGTGGAAAAAACATCTAGAAGGGAAACTGTTTAACCTCTAACACGACATAGCTCTTATGTCATTATGTCCTCATATTCCATTTTCCAAGAATATTCACCTTTTCTTATTGTGTGTACATGTGAAAATGGGCACATGTATTAAATTTCAATCTGATCAATACAAAATACAGTCACAAGATGAATTTCCTACTTTCATATGCCATTTTCACAACACTGTTTTTAGGTTTCAGAATACACAAAGAAACATTCTCGTTCCTGATGTCCTCTAACACCTGCGAATTTTATGCAGCATATATTATTGTTGCTTTCCTCTATACATTCTTTGGTTCATCTCTCAATATATACTTTAACCAGATTGTACTTCATGAATTCTTCAAAAGGTCACATAGCTTATGGAGCTTTAACCAAGACTTAGAAGGAGCTCCACCATTCTACCACTTACTAGTTCTTTGCAGTTAGACTTCATTCACCTCTGTAAGGTTAGCTTATTTAGCTATGCAGTACAAATGTTTCTGTCTCCTTCATATCAATTTTGTAAAACTAAGAATAAGCACAAGCTGCTTCCCTCCTTTGCCACTACATTTGTGTTTTTCAACCGTTTGCCACCTCTTCTACCTCATGTCACGTAAGTCAAGAAGAGAGGATTAAGGGTCAGTTGCTCCACACAGGTAGACCCACAGCAATGATGCACACAATCCACTCTGCATCCACATCTGGATTACGGTTTCACATCGAGGGAATCCCAATCATGTGCTTATTCTGATAACTGGAATTTATGAAGATAAATGAATTATGTAGATAATTCTCATCTACATAAAGGAGAATAATGGTAATAACTGATGATAATATAACAACATAACATTTCAGTTTAATACTAATAACCATTATATCAAGAAAGCTCTATTCTTTATTATTTTGAGAGAGAGAGAGAGAGAGAGAAAGAGAGAGAGAAAGTGGGTAGGTGAGAGAGAGAATTCTAAGCAGACTCCACATTTAGTGTGGAACCAAACACAGGGCTTTATCTCACAACCCCAGGATCATGACCTGAGGCTGAAATCAAGAGTTCAAGAGTCGGTCCCTTAAGCAACTGAGCCACCCAGGTGCCCCAGGTAAGCTCTATTCTCATTCCCATTTTAGAGACACAACAATGAGTTTCAGAGTTGAACTGCCTGGGATTGCAATAGCTACTAAGAGATGGAACTAAATTTTAAAACCAATTCTACTACACTTCTGATGCTTTTTTTTTTAATATGAAATTTATTGTCAAATTGGTTTCCATACAACATCCAGTGCTCATCCCAACAGGTGCCCACCCACCTCCCATCAACCCTCAGTTTATTTTGAGTTTTTAAGAGTCTCTTGTGGTTTGGCTCTCTCCCTCTCTCTCTTTTTTTCCTTCCCCTCCCCCATGATCTTTTGTTAAGTTTCTCAGGATCCACATACGAGTGAAAACATATGGTATCTTTCTCTGTATGACTTATTTCACTTAGTTTAACACTCTCCAGTTCCATCCACGTTGCTACAAAAGGCCTTGCTCTTAACCATCACTCCATATTATAAAAATGAAAATAGTTATGAATTTTTCATTGATTTGCTGACATTAAAGCTGTCACTAATCATATGTATGATTTTTCAATAAAAACTTTAAAATTTTTTCTAGCATTGGGTGATATGCAGACCCAACAGAAAACATGAATTTGAGAAAAATGACTACAGCCTTCACTGGATCAGATATAAATTAGGTCTAATTACTTGAGTCGAGTAAGATTGGCGATGGGGACCTGCAGGGATGATAATGGGATTCAGTGGACATACGTTCTGGGCTCTGGAGAACGGGGTGATAGGTGGCAATTATCATTAGTGACTTTTGAATAAAGATGTTGGAGTCTTCTCACTCATTAGACCAAACAGTTCAATGGTCATTAGAAGTGGCTGTAAAAGGCACTGAAATACCATCAGAAAGGGGTAATGATTATCACTGTAGCAACGTATTATTTCCATAATGGTGGTGTGATTAAGAAATCAACATCAGACATTATTCTCCATCAGCTGTGGCTTTTAAAAGCTGATGGCAGTGGTCACAAATCAAGCTTGGAATGGTTTCTATACCTTTAGTGTAACTCATATGGCACAGGCCACTTTCTTTTCCAACTGTGACTTTAATTTGAATATTATCAGGGGCAGGTCAAAACAGATGTGCTATAAATCACTCCAGAAGTTTGGTCAGAGTTGGAGGCATACACACAACATTCACTATGAAAAAGAGACTGCAGTTTTACAGTCATGGTTTGTTACAAATCTCTCAGGAACAAGAACACAGATGCGGCTGTCACTTTTTTTTTTCTCATATGCACTAGTTGTAAATACAAGATGCGGGGCTTTGTTGAAGAGTAATACATCACATCATGAGGAGAACACCACCCAGACTCTATGTTAGGAGAAGGATTTGGGTAGAATACATAGTAAATTAAAAGATATAAAAACTATACTAGAGGACATTATGCTTAAAGAAACAAATTCTCATTATTTTGAATAAGACTTTGAATTCTTAAAGTCTGACCTAAATGACAATTATAATTGGATATTTACAATGAAAAATATGTAAAAAACCTACAAGCAATAAGTCAGTGATTATGCACTTGCTAAAAACATGTGCTCGGCATTTTTTTTTTAATTCCCTAATTAAATTCTAATTAGGATGTGCAGTGGAGTGTTAATTTTTGCTAGCTATACCTCCAGGGCATTTTTTACACCTTCAGAAGCCTAAGCTTATTCAGATACGTAAGAGATAATTATCAATAAAAAGGACCACTGAATTATTGGCTTGGAGAGTTGCTTATGTGCGGTTTCTATCTCTACCTCGACAGCCCAGGGGACCTGTGTGTGATGATGAACTGTAACACCGTCCTCCACTGCCTAATAGGTAAAGTATGACTCTTTCTGCATCGTCTAGCCCGGGCTTGCCTTCAAGAGCAAAAGAATCCTATGAAGATGCTTAGCAAATCTGAATATAAGGTGGACTCCCAGTCAAGAATATTCAAACTTTGGCTCCACATAACAACCAAGAGTGCTAACGTTCAATTAGTTGCTTCAGTCTCAGAATCCATGAAATCTGGTTTGACTTGAAAATGTTTGGTCACCTTATACATTTAGGTCCCACATTAGGTAATGAGTAAGACATGTATAAGGAAAACCAAAGCTCTGTCCTCAAGAAGCTTGGAGTCTAGAAAGGAAAGCAGGCATAGTCATAGTTATGATAATAATGCTATAGTACTAATAACATCAGCCTTAACAGTAATAATTGACCATCATTTCATTGTTGCTCTATCCTAGACATTTTACAGTTTCCTCATACACAGCCTTCTCTATCATCCCTTGCAACAATTTTCAGATGCAAGGTATGCAATAACTATATACTTGATTCATATGGAACTGAAAATCAGAAAAGTTAAGGAAACTGTCTGGAAGTAGCAGAGTCAGGATATCTGACTTCTTGTCCATTTTCTGGACAAAGACAGGTACATGATGAGACATCCTGAAACCATAATACATGTAGTGGTTAAGGAATGTGGGTGACAGAAGATTATGAGTGTGGGGGTATTAGTGGTGGTGGTGATGGGAGAACAGCACAGAGTAGAAGGTCTACAAAGCTGTATATGGAAGAGGAAAAAAGAACCAAGAATTACGGGCTCATGGTCATTGAGGGCAGGTGTTTTTGTTTGTTTTTTGAGAGGGTGCAAGTAAGCAATGGGCAGAGAGAGAGATAGAGAGAGAGACACAGAGAGAATACCATGAGGGGGAGAAAGAGAGAGAGAGAGAGAAACAGAGAGAACTCAGGCTTACCCGAAGGGGGGTTAATGTTTACCTGAAGCAGGACTCATGTATACCCTAAGAAAGCATAAGCTTAATGGAAGTGGGGCTTGAGCTCATCGATGCAGAACTCGAACTCTCAAAATTGTGAGATCATGATCTGAGCCAAAGTGAGATGTTTAACCAACTGAGTCATCCAGGTACCCTCTGGGGGCAGTTTCTAAGGAAGATTTTACTAGCAAGCACTTTTCATTAATAATTATCAATTTTGTGGTTTTTTAAACTTTTCTGCCTAAAAATGTTAACTGTGAGACTGGACACTATGAGAAATTGGAAGAAAATGCCTTCTTCCCCCTACTTTGCTATCCACTGGTACATCTCATTCATTTTAAACTATGACCATTATGCATATACTTTTTGTAACACTATTTGATTGATTTAATTTATTACCACAGTCTCTTGCCTTTGCCTTCAGAAATGATGTTCTACTTATAAGATCAGGTTTCCTTCAAAGACTTTCAGGTGGTTCTAGTTTCTCCACCTTCACTCACCCTTGCCCTACCCCATATCCTGAACCTAGATACTTTCTATCTGCTAATGCTGAGTTTTTCTCTTAGCCAGACATGTGCTGTTTAAGAAGTCAGGCAGCACAATTCTGACATCTAGAGTATGAATACATAACCTCTTCCTCTAAGGCACCAGAACCAATGTCACCTCCCATAAACTGGTTTCAGGGTCTATGGTCTAGACAAACTTTTAGTATACCTGTTCTTGGAAAATTACAATATTGGCCACCCATGATTGGATACTCAGTGGGTCTCTCTTGGATTAGGTAGGTCATCTCCTTGCATCACCATCTCAATAATGCAACTCAGGACTTAACTAGTGTTGGAGGTCTTGGGATATAATCACCTTTGCTGCCTTGACTTAGAGTCAATCTAGGTTTTGGGGGATGTTCTTGATAATGGATTTTTGGTCAAGTGACAACACTGCCAAAGACAACACTGTAAATTGTGAAGTATATGAAGAGGCCAAGACAGGAAGAATTCTGAGATACATTTCCCCACATCTTGGGTCATACAGCAAAAAAGGAAAGAAACAAAAACGCCTATTAAATCAAAGCATTTTTACAGTAATTCTCAGTGACTTCCTAACACAAATTAGTTAATAGTTATATCCCAGTTTTATAGATGATGGTTCTTAATCCCATAGATGTTAAGGGACTTACCCCAAGGCCTGTAGCTAAAAACTCATAGAGCCAGGATTTGAATTTGGTTATGAATCTGAGTCATGCTCTTGAATATTCTAAATCTACTTTTACCAGTATCATTTATCCAATACAAAATATAGTAAGAGAGTCCTTCCCAGATGACACTTCGATAGCTTTATGCACTTTATTTCTTTTCATAATTTTAATAAATCCTTCGGAAGGCTCATTTTAAAAGTCACACTTTCATTTTGCTCTCTGTGATATCAGTGGAGAGCAACTGTCAACAGATGTGAAAGTTTACACATCATTAAATTCTCCTCCACAACCCATCCTTAAAAATGCCCTGGTGTCAAAGGACCTCCTCTTTTCCATCTGAAAGGACTGGTTTTAGAACAGTTTTGCTCAAAGATTCTAACTTACTCAATTTTCTCCAATGTGTAATTAACCTGAACAATTCTGGAGATAAGGGCAACTGTGCAATCAATTACACCTGGGTTCCTCTTTGCATCTGTATACTATCTTCTCATCAACTGGGCTATCTGCCTTCTTTAAAAACCTTCACTGGGTCAATTAAAGACTATGGGACAGGTCATTCTTCAACAAACTTTATAGGAGAGCATATACTGTTTGGGAAAAACCAGGGGTGAAAATTCCTGCTAATCCAATTATCTGTCTGTTCCTCACTCTTTGCTATACACACACACACACACACACACACACACACACACACACACACCCCTTATAACATTACTGTATGTGAAAAGTACTTCTCTCCATTCCTTCCAACTCTAGAGATGGAAAATGATGCATCATCCTTAAAACCGTAACTCTGTTAGCAGACTCTTAAATTCTATCCTTATCCAAGAAAATTATTTTCTATTTAAATTCCATTTTAGTTTATGTATTCCACAAGATATATAGCATTTTTTATTGTATTGCACTAAATTTTCTAACTCTGTCTTCCATACTGTACTGTATGCTCTGAAATGCAGGGTCAGTGTCATTACCACCTAAGTATCACCATCACATAACACAATGCCTGACACATATTTGTTGATCAAAACATGGTTTCTTATTCAATTATGTATTCACCTTTTAAAAAAATTATTCAGCATTTACTATGGACCAATAATAGGAAGATTCCTTAGATGACCCATAATGATCCCTCCTTCTTGGAATCTATATCCTTATGTTATTCCTTGCCCTTGAGTAAAGGTTATACCTAGAGATTGACAAATAGGATACAGAAAAAGTGATAAGGTGTCTCTCCCATGTTTAAGTCACACAGTACTAAGTCTTCCATCTCCTTGGCACCCTCTCTCTCTTTCTGGCTTTGATGAAGCAAGGTGCCATGTTGGAAAGGTCCATATGGCAAAGGATGGTTGGCCATAATGGGCCAACAGCCTGCAAAGAGCTGAACATTGCCAACAACCTTGGTACTAAGTTTGGATCCAGATCTTTCCCCACTTGAGCCTTGAGATAAGACCACAATCCTCCTCAGTGTAGTCACTGGAGTTTAGTTTTGTAAGACTCGGAAACAGAGGATGCTGATATGACATCCCAGAATTCCTACACCAAAACATCTGTGAGATAATACATAGAAGGTGTATTAAAATAACAAGGTTTGGGGTAATTTGTCATGTAGTAATATATAACTAATGCATGCTAACACTGTATTAAGTGCTAGCAATGTAGTGATGAGCAAGCTTGCTCACTCGCTCTTACTGCTCGTATTCTAGTAATCAAAAAAAAAAAAAAAATGGTCTCATCTAAATTTAGAAATAGCCCAGTATTCTATTTGTGGGAAATCCTTTTTGAATGGTGTGTCAGATATTCATTGCTCTGTAGCAAGCTAAAAGTTAGTGTCTTAAACAATGACTGATTATTTCCTATGATATTCTCAATTAACTTAGTGGTTTCTCTGCTGGTTTTGCCTAGGCTTGATCATATAACCATGCTTACATGGCTCCGAAGTTCAAGAAGGCATCACTCACAGGTCTGGCAGTTGGTCGTGGTTATCAGCTAAGGTGCCTCAGATGATTCCATGTCAGTCTCCTATCCTTCAGTAACCTGGACAGGATTTCTTTCGTATTCCAAGAAGGCAAGACATAAGGTGTAAGTAGCGTTTAAGCCTCTGCTTGCAACGTGTTTGCTGATGTTCCCACTGCCCAAAGACAGTAATTTTGCCAAGCCAAGAGTAAATGTGAGGGAGAATATATAACTTTATGGCTACCCGAATTCATGATTCATTGGGAGTTATCACTGGAAGAATCTACAACAAATGGTACTGACATTTAGATTATAGAGTTGGTCTTAGAATATTATAGCTTAAAGGAATCTTATGGGACAAGTATTTCAATCCCCTCACCAGGTAAAATAAGGCAATAGGTATGATCAGACCCAATCAATTACCTGATTAAAGAACAGTGTTGACATTAAAATTCAGGGTTTTTTATGTTTTTATTTATTTTTGAGACAGAGAGCACAAGCAGGGGAGGGGCAGAGAAAAAGGGAGACACAGAATCAGAAGCAGTCTCCAGGCTCTGAGCTGTCCGCACAGAGCCCAACGTGGGGCTTGAACTCATGGACCAGGAGATCATGACCTGAGCTGAAGTTGGACGCTTAACCGACTGAGCCACCCAGGCGCCCTGAAATTCAGGTTGTTTTTAATCCAATCATATTCTCTTTGCCCTACAATGCACATTACTTGATTATCAACATTAAACCATTAAAAGAATTCTACAAATTCTTGTAGAGTGTGCCACTCTGGATTGCAGAATACTATTTCTAATTACCTGATGCCTCTTCCTTTTGCCTGGGGTATTTCAGTACAGAAATGTGTTAGCACTCTAGTAATCAGAACTATCTGAAATCATACCATAACATGCCAGTTATTTAAAGAGTCACCACTGTCAAACTAGTAAGTTTTCTCACAGTAGCAACTAGAATCCAGTAATTTACATCATTGTTTTTATAATGGTCCACTTCCAAGATAGTTAGCAAAATGTTACATCATATTCAACTAAACACCTGAATTTTCATCTTCTCCTGGATTATTTGTAGAGGTTGAAACTATTATTTCTTTTACTTTCCCTGCTAAGATAAACCTAGCCAGTCTATGGGTAAAGATCAGCACAAAGACTTTCATTATAGGTAAATGCTTCTGATTTTCAGGCCAGGATTATTATAATTCTCATTTTCTGGAGATTTTGCTCATGATGATTTTTTGGATGCTGTTCCTAGAGAATGCAGAAGGTGAATCTTCATGATAATACACCTGTCTTTATAAATTATTCCCGTTTTGATATCCATGCACATGATCCTATATAATCTCTAATGATAGGATTCATATTTAAGAAGTGAAGGGACAGCAGCTTTCTGCTTTTAGCTAATGCTATTCTATTTTTCTTATAGTCTGAATCATCAGATCATCCTGGTTGCAAGCCTGATTTTCCAATTTTACTTTTCTAGCTAGAAAAGTCATGATGATCATCATGAAAGAAATTCACCTGACATCTATATTTGACATTATTTTAAAGAAACTCACTAATCAACTGATGAGTTTTTTTAAATATAAATTTCCTTTCATTTTATGACAAGCGTTTGCTCTTTAGAGCTTATTCTTTCCTGTCTACTCTGTAACACATTTTGTAAATCTTGCAAATTTTCTTTTGAAATATAATATGCTCTTGTAAAGCTTCCATGAGGAAGCAAGAAAGAAGGATTTAATCAGAATTATTTTTACGTACTACTTCTATCACTTATTTGATGTTTGACTTTGAGCAAACGCTTTTACTTTTTTGAGGCTATACTTATCTACTTATACACACAGTGAAATATTCTCCCAAAGGAAATCAGTTTAAAAAAGGATATGTTCCCCTATAGTAAGTAGATTGCCAACGATAAAATTTCTGTAAGTGATAACTGCTTGAAATAACATTACTTTCTAATAACATTTATTGCTCTCTATTCTGACATTATTGATGGTCTTCTAAGGTGGAATGTGTCATGCTGTTTCAGAGGGATTGTATTTTATTTATCTTTATATCCCTAATTTAGTGCACCATATTAAAAGTTTTCCAAATAGTTTCATATAATTTTTGGTACAGAAAATCCCGATGAAGTAGGCAAGTATTATTACTGTCCTTTGTCAAATTAAGAAACTGACCTCAAAAAAGGGAGGAATTCAAGATTCTAAAATGAGTAGACTTGACCCTTGAAAACACAGAGGTAGGGGTACCTGCCTCCATGCAGTTGAAAATTCATGCATATGTTTTCACCCCTCAAAACGTTAACGACTAATAGCCTTATGTTGACCAGAGGCCTTACTGGTAACAGTTGATTAACACATATTTTCTATGTTATATGTATTATATATTCTTAAAATAAAGCTAGAGAAAAGAAAACGTTATTAATAAAATCATACAAAAGCAAAGTTACGTTGACAGTACTGTTCTCTATTTATTGAAAAACCCACATGTAAGGGTGCTTCCACCATTCAAATCTATATTGTTCAAGGGTCAACTGTAATCTTAAAAAGAGAAGCTGAAACCGTATCAGCCCCCAGGTTTCCTTATCTCATAGTACTTCTCAATATTTATTTCTGCTGAAGGATCCATAACCAAAGAGTGATGAGATGCACATCCGCAGAGGCTGTGAAGGGTGAAATCTAACATGACCAGCTCAGGTAAAAAATGGAAGATTATGTTTTAAATATGTAAAACTACTAGATCAAAAAAACTAGATTGAGGACACAGATTTAACTTACTTGCAATACTAATAATCATAAAATAGTTTTTAAGGGCTTAATACTCAAAATGAAAAGAACAAAGTGGGGTGGGTTCTAAAGGAATACTGGATAGCTTCCTGCCTCCTTAACCTAATAGGGTACCTTTCTGTTGACTACCTTGCTTCAAATAACATGCGCTATGTTCTCACTCATAAGCATAATAACTTTCCAGGGCTTACCAGACGTTTCACGGAAGATTAACAATTAAAAAAAAAAGTCAAGATCCATAAACAAATGAATCTCTTTGTCATAGCCTCAACAGGTTTTTTTTTTCTCCCTGTTTTGGTCCCTGTGCTCTGAAAGAGTTTTTAATATAAGCATCCAGAAAACGAGAACAAAATGTCATGAAAAGTAACAAAACAACAAAAAAGAAGTCTTAAAAATTAAAACTGCTAAAATTAAGACAAAAATAAGTTGTAAAACAAAGCCAACAAAGTCTTGTGACTTCATCATAAACATAAAATTTTGAGAACAGAATACAGACTAAAAATCTAAAATATATCTTACTATTAATTATCCCAAAAGAGAACCAAGAAAAAAACTGGATTCAAGAATTTAAAAAAAAAAAAAAAAAAAAGGATTTCCCTAGGGTCAAAGAACATTCGTCATCAGAATTAAAAGGCCTGTCTAGTAACTGAAGTGCTTCATGGCTAGACATTACTGCAAAATTTCAGAATCATAGGGAACAAAAGGAACATTTTAAATTATTCTGAGATGGAGGTTGGTGTGGAGTGAAACAGTAAGTCCCTTACAAAGAAACCAGAATGTTAGAGTGGAAAAAGGTGTTGAATGTTTTAACGATCTATAATGTACCACTTAGAATTATATGCTAATGTAAACTATCAAACATGTAAATTAAGAAAAAATATGTCTTCATATATATGCAGGCTTATGCACTCAGACACTTCCATTAGTACACCTTTCCTTAGGAAGTAATTTGAGAAGATGTTCAAGTAAAATAGAAAAAATATAGGGAATCTAGGAAATAATAGTTCCAACTACAAAAAAACAAAAAACAAAAAACAAAAAAACAACCACTAATAAAAGTAATTCCCAGGTTGAAAACTGCAGATCAAGCATAAAAAGTTATCAAACCAGAGTAAAGCAGAAGGTTACAGATATTTAACAACAATCTATATTGGATGGTATTTGGAATGTGACTGCATGTATCTTATGGTATCATTAATTTTCAAATTACAGACTCAACCTATAAGCAAACTGTTTACAAGGTAAATGTTACAGCAGAGTATAGAAATACAGCACAAGGTCACATATAGGAAATTAATTAGATTATGAAAGTATATACACAAAAGACAGGAGTTGGAAGGTGCAAAGAATCGATAACTATGGGAGATAGTAAGTGATCCTAATGTATTCATCTCATAAAGGGAATTTTCTATATTATTCTGAGAAAGAAGTAGATTGGACTGGAATAGTTAATCCCCTTACAAATACACTAGATTGCTAGAACATATAAAGGGGGGTACCAAACATATTAGCTATAGAAGGCAGATAGGATATGTGTTATTATAAACATACAAGGCTAAGCAACACAGGAACAAAAACTATAATGAATTTTTGGGGAGCCAAAAAAAATTAATTGAAGACTATCGTGTAGGTTCGATCTTTACTCTGAAAGCAGAATAATCAATTAGGAAAAATAATTAACATTAAGATATTTAGCCTAAGTATACTGGAGTTGATGTTGTCAGTGTCTTGCCCACATGCCTTTGGACTTTCCATATACTCCAGATAAAAGTTACCTGATTGTCTGTGCCTCAGGACTTTTACCAGGAGGTCATTCTGCCCACTGCTGGGGTAGGTCAGAAGTGCAAAGGAATTAACAACCACCCAAGAGCAGAACTCAACAATTACCTGATGCCAAAAGGTGCACACATATACCAGCTCTTTCCACCAGCAAGTAGGCGATTTGTGAGGTATGTGTTGCATATAGTTTTCCTGGATTTTTCCTAAAGGATTAATCTCTACTCCCCCATCAGGGTGACTGACTTAACAATACATTCTCTGATAGCTGCATGTCCTTCCCTGTGTCTCTTCCTCATTTCCTTTCACCTTTCTAATAAACTACTTGCATTTCACTCTTTGTCTCAGGATCTGCTTCTGGGAGAAATGTAAATTAATACATATTTGTAGGTATGAAATGAATCACTGGATATTAAAATGATTAATCCAAAGAGGATAAGAATAAGGTAAACAAACTGCTCTGCATTGTCAAGCCCTTAAGTGCTACTTGACTACTGACAAATGTTCCTATCTTGCTATATAGACAGATATTGACAGATGATCCAAATAGAGGATAGATAGCTAGATCGATGTCTATTCTCACACTTGTTAACTAATCCAACCAATTTATAAAAGTCACTGACAGAACTAAGCTAATCAATCCAAAATTTCCTCCAAATACCAATGCCAGTCAGGCAGGGCAGATCAGACACAATCCATTCACATTTGGTTTTCCTATACATGTGGTGCCCACACCAGTGAGATGAGAAATGGTGCCTGACAAAGTGCTGAGTCTACAACCCAGTTCATCCTGTAGATCTACCCTTCAAATGATCTCTTATTAAATTCCAGTTGTGGTCTCAGTACAAGCTCCTGCCAAAATCCAACTCAGTCCCTCTAACTTCATATAGTACCTAGAAAAACAGAACCATGCATTCTTCCTCAGTCAACTTTATATTCCCAAATTTCTTGCTGAGTGAGACAGGCACAGTTTGCTGACTGAGCCGTGTTCACCTAATTCTACTGATTTAGTGTATTCCACTTGCACTAATGTAATGCAAAGTATTTCCAAACACATGGAACTGTATGATTATATATTTTCCTCTGGAAAGCCTTTAACCAAGCATGTTTTATGTACTTCTCACTTAATTTGTCAACTTCAGAATAATACTTTTCTAATCAATATAAAAATATATTCTTGCTAAAAATGATTCTCCAAGAAGGTGACCCATTCCTCCAGGGTCCTCTTGTGGCTGTCACAACCTGACGTGCAACAATACATCTCTATAGGTATGTTATAACCTAGTTTGAAAACTATAGGTCACAATGTCGTTTTGAAAAAAATATCTCTTATTCTTTTGAACAAGGTTTGAGATGTGATCAACTTTATGCCTGGCTGTTGGATTTCAAGTTGTTATAAACACATGGGAATTTTCCAGAGACTGATAAAAGAAGGTCCGATTGTGGTGGGCTCCTGAATGAGTGCTCTGTAACCAGTGTCTTGATGTTACATGCAGACTAAGTTATTCAATGACAATCACCTTACAATAAAGCAATACTTTTAGCTTTTTACTCAAGTTACTTTTTAAGTCACACAGCAATGAAGTCATCCCATCAAGTGGCCTAATTTGCAATAAAAAATTTTTTATCCCTAACTTGATCATGGGTTCATTTGAGGATAAATTCTAGAAAGGCACATGTTTTATCTTTAGGGAACAGATATCCCTTAATGTTAGGCTCCTGGATTTTTATTGAAATTTTGTTAAGAAGAAGATATTAGGGTTGGTGTTCAGGATAAACAGAGACCCAGTCTTGAAGGATTTAGAGAACTAAGCACACAGGTTAATAATAATTAATAACAAAATAAACGTGATACTATAAAGGTAAAATAAAGAATATAGCATGTAACAATAACTAGTCTAAAAGATCAGAGAATTTTCCCCTGAGACATCAAGAATGAATAGTAATTACCCAAGTAAAGTGAAGAATGTTGCTGATGGTACGTGATGATGTTTTGAGGTAGGAGATTGGAAGGTGGCAGTGAAGAAGGAAGACCCTAGGCTCTCCTCATCCCACAAATACAATTAGATAACCAGTAAATCATCCTAAATACCCCAGAAATTGACATAAACATTGGAAGAACAAACTTCACAGCCAGGGGTAGAAAAGAGGTCATATCAAAGAAGGTAGGAAATGGGAAGACACAGTTTAGGAGGGAAACAGATCATGGCTACTGTGTTAAGGAGAGAACCATGGTTGCAGAGAAGGGCAAGAGACAGATTAACACACAGGGAAGCCCAAGGGGCAATCAAATCCCCATAGCAAGTGGCTTAGAAAGCACGAGGGGCCGAATTTTGCAGTTCTTGCAACCAGTGGGGTTTAAAGCCTGGAGTTTTAAAGGTCAGAGGGTTTGACTGGGATAGAGCCCAGAGGGCACTGCACTGCTCTTTGAGAGGAGGAAAGCAAATAACCTATGGACAAATAGCATGGAGACAGTGATCTGAAAAGCAACTGGGTTAGAGTGCAGGGGTTATTCACTCATCTTGGAGCATATCCGAGAGGCAGCATTCATGGAAAGGCTCCTCCAGTAATAAAGGAACTGCCATTTTCCTCCCCCATCACTCAGCACAATCACAGGGCTACGTGTAAGAACCAGTGCAGTACTGATCCCCACAACCTCACTTGGTTACACCAAGCCCTGCTACCTCCATGCTTTGGTGGACTTGCCCATCCAAGTCATGCTTTCCTTATTCTTAAAGCAGCAGGATCCTTCCCCCAGAAGACCAACCTAAATCCCTGCCAATCCCATGTCTCCTAAAAAGAGAGTGTTGCAGGGCTTCAATTCCAGTGGTGGTACCAACAGGTCTTATCAGACAAGCAGACGAGAGTATACCTAGCTAAAATGTGCCACATTCAGGCTAGGGACCAAACACTGCTTATAACAAGCAAAGGTAGCCTCTGCATACCACTGGCCAGGACAAACAGCAGAACACACAGCATGCACTGGAAATACTTTTGGAACCACCAGGCTTGGGGGAATGGGAAACACTACATGGCAGGGCACTACACGACCTCTTCTTCCTAAGGCCATTACCCTCAAAAACAGGAGATGTAGGTGACTTCTCTAATACACAGCAAAAAGCACAGACACTTACACAAAGTGAGTAGACAGAGAAATGTATCCCAAATGAAAAACAGGACAAGGCCACAGCCAGACATGTAAGTGAAACAGATATAAGTATCATACCTAATAGAGAATTTAAAGCAATAATGATAGGGATACACACCAGACTTGAGAAAAGAGTGGAGGACACTTGGAGAAAAGAGTGAGAAACTAACACAGAGGTAAGTAATAACATAGCAGACATAAAGGGCTCCTAATAAAAATGAGAAACGCACTGGATGGAATGAATAGCAGGCTGGAAGAAGCAGAGGAACAAATTAATGACCTTGAAAACAGTAATGGAAAATAATCAATCTGAAAAAAAAAGAAAAAACAAATGTGCAAAATGAGAATACACTTGGGAATTCAGTGACTCCATCAAACATAGTAACATTTGTATTACAGGAGTCCCAGAAGAAGAAAAAAGGTAAGAAAACAAGAGGAAAAATTTTTGAAGAAATATTATCTGCAAATCTACTTAATCTGGGGAAAGAAACATATATCTAGATCCAGGAGACATAAAAACCCCCAACAGAAAAAAAAATCCACATCAAGACATTGTACAACTAAATTTGCAAAATATAGTGACAAAGAAAAAATTCAAAAGCATTAAGACCAAACAAGACAATAATACATAAGGAAAACCCTGTAAGTCAAGTAAGGGATTTTTATTAGAAACTTTCCAAGCCAGAAGTGAGTAGCATGGTATATTCAAAGTGCTGAATGTAAAAAATATGGAGCCAAGAATATTATATCAAGGATATCACTCAGAATAGAAAGAGAGATAAATAGTTTCCCAGACAAACAAAAACTAGAAGTGTTCATGAGCACTAAAGCAGCCCTGCAAGAAATATTCAAGTGGGATGGGGGGGGGGGGGGGAGTGGCTCTTTGAGTGAAAAGGAGAAACCAAATGTTACAGTATAAAGGCAGGAAACACAAAAGCAGTAAAAATAAATGCCTATGTAAAAATCACTCACAGTACTCACAAAATAAGATTTAAAATAGGACAACATATACATAAATCTTGGGGAGGAGAGGAGTAAAGAACGGGTTCAAACTTAAACAATCATCAACTTAATATAGACAGCTATATACAGAAGAGGTATACAAACCTAATGATAGCCATGTATCAAAACCACCAATAACCATGCAAAGAAAACAAACAAATCCAAATAAGATTACTAAATAAGCAAAACATGAAAGAGAGAAGGATCAGAGAAAATCAACAAAATGAATAATAAAACATTAAAAAGTACATACTTGTAAATAATTACTTTGAATGTACATGGGCTAAAAACTCCAATCAAAAGACCTAGGGTGAAAGAATGGATACTAAAAAAAAAAAAAAAAAGACCCATCTATATGCTGACTACAACAGATTTATTTTAAAAAATTTTTTAATGTTTTGTTTATTTTTGAGAGAGAGGGAGAGAGAGAGCGAGCAAAGAGCAAGCAGGTGAGGGGCAGAAAGAGGGAGGGAGACACAGAATCTGAACCAGGCTCCAGGTTCTGAGCTGTCAGCACAAAGCCTAACACAGGGCTCAAACCCACAACTGTGAGATTATGGCCTGAGCCGAAGGTGGATACTCAACCAACTGAGCCATCCAGGCACCCCACAAGAGATTTTTTTTTAGACCTAAAGACACCTGCACATTGACAGTAAGGGGATGGAGACACATTTATCATGCAAATGGATTTCAAAAGAAACCTGGAGAGTCAACATTTATAACAGACTAAAAGGACTTTATTTTTTTTCAATATATGAAGTTTATTGTCAAATTGGTTTCCATACAACACCCAGTGCTCAACCCAAAAGGTGCACTCCTCAATACCCATCACCCACCCTCCACTCCCTCCCACCCCCCATCACCCTCAGTTTGTTCTCAGTTTTTAAGAGTCTCCTATGCTTTCGCTCTCTCACACTCTAACCTCTTTTTTTTTCCTTCCCCTCCCCCATGGGTTTCTGTTAAGTTTCTCAGGATACACTTAAGAGTGAACACCTATGGTATCTGTCTTTCTCTGTATGGCTTATTTCACTTAGTATCACACTCTCCAGTTCCATCCATGTTGCTACAAAGGACCATATTTCATTCTTACTCATTGCCACGTAGTACTCGATTGTGTACATAAACCACAATTTCTTTATCCATTCATCAGTTGATAGACATTTAGGCTCTTTCCATAATTTGGCTATTGTTGAAAGTGCTGCTATAAACATTGGGGTACATGTGCCCCTATGCATCAGTACTCCTGTATCCCTTGGGTAAATTCCTAGCAGTGCTATTGCTGGGTCATAGGGTAGGTCTATTTTTAATTTTCTGAGGAACCTCCACACTGTTTTCCAGAGTGGCTGCACCAATTTGCATTCCCACCAACAGTGCAAAAGGGTTCCCACTTCTCCACATCCTCGCCAGCATCTATAGTCTCCTGATTTGTTCATTTTGGCCACTCTGACTGGCGTGAGGTGATATCTGAGTGTGGTTTTGATTTGTATTTCCCTGATAAGGAGCAACGTTGAGCATCTCTTCACATGCCTGTTGGCCATCTGGATGTCTTCTTTAGAGAAGTGTCTATTCATGTTTTCTGCCCATTTCTTCACTGGGTTGTTTTTCGGGTGTGGAGTTTGGTGAGCTCTTTATAGATTTTGGATACTAGCCCTTTGTCCGATATGTCATTTGCAAATATCTTTTCCCATTCCGTTGGTTGCCTTTTAGTTTTGTTGGTTGTTTCCTTTGCTGTGCAGAAGCTTTTTATCTTCATAAGGTCCCAGTAACTCACTTTTGCTTTTAATTCCCTTGCCTTTGGGGATGTGTCGAGTAAGAGATTGCTACGGCTGAGGTCAGAGAGGTCTTTTCCTGCTTTCTCCTCTAGAGTTTTGATGGTTTCCTCTCTCACATTCAGGTCCTTTATCCATTTTGAGTTTATGTTTGTGAATGGTGTGAGAAAGTGGTCTAGTTTCAACCTTCTGCATGTTGCTTTCCAGTTCTCCCAGCACCATCCGTTAAAGAGACTATCTTTTTTCCATTGGATGTTCTTTCCTGCTTTGTCAAAGATGAGTTGGCCATATGTTTGTGGGTCTAGTTCTGGGGTTTCTATTCTATTCCATTGGTCTATGTGTCTGTTTTTGTGCCAATACCACACTGTCTTGATGATGACAGCTTTGTAGTAGAGGCTAAAGTCTGGGATTGTGAGGCCTCCTGCTTTGGTCTTCTTCAAAATTCCTTTGGCTATTCGGGGCCTTTTGTGGTTCCATATGAATTTTAGGGTTGCTTGTTCTAGTTTCAAGAAGAATGCTGGTGCAATTTTGATTGGGATTGCATTGAATGTGTAGATAGCTTTGGGTAGTATTGACATTTTGACAATATTTATTCTTCCAACCCATGAGCATGGAATGTTTTTCCATTTCTTTATATCTTCTTCAATTTCCTTCATAAGCTTTCTATAGTTTTCAGCATACAGATCTTGTACATCTTTGGTTAGATTTATCCCTAGGTATTTTATGCTTCTTGGTGCAATTGTGAATGGGATCAGTTTCTTTATTTGTCTTTCTGTTGCTTCATTATTAGTGTATACGAATGCAACTGATTTCTGTACATTGATTTTGTATCCTGCAACTTTGCTGAATTCATGTATCAGTTCTAGTAGACTTTTGGTGGAGTCTATTGGATTTTCCATATATAGTATCATGTTATCTGCAAAAAGTGAAAGCTTTACCTCATCTTTGCCAATTTTGATGCCTTTGATTTCCTTTTGTTGCCTGATTGCTGATGCTAGAACTTCCAACACTATGTTAAACAACAGCGGTGAGAGTGGACATCCCTGTCGTGTTCCTGATCTCAGGGAAAAAGCTTTCAGTTTTTCCCCATTGAGGATGATGTTAGCTGTGGGCTTTTCACAAATGGCTTTTATGATCTTTAAGTGTGTTCCTTCTATCCTGACTTTCTCAAGGGTTTTTATTAAGAAACGTCGTTGAATTTTGTCAAAGGCCTTTTCTGCATCGATTGACAGGATCATATGGTTCTTATCTTTTCTTTTATTAATATGATGTATCACATTGATTTATTTGGGAATGTTGAACCAGCTCTGCATCCCAGGAATGAATCCCACTTGATCATGGTGAATAATTCTTTTTATATGCTGTTGAATTCGATTTGCTAGTATCTTATTGAGAATTTTTGCATCCATATTCATCAGGGATATTGGCCGGTAGTTCTTTTTTGTTACTGGGTCTCTGTCTGGTTTAGGAATCAGAGTAATACTGGCTTCATAGAATGAATCTGGAAGTTTTCCTTCCCTTTCTACTTTTGGAATAGCCTGAGAAGGATAGATATTATCTCTGCTTTAAATGTCTGGTAGAACTCCCCTGGGAAGCCATCTGGTCCTGGACTCTTATTTGTTGGGAGATTTTTGATAACCGATTCAATTTCTTCGCTGGTTATGGGTCTGTTCAAGCTTTCTATTTCCTGCTGATTGAGTCTGGATGTGTGTGGGTGTTTAGGAATTTGTCCATTTCTTCCAGGTTGTCCAGTTTGTTGGCATATAATTTTTCATAGTATTCCCTGATAATTGTTTGTATCTCTGAGGGATTGGTTGTAATAATTCCATTTTCATTCATGATTTTATCTATTTGGGTCATCTCCCTTTTCTTTTTGAGAAGCCTGGCTAAAGGTTTATCAATTTATTTTTTCAAAAAACTAACTCTTGGTTTCGTTGATCTGCTCTACAGTTTTTTTAGATTCTATATTGTTAACTCTGCTCTGATCTTTATTATTTCTCTTCTTCTGCTGGATTTAGGCTGTCTTTGCTGTTCTGCTTCTCTCTCCTTTAGGTGTGCGGTTAGATTTTTGTATTTGGGATTTTTCTTGTTTCTTGAGATAGGCCTGGATTGCAATGTATTTTCCTCTCAGGACTGCCTTTGCTGCGTCCCAAACCATTTGGATTGTTGTATTTTCATTTTCATTTGTTTCCATATTTTTTTTAATTTCTTCTCTAATTGCCTGGTTGACCCATTCATTCTTTAGTAGGGTGTTCTTTAACCTCCATGCTTTTGGAGGTTTTCCAGACTTTTTCCTGTGGTTGATTTCAACCTTCATAGCATCGTGGTCTGAAAGGATGCATGGTATGATTTCAATTCTTGTATACTTATGAAGGGCTGTTTTCTGACCCAGTATATGATCTATCTTGGAGAATGTTCCATGTGCACTCGAGAAGAAAGTATATTCTGTTGCTTTGGGAGGCAGAGTTCTACATATATCTGTCAAGTCCATCTGATCCAATGCATCATTCAGGGCCCTTGTTCCTTTATTGACCGTGTGTCTAGATGATCTATCCATTTCTGTAAGTGGAGTGTTAAACTCCCCTGCAAATACCACATTCTTATCAATAAGGTTGCTTATGTTTGTGAGTAATTGTTTTATATATTTGGGGGCTCCCGTATTCGGCGCATAGACATTTATAATTATTAGCTCTTCCGGATGGATAGACCCTGTGATTCTTATGTAATGCCCTTCTTCATCTCTTCTTACAGCCTTTAATTTAAAGTCTAGTTTGTCTGACATAAGTATGGCTACTCCAGCTTTCTTTTGACTTCCGGTGGCATGATAAATAGTTCTCCATCCTCTCATTCTCAATCTGAAGGTGTCCTCAGGTCTAAAATGAGTCTCTTGTAGACAGCAAAGAGATGGGTCTTGTTTTTTTTTTTTTTTTTTTATCCATTCTGATACCCTATATCTTTTGGTTGGTGCATTTAGTCCATTTACATTCAGTGTTATTATAGAAAGATATGGGTTCAGAGTCATTGTGATGTCCGTAGGTTTCATGCTTGTAGCGATGTCTCTGGTACTTTGTCTCACAGGATCCCCCTTAGGATCTCTTGTAGGGCTGGTTTAGTGGTGACAAATTCCTTCAGTTTTTGTTTGGGAAGACCTTTATCTCTCCTTCTATTCTAAATGACAGACTTACTGGATAAAGGATTCTCGGCTGCATATTTTTTCTGTTCATCACATTGAAGATCTGCTGCCATTCCTTTCTGGCCTGCCAAGTTTCAGTAGAGAGATCGGTCACGAGTCTTATAGTCTCCCTTTATATGTTAGAGAACGTTTATCCCTAGCTGCTTTCAGAATATTCTCTTTATCCTTGTATTTTGCCCGTTTCACTATGATACGTCGTGCAGAAGATGGATTCAAGTTACGTCTGAAGGGAGTTCTCTGTGCCTCTTGGATTTCAAAGCCTTTTTTCCTTCCACAGATGAGGCAAGTTCTCAGCTATTATTTCTTCAAGTACACCTTCAGCACCTTTCCCTCTCTCTTCCTCCTCTGGAATACCAATTATGTGTATATTATTTCTCTTTAGTACATCACTTACTTCTCTCATTTTCCCCTCATATTCCTGGTTTTTTTTTTTTTATCTCTCTTTTTCTCAGCTTCTTTTTCCATAATTTTATCTTCTAGTTCACCTATTCTCTCCTCTGCCTCTTCAATCCGAGCCATGGTTGTCTCCATTTTATTTTGCAGCTCATTGATAGCATTTTTTAGCTCCTCCTGGCTGTTCCTTAGTCCCTTGATCTCTGTAGCAAGAGATTCTCTGCTGTCCTTTATACTGTTTTCAAGTCCAGCGATTAATTTTATGACTATTATTCTAAATTCACTTTCTTTTATATTGTTTAAATCGTTTTGATCAGTTCGTTAGCTGTTATTTCCTGGACGTTTTTTTGAGGGGAATTCTTCCATTTCGCCATTTTGGATAGTCCCTGGAGTTGTGCAGGACTACGGGGCACTTCCCCTGTGCTGTCTTGAATAACTTGCGCTGGTGGGTGGGCCGCAGTCAGACCTGATGTCTGCCCCCCAGCCCACCACTGGGGCCACAGTCAGACTGGTGTGTGCCTTCTCTTCCCCTCTCCTAGGGGCGGGATTCACTGTGGAATGGCATGGCCCGTCTGGGCTACTTGCACACTGCCAGGCTTGTGGTGCTGGGGATCTGGCGTATTACCTGGGGTGGATAGGCAAGGTGCATAGGGGCAGGAGGGGCAGGAGGGGCAGGCTCAGCTCGCTTTTCCTTCAGAGATCCGCTTCGGGAGGGGCCCTGCAGCAACAGGATGGAGTCAGACCCGCCAGAGGGATGGATCTGCAGAAGCAAGCGTTGGGTGTATGAGTGGTGCAATCAAGTTCCCTGGCAGGAACTGGTTCCCTTTGGGATTTTGGCTGGGGCATGGGTGAGGGAGATGGTGCTGGCGAGCACCTTTGTTCCCCGCCAAGCTGAGCTCTGTCATCCGGGGCTCAACAACTCTCCCTCCCATTGTCCTCCAGGCCTCCTGCTCTCCGAGCAGAGCTGTTAGCTTGTAACCTTCCAGATGTCAAGTCCCGCTTGCTGTCACAACACACTCCATCCGGCCCCTCCGTAAAAGGACTTTAAAACAAAGACTGTATCAAGAGACAAATAGAACACTATATAATAATATAGGCAACAATCCAACAAGAAGATATAACAATTGTAAATACTTACATATGCAAAATAGAGCACCCAAATACATAAAGCCATTAATAAAAAACAGAAAGGAACTAATAAATAACAATACAATAATAGTAGGGACTTTAACACCCCACTTTTATCAATGAACAGATCATCTAAGCAGAAAATCAACAAGGAAACAGTGACCTTGAATGACACACTGGAGCAGATGGACTTAACAGATATATTCAGAACATTCCATTCTAAAACAGAAAAATACACATTCTTTTCAAGTGCACATGGATACTCTCCAAAATAGATGATACATTAACCCACAAAATAAACCTCAATATATTCGACAACACTTAAGTCCTATCGTGCCTCTTTGATGACTACAAGTCCGTGAAACTAGAAGTCAACCAAAAGAAAAAATCTACAAGTATCACACATACATGGAAGTTAAATAACATGCCATTGAACAGTAAATGGGTCTAGCAGGAAATCAAAGAAGAAACAAAATAACATGAAAACAAATGAAATGAAAAAACAATGCTTCCAAAACTCTGGTATGCAACAAAAGCAATTCTAAGAGGGAAGTTTATAGCAATCTAGATCTACCTCAAGACTCAAGTAAAGTCTCAAGTTAGCAAACCGAAAGTACACCCAAAGGTGCTGAAAAAGAACAACAAATGAAGCCTAATGGCATGAGAAGGAGGAAAATAAAGATTAGAACAGAAATAAATGATAAAGAAACTAAAACAAAACAAAACAAAAACCAATAGATCAATGAAACCAGGAGCTCATTCTTTCAAAAAATCAGTAAAATTGATAAACCTCTAGCCAAGACTTACCCAAAAGAAAAAAAGGACACAAATAAAATCACAAATGATCGAGGAAAAAACAACAACCAATCCAAAAGAAATACAAAGAATCCTAAGAGATCATGAAACACCATATTTTAACAAATTAGACAGCCTAGAAGATAGGGGTAAATTCCTGGAAACATTAACTACCAAAACTAAGAAAACTTGAACAGATTGATAACCAGCAAAGAAATTTAGTTAGTAATCAAATAACTCCCAACAAACAGAAGTTCAAGGCCTGATGGCTTCACAAATTCTACTAAACATTTAAAGAAGAGTTAATACGTATTCTTCCCAAACTATTAAAAAATAGAAAAGGAAGGAAAATGTCCAAATTCATTCTATGAGGCCAGCAATAACCTGACACCCAAACCAGACAAAGACACCACTAAAAAAGAATAGACCAATACCCCTAATTAACACAGATGAAAAAATCATTAACAAAATACTAGAAAATGGAATCCAAAAATACATTAAAAAAAAACATTCACCATGATCAAGTGGGATTTATTCCTGGGTTGCAATGGTGGTTCAATATTTGTACATCAATCAGTGTGATTCATCACATGGGTAAGAGAAACAATAAGAAACATGATTATTTCAAAAGACATGGAAAAACCATGTGACAAAGTACAACATCCATTCATGATAAAAACCCTCAACAAAATAGGATTAGAGGGAAAATACTTAAACATAATAAAGGCAATCTATGAAAATCCCACATCTAACATCAACCTTAATGTGGAAAACCTGAGAACTTTTCACCTAGTATCAGGAATAAGAGAAGGACGTCCACTTGCAACACTTTCATTCAACATTGTACTGGAAGTCTTAGCCACGGTAATCAAACAACAAAAAAACATCCAAATCATTAAGGATGAATTATAATTTTGCTATTTTCAGATGACATGACACTATACATAGAAAACCCAAAGGATCCAACAAAAAATTTCTAGGACTGATACAGTAAATTTGGTAAAGTCACAAGATACACAATCAATGTGCAGTAATCAGTTGCATTTCTCTACACCAATAATGAATTAGCAAGAAGAGAAATTAAGAAAATAATCCCATTTACAACTACACCCAAAATTATAAGGTACGTAGGAGTAAATCTGACCAATGAGGTCAGAGGCCTGTACTCCAAGAAGTATAAAACACGGATAAAAGAAATTGAAGAAGACACACACAAAAAAAATGGAAACACATTCCAAGCTCATGGATTCAAAGAACAAACTGTTAAAATATATACTACACAAAGCAATCTGCACTGTTAATGCAAACCCTAGCAAAATACCAACAGCATTTTTCACACAACTAGAACAAACAATCCTAAAATTTGTATGGAACCATGTAAGACCAAAGCAATTGCCAAAGCAATCTTCAAAGACAAAAACAAAGTTCGAAATGTCACAATTCTGGACTTCAAGTTATAATCCAAAGCTACAGTAATCAAAACAGTATGATACTGGCACAAAAACAGACATAGATCAATGTAACAAAACACCCCCAAATAGACCTATCATTATGTAGTCAATTAATCTTTGACAAAGCAAGAAAGCATATCCCATGGCAAAAAGACTGTCTTTTCAATAAATGGTGTTGGCAACACTGGACTGCAACATGCAAAAGAATGATACTGGACCACTTTCTTACACCTTACACAAAAATAAATTCAAAAATGGATTAAAGATCTCAATGTGAGACCTGAAACCACAAAACTCCTACAAGAGAACATGGGAGGTAACTTCTTTCACATTGACCATAGCAACTTCTTTCTAGGTATGTCTCCTGAGGCCCTGAGGCAAGGGAAACGACAACAAAGATAAACTATTGGGACTCATCAAAATAAAAAACTTCCGCACAGTGAAGGAGTCAATAAAACTAAAAGAAAACCTATGGAATGGGAGAAGTATCTAATAAAGGGTTAGTATCCAAAATATGTATCAAGAACTTCTACAACTTAACACTCCAAAAACAAATAATCTAAATATAATATAGAGAGAAGATATGAACAGACATTTCTCCAAAGAAATCATCCCTATGGCCAACAGACACATGAAAAGATGCTCAGCACCATTATCATCAGGCAAGTGTAAATCAAACTACTATGAAATATCACCTCACATCTGTCAGAATGGCTAAAATCAGCAAGAAACAAGAATGAACAGGTAATGACCAAGATGTGGAGAAGGGGAATCCTCGAGCAGTGTTGGTGGGAATGCAAACTGGTGGAGCCACTTTGGAAAACAGTATGAAGCTTCCTGAAAAGGTTAAAAATTGAACTATCCTATGATACAGCAACTGCAATACTAGGTATTGACCCAAAGAATACACAAACACTAATACACAGAGATACATGCGTCCCTACATGTATAGAAGCATTATCTACAATAGCCAAATTATGGAATTAGCCCAAACAAGTGTCCATCAACTGATGGGTAAAGAACATACAATGGAAAATTAGCCATAAAAAAGAATGAAATCTTATCATTTGCAGTGACATGAATGGAGCTAGAGTATAATGCTAAGCAAAGTCGGTTACAGAAAGACAATTAACATGATTTCACTCATATGGAATGTAAGACAGACATCGAATGAGGAAATGAGAGAGAGGGAGGGGGAGGGGGAGAGGGAGGGGGAGAGGGAGAGGCAAATCAAGAAACATGCTCTTAATTACAGAGAACAAACTGATGGCCACCCAAAAGGAGGTGGGGGTGATGGGTTAAATAGGTGATGGAGTTTAAGGAATGCACTTGTGATGAGCACCAGGTGATGTATTCAAGTGTTGAATCACTATACTGTACATGGGAAACTAATATGACACTATATTAATAGGAAGGAAGGAAGGAAGGAAGGAAGGAAGGAAGGAAGGAAAGATTGAAGGGAGGGAGAAAGGGAATGAAAAACAAACAAACAAGGAAGAGAGCAAGAAATGTTTTGAGTCACAGCAACAACATGGGAAAAGGTCCTGAGACAGACTTGACGCCTAGAACAGGATAGAACAGGGGAGAACACAGAAAACTATCTGCTTTCAGTAGGAAAATACAAGGAAGGGCAATACCAGAACCACATGCCTTCATGGCACAGATCAACTGAACAATACCAGCCTTTTCTTTAGATCTATTATTCTCTGTTTCCCATGCCACAATCCACATGCTCCACTTTACATTCATTTTATGAACTTACTTGCCTAGACAACTGTATGAGTAACTACTGCTCTGGTATTTGAGTGCCATGAAAGAGGGATTTTTATTATTTTCTTCACTACTGTGTCCCCATTAGAGAATCCAGAAGATAATATAAGCCCCAAACTGCTACTGAATGGTATATACATAAAGTATTTGAGGAACAAATGTAGGTCCATATGGCTAGATACAGGAGAGAGGAAAATACCACAAGAGAAAAGATGGGGATTAATCAGATATGAGACCGCATTAAAGCTGTTTTACTTTATTGTAGGGCACGAGAAAGCCATCAAAACGTGTTCAACTGAGGAGTGAAGATCAGATTTGCAAAATAAAAATTCCAATCCACCAGGGAGAAGGAGATGGTAGATTTGGTGTGAACTTTATTTCCTATGTTTGGGGTGTTTTGTTTTGTTTTTTTAGTTTTCAATAAAATTGTGAGGTACCAATTGAGATATATCATCTGTCTCCAGATAGAGAAACTACAGTTTCTTAGGGCAACAGTGTCTTGCCCTAAGCCTCAGATCTAGTAGATTTCAAGAGTTAAACAAAAGTTTTATCCCCAACTACCTACATCCTCCCCTTAACAGCAAGTAGGGAGATAAGCTCTTTTCACAGTTTCTGTACTTATGTAAAAGATAAGACCTAGGCTTATGCACCTGCCTAAGAATGACTAACAAGATCTAACAGAATCTCAATAAACACTTGTTTATAGTTTAGCAGGAAGATAAGAAGACCTTGCTATCTGATTCCTTTGGGTGAATATGTGCTGATCAATATTTAAACAGACACCTTTACGAGAAGCATGACATTCTCCTCCATTAGAACCTTAAAATCCTGATTTCAAAATTCAAAGCTCTACCCACAGATTTCTGCATATTCATGTGTCCAACTGTGCACATCTTTTCAACATAGTCAAAATAAGGTTTTCTACTATAATAATACTGCATTTTAAAGATAGATGTGGTAAGGGGAAAAAAAACACAAATAGTCAAAAAGATTCCACTAAGGAAGCCCCCAAATAAACCTTCATTTTTGTCTTTCCTGTAATAGCACTTAAGACCAAAATATGTCTGTATGTATTTTCAAATATGATTCTTACAATACATCTATGATCCACTTGATATTGGGACCAGATATTACTGATCTTCTAAAATCATTGACTTATGTTGCCACATATTATAACATGTGAAAAGAAAACTATAACCTGATTTAAAAATAAATCCTACAAATAATTTTTGGTGTACCAATTTACTAACTATCGAGTGAAAAATGTTAAATATTTCCAAATCACAGAAATGTTATACTTTTTCATTCACATTTTAAATTAGAATATAACTGCATTATTACTTCAATCATATTTTTGAATAAATTAACTTGCTCTAAAGTCTATTAATAAATACTAATGAAAGCATGGCCCACAATTATTCTCATTTTTGTGCCTTCAGCCGTTTTTTCTTTCTGTGCATCTGGGGTGATACTTTCAAAACAATAATCAGATTTCATTATCCTCCTAGTAAATCCCTTTCAGGGAACACTTGTTGCTCTTAGAGCAAGTGTGGACATCTCATCATGGCTAGAATAATCTGGTTCAAGTCTATTTACAGCCTCTCCCTTAACACACTCCCCCCAACACCCTTACACAATGACCCAGCCACACTAGATGCCTTCCTTCTATGTCATCTCCAAGTTGGTGTCATTCCCAACACAAAGGGAATGAAAATATGAATTCTCTAGATCACCTTGCGAATCTTTGTCATGTTGGCTAGGAGAAGCCTTGCCTTTTCCCTGTCTTGCTGTGCATCAAGATGCACTGGTGACTATGTTTCCCCAATTCCCAAGTCAGTTGGCTTCTGGCTGAGTTTGGACAATGGAAGGAGGATCGGACTGGAAGGCAAAGGAACAAGATGACATGTGTAACATTTCTGACCTTGGGCCCATGTGCTGCTGGCTCCAGCCTCTACAGGCATGCCTAAGAGATTTCATCTACCCAGGGCCATACATTCCTGTTTCTGGCCACAAGGCCTACTTTCTCTGTTCATCTCATAACCCCATTTCTTAACTGTTAAAGCTGCCCAGTTTCTAATGAGTTGTTTTTAATGCTGCATATTCAAAGGTGGTGAGGGCCTGTTCTAAGAATCTTCTCTTCTGGAATTTCATTTTTTTAATATATTTTTTTTAATTTATTTATTTTGAGAGAGAAAGAGAGCATGAGCAAGGAGGGGCATAAAGAAAGGGAAACAGAAGATCTGAAGAGGCTCTGTGCTGCCAGCAGAGAGCCCAATGCAGGGCTTTAAGTCATGGACCAGGAGATCATGAGCTGAGCTGAAGCCGCACACTTAACCAATTAAGCCACCCAGGCACCCCCTCATCTGAAATTTCCAATGAATGATTAATCTTGTCTTGTTAAGGCAGAGAAGGAGATGTATTGCTTTTACTGCTCATAGTTTTCAAAATATCCAAAGATCACAGTCTATTTTTTTTTTTAACACTTATTTATTTTTGAGAGACAGAGGCAGAGCATGAGCAGGGGAGATGAAGAGAGAGAGATACAGAATCTGAAGCAGGCTCCAGGCTCTAAGCTGTTTGTTAGCACAAAGCCTGACACAGGGCTTGAACTCCCCTTGAACTGCAAGACCATGACCTGAGCTGCAGTCGGACGCTCAACTGACTGAGCCACCCAGGCGCCCCCAAAGATCACAGCTTTCTAACCACCATGAGTTCTTCCACTTGAATAGGCCTATTTCCTTCAAAAAAAATTTCTTCACAGGTTATGTCTAAGCTCTCTTTTGGTATTAAGCATTATATAATTAAAGCATCTAACTTTGGCCTTTGTTCAAAATTATGATTAAGAACTCAGTAAATGATGTCTGAATCATGTGGTTATCCTTAGGAGATAAAAGCTTCCTCAGGAGTAAATTGTGCACATGAAAAAAATACATAGATAACTCATTCTCCTAATGACCTTTTTGGGATATGTCCAACTCCAGTGCACTGCTTAGTGTTGCCATATCAAGATTTGGATTTCAATGTTGAGGCTTTGGTAATTTGTTTTGATTGTTTACTCCATGTCCAGATCCTAATTGTCTACAGAGACATCCGTAACGTAGTTAAGTCCTTAAGATTAATTTGCAAACATTTCCTTCCCTTCCAGATTCTTGGCTTCTTTCTGATACTCGACACGAATATGTTGACAGCTACTGGTGAACAAAATAGGCTTAATTTAAGTATTTAATTTATCAGGAACAGTTAATATCAAAGTTAAAAGTACGTTCTAATACAGGGATATCTTCAATATGCAAAATATGTATGGTGAAAAAGTCATTCATTTTTGAAAGTAACTTAGAGAGTGACAGGAGAAACAGCCCAGTGCAAATGCAGGTAGGGAACAGCCCCCTTGTTTTCTTTTCTGCTTCTATGTTTTGCTGTGCTGAAATCACAGTCCTTGGTTCTTCTGGCATTTGTTGTTTTGTTAAAGAGAGTTTGAGTGTCATAAAATGGGTCCCATCACTTCCAGAACATTTCCACTAGGCAACCCACTTAAACACCACTGATACTCTGAGAAAGTTGGTATTTTAATCTATTTTAAATGTTTTCCCCCTGTAAGTCATTTCATTAAGTTTCTCTTTTCTTCTCTTTTTAAGAGCAGAAACTGTCGTCCTTGACTGCCTGTCCTCCACGCCTATCATTCATCTTTCTGGTAAGACTCATTCCTTCCATATTCCCAGTTGCTATCTTGTCATTCCTATAATTCTTCATTGCATAGGCTCAAAATTAATGTAGAAATTCTGGCTTTGGCATTCTAAAAAATGCCTTTTTATACTGAGTTCTCTGTGCACCAATGAAAAAGTACACAGTCACCCACCCACCCACCCACACAGACACCCGTTTCAGAAATCAGTGGGTCTATTCAGTACATTTCTTCATTTTCCTTATCTATTCTCCAGATATACAAGTAAACAGTTTAAATCTTGCCAGTTAAAAAACTGAGTTGGTTGAGAGTTAAGTTGGCCTGGGAATGGAATTCTGCATAAACAGATAATCCTACCATTTCTTTCCTCCACACATCACAAATTTACTTGCCACCTTCCCTTGTGCTTTCTGATTGGTTGAATGTATCTACAGATTTCTGATCAAAATTTAGGTAAATTTCCTAATGTTGGTGAGCTTCTGCTATGACAAGTTAAATAAGAGACAGCTTTGTTTGACTCACCCTCCTTGGCCCCTAAATATTATTTGGAACCTCTTACCAGTTTATCTTCCACAGAACCTAAAGTTTGATAGAGGGACAAACACAGCATTTTATAGATGGATTTTGTACATATGTTTAATTATAGAGTGTAT
Organism: Leopardus geoffroyi; assembly: GCF_018350155.1. Lineage (NCBI taxonomy): Eukaryota > Metazoa > Chordata > Mammalia > Carnivora > Felidae > Leopardus > Leopardus geoffroyi. Next base: position 37,305,250 of record NC_059335.1, on the reverse strand, counting down.
ATACTTACACATTATCACTATGCATTGATAATTTGTCAGAAAACTGGGCAGAATGAAGGGAATCATCATAGAGATACCACTTTGGGTACAAAAGGCTCTAATTAATCCTTGATTTCTATTGCAGAAAACAGATTTGTCACAAATCTTAAAGGCATTCAGCACAAATATTGTCAGTCTAGACCTCTCAAGATAGATTTTTCTGGAATTAAAATGACAAAAGGGTTCCAACCCTGGAGAGAAAGCTGCCTTGTAGTGGCCAAGACCTAATGGCTTGTGCGCTTGTCCTTGCAATTGAATGAGTTAACTTATCTTGGTACCTTGTAGTATTACCTTTGGTCTTTTTTCCCCTACCCTGCTTATATCAAATGCTAACTTTTCTCTGTTGACCTTTATTGGAAACTAAATTCGGGGGATTAAATGAGAATGTCCAGGAAGTCAATTATTTTTATGATGGCAAGAAACTCTGGCACCTTCTCACTTAATGATATATTACATAGTATTATCTATTAGAAAATAATGGATTTTAGAGACCATCCAAGCCCATCCATTTAACTTTGCAATTCAGGAAATTGAGGCTAAAGACCTATAGGACTTCTAATTTTATACTGCTAATAAGCAGCATAGAGAGGCCCCAAACCAAAGATTGCTGATTCTTGAATTATTGCTTACTTTTCTACTCCATATAGATACATACATAAATAAAGGCAGCAGCAAGAGAGAAAAAATATCCTAAAATGGTTTTATCATCATATGGACAAAAGCTGGGTATAAAAATAAGTATCACAGTTTGTTTTCATAAGAACCCGTTTCAAAGTGAACTATTTTTGCTGTATCTTTAACACACACACACACACACACAATTTGAGGGATTTCTCCCAGGCCAGACCAAGATAAAATAAAGCAGGCTCTCTTTCAATAGCAAAGCACAACAAAGAAGTAGATTTGTGAATAAAAATGTTAACATCAAACATACCCACCAAAAAGTAATAACAATACAACAGATAATACAATTTACATGAGTAATTCATGAAGATTTCCTCCTGAGATTCTTATATGATCTTCCTCTCTCCTAAGTCTGATTTTTTTTTTTAATTTAAAGAAAAGTATAGTGATTGGTCACCTTGCCTCTGAGAACCAGATAAATATTTATGAAGAATGTGTATATGTATCTATATAGAGATAATGTACAGGGAGAGCAACACACATTCAGAATCAGAATGTCATTTCTGTAGAGTAAACCTATTGCATCAGGAACTATTGTCACTTTTTGTTTTTGTTTGTAATGTGGGCACATGAACTGCCTTATCATTTAACTCAATTTTGCAGCTTTTGTATTTCAGACATCTCAAAAAATCACCTGAAAGTTGTCCGCTCTCACAATAAAGAATACCTGTGGTATCATTTGCTCAGACAGTTCAACCACAAGGCATGTGGGCAGACTACAGAAAGATGTCGAGTTGGATTCCCCAATGCTGATCCTAACAAAAATTCTCCGCTTTCTTGTAAAGTTCCCACAAGAAATCTCATCTTGGCTTCTTGCTCCCTATCTGCTTCTACACAATGCCAGGTATATTAAAGTATTCCATTATTTATCTGTTGCCATCACCAGTCTCTCTCTTGCTACTTTGGTTTAACCTCCCACTCCTGTCCTAGTACCTGTCCCATACACTTGAGGTAAGAATGTAATTACCTTTCCCAATTTGACCTACTTCTCTTCAAGGAATATATATTAGTAACCATCCTAGTTATCCATCTATTTCTGTCTGCAATAACTTCCTGATCCGATCCAGCCCCATGTCCAAAACCAACTGCAGCATTTGTCTAGACTTTTGGGTAACTACTAGAATTGGCCATACCTCTACAAGAAAGAAATCAGACTGTTGAGTACACTTAGGTAGAATCATATTTTTCTGCATAATCAGGTTATACTAAGGAAAACAAAGTTTCAGGTACCACTAGAGCCATCTCAGCAGTACTTCCTCAAATTCTAGAGCACACCAAGATGTCTTAAGTACAAGCTGGTGCCAAGTGATGGCCAACGAGCCAAATGTAGTGAATATATGTTATGGCAAATTGTATTTTCCAAAAATGTCCATACTAATACAAATACTCCTATGTATATGTGTATACCATATACTCTTCTCAAAGTGTAACATTAAGATTCCTCCACTGGAAGATAGGGAAGATTTCTCCTTGAACTGAGTAGATGTTTCAACTGTTTCAATCAATAGAATGTGATTATTATAATACCAAAGTGATGATGAGTGACTTACAAGGCTAGTTCATGAAAGATGATATGGCTTCTGAGAGCTCTGTTCAGACATTCATCTTGAGCTGTCCTAGGCTGACATGGAGAAAGTCTGGGTGCTCAGTTACCATTTTGTTCGTGAGGCCATGTGGCAAGACTACTTAGAGATGCCTCAAGTTCATGTTGTGAGAACTTGATTTTCAATTTTCCCAGTCTGTGTACTAGTTAGACACACCTTCATATGATTCTAGCCCTAGCTTCCTGGCCACCTCAGTTACAGCTATGTAGAAGACAGAGGAGCTGACTTCACTGAGCCTTACCTGAATTACTATTTTGTGAGCAAAATAAACACTGTTGAACACTATTAAATTTGGGATTGGTTCATTATGAAGGCCTGTTAACTAAGATATATAGGTTCTTTGATATTCCAAATGTTTTCACAAATTTAATTAGCTACCAAGAAAATCTGTGTTTTACTTAAGAAACCCAACATCCAGTTATTTGAAAGGTAGAGAAATCAGAAAACACTGAGCCAGCATTCCTACATAGCAATTCTCAGTTGGAGAGGAGTAGGATCTGCCCCTTTTGATGGGACCTACATTTTCATATTTTCCACACTCCCCTCACTACAGCCAACTTATTCATCTACATTTTCTGCATAGCCACTTTTGGCATTCAAATTTGGACCCTTAAAATGGGGGGTATGACCCTTCCTTTACTTCACATAAGAATTAAAGGCAACAATATGGCCAATTTGCCTTAGGATATATATATATATATATACATAATGGACAATAACATGATTAAATGCTTCGGTCACAAGGGTGCCTAGCTAGTGCTGAAATTTACATTGAAAAAAAGGTTTTGTTTCGTCCGTTCATTTTTGTAGCCACAATAATCTCTTCATTAGTAGGTAGTTTGAAAATTGCTTCATTTTCCATGTTTAGGAAGCAGAGGTTTATAGAAGTCACAGGGAAAATCAATCTCCCAAGCCTTGTATTCTATGTAAGAAGTAGAATAGGTTTCATAAATTCCTATTTCCTGGGTGTGGCTTACATGCCCCTTCCCTGTGTTTGGCCAAAGAACTTTCTTCCCTTCACAGTGGTTTCAGACAAATATTTACTGATATGACTTCTAGAAAAGTGTGTTTTTTGAACAACTCTTGCTTGGAAAAATGTGTCAGGAACCTTGTCAGAGCAGCACCGGGGAATGGAAAGACAGTGTGTGATTTGACAAGACTGTCTCAGGGAGAAGGAAAACATTTGAGACAGGAAGAAAAGAAGTAGCCACACAGTCTATTCCAATTGACCATGGCTCTCAGACACAGGAGACTAGTAAGACATCAGAAAGGAACAATAACATGAGATTTGTCTAAAAAATGGAGCAAGAGGTAAGTCTGGACAAACAGTTGTAAGGAAAGGGAAACCCTAAATGATATTTCTTTACCACATGTGAACATTTTTATCTTCAATTATATTTTCCATGGTATTTCCATAGCAAATAACCTTCGAAGATAAAGGTACTACCAGAAAGACGGAAGATTGTTTCCTGACCATCGTAATGAAGACACTATCTTCCTACAGGGAAGCTGGACAGGTTTGCCTGTTTAAAAATTTTTTTTTTTCGACGTTTATTTATTTTTGGGACAGAGAGAGACAGAGCCTGAACGGGGGAGGGGCAGAGAGAGAGGGAGACACAGAATCCGAAACAGGCTCCAGGCTCTGAGCCATCAGCCCAGAGCCTGACGCGGGGCTCGAACTCACGGACCGTGAGATCGTGACCTGGCTGAAGTCGGATGCTTAACCGACTGCACCACCCAGGCGCCCCCGGTTTGCCTGTTTTAAGACCACGAGCATCTTAAGCTTGGGTTTCCTCAGTGTGAACACACAAGCTCACTGTATGTCCAGTTTCTCCTAGGCCACTCTGCGTCACCTCTACAGGTTTTGTTGGACAAGGGGAACTGACATAAACATGAAGCTCATGTAGCCTGCTGTGAGAATAAAGATCTTGGTTCCTGATCCAGAAGGAATCCTTCTAGAGGTTCCTGATTTCAGTAGGAAATGTTCCCCTGTTCACAGCTGTAGTCTGGGTCCTTTATTGATATTTGAAAAAAAACTCAGAAGTGCACAGAGAGAGAAACCAATACCTTTCTGAATGTTACACAGCCAGTAAATGGCAGGGATGGTTCTCAAACTGGATGTAATGGACTGAATTGTGTCTCCCCCAGAAACCATATGCTGAAGCCCTAACCCCCACTGAGACTATATTTGAATACAGGACCTTTAGGGAAGTAAAGTTAAAGAAGGTCATAAGGGTGTAGCCCTAATTCAACAGGACCTATGTCCTTATAAGAGAGGAAGAGACACCAGGAGTCCTGCACACAAAGTAAAGACTGTGAGAGATAGTGAAAAGGTGGCCATCTACAAGCCAGGAACAAATACCTCACCAGAAACCAACTCTGCTAGTACCTTGATCTTAGACTTCCAGTCCCCAAAACCATTAGAAAATAGATTTCTGTTGTTTAAACCACCTAGTCTGTAGTAATCTGTTATGGCAGCCCAAGCAGATGAATACATTGGCGCTTCCGTTTCTATGTTCAGAGCCTTTCACTGCAAGCTGCCTTTCATGATGATCGCTAAGATGTCGTTAAGATCTTATATTTAAGATGTCTTAAATATAAAGATATTCAAATCCATCAAAAATCCACTCTTGTCTGCGTTTGAGTTTTGCAGGGAAAGGGATAAAAGTAGCACATCAACTTGGATTTTTTTTTCATTTTTGCAAGTTATTTTCCTTATTTACTGCTGGATAATGAAATGATATAACTGTTCAAAATACTTTTAGTTGGTTATAAAGAGAAATCAATACTGCTTTGTGTTTCAAAAAGGAAAGGCATGCAAGGACGTTGAGATATTAAACACAAGTGGATTGCATAGTTATTTGTGAGGGGTTGCTAACAATTGAATTACTATTTTAATGTCATAACATGGCAGCACTCAAGATTACCTTTCACATCTAATCATACCATTTACATGGAAGTGCAAAAATGCTTCTGAAGTGGCCAAATGCTATTCACTGAATGGATCAGAGTAACAGTAGAAATTGCTCCAGAGGAAAAATAATCACATTCCTCGCCAGGCTCTGGAGAAAGGTTAATGTCTCTCTATTTGAAAAAAGCAAAAAAAAAAAAAAAAAACAAATAAAAACATACAAAGCATATATTTTTTTTAAAGGCAGCTTGTGGCAAAAAAACTACCATGAATTTTGGCATCAGTTCTTGGCTCCAATCTTGACTTTAATGTTTCTAAGTTACACATCCTTGGTTTTGCCAGTAGTGCAAGTGGAGTTATATTCAGAATCACTAATACGTAAGAACACTATACCACCAGGATTTACATTAATTTCTGTGTCATCAAATCTTCACAAAACCCTTTGGGATAAGTATGATTTTATCATCTTCATTTTACAGATGAGGGTGTTGAGGCAGAAAGAGTATGATGTGCCTACATTTGGGAAATGACAGAATGGGGATTCAAGAAGAAGTCTAGCTTTATAGACAGGCAATACACTGCTGTCACTAAGAACTCCTACTATGAATCTCAAGAAGCTTCATGAGAGACCATGTGTATCTACAGTGAGACACAAGTATCCTCGCTCAGGCCCCAGGCTACTTCTATAGCCCACATTCACCACTCCCAAGCTGTCCTCCCACTTTTCCAATAATATCAAATGTACGTTCACCAAACATACCAGACTTTTTTTGATGTTCTTTGCGTTTTTCTTAGAATGCCTTTCTATTTGATTCACTCTTCTAGCACATGTAGCTCATATGTTACATCCTCCAGCAATAGTTTCCAAACTCCTTCAAAGTCTGCTCATTCTCCTTCATTCCCAGTAAGATTCTGGGGAATCTGAGTCAGGGGACATATTCTGTGATATAATTATCAGTTTACATATTGTCTTTCCTGCTCCTATGTAAGCCATTGGAAGGCCAGCTCTATTTTTCAATCTGCCTGGCATCCAAACACAAAAATGTTTGTACAATTTTATGTTTCTATATTTATATTTAAATGTTTGCACATCAGTAAATACATGAAATTAAGACATTGTAGGATTGCTGAAACAGTAATAATAGTGAACATTTATTGAGCACTTGCTATATACCAGGTACTAGAGTGAGCATTCTGTGGTTAGTAACTCAGGTGAACCTCACCTAGTCTTATGATGTTGGTACTGCCACGTAGTCCATTTTTGAGGTAAGGACAGTGAGGTACCAATAGTTTCAACATATTACTCAAGTTGACACAGTTCTCACATGGGATATCTGAGATTTAAATCTGAAAATATGGCTTTACATCCCACATTATCAATCATTAAGTTTTAGTGAACAACCAAGTCTCAAGTATGACAGAGCAAGGGAGAGCTTCTGGATTCTTGTGTGGCTGAAGTGTTAAGCATATCCAACAGGAGAATTATACCACCCATGTCCATGTAAAGAAATACAGAAATAAGTGCCTAGGCCTTTTAGAGTACCAAATTTAAGATGTCAATAATTATATCAAATGTTTAGAAATGCAGAATTCAAATAAGCACACACAGAATGAATGGCCTGGAACACCTGCCATGTGAGTGATTCTGTCAGAACTCCATACAAAGAATGGTTTAAGGACAGAGGATCCTGAACTTCTTTTGGAAGTGTACTACCGGGAAAGATAGATCACTTCTCAATAAGGCCATTTATTCACCTTTACCAGATCAAAGGGCAAGCCAACCTAGACCTAACACTTGATCTGCTGTGATGAAAAAACTACTCATTTTACAGCTTAGCCTTGTGTCAATCTGATTCTATTCCTAGATCTGTAGCACATGAGGATTACAACAGCTGATTCACCCCCAAAACCTTGAGTACCCCAACACTTGGATGCAATTCAAGGACACTGTTTTGAGTACAGGATTTATTTCAACTTAAGAGGATCTTTGTTTTGAATCCTGCAGCTCATTAGAGGTATGGCACTGATAAACTTGCAAAACTACTACAAGCCTCATTTTCCACATCTTTAAAATGGAGACATCAGCAATGCCTACTTCAGATGGTTGAAGATTATGTGACAGAATAAATAGCACTCAATCCAGCACTAAGCACCAACACTCATTATCTCATTTAATCCTCCCCACAAATATGTAATGAGGTAGAGCTATTATGGTCCTCATCTCACAGATACAGAGAATTAGGCAAACAATGGAAGAGAAATTTGCAACTTTACTTAAATTACATTGCCTCTGTTTGCTCTATGCCTGGTGCTTAGAACTTTACCACCACATAACAGTTTTGACTGCACCAAATTATAACTTAGTGGACATAGCATGTAGTCATAGCCATGCTTGACAAAGACCAGGCCCCTGTAATGTGTAAGCCATTCATTTCTCAAAGTAACAATTACTGGTATCCTTACTGGCACTAAGTATACTATGGGTCAGGCACCAATCAAAATGCTTTATGCAAATTAACTCTCTCTAGCTTCAGAAGCTATGGGTCACTAACATCTTATTTTACAAACCATACATATATACATAAAAATACAGGCAGAAAAAGGTTGAGCAACTAGTTCAGTTGCACAGCTAGTAAATGCTTGAAGCTTCATTTAGAACCTACTCTAGCAAACGTAACCATGTCGTCTCCTTGCTTCTCCTCACACCCCATTGTCTACCTGAAGCAGCAAATTGCAGGCACACATTTTCCAGTATCAAATTTCTATTGATTTCAACTTTAAAAATCTAAGGATTGAGGCACCTGGCTGGTTCAGTCAGTGGAGCATGTGACTCTTGATCTCAGGGCCCTGAATTCGAGCCTCACATTGTGTGTAGAGATTACTTAAAAAACTATATTTAAAAAATTAATGAATATCCTTCAATGATTCTTCACAATGATTCATTTTGTGTGAAATCACAAATTTAAGAATAGAACTGAGATAAATAGTCCCACCCCACCCAGGTGTGTGTCTATGTAGGTATGTGTGTGTGTGTGTGTGTGTGAGAGAGAGAGAGAGAGAGAGAGAGAGAGAGAGCCTGAGAAGCATCTCACCACTGAATTTACACAAGGTTTGTTGAGTTAAAATCTATGCTATGAATCTTCTCCCTCTTTATTCTAATCTCTCCAGGGGGAGGAAATACTTTAGATCTAGAAGATGACTTTGTTAGAAAATACTAAGTAAAGAAAGGAGAAAAAGAGTTTAAACTATGTGAGGTTACTGCACCCAAGGAGGAAGTAGGGTGGGAAAAGATCTAGAGAGGAGATTTTGAATTACTTTGTCTTCAGTTCAGACTACTCTCAGACCATGTCAATACTATTCCAGCCTTCAGTGTAGTTTTAGGTTATCTCTGACCAGGAGACTAATTAAAGACACAGACTCTTACTCCAGGTTTTCAGCTTTATGGTTGTACTTCACCATATCCTACATTCCTACATGGTATCATCCAATCCCTGGGGCCTAGAGAATGGCCTCTTCCCTCCATATAAAGACACCCTTTCTTGTTTTCAAGCAGCAGGTGGTTCTTTGCTGCCTCTGATGATCTTCCCTCCCAAGGTATTTGCCCATAACAAATCTGACACCTTTCTGCCTTAGCTACCATTTAAATCTATTGTTTCCAGTGGCTTTTCAGTTCTCATAACCCTAAATATCTTCTGATGATCTCCAACGTTAGGTCTTGACAAAACAGAAGCAAATGTTAAGGCTGCCTTTTAATTCTCTGTCCCCTCAGCTCCAACCCACCCAATTTTATAGGCTTTTTTTTTAAAAAAACATTTACTTATTTTTGACAGAGAGAGCACAAGCCAGGGAGGGGCAGAAAGAGGGGGACAGAGGATCCAAAGCAGTCTCCACAGTGACAGCAGCCAGCCCAGTGTGGGACTCGAACTCACAAAATGTGAGATCATGACCTAAGCCAAAGTCAGAGATTGAACTGAGACACCCAGATACCCCTATGCTTGTTTCTAAATCTCAACTCATCAGCAGAGAATACTTCACTGATTTGTGTCACAGTCAATGGATGAGAGTGACCTACTTACAGTCCATGATGATTCAGGTAGCCTGATTGGTTCCGGTTACCAGCTGAGCCCTCTACCTCATTATGATCAGCATTCCCATGTAAAATATAACTTCCCTTCATTACCTGTTTATTGCTCACACATAGATTAAGTTTTAGGGGCTATGCAGAAAGCAAAGATGAATAAAATACACTCTTTTCTCTAAGGGACATTGACATAAAAATAAGTAAAACCCAGTTTTGTAAACACCCATAGTAAGCTGTGTAGAAATACTCTAGAGGAAATGGTGTGCTCTTACTTATTTAGTGTGGCTGAGTGGGTATAATGTGTGTGGAGTACTTAAACAAAAAAACTTCTCAAAACCATTTATAAGCTCTTATCCCACGGCATTCAATGAACTTGTACAAAATACAGTCTACTGGTAAAATATATCGTTGTAACCTTACGAAGTTGTTAAAAATTAGTCATATTCCCCAATCCAGGCACACATAATGACCATCTCTGACTGTACGAGGAAGACCTTGTCAAGTCTCATATCCTCATCCTGAGTTTTATACCTACAGTAGGTATCCAGCCTGCTAGTTTCTAAGAAGTCCTAAGACTGAAGGCTCAACCAAGCTAGTATCCAGCTCAAGAAGTATTCAGAGCTAATTTCTGTGCCCCCATAATTAATGACTCTAGCTTCAGCCCAGAGCCATCTCACTGTACTGGCAGTACCAAGAACTATCCTCCCTCCATCATGCCCTGCTAGTCAACTCTTAACCTTTCAAAGATCAACTTAATTGTCATTTTCCCTGGAAAAAGAGTTTCCTAACTTTTCAAGGCATAACTGGAATATAATCCCCCACCTTTGTTTTGTAAAATGCATGCACTGTTATTTACATATTTACTTTTACTTGTCCTAGGTCTGATTTCAGAAGTGCTTTAATGGTGTTATAACAATGTAGTAGCACTTGTACTGAAATTTACTAATCTTCACTGTATAATGTTAATTCGCCACATGTTCCACTTTGTAGATTTCTCTCACAGATTCATTGAAGTTTTTCATAAGTTCTTACTTCCGTTTTTTTTTTTTTTCTTCACGAGTAGGATTATGCCCTTCATTATTATTATTGTTGTTCTTATTACTTAAAAATTTTTGGTGCACTCTTGATAAGTGTTGCTAAGGGAACAACACTGCCAAGCCTCTCAACCAGTTTCAAAATCATATTTATTTTTATCCACAGATTTTCATTAAATATCAAATGGTCGGAGTATTTTGTTAAATAAAAAGGGGAAAAAGAACAGGAACTTAAGGAAAAGAGCTGTGAAATTACAATATGCTGGTATTTGTAGACAAACGAGCCACTTTCATGGATCTGAGCTCTTTTTCTCTTATAAAGTCATCTGCAGAAAATATTAAATGCTTAGTTTGTATGTAACCTAGTTTACTTTGTGTTTAAATGTTCCTGACTCTCTGAAAATACAAAGGAGTAGGGCATCCACTCACCTTCAGTTTAAGGACTTAAAAAAACCTGATTCAAACAAAGTGGCAGCAGCCTGAGCTTTCTCTGTGAAACTAACTCACAGGAAACTGCTCTGAATAAAAAGAGGGGGTGATTTTGCCAAAGGTGATTTTCTGATAAGGCCACTTGATAGGATGAATTACAAGAGTAGAATTATGTAGTAGAAAGAAAAATGAATTTCACAATCAGACAATTGGATATCATCTTTTACCAACTGTGTAACCTTTGATGAATTATAGCACCTTCATTTACAAACACCGATAATACCTATTTGAATATTATTTTGGAGATTAGTGTGATAAACAATATAAAATGGCTGGAACATAATTGACACCCATTATACATTTGTCCTCTTATCTTACTATGTAAGAGGATGCTACAGAAGGAGATTCAACTTAACGAAGAATGTTGTTTCAGACTCCTAAGTCAGAGATCAAATGGAGTATTGACCATAGTGACATTGAAAAAAATGTCTATTCAGTTCATTTATCCATTTTTTAATCAGATAGTTTTGTTTTGGCTATCAACTTGTATCAGTTCTATGTGTATTTAGGATATCAATCAAAATATATGATTTGCAAATAGTTTCTCCCATTCAGTAGGTTGCCTTTTCATTTTATTAATGATTTCCTTTCATGTGCAGAAGCTTTCGTAGTTTGATGTAGTCCCACTTATTTTTGCTTTTGTTGCTTATGGTTTTGTCAAACCCAAAATCTACTGCCAAAACTACTGTTAAGATTTTCCTCTATGTTTTGTTCTAGGATATTTATGGTTTCAGGTCTTATGTTTAAGGCTTCATGTGGAGCTCGTTTTTGCACATGGTTTAAGGTAAGGATCCAGCTTCATCCTTTAGCATGTGGCTACCCAATTTTCCCAACACTGTCTGTTGAAGAGACCTTCCCTTCCCCATTACATATCCTTGGCACTTTTGTTGAAAATGAGTTGACTGTATATATGTGGGTTTATTTCTGGGCTCTCTACTTTGTTCCATTGGTCTATCTGCCTGTTTTTATGTCAGAATAATACTGTTTTGATGGTAATATCTCTGTAATATAGTTTCAAGTCAGGAGGTGTGACGCTGGCAGCTTTGTTTTTCTTGATCAAGATAGCTTTACCAATTTAGGTCGTTTTGTGGTTCCATATGAATTTGCAGGATTGTTTTTTTCTATTTTTTGTAAAAAATGCCATTGTATCTGCCTATCTGGTTAAATAGGCTCAGATACCAAGGCAGGGGTGGGGGAATAATTCATGTGGCCTTTTTAATATATCTGTTTTGCTCTTTGTATTTTGCAGCAATGACATCATCAGTAAACGTGTATCATAAAGCAGATGGTTCTGGAACAATTAGATGCCACATGGTATGTACAGTTTCCTATCTATGTCCAGTTATTTAAGGATTTTATATCAACAAGTAATCCAGATACCTTCATCTCAAGCAGGTGAATTTTTCTAGCACATTCCTGTGGGATTATGTTTCTCAAATGCTGTCATGAAAAAAAATCATCTGCTTAATATATTTATGACTATTTCAGGACCTAACAGCAGTATTTAGATTAAGTGGTCTTGGGGAGAACGGCTTAATTTTCATTTTTAACAACACTCCAGGAGTTCTGAGGCACATGGCCTTAGTGACATCAAGTAGTGACTACACCACCGTTGTCAATATTTCCCTAAAAAGAGAGAACTGTATGGATTGATAATAAAAAAGAAAAAAAATCAAATTTGGTCTCACAGTAGGAGACCACTTATTCATTAAATTAGTGACTGTAGAAAACTCACTTTTGCAGCAATGGTAGGTTTCACCTTTGTTCTAATATTCTGTGTTCAAGATGGACAAGTACTGTCAGGTTTCTAAAAACACAGCTACCTTGTAAGGCATCTTCCCAAGAGAAACCATAGAAGTAAAGGGAAAGGAAATTTGTGAAACCAGGTACCTTTTGTAGATATTTCAGTTGTAATGCAGAGACCTAGAGACAGAGGTCCACTTTCCTCCAAGACCTCCAACCAATTAAAACATACAATGTACTCTAGTGATCATTTAATCAACCATACATTGAGTCATTTCCCCCCCATTTTTGAGTATCTACTATGTACAAATAACTGTGGGAATTGAAAGAAGACTTACACACAGCCCATAAAACCTGAGAAACAAAACCCCTTTGACTTCAATAAGCCAGGTTTCAAAGTGATGTTGCACTGATTAGCTGTATGAACATGAACTGCCTCCTTTTTCCTAACACGTAAAATGTAGATACTCCTTCTTTAACAGTGGCTTGATCCATATAAATATGCTCAGCTGATTTTTGCTACATGTATAAACAATTCACAAAGGAGAAGGATAGCCTTAAAAAAAATGGTCCTGAGGCAAATGGACATCCAAAAGGAACTTCAACCTAACTTCATATTCTATATAAAATTAACTCAAATTGAGGGGTGCCTGGGTGGCGCAGTCGGTTAAGCGTCCGACTTTAGCCAGGTCACGATCTCACGGTCCGTGAGTTCGAGCCCCGCGTCAGGCTCTGGGCTGATGGCTCAGAGCCTGGAGCCTGTTTCCGATTCTGTGTCTCCCTCTCTCTCTGCCCCTCCTCCGTTCATGCTCTGTCTCTCTCTGTCCCAAAAATAAATAAACGTTGAAAAAAAATTTAAAAAAATAAAAAAAAAATTAACTCAAATTGAATCATGGGCATAAAGGAAAATTGTAAATGTGAAATTGCAATGACATTAGAAAATAAAAGGAAAAATTCATCGGGACACAAGGCTAGGAGAAAGCACAATCAATGAAAGGGAAAAATGAGAAACTGGACAGCAGCATTAAAATACATGGTTTACGAAAGATCTGAAGAAGATGAAAACACAAACTATAGAGAAAGGATGTTTATAAACTACATATCCAAAAACAGATCAGTCCTAAATCTAAATATAAATAATTCATACAAGTCATCAGTAAAGGGCACACATACACACACAAGCAATACAATTAGAAAAACACAGGGAGAAACACTTTGCAAAAGAGGATACAGAGCTGGCAAATTAAAACAAAAAGCAATATTCAGTATCATTAGTTACCAGATAAACACAAGTCAAAACCACAAGGAGATACCCATACAGATCTATCAGAATGACTAAATAAAAAAATGATAAAACCAAGTGCTGTCAAGGAGATGGAGAAAACAGATCACTTATACATGGATGCTGAGAATGTAAAATGTTCAAGCTACTCTAAGACATTTAGGCCGTTTTTTATGTATCTAAATATGCACATATCACACAAAGCAGCAATCACCATCTTGAACATTTATCCTAGGGAAAGGAAAATTATAGTTATGTGCAATAATGCTCCTAACAGCTTTATTTGTAATAACCAGTAACTGGAAACAACACAAATGTCCTTTGATGGGTAAATGGTTAGCAAACTATGGTACTCTCATACCATGGAATACCATTCAGAAACAAACTATAACAACAGTAACAAACTACTATAAATACAACCAACTGGATGAATGTCAGAGAATTTATACTGAGTGAAACAGCAACCTCAAAATGTTACAAGTTGTATTATTTGACTTATAAAACATTCTTAAAATGGTAACATTACAGAAATTGAGGAGAGGTCAGTGGTTGCCATGATTTAGCAGCAGTGGGCGTGGAAGAGAGAGGAGAGTGGTTATAAAAAGGCAAGGGGTGGGATCCTTGCTGTGATGGACAATGTTGTATCTTGAATGTATACAACATCATCAATACCCTGGTTGTGATATTGTAAGATGTTAACATTGGGGAAGATTTGTAAGATGTTAACATTGGGAAAATTGGTAAAGGGTACAGGAGACCTCTCTGAATTATTTCTCACAGCTATGCATATAAATCTACAATTACCTCAAAATAAAAAAAATGCTTTATTTTTATAAAAAGAGATTGTTGAGTATTATGTTAAAAAACAAAAAGTAGGGGCGCCTGGGTGGCTCAGTCAGTTTAGCGTCAACTTTGGCTCAGGTCATGATCTCACAGTTCATGTGTTGGAGTCCCTCGTCGGGCTCTGTGCTGACAGCTCAGAGCCTGGAGCCTGATTTGGATTCTGTATCTCCCTCTCTCTCTGCCCCAACCCACTCACATTCTGTCTCTCTCTCTCAAAAATAAATAAACATTAAAAAATAAATAAAAAATAAAACAAAAAGTAAAATGGTTTTGAAATTATAGTGTTGTCCACAGCCAAGTTATATGTTTTCAGTCAGGAACTGCCACAGAAATTTTTTCCTCTCCTTAGAATTAAAAAAAATATATATATTTCAGTAAGTACTCCTGGAAAAAAGAAATAAGTCTTCAAATAATAAATAGAAGCACAATAAAAAGAGATCCTAGACTTAAAACCCTTGAAATAAAAAAGGCCATATTTTAAAATATTTATGAAACAGTAATAATGAGTAAATTACTTTTAAAACACACACACAAAATAAACCTTTTGAAGATGATATTTAAGTATGTAACTGAATAAATGTATCTATATTTATATATTTCTGTCCACAAGGGGTGAAAAATACAACTGCAAGAAAGAAAAATCTATAGCAGTAACCTGCCGTGCTTGTAGACATCAAAATAAAATGCTGCCTAATTTTCCACCTATTGAGTAAAGAAGAGAAATGCTTGACCTTGACATTCTAAACCTTCACATGTGAGCATCACAGATTTAGAAGCAGAAGATTATATTACATTCTTGCTTAGCACTTTGGTATTGAAAATTCAGAGAAAAGGTGACAATTGTTCTAGATTGTAGCAGAGAATGTAAATGTCATAAACCATAATACTAAAAAATGGTGGTATAACTTACAGAGTTTGCAAGACCAAAAAAGGGAAAAGTGAACAAGAGGTTTAGCAGAGGTAAATGTCATATACCATAAAATTAAAAAATGGTGGTAAAACTGACAGAGTTGGGAAGACAAAAAAGGGAGAAGTGAAGAAGAGGTTTATAGATTATATAAGAGACAAGATGTATTGTCTATAGTTGAGAGATAAGGAAATAGTCACATTTTATCACTTAAATATTATTTGTAAATTTCAAACACTAGGAATGGAGAGGAAATGTAATGTTTTAAAAAGAGATAAATCTACCATCCTTCATAGCTTATAGCCAAGTATAACATAAGAAAACAGAAAAGACTATTATTTTAGAATTGTGTTAGAACCACCAGAAGAATTAAAAGAAATGATCAAATCAGTAATCACTGAAGAAGGGAGTGGATGTCAGTCAAGAAGCATTCCCATTTAAATTTTTTCTTCAATGCTTGAATATTAATTTCCTTTTTCAGACATTTAATATTATAGCAGGAATCTTAATAAAGAAAAAACGTTAATATAGGTATAGTTTCTAGTAAGATGTCTGGTTAAGATATAGTAAAGAAAGTAAAACAGAAAGTAGCTAGGACAGTAGGCATAGTTATAACTCATTACTTAAAAAAAATAGTCTCATGAGCATCAAACACATTGTGTTTTTCTGAGGAAGAAAGAAGTGTGATTAAGTGGGAAAATGATGTTAAAATTGCTAAAGGATTCCAACAAATTTTGTGAGTTCCTATCCAAGTCATTCAATCTTCCTGAAATGCAGTTTTGTTTAATTAGACAAAAGTACAGAGTGAGAGTGTGTTTCCCGTCTAACATGCTCTTTCAAGTCAAAGGAATAAAGTGCCATGAAACTGAAGGAGAAGAAAGCTTGCAGTGGCATTATGGAAATGTGTCACTCAAACCTCCCCTGAAAAAAAAAAGAACTTTCTGTCCAAAGGCAACAAGTACAGTTAGCTAAAAGTCTCCACCTGCTAATGTCTTCAGGCTCCGTCTCAGTTTTCCTAACAAGGCCATGCTCCTCCTGGGAAGCCCTCACCGGTGACTAAAACTGACAGGCATACTGAGACTTAACTATTTCTATCCAATCTTGGGCTCATCCAGTGAGATGATTTCCTTTGGATTCCCCCTCAGGTTCCCCAAGAAATATCCAAATCTGCATTGCAGTTTGAGGTTCTTCCTTTCCAATTCTGCCATCATGCTTCTTCCTTCTCACAGGAAAGGATCCACATCATGGTTTGGAGCTTCCCTGTACAATACCACTTCTGCCCTCTCTGGTCTTTGAAAAACATTACCTTCAAAGGGCAGAAAAATGGTGGCAGAGGAGGAGGACCGTAGACTTGCCTCATCCTGTGAACACAGCTAGATAACTATCGAATCATCCTAAATACCCCAGGCATCATACTGAAGACTGACAGAAGAGAATCCACAACTAAAGGGGGCCACAATGAAGAACATACAAAGTGTGGAGATATGGTTTGGGGGAGACATGCACTGTGGCTGCTGTTGAGGGGAGAGAACAATGGCCACAGAGAATGTTGAGAGAAGGAGGAGCACACAGGGCAACACACAAGGAGAACACTCGCCAAGAGTCACTGGATCGGAAAGCAAAAAGAGCTGAATTTCCTCAGTTCTTGCAACTAGTGGTGCTTAAATACTGGAGTTTTAAAACTCAGTAGGTGTGGCTCAGATAGAGACTGGAGGTCACCCTGCTGCTTCTGGAGAGAAGGCAGGCAAACAACCTGAAGGCATACAGCATGGAAACAGGTACATGAAGTGAAGAGTACACAGTGGGGACATTATTTGCTCTTCTTAGAGCACTTCCCTGAGAGGCAGCATTCACAGACACACCTCTCTGTTAACACAGGAGTTGGCAGGTGCCATTTCCCTCCCCTACATAAAGCCACCTGAAGGAAGCAGCACAACACCAACAGTGGCAGTCAAACTTGCTTACACCAAGCCCCACCCCTCTGCATTCTGGTGAAACTGGCCTTCTCAGTCATGCTTGCCTCAGCATCAGCAGGGCAGGGCCCTCCCCCAGAAGACCTGCACAAAGTAATGCCCGTACCAAGTTTCCTGACAAGAGAGTTTTACAGGGCATGAGTTCTGGTGTAGGTGACAACAGGTCTCATTTCACAAGCAGACCAGAGCACACTTATTTAAAATTCACTACCTTCAGGCCAGGGGCCAAACAGTGCCCACAGCAGGCAAACAGAGCCTCTGCAAACTACTGGCCTAAAGGATAAAGCAGACAGAACGTAACAGCAGAGTGTATGTGGCACACATCAGAGACTCCCTGAAGCACAAGGTTGTAGGCACTACATGAACTCTACTTCAAAAAGTCTTTACTTTCAGGAGCAGGAGACATTATTGGGTTTTCTAACAGAGAGAAGAAGGCAGAAACTTAGACAAAATGCAATGAGAGAGGAATTTCTAACAAATGGAAACAAGATAAGGCTATGGTCAGAGATCTAAGCAAAACAGATATAAGTAATATGCCTGATGGAGAATTTAAAGCCATTATTCCAAGTATACTCACTAGGCTTGAGAAAAGAATAGAAGACATCAGTGAGACCCTTACCACAGAGATATAGATTAAAAACAAAAATCAATCAGATGAAGAGTGAACTAAATGGCACTAGCAACATGCTTGAAGCAATCAACAACAGGAGGAGGAAAGAGAAGATCATATTAATGACCTAGAAGACAAAGTAATGGAAAGTAATGAAGCTGAACAAAAGAGAGAAAGAATTATGCAAAATGAGAATAGACTTAGGGAACTTAGTGACTCCATTAAATGTAATAATATTCTTATTACAGAAGCCCCAGAACGAGAGAGAGAAAAGGATGCACAAAGTTTATCTGAAGAATAATAGCTGAGAACTTTCCTAATTGAGAGAAGGAAACAGAAATCCAGACCGAGGAGGCACAGGGAACTCCGATAAAAATCAACAAAAGTAGTCTAATAACAACATATATTGCAATTTTTAAAATACAGTGATAAAGATAAAAAATTTAAAAGCAGCAAGATAAAGAAGTTATTAACTTCCAAGGGAAAACTTATAAAGCTAGCTTGAGATTTTTCTTAAGAAATTTGGCAAGAAAGGAGTAGCATGATATAGTCAAAGGGCTGAATGGGAAAAAGAAAAACTGCAGCAAATAATAGTCTATCCAGCAAGACTATCATTCAGAATAGAAGGAGGGATTAAGAATTTCCCAGATAAACAAAAACTAAAGGTGTTCATGACCAATAAACCAGCCTTGAAAGAAATATAAAAGGGGGTTCTTTGAGTGGAAGAGAGACACCAATAGTGACAGCATAAAGGCAGGAAAAACATAAAAGCATTAAAAATGATTCTTTCTGTAAAAGGCAAGGAACTCACTCGCAAATAAGGGACATAAATTATAATAACATAAACCTAAAATATGGTGAGGAGAGGATAAAAGAATGAGTTCAAACCTGAACAACCATCAACTTAATATAGACTGTTATTTTCAGAAGAGGCTATATACAAATCTAATGGTCACTGTATATCAAAAACCACTAATAAACATGTAAAGGGTAAGGAGAAAGAAATCCAAACACATCACTAAAGAAAATCAGCACAGGAGGGATCTAGGAAGATGGCAGCGTAGGAGGACGCTGGGCTCACCGCGCATCCTGCTGATCACTTAGATTCTACCTACACCTGCCTAAATAACCCAGAAAACCGCCAGAGGATTAGCAGAACGGAGTCGCCGGAGCCAAGCGCAGACGAGAGGCCCACGGAAGAGGGTAGGAAGGGCGGAGAAGCTGTATGTGCTCCACGGACTGGCGGGAGGGAGCCGGGGCGGAGGGGCGGCTCGCCAGCCAAGCAGAGCCCCCGAGTCTGACGGGCAAAAGCAGAGGGGCCTGACAGACTGTGTTTAGACAGCAAGCGCGACTTAGCATCTGGGAGGTCATAAGTTAACAGCTCTGCTTGGAAAGCGGGAAGGCTGGAGGACAAAGGGAGGGAGAGCTGCTGAGCCCCCGGACGACAGAGCTCAGTTTGGTGGGGAACAAAGGCGCTCGCCAGCGCCATCTCCCCCGCCCATCCCCCAGCCAAAATCCCAAAGAGAACCAGTTCCTGCCAGGGAACTTCCGCGCTCCGCGCAAACACCCAACTCTGTGCTTCTGCGGAGGAGCCAAACCTCTAGGCAGCGGATCTGACTCCCTCCCGCTGCCACAGGGCCCCTCCTGAAGTGGATCACCTAAGGAGAAGCGAGCTAAGCCTGCCCCTCCTGCCCCTGTGCACCTTGCCTACCTACCCCAGCTAATACGCCAGATCCCCAGCATCACAAGCCTGGCAGTGTGCAAGTAGCCCAGATGGGCCACGCCACCCCACAGTGAATCCCGCCCCTAGGAGAGGGGAAGAGAAGGCACACACCAGTCTGACTGTGGCCCCAGCGGTGGGCCGGGGGCAGACATCAGGTCTGAATGTGACTCCACCCACCAACTCCAGTTATACACCACAGCACAGGGGAAGTGCCCTGCAGGTCCTCACCACGCCAGGGACTATCCAAAATGACCAAGCGGAAGAATTCCCCTCAGAAGAATCTCCAGGAAATAACAACAGCTAATGAGCTGATCAAAAAGGAATTAAATAATATAACAGAAAGTGAATTTAGAATAATAGTCATAAAATTAATAGCTGGGCTTGAAAACAGTATAGAGGACAGCAGAGAATCTCTTGCTACAGAGATCAAGGGACTAAGGAACAGCCAGGAGGAGCTGAAAAACGCTTTAAATGAAATGCAAAACAAAATGGAAACCACCACAGCTCGGATTGAAGAGGCAGAGGAGAGAATAGGTGAACTAGAAGATAAAGTTATGGAAAAAGAGGAAGCTGAGAAAAAGAGAGATAAAAAAATCCAGGAATATGAGGGGAAAATTAGAGAACTAAGTGATACACTAAGAAGAAATAATATACGCATAATTGGTATCCCAGAGGAGGAAGAGAGAGGGAAAGGGGCTGAAGGGGTACTTTAAGAAATAATAGCTGAGAACTTCCCTGAACTGGGGAAGGAAAAAGGCATTGAAATCCAAGAGGCACAGAGAACTCCATTCAGACGTAACTTGAATCGATCTTCTGCACGACATATCATAGTGAAACTGGCAAAATACAAGGATAAAGAGAAAATTCTGAAAGCAGCAAGGGGTAAACGTGCCCTCACATATAAAGGGAGACCTATAAGACTCGTGACTGATCTCTCTTTTGAAACTTGGCAGGCCAGAAAGAATTGGCACGGGATTTTCAGTGTGCTAGACAGAAAAAATATACAGCCGAGAATCCTTTATCCAGCAAGTCTGTCATTTAGAATAGAAGGAGAGATAAAGGTCTTCCCAAACAAACAAAAACTGAAGGAATTTGTCACCACTAAACCAGCCCTACAAGAGATCCTAAGGGGGACCCTGTGAGACAAAGTACCAGAGACAACACTACAAGCATAAAACATACAGACATCACAATGACTCTAAACCCGTATCTTTCTATAATAACACTGAATGTAAATGGATTAAATGCGCCAACTAAAAGACATAGGGTATCAGAATGGTTAAAAAAACAAGACCCATCTATTTGCTGTCTACAAGAGACTCATTTTAGACCTGAGGACACCTTTAGATTGAGAGTGAGGGGATGGAGAACTATTTATCATGCTACTGGAAGCCAAAAGAAAGCTGGAGTAGCCATACTTAGACAAACTAGACTTTAAATTAAAGGCTGTAACAAGAGATGAAGAAGGACATTATATAATAGTTACAGGGTCTATCCATCAGGAAGAGCTAACAATTATAAATGTCTATGCGCCGAATACCGGAGCCCCCAAATATATAAAACAACTACTCATAAACATAAGCCACCTTATTGATAAGAATGTGGTAATTGCAGGGGACTTTAACACCCCACTTACAGAAATGGATAGATCATCTAGACACACAGTCAGTAAAGAAACAAGGGCCCTGAATGAGACATTGGATCAGATGGACTTGACAGATATATTTAGAACTCTGCATCCCAAAGCAACAGAATATACTTTCTTCTCGAGTGCACATGGAACATTCTCCAAGATAGATCATATACTGGGTCACAAAACAGCCCTGCATAAGTTTACCAGAATTGAAATTATACCATGCATACTTTCAGACCACAATGCTATGAAGCTTTAAATCAACCACAGAAAAAAGTCTGGAAAACCTCCAAAAGCATGGAGGTTAAAGAACACCCTACTAACGAATGAGTGGGTCAACCAGGCAATTAGAGAAGAAATTAAAAAATATATGGAAACCAACGAAAATGAAAATACAACAATCCAAACGCTTTGGGATGCAGGGAAGGCAGTCCTGAGAGGAAAATACATTGCAATCCAGGCCTATCTCAAGAAACAAGAAAAATCCCAAATACAAAATCTAACAGCACACCTAAAGGAAATAGAAGCAGAACAGCAAAGACACCCCAAACCCAGCAGAAGAAGAGAAATAATAAAGATCAGAGCAGAAATAAACAATATAGAGTCTAAAAAAACTGTAGAGCAGATCAACGAAACCAAGAGTTGCTTTTTTGAAAAAATAAACAAAATTGACAAACCTCTAGCCAGGCTTCTCAAAAAGAAAAGGGAGATGACCCAAATAGATAAAATCATGAATGAAAATGGAATTATTACAACCAATCCCTCAGAGATACA
The DNA here is from genome assembly GCF_018350155.1 of Leopardus geoffroyi. Lineage (NCBI taxonomy): Eukaryota > Metazoa > Chordata > Mammalia > Carnivora > Felidae > Leopardus > Leopardus geoffroyi. Next base: position 37,282,920 of record NC_059335.1, on the reverse strand, counting down.
AACAATTATCAGGGAATACTATGAAAAATTATATGCCAACAAACTGGACAACCTGGAAGAAATGGACAAATTCCTAAACACCCACACACATCCAAACTGAATCAGCAGGAAATAGAAAGCTTGAACAGACCCATAACCAGCGAAGAAATTGAATCGGTTATCAAAAATCTCCCAACAAATAAGAGTCCAGGACCAGATGGCTTCCCAGGGGAGTTCTACCAGACATTTAAAGCAGAGATAATACCTATCCTTCTCAAGCTATTCCAAGAAATAGAAAGGGAAAGAAAACTTCCAGACTCATTCTATGAAGCCAGCATTACTTTGATTCCTAAACCAGACAGAGACCCAGTAAAAAAAGAGAACTACCGGCCAATATCCCTGATGAATATGGATGCAAAAATTCTCAATAAGATACTAGAAAATCGAATTCAATGGCATATAAAAAGAATTATTCACCATGATCAAGTGGGATTCATTCCTGGGATGCAGGGCTGGTTCAACATTCGGAAATCAATCAACGTGATACATCACATTAACAAAAAAAAAGAGAAGAACCATATGATCCTGTCAATCGATGCAGAAAAGGCCTTTGACAAAATCCAGCACCGTTTCTTAATAAAAACCCTTGAGAAAGTCGGGATAGAAGGAACATACTTAAAGATCATAAAAGCCATTTATGAAAAGCCCACAGCTAACATCATCCTCAACGGGGAAAAACTGAGAGCTTTTTCCCTGGGATCAGGAACACGACAGGGATGCCCACTCTCACCGCTGTTGTTTAACCTAGTGTTGGAAGTTCTAGCATCAGCAATCAGACAACAAAAGGAAATCAAAGGCATCAAAATTGGCAAAGATGAAATCAAGCTTTCGCTTTTTGCAGATGACATGATATTATACGTGGAAAATCCGATAGACTCCACCAAAAGTCTGCTAGAATTGATACATGAATTCAGCAAAGTTGCAGGATACAAAATCAATGTACAGAAATCAGTTGCATTCTTATACACTAACAATGAAGCAACAGAAAGACAAATAAAGAAACTGATCCCATTCACAATTGCACCAAGAAGCATAAAATACCTAGGAATAAATCTAACCAAAGATGTAAAGGATCTGTATGCTGAAAACTATAGAAAGCTTATGAAGGTAATTGAAGAAGATTTAAAGAAATGGAAAGACATTCCCTGCTCATGGATTGGAAAAATAAATATTGTCAAAATGTCAATACTACCCAAAGCTATCTACACATTCAATGCAATCCCAATCAAAATTGCACCAGCATTCTTCTCGAAACTAGAACAAGCAATCCTAAAATTCATATGGAACCACAAAAGGCCCCGAATAGCCAAAGGAATTTTGAAGAAGAAGACCAAAGCAGGAGGCCTCACAATCCCAGACTTTAGCCTCTACTACAAAGCTGTCATCATCAAGACAGCATGGTATTGGCACAAAAACAGAAACATAGACCAATGGAATAGAATAGAAACCCCAGAACTAGACCCACAAACGTATGGCCAACTCATCTTTGACAAAGCAGGAAAGAACATCCAATGGAAAAAAGACAGCCTCTTTAACAAATGGTGCTGGGAGAACTGGACAGCAACATGCAGAAGGTTGAAACTAGACCACTTTCTCACACCATTCACAAAAATAAACTCAAAATGGATAAAGGACCTGAATGTGAGACAGGAAACCATCAAAACCTTAGAGGAGAAAGCAGGAAAAGACCTCTCTGACCTCAGCCGTAAGAATCTCTTACTCGACACATCCCCAAAGGCAAGGGAATTAAAAGCAAAAGTGAATTACTGGGACCTTATGAAGATAAAAAGCTTCTGCACAGCAAAGGAAACAACCAACAAAACTAAAAGGCAACCAACGGAATGGGAAAAGATATTTGCAAATGACATATCGGACAAAGGGCTAGTATCCAAAATCTATAAAGAGCTCACCAAACTCCACACCCGAAAAACAAACAACCCAGTGAAGAAATGGGCAGAAAACATGAATAGACACTTCTCTAAAGAAGACATCCGGATGGCCAACAGGCACATGAAAAGATGTTCAGCGTCGCTCCTTATCAGGGAAATACAAATCAAAACCACACTCAGGTATCACCTCACGCCAGTCAGAGTGGCCAAAATGAACAAATCAGGAGACTATAGATGCTGGAGAGGATGCGGAGAAACGGGAACCCTCTTGCACTGTTGGTGGGAATGCAAATTGGTTCAGCCGCTCTGGAAAGCAGTGTGGAGGTTCCTCAGAAAATTAAAAATAGACCTACCCTATGACCCAGCAATAGCACTGCTAGGAATTTATCCAAGGGATACAGGAGTACTGATGCATAGGGGCACTTGTACCCCAATGTTCATAGCAGCACTCTCAACAATAGCCAAATTATGGAAAGAGCCTAAATGTCCATCAATTGATGAATGGATAAAGAAATTGTGGTTTATATACACAATGGAATACTACGTGGCTATGAGAAAAAATGAAATATGGCCTTTTGTAGCAACGTGGATGGAATTGGAGAGTGTGATGCTAAGTGAAATAAGCCATACAGAGAAAGACAGATACCATATGGTTTCACTCTTATGTGGATTCTGAGAAATTTAACAAGAACCCATGGGGGAGGGGGAGGAAAAAAAAAAAAAAAAAGAGGTTAGAGTGGGAGAGAGCCAAAGCATGGGAGACTGTTAAAAACTGAGAACAAACTGAGGGTTGATGGGGGGTGGGAGGGAGGAGAGGGTCGGTGATGGGTATTGAGGAGGGCATCTTTTGGGATGAGCACTGGGTGTTGTATGGAAACCAATTTGACAATAAATTTCATATAATAAAAAAAAAAAAGAAAAGAAAATCAGCACAACATGGAAAAAAGAAAGGATCAGAGAAAAACTTCAGAAGCAACCAGAAAACAAGGAATAAATTGGCAATACTTATCCATCAATAATTAATTTGAATATAAATGGACTAAACATTCCAATAAAAAGACATAGGGTGTAAGAATGGATACAAAAGTAAGATTCATGTATATCCTGCCTATAAGAGATTCATTTTTGACTTAAGGACACCTGCACAATGAAAGTGAGGAGACAGAGAAACATTTATCATGCAAATGCAAGTTAAAACAAAGCTGGAGTACCAATTCTTGTAACAGACAAAACGGACTTTAAAAGAAAGACTGAAACAAGCAACAACGAACACTATATATTAATAAAGGAACAATCCAACAAGAAGATGTAAGAATTGAAAATATTTACACATTCTACATAAGAGCAACCAAGTATCTCAAACAGTAACAAACAGAAAAGGAACTAACTGAAAGTCATATAATAAGGGTAGGGGACTTTAACACCTCACTTACATCAATAGGTAAATTATCGAAACAGGAAATAAAGGAAAAAAAAAAGGCTTTGAATGACACACTGGACCAGATGGACTTAACAGATAAATTTAAAACATTACATCAGAAAATGGCAGAATATGCATTTTTTCATGTGCACATGGCACCTTCTCCAAAATAGATCACATATTAGCCCATAAAACTAGCCTCAAGAAATACAAAAAGACTGAAGTCATATCATGCATCTTTTCTGATCACAATGCTATGAAACTAGAGGTCAACAACAGGAACAAATCTGGAAAGATCACAAATACATGGAGGTTTAACAACATGCTACTATACAATGATTGGATGAACCAGGAAATCAAAAAACATGGAAACAAATGAAAATGAAAAAACAATAGTCCAAAACACTGGAGATGTAGCAAAAAGCAGTTTTAAGAGGGAAGTATATAGCAATACTGGTCTATATCAAAAAGCAAAAAAAAAAAAAAAAATCAAATAAATAACCTATACCTTACACCTAAAGGAACTGAAAAAGAATAACAAATGAAGCCTAAAGCCAGCAGAAGGAAGGGCATAAAGATTAAGAGAGAAATAAATGTTGCAGAACCTAAAAAAAGAATAAACAGATCAATGAAACTGGGAGTTGGTTCTTTCAAAAAAATCAATAAAATTGATAAACCTCTAGCCAGATTTATACGAAAGAAAAAAGAACCTGAATAAAATCACACACAAGAGGAACAACAACTCACACCAAAGAAATGCAAACAATCATAAGAGATTATGAAAAAACTGTATGCCAAACAATAGGCCAACCTTGAAGAAAGGGTTCAACTCCTAGAAACATATAAACTACCAAAATCGAAAGAGGAAGAAATAGAAAACTTGAACAGATCAATAACCAGCAAAGAAATTCAATCAGTAATCAAACAACTCCCAACAAACTAAAGTTCAAGGCCAGATGGCTTCACAAATTCTACCAAACATTTAAGTAAGAGTTAACACCATTTCTTCTCAAACTATTAAAAAATAGCAAAGGAAAGAAAATGTCCAAATTGTTTCTATGACACCGACATTACCCTGATACTAAAACCAGGTAAAGACGCCACTAAAAAACAACTATGGGCCCATATCTCTGATAAATGCAGATGCAAATATCCTCAACAAAATACTAGTAAATGGAATCCAACAATACATTAATAAAAACATTGACCATGATCAAGTGGGATTTATTCCTGGGTTGCAAGGGTGGTACAATATTTGCACATCAATCAATGGGATTCATCACATGAGTAACAGGGTAACAACCATATGATCATTTCAATAGACAAAGAAAAATGACGTGACAAAGTACAATATCCATTCATGGTAAAAACCCTCAAAAGAGTAGGCTTAGAAGGAGCATACTTAAAAATAATAAAGGCCATCTATGGAAAACCCACAGCTAACATCCTCCTTAATGTGGAAAACCTGACAACTTTTCCCCTAATGGCAGGAGTAAGACAAGGATGTCGACTTGCAACACTTTTATTCAACATAGTACTGGAAGTCCTAGCCACAGTAACCCGACAACAAAAAGAAATAAAATCATCCAAATAAGTAAGCAAGAAATAAAATTTCACTATTTTCCGATAACATGATACTATACATAGAAAACGCTAAGGACTCCACCAAAGAAATGCTAAAACTGATACATGAATTCAGTAAAGTCATAGGACACATAATCAATGTACAGAAATCTGTTGCATTTATATATACCAATAATGAATCAGCAGAATGAGAAATTAAGATAACAATCTTATTTATAATTTCACCCAAAATTATAAGATACCTAGGAATAAACCTGAACAATGAGGTCAGAGACCTATACTCAGAGAAGTATACACCACGGATAAAAGAAATTGAAGAGGACACACAAAAATGGAAATACATTCCAAGCTCATGGATGGAAGAACAAATATTGTTAAAATGTCTATACTCCCCAAAGCAATCTGAAGTTAATGGAATCCCCAGCAAAATACCAACAGCATTTTTCACACAACTGGAACAAATAATCCTACGATTTGTGCGGAGCCAGGCAAGACCCTAAATAGCCAAAGCAGTCTTCAAAAAGAAAAACAAAGCTGGAAGCATCACAATTCTGGACTTCAAGTTATACTGAAAAGCTATAGTCATCAAAACAGTATGGTACTGGCATAAAAACAAACATATAGATCAATACAAAAAAATAGAAAATCCTAAAATGGACCCATCATTATATGGTCAATTAATTTTTGATGAAACAAGAAAGCATATCCAATGGCAGACTGTCTCTTCAATAAACGGTATTGGGAAAACTGGACCACAAGCAAAAGAAAGAAAATGGACCACTTTCATACACCATACACAAAAATAAATTCAAAGTGGATGAAAAACCTCAATGTGAGCCCAAAACCATAATATTCCTACAAGAGAACATTGGCAGTCAATTCTTTCATGCTGACCATAGCAACTTCTTGCTAGATATGTCTGAGACAAGGGAAACAAAAGGAAAACAATCTATTGTAACCACGTCAAAATAAAAAGCTTCTGCACAAATCATCTATCCAATAATGGGTTAGTGTATCCAAAATACAGAAAGAACTTCTAAAACTCAACATCCAAAAAGCAAATAATCCAGTTAAGAAATGGGCAGAAGACATGACAGACATTTCCCCAAAGAAGACATCCACATGGCCAATAGACACATGAAAAAATGTTCATCATCGCTCATCATCAGAGAAATGTAAATCAAGACTATCATCATGAGATATTACCCAACACCTGTTAGAATGGCTAAAATCACACAAGAAACAACAAAACGTTGAGAAAAGGGAACCCTCTTTCATTGTTGGCAGGAATGCAAACTGGGGCAGCCACTCTGGAGAAAAGTATGGAACTTTTTTCCCTAAAAATAGTTAAAGATAGAACTACCCTATGTCCAGCAATTGCACTACTAGGTACTTAACCCAACGAATCCAAAAACACTAATTCAAAGGGTATATGAACCCCTATGTGAATAAAAGAATTATCTAGAATAGCCAAATTATGAAAGAAGTTCAAGTGTCCATAAATTGATGAATGAATAAAGATGTGGTATACACACACACACACATGCACACAAAGTATATTATTCAGCCATAAAATGAATGAAAACCTGCCATTTTCATTGACATGGATGGAGCTAGAATAGATGCTAAGCAAAATAAGTCAGTGAGAGAAAGATAAATATCATATGGTTTCACTCCTAAGTGGAATTTAAGAAACAAGAGAAATAAGCAAAGGCGGGTGGGGGTGGGGGAAGAGAAGAAAATCAAGAAACAGACTCTTAACTATAGAGAATTGATAATTACCAAAAGAGAGGTGAGGGGGGGAGGGGGGTTGGTTTAAACAGGTGATAGGGTTCAAGGAGGGCACTTGTCATGGTGAGCACTAGGTGATGTATGCAAGTACTGAATCAGTATATTGGACACCTGAAACTAATACTACATACATTGTATGGTGACTGAATGTAAATAAAAACTTAAAAAAAAAAAAAACATGACCCCACAAAACAGCTTTGCATTCCTTATTCCATTTTAGCACCTGTTTCCCAGAGGATCCAGCTAACACAGTGCCTTCTTTCTTAAAGATCCACATACCTCAACTGTTCAGTTTTATGTACATATGCATATTTATACATACATGTGCATGTAATTTAGATGAGTATGAATTCACATGTCGGTATGTTTCAAGTTTCATGTATTTATTCGCACACGTATCTATTCCATAATTACTATCCTCACATAGGCAGTCTTGTAAATTTTTGTATATTTAGTACACATTTTTGTACTGTATTTAAAAGAAAGAGTAAATGTTACTGTTTGAAGGAGTTGAATGTATTTAATACACTCTCAAGACACAGGTCTCAGAAAAGGAAGCTGTCGCTAAACAATTGCTTCTTCAAAGCTAACTAGGAATAGGAAAGTTGGGGTTTTTGGTTTTTTTTGTTTTGTTTTGTTTTTTGTTTTTTTTTTTTTTAGTTTGTCAAAAGTTAACTTTGTTTCTAGGCCAGTTTGTTCCCTCTATTGTTAAATGTGTATAGGCTTACTCCTCCTCCATTTTCACCCTTTCCATCTCATTTTAGATGTCTCTGTAGGAAAAAACCAAACATGGTGTGCTCTTGTCAGTATTAGAGTTAGCACTCTGACCTACTGCAAACTTTATTTTCGGTTTAAAGAGTGCTATTAATTGAATCAGATCTTGAATTTCATTTTGAATGAAGAAGACTTTGCCATAAGTTCTGCATCATCTTTGATAAAAAGAGAGACTGCTGATTTTTAGCTTTTATTATAACCTATTTTTTTCCTGTCAAAATGTCCTTTAATACAGACTATTTTTAATCTCTTTAAATTAATGAATCTCATTAAATAGCTCTTAAGTAAATCATTTTGATAACGGTTGACAGATTTTTTTGTGCCCCAGATGGATAGTTTAAGATAGTTTTTTTTTTTTTTCAAAAATAAGAGAAAATGCCATTCCCAAACCACATTATTTTGTGTCTCCCAGATGAATACTCCCCAGTGCTGGTTTTCTGGTCTGTGACCAAAGAATGATTTAGTTGCTGAGGAAAAAAATGACTTAGATACACATCAAAGAGCAAAACCTCAGGGACAGAGAGGTTTAGGAAATTCTTGTATTTTTGGTCTGTTACCTCTTTTGTCAACTTTGTTACTAGTCTTGTAGCTTTTATTATTCTCTTTCATGCAGTGACCAGCTGCCTTTTGTTAAATTATAATTTAACTACAGATAACACTCGAAATGTACTCCTAGGAAGTCTTTGGTTCTGACCCATGACTTCATTTAGTACTGAAGACACAACATTTTTCATAGGATCTACTTTTTATTGGTACATTTTAATCTATTTAGAGTATGTTTTACTCGAAGTCTAAGAACACATTATGTTACGCTATTATCACCACTGAGGATGAGAGGTGGAAAGAGGGAATCAGTCAGGGATATGAGTTATTTGACTTCATGTTTTCAACCAATAATAGTTTTGAAGAGAATGTTCCCATTTTTGAATGGTATAGCCTTCAACTGCTCTCCACTTTCTCTTCCAATTATCTCCGTTCCTTCAAATATACGTGTGCTTTTCACACACCCTAACCACAGCAGGTGAAACCACCTATCAACAGAAACGCCCAGAGAGATCTGGTACTTGGGCACTGCACCTCTGCTCTGGGCAGGAATTATCAAAAGGAGAAGAAAAGAAAACAGGTGTTATAAGGGAAGCCAGGAAAAGAAGGTAGCAAGCAGTAGCAAAAGGAGAATAGTGGAAAAAGAAGGTCTTCACATTCCATGAGGATATGTTCTGCATGTTTCTTTCATCATGATTTCCCTCATCACAGCAGGCACTGTATATCCTGTTTCTGTGAATGGAGTGACGACTGAAAGAATGAGCCATAAATGGCACAAAATATTTAGAGACCAAAGCAGGATGATATTCCTATTGGGGTATGTGCGTGTGGAGGGAGAGAAGGAGGGAGAGAGGGAGACTGTTTTGTACTAAAGCTCACGCTAGTGATAGAGAATATAGTAATTAGGGAGATATTTGGCATTTTCTAGGTTTTCAAGAGGAAAGAATAGTAATACATACACTCGTTACCTCAGACCACTCATATCACTGAATGTAGAGAGGTTCACTACCTGGCTGGTTATAAAGCCATGATACAAGAGACCAAAACTTCCATTCCTTATTATCTTAACAATAGTGCCCATGACAATATTCTGGATCTCTCAAGTATTGCAATTTGACTTCGTTTATAGTCTTATACATTTAAAAACAAGAGGTGGAAAAAAAAAAAAAGCTTAAAAGATGTGGCCCTGCTTGCTTGTAACTCACCCACAAAGGTATGTTGGTAAGGTTGTTCTGATTTGTGCTTCTTAGCACTGGAATGGAAGTAGCCACCATGACTAAGTAGGAGCAGGAAATGACAGCAGCCCGTTTGAGGGACAGTTCTAACACAGTGTGGTTGGCTAAGTAGGTCACTGGCCTGAGACTCATGATGGTTTTGAAAGGGTAATTAAAGCCCAGTGAATGGGTTTTGAAAGCCCAGAGGGGATCAGCTCATCTTTGAAGATGAGAACAAATATATATGAATAGAATCAAGACATAAAGGAGGAACTTGTATTATTTTCAGACATGAGAATGTATTTTTATTTTTTTTATTTATTTATTTTTTTTATTTATTTAGAGACAGAGAGAGAGCATGAACGGGGGAGGGGCAGAGAGAGAGGGAGACACAGAATCGGAAGCAGGCTCCAGGCTCTGAGCCATCAGCCCAGAGCCCGACGCGGGGCTCGAACTCACGGACCACGAGATCGTGACCTGAGCCCAAGTCGGACGCTTAACCGACTGAGACACCCAGGCGCCCCGAGAATGTATTTTAAAGTGGTTTAGTTCAGGTGATAGAAATAGAGCTAATTGAGTGAATATAGAGAACTCTCCAGTTGACTACCAAATCTTGAGCAAAAGGATTTATAATTTTTCAGCATCAGTCTTAATCCATTAATTCTGCAGTCCCTAAGGGAAAAATGCAAGAATTAAGTGAAGCTTATAGGACTTTCAAATCACACACCCTTTCCCAAAAGGTATTCAAGAAAGAAAGGCCATATCCTAAATGCAACAATTCTATTTGTAAAAAGGGAAAAATAAAAGGCAAATCTCTTATCTGCCCTTGGAGTTTTCACAGCATAAACTGACCTCCATTTCAACTGTTTTCCTTTTACCCCAGGTGATAGATTATCAGGAGGCTGTTTAAAATCCCAAAACTTTAAAGTAATATATTCATGAGACTTCTAATAACAAAGCTTGAATGTTACAGAGGAAACTGTGTATGGAAAGGATGCTCATGGTGTGGAATGTGGAGAACAGTCTCTAAAAAGGTCATATCAAGAAAGGGGTTTATCATCTATGAGAGTCAGGCTCCAGCAGTCTGGCCTCACTTGGGATACAGTGCTGCACACATACTTCCTCCAGTCCAGATAGTAGCAACATCTTCCATAAAGGGAAGGCTGAATGACCTCATTTGACCAAGTGAATTAACAAAAAATAACAAGCATGCACTTAAATTTTTAAAAGCATTTTCCAAATTCTTCAATTATGAATTTTAAACTATTTTATTATTGTTTGAACTACTTTTCAGTTCTGCCTACATATTATTTACTTCGTCAGCCAAAAACCTTTCTGCAAAGGTCTCTGGAATAAATTTTAATCTTTTAGATCAAGTGTCAGCAGAGTACGATCCATGTCCGAATCTATCCTCTGTTTTTGTACTGCCTGAGAGCTAAGAACGTTTTACATTTTTAAGTATTTGCATTTTAAAGGTTATAAAAATGCTTGTATGATATCCTCCAATATACTAGCTGGCCCTTTACAGAAAAAAAAAAAAAAATTGCCAACCCTTGTTCTAGATCATTATCCTTCACATTTATATGTTCAGATACTATTAACTCAGATAAACCCAAGGACAAGGCAAGGCAAAATTATGTTGCAATTTGTCTTTCTTTGTTGGCCCTGAATTACTCTTTTTACTCTTACCTCTGAAACTACTACATCTGGGGGCATGGACACATTATAATTGAAGTGACACATAACTAAAAGAATAAACTATTTGGCAATAAATGGATTAATATGAAGCCACAGATATATAGAACATTTGAGCTAGAAACTGTCAGGTAATTTCAGCTCCTCTGCTTCAGTTACTGATGTTAAATAAAACCTCCCCTCCCACCCCATCCCTTCCTCCAGACTGAATGAGGAAGCATGGTTTCTGGGCACAAGAATGAGCCTTTCCTTTAATAAATGAGAAGACAGCACAGATGTGTAGTTGAGAACACAGCTCTTAAAGTCCCAACCTAGTCAACTGGCAACATTTTTAGTACCTTAGAGTTTCATCTATAAAATGAGGGCAATACTGTATACTTCATGTGGTCATTATGAGCAATCAATAAAATACTTGAAATTTAGGTAAAATACATCAGGCAATTCTCTTTTGACACCAGCAAGTAAATATTAAGGCCTTGACACTGAGTAGGCTCTAAGTACGGACCATGCTTTATTTTCCATAGTATCTCCAGTTCTTAGACATAGGCTTGATGATTAGTAGACATTCAATAGTTACAAAGTGAAAAACCTGAATGAGCGATGAGAACTGGGCCCCTATGCTGACATTTTCTTCAATATTAACATTACACTCTAATTAGCTGTAATCTTTTTTCTCAGTTGTCACATTGCAAGTCATGTTCAGAATCCCGTCCCCAATTATTCTGCCCCCTAAGCCTTCCCATCACAGTCAACAAGGTTAAGGTGATACACTGGTGGTTTAAGAGCATAATAGTATCTGGCATCCAACAGCTCAGGGATCATTCCCAGATCTACCACTTAATAGTTGCATGACCTTGAATGATTCACTAACCCTTAGTGTAGCAAAGATTATACTAACTGCTTCACAGGCATATTGCAATGATTACACAGATACTATTAAAGTACTAAGCATAGGGCCAAGGACATATAAGTGCTCAATAAATGTTAGCTATTTTATTATCCTCTTTATTATTACGTAGGTCACACTCACTGTCCCAGAGGACCTGTGCATTAGGCCCGCACCCCATGTCTGTGCAAAGGAAGATACAGTTTTTTTTTGTTTTGTTTTTTGGGTTTTTTTTATGTTTATTTTTGAGAGAGGGAGAGATAGGGTGTGAGCAGGGGAAGGGCAGAGAGAGAGGGAGACAGAGAATCTGAAGCAGGCTTCAGGCTCTGAGCTATCAGCACAGGGCCTGATGCAGGGCTCAAACTCACTCACTGCGAGATCATGACCTGAACCAAAGTCGGACACTTAACCCACTGAGCCACCCAGGTGCTCCGGAAGACACAGCTCTTAATAGCAAAAGAAATCTGTTGGCCTTCAGCGGGCTGCTGTCATAAAGCCTAATTTAGTTAAGGATTTCTGTCTTAGTGATGAAAACCGCATCATTCACAAGCACTACCTGAACCTGTGTCGTCCAAGGGATTTGCAATAGGCTGTCTGGTTGTAAAAGGAGATTCGAAGCCCAAAAAGGAAATGACAATTGTTCAGTATGTCATTTAACCTAAATAGACACACTTTATTTAGAGAGTGATACATGTTCATTTTAGAAAATTTCAAAACTGCAGATAAAAAGTAAAGTCTAAATGATTTTGAATCTACCACTTAGAGATAGCCTTCTGGGTATATATCCTTCATGTTATTTTCAGTACACAAGCCTCCTTCACTGAAATTCTGAGATCCTCTATTCTCTCATCTGTTAAACTGAAGCAAAAGCATAGTGTTTCTTCAGTTCCTCACAGCTTTCAAATCCTATGATTTTATCCTTCAACTGATTTTGCTTTCATATTTTAGTTTCCTTAATGGAAAAAAAAAAATGTATCCACACAGAAAGATAGGCAGATTTCCATGGACAGTTCAATTCCTCCCGTACAGGAATGACAACGTCAGCAAAAGTGTTTCTCTGTACATTGCGTGGCATCCCATGCATTCCTCATCACCTGCTCAGACTTCATTTTAGTGACCACTGAACATGCAGCTGTGTCAAATACCCCTGGCCACACTTAGGATGATTAGAGTGGGGAATAAGGGGTGGCGGGAAGTGGGGGTAGAAAGCTGGCATAGGAAGGTTATAACATACATGAGCATTAAAGCGATTTTGTTGAATATGAAATTGTTGACCAGCTCGGGAACCTTAAAAAGCTAGAGGTCCAGACACCAGTAGCTAATAGATTTGATAAGAAAGCAGAGGCAGTGGTTAATCAGTCACCTCCACTTTAAATGTTCAGTCCTTCTAGTTCAGGGTATTTTTTTTCTCCTGCCTCCTGACTACTGCACTGACAGAAAGATTAGAAAGTTACATAATTGCATTAGGATAACAAGGCAGTTCAGGGAAAGGCTGATACCCTGGAAGTATTTTTAGAATAATTTGGAGGAACTGCCATTACCATCTTGTTGAGAGCTGTCTTCATTTGTCAGAAGGGACAGAGAGAAGTGATTGTATCATCTTTTTTTTTTTCCCCCTCCAGATTACTGGGTACTTGAACGATGGGTAGAAAGAAATAACATGAAGATCAAGTGGCTTGGAAAATAAGGACATTGCTAACACCTTTACAATGACTTACAGATTTTTTTTTTTTCATTTTGTCGAGCACAAGATTAGCATTATTTCACACATAGCCTTCATTTCTTCTGTTCCAAATTGCACTTCACTCTTTCCCCTTCCCGCTTTTCTTTCTTACCTCTTCATCACACATGCGTACACACAGAAAGGGACAGAGATGCAATCACCTGGAAACACACAAACATAGCAACACCCACACTCCCTAAACTGAAGATGTATTTTCCTTGAACAAACTCTGCAGGTATTCTCATGTCTACACAACATACTCAGAACGAATCCTTCCACATGATTTATAATTTCCATTTCTCTCAGCCTTAATTTTGCCACCTATAAAATCAGGATAAAAATGTCATCCCACCAGGATTTATTTTAACTGGTTTTGAAACAGTTAAAACCTTCTGAATTAAAAGTGATAAGGAATTCACTTCTCATGGTGAAGTGGATTTGTTTCACAGCATGGAAAGCCAGGAACGGCTGGGCTTTACGGGTAGATGTAACAAGGGTCTGGATAGTCTTAAGATTCTCTTTTCTTCTGTATCTTTCCACATGTATTTCACATATCTAATTCTCTACAGTGGGTGAAGGCTATTCCCAGAAAATAACATGCAAGGTCATATAATCCAATAGCAGTTCACTATACATTTCAATAAGGTTTCCATAAAATAAAAGCAAGCATTGACAAATTCTCCTGAGCCATCATCCCCTGCCCTTTTCAGGGTCCACTGTAATCTCTAAGGCCACATTCACTAGGAAACCATTTGCAACTCCTGCCATTCACCATCTCCTCCTTCTGTGACACATTGAAAAATAAACATAATTAAAGGTAGGAAGAAATAAGTGGAGTATCATTGGAAAGTATAGGCAAATTCTCACAGAAAAGGTGATCAAGGAGAGAATTATGGAGTATCCTACATCATTTCCTCCCTGAGAAGCAAGGAAGGACAGGGGAAGCTCAAGTTTTAAGGTATCTGTTCTTCCTGGAGCAAGCTGACATGTTTGGTAAGTGGGGAAAAAAAATTCCTCATGGCCAAACCCAGAGTAGAAGAGCAAAGTATGAAATTGATGAGTAGAATGCTGAAGAAGGGAACATAAAGGATTGGAGAAAAGGAAACAGATTCACCAGAAAATTCTAGAAAAAGTTTTTTCTGGGTACTAAATATAGATCTCCTACATCCAAATGCATAAATTCTTACCAGTTTTTGAGAATGATGGAAGTAAATCATTATAGTAATTCTAGTAACTTCTTAGATGTTAAGGTTATTTAAAATATGTGTACTCACAGTTTTTAGATATCAAGATTTTTTTCCATGTGGTCAAAGACTGACCGTGAGAAGCCATAGTTATATCCAGGTTGCATCCCTACTTATGCATCCATAGGTTTCATCTGTTCTATAGATCATGACATTCTTGAAAGCAGGGTCTTTTTATGACTCAGTATTTTTTTAATGTTTGTTTATTTTGAGACACACACACACACACACACACACACACAGATAGAGAGAGAGAGAGAGAGAGAGAGAGAGAGAGAGAGAGAATGAGAATATCCCAAACAGGCTCCACACTGTCAGCACAGAGCCTGACATGGGGTTCGAACTCATGAATCTTCAGATCATGACCTGCGCCAAAAATCAAGAGTTGGATGCTTAATTGACTTAGCCACCCAGGTGCCTCTTCCTGACTCGGTGTTACATATTTGTTCTACAGGATTAATAAAGGGTCTAGCAATAGGTTTTCAATGTTCATTTTAAGAAATAAAAAGGGAATAGAGGAGAAAAAATATAACAGGATGAATGCGAAGTGATGTCAAGAAGAAATAAGCAAGGTGAGAAACAAAGAAGGGGCAAAATTCTACCTTCTGTTTTTTCCTGGAGCAGAATGCAGGCAGAGTTTGTACACTGCTCACAGTATTGGTATGTTGCCCTTGCACCAGGTGTAACGTACTCATTTTCCGGCATTTACAAAAGAAAATCAAGCCTGTTACATGTTTCATTTTCAATTTCTTTTCAACGAGGCTAACTATCCCATTAATTCTATTTTTTACTTGAAAGTTTGGCTCCTTAATCACACAGCTGTTTCGCACCAACCCCTCAGTGATTTCACTCACACATACTCGATATCTCTCTTGCTGGGGTCACATTCCTGCTATGAGGCTCTTTTGGCAACTGGGGAGTAGAGCCAGTTTCCAAGTGGAATCTGTTTCTAGGCCAAGTTTTCAGACGAGTACATATATTTCTGGCTAAGTACCATCTTTAAAAATATCTATTTTTTTTTTTAAATCTTGACTCCCAAAACAGAACCCAGAAATGAAAGGAGCTTCAAAGTTTTATGGAATAATAGTTGACTTGTTGGTTGACTTAAAGAGATCAGGTTTGATTCTCATAGATTCTACTCCTGGCTTACCATTTGATTTCATCACTTATTGAGCAGAGCTCACTTGCTTGATTTTCCATTGCCTTTATACGTTTAGTACCTAACCTAGTGCCTGATACATAGTAGGTCCTCAATAATTGCTAAGTGAATGAAAATCATGAGTGAATGAAAAACTCTCTTTCCTACTTTACAGTGACTTTTGTGACAGTAAAGAGAAAATGTAGCTTTGGTTTTATTTGAAAAATCAAAAGAACTTTAAAAGGTGGGGAGGAGAAGTTACTTTTATTACAACTCATACACTCTTAACTTTAAAAGAAGTAATTATGGGGCGCCTGGGTGGCTCAGTCAGTTAAGCGTCCGACTTGAGCTCAGGTCACGATCTCACGGTCCATGAGTTCGAGCCCCGCGTCGGGCTCTGGGCTGATGGCTCAGAGCCTGGAGCCTGCTTCCAATTCTGTGTCTCCCTCTCTCTCTGCCCCTCCCCCGTTCATGCTCTGTCTCTCTCTGTCTCAAAAATAAATAAACGTTAAAAAAAATTTTTTTTAAATAAAAAAATAAAAGAAGTAATTATGTATATCTTGTGTAGGCAATTTACTTGCCCTATATCATAAGGAGTTAGAGCTGAAAATGGATTAAAAGACACTTAGCTCAACCTTTTTTCTTTTATAAATGAGAAAACAGATCTAGCGATAGGAAACAGTATAGCTCAAAGCTAGAATGTATATGTATAGCTATATATCAGAGCATATAGTCGGTTACTAACCAAATTGATTAGCTTAATTTAATCAAGAGTTTTGTAAAACACTGATTTTCCCTCTAGAAGAGAATTTCTTCTTTATGTGTGTGTGTGTGTTTAATATCACCATCAAACTAGACTCATCAAACATCTGACTCCTTTTGAGATGGGAAAAGGTCTGCAGGACAGTGAGCTGACAAAATCCCAAAGTCCTTCTGTCGTTTTGCTCAGCTATGTTGGGGACTTCTTCCCAAAGCAGTAGGTCTGCTAACTTTGCCTTAAGTGAACTGTGGTTAAATTTCACTTTTCCATGGAAGAAGTCCAAGCAGGAAATTTTTGCTGAGGGAATGAGTAGCAAAGGAGATATGGAGACTTGAATGTCTGCTATGTTCTACCAGCCATGTGAGATGCTAGAGAATGAGCAGTGAGTAAGACCCACTCACCTGTCCTAGAGAGCTCAGGGTCTCACGGGGGGCCGACTGACACATACACAGAAGAGGTAACTGCAAGACTGTGTGACAAGAGGTTTGGCAAAATCGCACAAGTGATGCTCTGGGAATGCACATGGAGGGATTCACCCATTCATAGGAGTTGAGATTTGAGCAGTAAAAGGAGGCAATTAGCAAAGGCCTAATGTAAAACTCTATGCCCAGTTAGCGAGGCAACAATGTTACCCACAGCAAGGCTCAGAGACATGAAAGAACACAAATATGGAAATTCTAATGAAATTCTCTGTTACCATATCCAGCCTCTCAGAGCTCTTAGACTAAGTTTCTTACAAAATTTATGGTACTTTTTCATGGTACAAGGGGTGTGGGATTCTTTAAAATTGCATAACTGGTTTAGGTGAGAGAGAAGAAGAGATATATCAAGATCCCAGTAGTCTGATGCTCAGATGAGCATTCTCTGACAGCATCCTGTTTGAAAAAAACCTAAACCATTCTCAATCTTCCATCGGAAGGGAATCATAGTCCATGATGCCAGCTCTCACAGAAATATGCAAAGGCTTCTCATAAGCCAGGATCTGAAATGTCATGGGAAGAGGGCTTTAGTGGATAGATTTAAACATGTGTATGGGTTTTATTTATTTTTGTCTTAGTTTGAGATGTGTGCATGCCTGTATTTGACTCGAATCATCTTCACTTATCCTTTAATACACATTGATTAGCATGTCGACTATGTGCCAAGCCTCTGTCTTGGTCTTGTTTAGGAAGGTTGATAGCCTCTATTCCTCAGATGCTCAAGGTAGAGTAGGAGAAGTAAGACAAGTTACCCCAACACTATTATATAAAAGTCTACTAAGACTAGATAGGGTGATTACAAAGACATTTATATAGGGCTCAGTGGGCAAATCAGAGATCACATGGGAGTAATAATCTTAGGCAAAGATTTGTGGCAAGAAATGACTTGCATATTTGAAAAAAACATGTACGTGGATTATAGGGAAGAATCAGGTAAAATGAGGGGAAGTAAGTTGGAGAAATACTGGAAGTATTGCTTTACGTGTTGAGAAAAATACCTCCACTTGGGGCACCTGGGTGGCTCAGTTGCTTATGTGTCTGACATCGGCTCAGGGTATGATTTCATGGTTTGTGAGTTCTAGCCCTGTATCAGACTCTCTGCTGTCAGCACGGAGCCCACTTTGGATCCTCTGCCCACCTCTTTGTCTGCCCCTCCCTGACTCATGCTTGCTCTTGGGAGCTCTCTAAAATAAACATTGAAAAAAAGAATACCTCCACTTAATGATCAATGAGAAAAAAATATGTGGCATACATATGCCAACATTATTCAGGTTTATTTTGCTTTCCTTTGTTCTTTTTTTAGATGCTAGGATATGTATTTTTAATTTTGTTCTTTTTCCTACATTTTAAATATTTTATAAATTTTCTCAAGAAAACTTGTGTTTGGTCTGTAATATAAAAAATACATATTATACAGATGATAGATTAGATGCCAGTGAAGGCTTCTGAAGGCCATGTATGTGAGGGATGTAAGAGAAATGGTACAAACTAGTCAGATATACTATCATGAGTTTAAATAATTACAATAAAAAACTTGGGTCTCTTCAAGTAAACAAGTTATTATTGATAGAAAATGATGAATCATTTTTGGGGGGAGAAATGCTTACATATGCTTGCTGAGAATACAGCCTTCATCACAAGTGCCCCCAGCTGATACGCTTATTTTTGGTGCCCAAGTCAAAAGATGGAAGTAATTCAGCAAATCCACACAGGAGCCATATCTAAATGACAAGCGTCTGATTCTCAAGCTTAAGTGCAGTTATTATGCAAAAATGACCTTTATGCTTTCAAATATGGTAATTCTATATAAATGACACTCCTATCCAGATTTAGTTATAAGTAAATATTTTCTAATGTAAATCCAAGCCCGAAATCAAACCAAGATATCCTTTCTATAATAAATTGCTCCATTGTTCTTTTTTAAAGCACTTCTGCATATTTCAAAGAACCTTTTCTGTACCCTTAATTTTGAACAGACAGAATGCCTCTGTTACGTCTGATTGAATCCTCTGAAACTCCCCAGGCAATGCCCTACTGCCTTCTGAATTTAAGTGTTTCAGAGGAGAAGTCTGAGGCCAGCAGTAGTTTTCTTACTAATTTTGCCTCAATAAATGCAGAACACTGCCTTCTCTGTAGTAAATATCGAAAGGATTTCTCTAGGAATTCATCAATTCTTTGAAATTAATTGGTTCATTTCTTTAAAACTGCAGGTCTAGTTTTGTCCAGCTTTGGAAACAGACTTTGAATTACTTGTGCCAGCATTTTCCCCTAACACTTAAGTCGTTTTATTTCACCATTAGGAATGTTAATTGTAGATTCTTCCTAATGCACTTTGTCAAACTGAGAATTTTTCTTTTTTAGCAAATCACTGAGGATTATTATCAATGGATGAACTCTTTCTCCATGTATTGAGAGGTTATGATTTTTCTTCTTTATCCTGTTGTATTTTGTCACTTACATTATTTTTTTTCCTAATGCAGAACCATTCCTGTAATAAATTCACTTTTAATATATTCCTAGATTTATTTACCAATTATTTTTAAGATTATTGCATTTATGTTCTTCAAGGATTTTAATTTGTCATTTTATTTTTCTTGTAATGATTTTTTCAAATTTTAGCATCTGGGTTGTTATGCTTTTCTTGTAAAAAAAAAAAAAATAGTTGGGAAGATTCCCCTTCTCTATTTTCTAAAGAAACACTGGGCAGGGCTGCTATTATTTCTTCCTTAAACGTCTGATTGAATTCACTTATGAAGCCACCCAGGTTTTCATTCTTCCTAGAAAGGTTCTTGGCTATAAACACAATTCCTCTGAAAGAAACACAGCTTTTCAGATTTCTTCTGGTGTAGTTTCAGTATTTGTGTTTTTGAAGGAATTTGGATTAAGAAAACACATTCTCTTCTTTGGACCATTTTATACTAAACTTGAGGAATATTGGGGGGGGGGGAATTTGTTTCTAAAATAACTCATAATTTTCCAGGAAAAAGGGGGAATTATTTCTGAAAAATTTTTTTTTTCAGATGATTCAAAAGTACAATATGACTAGGGGCAGCTGGGAGTCTGTTCGTTAAGCGTCCACCTCTTGGTCTCAGCTCAGGTCATGATCTCAAAGTTCCTGAATTTGAGCCTGCTTGGGACTCTGTCTCTCCATCTCTTTCTGCCCCTCCCCTCCTTGTGCGCTCTCTCGCTCTCTCTCTTGCTTGCTCTCGCTCTCAAAATAAACAACCTTAGCAACAACAAAAAGGTAAAACCTGAGTAAATTTAGGTCCTGCCACCACAAATACATGGCCCAGCATGAAGCCAATGATGATTCTGCTTTATTTCACCTCCCTACATCACACCAAGAATGCTGTATTTGTTGCAGGGTGGCCTACATTAAGACAGATATCTACTAAATTGGCAACGTGAAAATTTGCATCTGTTAATGAGAGCAAAGCAGAGAAAATCAGTGGTAAAGCCAGCATTGCAGATGAAGTCAACAGTGTTGGAGACACCTGGTGCATATCCTGACTTAAAAGGACAGTCGAGCTGATTATTGACAATCTCATCAAGATAAGCAAGAAATTGCATTATCACAAAAATTTTGGCATCTAAGCTGGGGGTGGAGGGAAGGCTGTAATATAGACTCTGTCTTTGAGCAACCAATTAGAGGAATGTGAAAAGCATATAAAAATTTACTTTAGGAGAACAATAACTAAGATTTCTATTTCAGAAGGAATGATCTAGAGGGAGTATAATATCTGGATTCAAATATTTGCAAGATCATAAAGTAGGAGGAGGATCTTAAGTATTCCGTATTGGGCATCAGCAGATGAACAGGATACTAGTAATGGTAGTGAGCACTTAGCATTACTCTGTGCTAGATGGTTCAGAACATTTATGACACAGGTGCTTTTTTCTATCACTTTATGTTTGAGAAAAGTGAAACACAATTATTATTTATATAAATTACCCCAGATAACATATTTTCCAGATGGTAGAGTTGAGATTTAACTAGTGGTGTGCTTGTGCCACCTCCAAGAATCTCCCAACAACTGACTGTATACACCTCTTCCCAATTCTGTACACTTATTAGCAAAGTCATGCTGATAGCCTGAAATTAAACCTGAGAGAAATATTTACACCACAAATGTTGCCAGATGCAACAAATCAACCTCTCCCCTGTAACTTTAACTCATTTAAGGTTGTTAATCATGTACCTACCCAGCATTGGTTTAATCTACAGAAGGTACTCCAAAGTTTGCGCTCTTAACTACTATCTTACATAGAATTTACAGACATCCCAAGGTAAGGAAAAACTTTTTTTTTTTTCCACAGTAAACATCTATTACCAAAGTAGAGGATGTCTTAGCCACCCCTGACACTGGGATGTTCAAACAGAGAGTAGGCAACCACAATTTAGGGCCAGAGCAGAGAATGTTCAAACATCAGGTAGAATAGTTGGCGTTCCACAACTGTATCCCATCCTTCATGTACTTTTGAGATATTCAGAGTCTACCACAATGGCATCAATGGTAGCATTAGCTTATATTAGAATATTCTAAGATACATAAAATTTTTGTTGGTTAACTTTGAGCCAATGTTAAGTTTAACTTCACAAACATCATTATTAAGAACTACATTTTTAAAGTTGAGAAACTCTAAAATCTTTGAAGTTTCAACCCAGAAATCTGACTCATAAACCAAATTAAACACTTCCTAAAAATGCCATCCAAAGTCTAGAAGGGTCATTTTATTTTTGGGGTGCATATTTCAGAGCAGCATGACATTTTCTTAAGAGTCTTGTTTTATGTTGTAAAATATTGCACTAAAATTGAAGTTGAGGTTAACAGATTTTAGAGCTCATTCTTTTAAAAAGGAATATATGTCAATTTTGGCCTTTTATACAAAATGAAAGCCCCAGAGTACAGAGATAATGTTGTTTAATAAAGGCTAATTTAAATTCATCATGTGGTCAATGCATTCACACAAGAGGGGGTTTAGGGTAAAGGGAAATATAACAAAAATGTTCTTCTAATCATAATGTAATGAATAATAGTATTTTTTTTGAAAATCAGGGATCATTAGGGTGAACTACAAAATGTTCTTTGATTAGTATTGTTTCTTACTGGTAAAATTCTGGTTTTGGCCAGTGGGTGAACTCAGGTCATATTTTAAGAACAGTCTCTTTTGATGGACACCACCAGTGATCAAGGCACTTCAAACTTGATCTTTCCTACTTGAAGTATCTCCAGGTTAGTGCACTGAACGTTATTTCACGACTGACCTTGGCCATTCTGATTTGCAGGCAACTGACTGCAGTCATTAGCAGCCTCCTCACAAATCTGCTTTATCCTTGTGTTTTCTAAGGATAAGTGTGTCTTTATTCATTATGTCACTTGTCATTTATTTTCTTGCACTGAATATATTGTAAGAATCATGTTTGACAGGATCATAGATGAACTTTGTCACTTAAAAAGTAGCTTTAGATTATCTGCAAACTTTCCAAAAGATGTTTTTTTAGATTTTCTTTTTAAATTTTTACATGTTGTAAACAAGTTGATGCTGTAAATTATGATGTGTTTTATTTTTTCTTTTTCTCACTATGGTCAGAGCAAAGAGAAGTAGAAGCAGCGTATGAAGAAGGGAAGGTAAAAAGGAAAAAAGGGAGGATATAAAATATAAATCAACTTATTACATATTTGCTAAGTACTATGCTAACTGATTTAATACAGGTTTTCCATTTTTATCTTCTTGGCAACTTTTTTTTCTTTCTTAGTTCTGTTCTCTGTTCCCCCGGGTTTTTTGTGTATAGGTTATACATCAATAAATTCTAACTAGTTAATTTATATCATCTGGTCAATGTGGACATATGCATAAACCCATGTTATCATCACCAAAATCATGGTAATAAGTATATTTATCATCTCCGAAAGTTTTCTTGTGTCCCTTCTTTTAAAAGGAGAGGGGTGATAAGAACACTTAACATGAGATTTATTCTTTCAGCAAATTTTTAAGCCCACTATAACTTAATGTTCAATATACGCACTACGTTATACAGCAAATCTTTGGAACTTACTCATCTTGTATAAATTTATACCCATACTCTCTCCTATTATAACCACCAGTCTTTTTTTTATTGTCTACTTCTGTATGTTTAACAATTGTTGATGCCTCACAGAAGAGGAATTATTCATAATCATTCGCCCCTCTGTGACCGACTTATTTCACTTTTCATAATGTCTTACAGGTTTATCCATGTGGTCACAAATGGCAGGATTTCCTTATTGTTTAAGGCTGAATATACCTCTACACACACACACACACACACACAATTATATATATGTGTACGCAAATGTAACTATTACCTTGTCTTTATTCTTCTCTTGATAGACATTTGGGTTGTTTTAACATACTGGCTGTTTTGATTAAAGGCTCAATGAACATGGGATGCAGATGTGTCCTTGAGGACCAGATTTCAAAAGTGGGACTGGCAGATCATATACTAGTTCTAGTTTCTTTTTTTTTTTTTTAATTTTTTTTTTCAACGTTTATTTATTTTTGGGACAGAGAGAGACAGAGCATGAACAGGGGAGGGGCAGAGAGAGAGGGAGACACAGAATCGGAAACAGGCTCCAGGCTCTGAGCCATCAGCCCAGAGCCCGACGCGGGGCTCGAACTCACGGACCGCAAGATCGTGACCTGGCTGAAGTTGGACGCTTAACCGACTGCGCCACCCAGGCGCCCCACTAGTTCTAGTTTCAACTTTTGGGTGAACTTCCCTAATATTCGCCGTAACAACTGTACCATTTTACATGGTCACCAAAGTGAGAAGGGTTCCTTTTCTTCAATCTGATTTACTACTTTTTCTTTTCCCTTGACATTTAGTGATGTTGAGTGTTTTCTCACATACCTGTTGGCCATTTTTCTTTGGAGAAATATCTACTCTTAGGATTCAGAATGTGTCTATTGTTGTAGCCATTTTGGAGGTAACAACAGTGAGGATCAATGGAGCCAACGGATTTGCCAGTGTCACACAGTTAACACTGTGCATTAGAAAATAATCATTTAACAACACTTAACAGTTACATGTGCTAAAAATAAAATTTCGATTTTTAGGTTTAAAAAAGTTTGAACTTTCACTATTGATTTGTAAAGAAAATCACATAATGAAGCTGCCTTTTAAAGACCGTTAACAATATGGGGCACACAACTGCCCACTTTCATCTCCCATCACAACAAACAAAAAGTAAGCCTGTTTTAGAGTAAATCTGAGTGTCTTTTTCAATTTGCAGTCTTAAATTTCAAGAGAGCTTACATGTGTATTTGCTATATATAAAGTATGAAACATACCACCATAGCCGTCTACATTATTAACATAAAGAACACATGGGGAAAAATTCAATTAAGCCAGAAATATACTTATTACCCAGAAAACTGTCAAAAAATATCCTCAGGCCTGATAGCTACGACAGAACAGCCCTACTTCCGTGGCCCAGATTAAGTCTTTATGTCTTCTTTCCTTCAAGGTGATCTTCACAAAAATTTTTCTTCTAGTATTTATACTTGATAACTTTATCCTCTAACTTTATTTACCCAAAATCTCTCATGGAGTAGGACAAAGTTTCCTTCCCTTCCTATACACATTCTGCTGACTTGCTGTAGCAGTAAACAGCCTACCACACTTGCACTGGCCCTGTCCTAGGTTTCAATACAATTTAGTCTCAACATAGAGACAGGAAGTAAACAAAACAGAGAAATAACAAACTTAAAAATTATTCTAGTAGTCCTTAACTTTTTTCAGTTTGCTTGTATGTGTACTAACTCCTATTTATTATAGTGACATCCTCTAAATGTTCCAATACTTTGTATTTGCTACACTAAACTGTTTGAATACATTACATTAGTACTTTCAAAGACCAAGAGGTCAAAGATTCTTTGACCTTGCCACATGACAGTGCTGCCTCCCACCCAGCAGTTGTTTGGTTTCATCTTTATGTATATTATATATAATATATATATATACACACACACACACACATATATGTGTATATATATATACACACACACGTACACACACATATATATACACATACATATATATACACATACATATACACACATACATACATATAAATACATATATACACATATATGCACATACATACACACATACATACATATATACACACATATATATATACACACATAGATATACACACACAGATATATACACACATACATATATATATATATATATATATATACATATATATATATGTATATACAACTTAACATCACATAACTGGTAAATGCCATGAGTTATACATAAGTCTAGGTCAACCTAAAATAAAAGTTTCAAAGACATATTCTTGTATGTCTGTGTGTACATATATGTATGTATTTTTTTCAACATCAGAATTTTTGTGCAATTAATCAACAGTTTATTATATCTTAGCTTATAACTTAATGGAGTAAGAAAGAAGACCAATTATGGCACTATTAATAAAAAAAGTGTTAGGTTTTATGGACAAGAAGCAATTGATGTTCAAACAATAAAAACTTAACGCATGCCTACAATGATGAATTCAGTAACCATATGTGCATGTAAACAGACCAGGTAAATGAATTAAGATTCAGGATTTTTATCGTTATTTGGCTAAGATGATATAACATGTTTATTGCCCAATTTTTCTAATTCTAGCTCTTATGTAAACTTTTTATAATTTTTTAAAAATATACTATCAGTTCAAAAAACTAAAGAATTTATTTCATTTATCTCATTATATGGGCACTTGAAACCCCTTTACCTATGTAGTCGATTCCTAGTCATAAGGGTGAGATTAATCAAAGCTATCCTCCACCTAACATAGGAATGTTAGAGGGCATTCCTATAGTAGAGGCTGCTCTAGAAATAGTAACACTGATAATCAAGAGGACAAGACAACAAGGATAATGATAGAAATAAATACTAGTATCAAAAAAAGCTTAAGAGGTGAATTATCAAATTTAATCTTCACCCTAACACTATTAGGTAAGTAATGTTCATAGCTCAATTTTGCAAATGGGGAGAGAGCTGACATTACATAGTATTTCTACAACTTAACCTCATATAACTGGTAAATGCCATGAGTTATACCTAAGTCTATGTCAACCTAAAATCAAAGTTTCAACGACATATTCTTGTAGAACACAAAGTTGTCACATCACCACTGCCACCATCATTCATATTATCATCCTCACATCCTGGTATCTTGGATATCCAATTCTCTCTTTTTTAAAAAGTGTATTACCTTTTTAAAACAATACTGATTTATGTATGTAATAGATAGTATGTATACTACTTATTACATAAGTAGAAAGCTATAAAGACTGAAAATATACATACAGCTTGAAGAATTTTCATGTAGCAATAACATCCAGGTAGCCACACCCCGTACTATAAGCCAGAATTCAAGAAGCCTCCCTCTTATATCCCTTTCCCATTACTTGCCCTCCTTTTCCTGGAAGGTAATCACTAATCTGACTCCATCATCAACTGGTAAATTTTGTCTGTTCTTGAAATTTATATACATAGTACCATGGCTTCTGTAGCCTTTTTAACAATTTAATTCGGTTTATTTTGCCTGGTATCATACTTGTGAAATTCTTAAAAGTTGGCACATAGCAATAGTTTATTTTCCCTGTTGTATAGTCTTTCATCATACAAATGAACCACCTTCCCCCCACCCACCCCCCACCATTGGATTTGGAATGACAGGTGAGTTGTTTCACAATGTTTTTGCCTCTTAAAGTAAGTAATCCCACAGTATTTGTCGCAGGTACCTTTTGGTGCACATTAGTATAGTTTTCTTGGGTTTATAGTCAGAAATAGAAATATTGCTCAGAATACATGCAGAAGTAAAACATTTTGCAAATTTTGCCCACGAGTTGTCCAACGTGTTTATATCAGTCTATACTCCCACCTGCATTGTATTAAAGTTGTCATTGATTTAGATCCTTGTCAACCCATTACTGTCATTTTAATTTTAGCCTTTTTAAATATTTCCTCTGTGTTTGTCACATGGGTAGAGAGTGGGTTACTAGAACTGGAAAAAAAAAAACTAAGCAAGATTTTATTAAAAACGTTAGGCAGGTTTTTCGGGGTGGAGGTTTTAGTGGTCAGGCAGCCAAACGCAAGCAGAACAACTTCACATTTGTGGACACTAGTGTGCATTTATAAGCATCCTAAATTGGATAAAGCATGAAGCATACCTAAGGATAAAACACCCCAGTAAACTTCTGGAGAGTGAGAAGCTTGAATGACTTATACTTGCTAAGGCTCTATCTGACCATGTAACCAGAATAGTTACTTTTTCCCCCAGAAGACACCCATCTCTCTTAAAGGGGTAACAGACAATTGTGGAATTATATGGGGAACTGCTCTCCTAGCTCTCATTTAATATGAAAGAAATTTAAACCCAAGGTCATCTTTGCATCACAAAATCCAACAGCAGTCTCCATCAAATCCAATTGCCTAACATTTCAAGGTTTTTCACTAACTCTATAGCACCCTTGATCTAGCAATGTATTTGTATTTTATTCAAAGAAAACTGAGTATTCATTGGGCAACTTAAAAAGGCCACATTTTCCTTTATAGGTTTCATCAAGACAGAACAACTTAGCTTAAAATACTCAATGTTGGTGGGGCACCTGTGTGGCTCAATCGGTTAAGCTTCCAACTTCCAGCTAGGGTCATGATCTCACAGCTCGAGTTCTAGCCCTGTATCAGGCTCTGTGCTGACAGCTTAGAGCCTAGAGCCTGTTTCGGATTCTGTCTCAGCTCTCTCTGCCCCTGCCCGCTCGCTGTCTCTCTCTCTCTCTCTCCAAGGCAAATAAAAACATTGAAAGAAAATTTTTTTAACTAAAATAAAATATTGAATGTTGGACTTGCAAGCTGATTGCAAACAAGGCCTGCCTGGTCTTTCCCTCAACACTTTCTCTTTACCAGACTTCATTCAGTGTAGTTTCGACAGTATTTGATGATTTAAAGTTAGTCTTTTTTAGTAACTTTTGTGGTTGTTTTTCCTTTTTATTTATCACCAATATGTAAAATTCCACTATTGACCTTCTCTCTCCTTTTAACTTGCACCGCAGACTTTATAGTTTTTTTTTTTTTTTTTTATGATACCCAACTACTTGGCCTTTAATTTCCTTTTCTGGAATCATGTCATTTTATAGATTTCTACCCCTGGGTCAATCTAGTATTCAAGAAGCCTTTTATCTCTTACTCACATCACACAATATTCTCTAACAGTTATTTTCAAATTGGTTTTCCATGTCAGTAAACAAAACATGGAGATGACAATTTGGGAAACAAATTAAAAAGGGGCAAGAATCCATTTTTAGTTTCTGGAGATATTTTGTGCTTAAGTCACAGGCTTCCATTATTCAAGACAAATTAAGATTTATAAGATTGCATTCCATCTAAACGTATGGGCATAGTGTTGGCAACTGTGGATTTATGAAATAAAAGAGCTGCATTTTCCTTTGGCTCATAGCAAAGCTGTTCAAATGATAATAAACTGGAATTATTATTTAAAAAGATCTCTCATTTTCCTTCAAACTGACAGCAGCTAAATTTTTTTCTAGCTCTGAGAAAAATGATCCATCATTATGATTATTGAGAATTTTGTTACCTAAGCTAATGAAGGTAATCCCTCTTTTATATTATAAAATAATGGACTGATTTTTAATGGACTGATCTTTATCTTTCTACACTTTTGTTTTTTCATCAAGGTATATTACATGGATTCATAATTTTAAAAGTATAAAGACTACTTTGCTTAAAAACCTTAAGCACAAAGAGTTTAATAGGCTTTCTCTAAAGTTTAATTTTGACTTTAGTGGTTGTTTTTGAAAATTAAATCTCAACACTGAGCAACTAGTGTATTTAATTGGTTTCCTTTTTAGCTTTAGATCCATACCATGTGATCAAATGGTCTCACTTCACGCAAAAATATGCAATTAGTTTTATGTGTAAAAGGTAAATATAAAACTTGGCTCACAGCTTCTTGTTCATGATTTTCCTACCTTTAAAGCAACATGTAATTAGTTCAGGCCTAATTGTCCTGGTTCCTATATAGAGCCCTATTACTTCCTTATTTAGAAGCCTGGTTTTTACTAAAGGTGGCTTCAAGACAATATTGTAAGTATTCCTTGATACTGTACCATAGAAAAAACTATTTCTTTCACCTATGTTTTATGTACTTTATTCTTAGAGTCTCTAAATGATAATCTTTGAACAAATTCAGTCTTTCTGTATTCTCCTTCATGACCACACCCAAACCTGGCAACAAAGTGGTCTGTCCAATCACATTGTGCCAAATATTTTCTAGGACCCAAAGTTCTGGATCAGTTTTAGGCCGATTCAATAGCCCATCAGTGCTAGGTTTTGATGAAATTGCTATCAGCTAAAATCTTAATACTTTTTATTATTTGCTTCTTTTACTCATTCATTTCTCTCTTACCTTGAAACAACCAGATTGTTTTAGCAGACCTAGGTTTTACTCTATTAAATTTTATTGCTGATTTCTGACTCATTCTTTTAGTACACTACCAAGATAGTTTTGGATCCTGATTTTATCATAATCTGAAATATAATCATTTTCCTTCCCAATCTCCCAAACACTTACCATCCACCTCTGGAATTACTTCTCATTCCACCTATCTTGTAGCCAAGCTCATCAACATTTATGGCATTTCTAAAACCACAACACCTCTTCTGAAACATCTCTCACAGTTCATCCAAAAATGTATTCTGTGTTTTCCCAATGTCAAGACATTAAGGTAAATGTTTCATTTAAAAATACCTATCTTTACAATCTGAAATTTTGATACTCTTTTCTATCAATTTTTGCCATAATTCTTTTAATATGCAACTGAAAATACATATATTATCAACCTTTTTTATTTTTGCCTATGAATATGTCAGAAATAAGATATGAATTTTATAGGAACACACTGTTTTTTTCTAAAATTAAATTTTAATTACTCCAATAAAAGGATGTATTTGTTTCAATTACTGATTACATTTTGTGTCATTACTATATTCTCTATAAGTGCCTAAATTTCAATTTGCAACAAATTCCTGAGATAAATTTTGAAATACATAGAAGCTCCAGGTGTGTTGTTGTTTTAATCCACACAGTAAAAGAGAAAAAAGCAGAAGTAAATTCTCTTTGGTTTTGCATTTGCATTTTGGTTTTACAATCAATGCAGTTTAGATTCTGCCTTTTTCCTCTACTGTCTCTACAATTTGCTAGCTCTTACTCATGTCCACAATCTAACTTGGGCAAAAGCCCACATCACACATCTCCTGTAGAGTCAATATTTTCCTAACCAGTATCTTCTGAGATTCTTCTCTAGGCTTTTTTCTATCTACGTACTCCATGCTCCTGGTTTTAGCAGGAAATGTCATTTCTTGGAGTCCATATCCCCTCTTTGTTTTCCTAGAAGGCACATAGTCTTTTTTAATTTTTTTTGGTGGAGTTTATTTTTTAGAGCACATTTAGGTTTATTAAAAAAATAAAAGGAGCAGAAACTACAGAGTTCCCACATATTCTATCCCAGCCCTGGCATACAGTTTCCTATTACTAATATCTCACTTTAGTCCAGTACATTGCTTACAATTGATAGACCAATACTGAAAGATTGTTATCAACTAAAGTCCATAGTTTACATTAGGATTTCCACCCTGTGTTGTACACTTCTATGGGTTTTGATAAATGCACAATGACATGTCTTCACCATTAGACTATTATACAGAATAATTTTAGCATCCTAAAAATCCTGTTCTCCACCTCATCATCCCTCTCTCCTGGAAATCACTGCGCTTTTACTATCTCTCTAGTTTTGCTTTTTCCATTGTTTTGTATCTTCGAATCATATAATATGCAGTCTTCTCAGACTGTCATCTTAGCAGTAAGTTTTAAATTTCCTCCATGTCTTTTTATGGCTTCATAGCTCATTTCTTTTTAATCAATGAATAATATTACATTGTATGATATAAGTGATTTATGTATTCACCTATTCAAGAACATTATGGTTGCTTCTAAGTCTTGGCAAGTATACCTAAGGCTACTATAAACATTCACGTGCAGCTTTTTGGATTGACATGCTTTCAACTCATCTGGCTAAATATCTAGTTGCTGGATCTTCATGTTAAGATTGTTTTTAATTTTGTAATAAATTGCCAAATTGTCCTGTAAAGTAGCTTACCACTTTTTATTCTCACCAGCAATGAGTAAGAATTGCTATTCTCAACAACCCACTAGCATTTAATGTTACAGTTTAGGATCTTAGCCATTCTAGTAAGAGCATAGTGCTATCTCGTTTGGTGTTTTAATTTGCAATTTCCTAATGACACATGATATTGAGCATCTTTTCTTCTGATTATTTGCTGCTGTCTGTGTATCTTCTTTGGTCGTATACCTGTTTAGATCTTAGCCTTTTAAAGTTGGCTAATTTCCTTTCTTATAGACTTACAAATAGTTTTAAAATACAAATTTAAGGCAAAATCCTTTCTTAAGCACACTCCTATCAGTGGTACTTTTCTGTTTTTCTTTGAAATGCTCCTTCAATCCTATACATAACTCTATTAAAATAATAACTGCAATTATTTGCTTATACTTTTGCCTCCCTCATAGATGATTATAACGTCTATCAAAAGAGAAGCATATCTGTATTCCCAGCTAGGTGCATTTCCAGGTACAAAAGAAATAATCAATAAATGATTTCGAGTGGATATCACTACTGAATTCAGCTAAAGCAGTCTCCATAGCTAGTTGTCTAAGACACTGTCACAAACATATGGTAACATTCCTTGTTTCTAAAACAGAACGTAACAATTGATGGTTCTGCAGGAAGAAGAAAACATCTGACCCATCCAACATACATTTTAAAAAATATATTTGATTCTTTGTTCCTACTTCATCCCCTGCTGCTGCTGTTGTTGTTTAGACAAAGAGCACATGTGCACGCATGTGTCAAGGAGTGGGGGCAAAGGCAGAGAGAATCTCCATGACCAGTACAGAGCCAAATCCAGGGCTCGATCTCATAACCCTGAGATCATGATCTGAGTGGAAATCAAGAGTCGGATACTTAACTTACTGAGCCAGCCAGGTTTCCCCATCCTCTGATTTCTTAACAGTAGAAATACCTACGAGTTAGACTTTGGTGGTATCATTTGGAAAAAAAAAAAAAATCAATTTCCTTTAACCTGAGCGTTTACTAGGGATCAGGAAAAAGGAAGGTGTAAGCACTTATTGATCAGTTCCAGCCAGTCAGTAATTGATTCTCATGGAGGGATATGAAGAAAGTGATGGAATCATTTTGACCTTCTTAAGTAGATCCAATTCAAGAAATAAAGCTCTATTATTATCATTAGTTTACTTCAGATAGTTAGATATAATTTTGAGGAGTGGGAAAACGATGAATTTAGTACTATCTGGTACAACTGAGAATGTGTACACTTTTTCTGACTCAGAATTCACTTCTAGGCATTCACTCTTTGTTAAATCCCATACAAGCCCCCAAGTAACCATACATAATATTTTTAATTGAAAAATACAAGAGGGGTGTCTGGGTGGCTCAGTCAGTTGAATGTTCAACTCTTGATTCAGCTCACGTCATGATCTCAGGGTTGTGGGATTAAGCCCCACGCTGGGCTCCACATTGAGCACTCAGCATGCTTAAGATTCTTTCTCGCTTTCCCTCTGCCCCTGTCCCCAACCCATGCATGCTTTCTCTAATTAAAAATACCATAATATTAAAAAAAATACAAGAAATAATATAAATGACCACCAATATGTTTACATGACAGAATGCTATACACCAGGGGAAGGAAGGGGAAGGACAGGGAAGGACGGGGAAGGACGGGGAAGAGGACAAATATGAACAGATCTTGAAAACAATGCTATGTAAAAATTCTAGTTACAAAATTAAATGTACATGATGTATTTTTTATGAATCATCAGTATGTTTTGCTTATATATTAACATGTATTTTTAAATTAATATAATGTTATTAATTAATATGTTACTAAAAATTGGCAAGATATAGATCCTGTTTAAATTACCATTCCTATGTGAAAATGTGATTGAGGGATATTTAAAAGGAAACTTTATTTCTAATTGATGTTATTTTTAAGTATTCTCAAGTTAACATTACCAAATATTAAGATTTTGTCAAGAATAGACATGGTTGTATCTTTGTCTATATTCAATTACGAATTTTGTTTTAATTACAAATATAAGTATTTAGGGAGACTTCATCTTCTTCTAATATATACTGAATTGCATCAGCTGTAAAACTGATTTAGAAAACCGAATAGCACACATTTTGGAAGCACCTCAGTGAAAAATGAGTGGTCATTAACGTTGTCAAGACCAGCCCAAGGATAGGAAGGAATAGCCTGTAGCCTCGAAGACATCCACATGTCCAATGATGAGATATGGTACCATGTGTCTTACTACATATGAAACCTCGGACAAGGAGTGTTACCTAAGTAGGTATTTCTTTCTTTCTGCAAAATTATGGATATTAACATATGTATCTATTATATATTTTGATCTGTAAAATATAATGGTCCTCTTAATATGTTCTATATGGTGTTTTACCAATCCTCTCCATTAAAAAAAAATTATACTATTACGTAAGAAATAGAATAAAAACTATTATGATTTAAATCATTGCTTGCTATTCAAAAGCCATTCTCTTTATCTTTCTCAAGAGTGACCAATGACCTGATATTGGCCATTGAGATGTGAAGGAGTATCTGTTGGGAGACAGGATTTTCTCAGAGGATCTCCCATTGTGACCAAGACATGAGCAGGGAAGCAAGCCTCTCCCCTCTCTTCCTATGTTGGACACCAGTGTATGATATACAGTTTTTGTACTTATACAGCAGAGTCATTTTGTGACCATGCAGTGGCAAGCTGGAGCATGAAATGTTACCTCACTAACATAGTCTGTGTTCAGTCCCTACAGGCTTATGCAATTAGGTCATCAATTATCTTTATTCCTTCAGTTACCATTAGTCTTTTACTTGTATCTTAATGGTTCTACATATGTTCTCTTAGTTCTCCCCCATTGAAGCACACTGCTTTCCACTGTATTTTTTTTAGTCGAATTGGCCCATACTTTGAGTATGTCTCCCTATTACTAGATGTTTGAGGCCAGAAAATTAAATCAATTGCCTAATACTGTTTTCTAAGATATTAAATTAGAATAATAGGGCCTACCTCACACTATTGAAACTCAGATCAAGAAAAAAATGAGTAATTTGTGATAATCCTTGGTACAAAATTGTCTCTCAATACAGATGAGGTATCCCTATCCTTTGTAACCAAGTGAGTAGGAGGTCTATAAAGTTAGCTCATGGTAGTGGACCGAGACAACTGTGGGCACCAGTAGGAACAGGTATGAGATGGTATGAGATGACAAAAATAAAAGGGAGTCCAACAAAAACAGAACAAAAATAGAAGTCTAGAGCTACCAGCTTTTTGAAAGGGAACTATGAGGCAGTCAACGTTTCTCCCATGCCATGACTCTTGTGTTCTATGAAACTGAGTAGAGCAATTACACACATTTTCTTTGACCCTACTGGTTAGTTATAATAAACCCAGATAATTTAAACTCTGAGTCTCTTTCCATTTGTAAAATAGTGGTAGCAATGCTTGTATCAAAGGATTAATTGAAAGATAAAATTAGAGAAGCAGAGAGTGAGCATTTATATTGACTGTTCTATTGTAGGCACTCAACAATATTAAGTCTCCTTATTACATTTGTTGTGCACTCATGCATACACTTTTTACTTTGGATTCCTTTGAGCTTGGTAAGAGACTGGAGAAAAGGAGAAGCAAATAATAAAATACACATTAGATATGACAATCTTTTGGAATTACTTCAATCATCACACATACAGTTACCTTCATTTGATAGACATCACCTTTCACACAAGAGTTAAAACAAGCTAGTTTCTACACCCAAGAAGCCTAGTGTAGCTTCAAACTCCAGTAAAAATCTCAGTCTCTTTGTCAATTTTCTCACTCTTTGCTTTCCTCACCAACACCCTTTCCCCCATAGGCATCTCTACTGTGAACAAAGACTAAGATGTGAAGCTATTCCTTCGCTTACTAAAGTCTACCTTTGTGAGTGCAACCAATTATTCCACTTCTGCTCCCATAAGGTGTTCCCTGATCCTTCCTCTCAGAAATAGCAGGTCTTCATTCTGACACCTTAAAAATAAAAAAAAAAAGTACTTTTCCACAAACTATGTATTGTAGTTATTGACATATTTCTTCCCTGAAAGAGAAAACCAGAATACTATCTTTGTCATCATTTTCAAGCTTTCCCATATATACTGTGAATTGTGCACTATTGGAAGTTCATCATATATGTGTGAAAATGTGAATATGTACGCATAAACGTGATTATAACTATATGCACTGAAGAAGTAAAAAGTTCAAGGCACTGTGCCAACTGTTTAAATATCTTGTGCAATGTATTATTCAAGAGATATATTCCAAACCATCATTATATTCATTTTACAGAAGAGGAAATAAAGTTGTGAAATGTGTAGAATAGACATTCAGAAAACTCAGTGAGGATAAGCCGTTTTCCCACAGTCACACAGCCAGGACATGAATCTGTTATTTGAATATTTCTCTTTGAGGCTATCAGATAATCCAGTTTAAATCATCTTACCTAAAAGGAATTTATTGGCTCATGTGACTAAAACATTGGGAGGTCAGTCTTGGGGATAATTTGATACCAAGTTTCATGGTATGGGCTTTGGCTTATTTTTCACAAAGCATCCTGACGGTACCATACCCCATGCAAAGGCTTCTTCATCAGGATGGCTGCCCCGTGAGAGCAAATACTTGCTGATAATCAGACCTCACATCGCATCCCACACCATTAAGAGCTAAATGAAATGACTGTTAGAAAAGCTTCTTATAATTAATAGAATATTAAGAAACAAGCTTGTCTAAGAGTCCCAGAAAAATCTCTCTGTATCTAGATTGGGATAGCTACCCTTATTTATAAACATCCAAGATGGCCTAGACCTCTGGCAGAAAGTGGGCCCAAACCCACCCAAATCAAATTGGGCAGAATAGAACTTCTAGAAAGAAAATTAGAGTACATATTGTGGAAAAGGCTGCTGAGAAGCAGGATTGGATCAAGTCACATCAAAACTGATCTTCTTAAAAATTAGGCTCTGAGGCTCCAGGCTTTATTACAGGAGATAAATTTCTCTTTTGGCTACCTCAACTATGGCCACTATGCGGGAATTTTCAGAGCCTTTAGCAGTACATATATGCACAAATATTGGTTCCAAAATTCTCTCTTTTCCAAAACCCTGCCCTTTCTCCCTAGGGCATATTGCCTGTTCTTTTCAGCCAAGCCATCCTTCAGCAATCTGGGCCGCATGAGTGCAGCTCAAATGTAATGCCAAACAAATCAACAGAATAGCTGTCAGGCCTTCACCAGAAACAATATTAGCCTTGTCTGTTCATACTGAGAGCAGAATGGAAGTGACACAAATAAAATGTAATGGGATAAAATATATTGCTCAATGTACAGTAACAAGGAACTATTGGTTGACAATTTTTTTCTCTCACAACATTTCACTCTATTTTCTTTGTGATTTCCACATAGTGTTAATCATGTGCTTACAGCAGTGCTGAGCACATAGTAGGAACACAGTATATTCCTAACAAATGAATTAATTAAATCAGATTCAATAAATCAGTTTTGGAATTTGTACTTAGAAATGCACAATCTGAAAGTTGGAAAATAATCCTGGCCTAAAAGCTATCTGGATCCATGTGGTTTCCTTGAAAATGATTTCTTTCCACTGAGTTTCTCATGGGTCGTTATTGTGAGCCTAGTTGAGTATCTTTGGAAACAAAGTTCATGATCACATGGATCACTTAATTCCAAAACATTAAGTGACCATATTTGACAACTTCTGAGGTTAAAGTATAGTATGGCCTTTGTAGCTTCCACACTGAACCCATCCAAGATAGACTACAGGAATTTGAGAAATACTAAGGTTATATCAACAGAAACCATTGCCTTTGGATCATGTCTCTATGACAAGAGAATCAGTAACATATAATACAGTTTTAAATAAAAGCAAATGATGCCTTCAAATCTACTTTTATTTTGCTTAACATAGTTCTGTCTCGATCAATTGTATTTTCAAAATTAAATAGAAAAAAGTAAAAGGAATTGATAAGCATTGGGGGGTATCTAATATCCATGGTATTGTTTTGAATTTCTTTTTTTTTATCTTTGCAATATTAATATCAAGTAGATACTATTAATTTCATCCTCAGAGGAAGCAGATGTAGTAAATTTAAGTAATGTTCTCAAGGTCACAGAGCAGGTAAGTTAAGGAGTTGGCACTTGTCTGTCTGGCTAGAAAGCTACTTTTGTCTATCTGGCTAGAAAGTCCATGCCTTATACCCAGATTCACTGCCTTCCCGCTATGTTTATCATTTCTTCCCTAAACTTCATCAGAAAAAAAAATCCAGAGATATTCTTGGCAAAAGATTCATTTGATAAAACACACATGCCATTGGTTCTTCTCTAACATTTAACATTTGTGATACTGTTTGCCAAACGAAGAGAAATGCTGAGACTCCAGACCAACTGTTTACTGAGCAGATTATTCTTGATGGCCTTCTGCTTAAAAGTTTAAAATTAAAAATAGAACACTGTTCGCTCTTTGTCCCCTGCCAAACTGTGTGGGAGCAGCGGCACCGGCTGCAGGGCAAGGCTTCCGAAGCTTGAAGCTCAGCAATCCATCTTCCTTTACCCTCAGTGTTAATATCCTCTCTTTTTCTTTTAGAACAGAAAATAGTAACTAATAGCTTTAATAGCTGCCCCTTTCATCACTTTAACTGCAAATAAACTCAGTTTTTCTTTCATCCTTCAGAATCTACAGACCATGGATGGCCACCTATGGCCGTATGAAGTCCTGGAACTGTTGCTTTGAGGGAATTACCGCAGCACTTCCCCAAATATGTCTCACCACAAAAATGATAAATTGTGGTAAAGGAGCAAGGATGGGATCTTGGGAGACTATAAATAT
Organism: Leopardus geoffroyi; assembly: GCF_018350155.1. NCBI lineage: Eukaryota > Metazoa > Chordata > Mammalia > Carnivora > Felidae > Leopardus > Leopardus geoffroyi. The sequence continues at coordinate 37,244,620 of NC_059335.1, read as the reverse complement.
GTCCCCTCCATTCTCTAAATGTACTTTGGGTTTATCGCCTTGAGGGAATGTAGTTGCAGTTGTATTACGTGCTGGGAGAAAATGAGAGTGCTCTTTTCCGACAGAACTTGGAGAGTGGGGGGACTGTGCATGGAGAAGAGGTGGAATAAAATAAAGTATTTCCCTTTGTCTTGATCGGTTTAGCCAGGGAGGAACGAATGCATTGGTAGAGGCATCATTGTTGATTCTGCAGCCAAATGTGTTTGTGTGTCATGTGAGCAGAAGGTCATACTGGAAGGAGAACTAGATTTGGGTGAAGACAGGTCCGGGTTTAATCTCCCCCCTCCCACTCTCTGTGTTATCTAAGGCACGTAATTCAAGTTCTCTGAACCTTACTTTTCCTAAGTATAATATAGGGCAGTATTGTACTACCTTGTATGATTCTACCTTATAGAATTCTGATGAGAATATAGTTGCCAGATTGAGCGCATAAAAACACAAAGCTCCTAATAAAGTTCAAATTTCAGAAAAAAACAAATTCTTTTCGTTTATGTCTCAAATATTGCATGGGACATACTTATATTAAAAATTTATCTGTTGTTTATCTGAAGTTCAAATTTAAATGGCTGTCCTGTATTTTATCTGGCAACAAACAACTCAATGCTTGACACAGATTTGTTGCTCAACAGAGTTTATTTCCCTCTATACCTCCTACATTTTAGTTTCAGGCTCCACACAAGGACTCATTTTTAACTGTCAAAGTGAGTCAAAATTTATTTTTTTTAAGCCACACATTAGTAGAGCATCACAGTTCTCTTTGATGCAGGCCCACTAAGGAATTTCTGCCTCGTGCCATCAAAGATTCAAGGTATCAAGACTGAATCTCTTTCAATAACTAGTTTAGGAAATAAAACCAGTTAGTCAACTAGAAAATACGGAGTAGTATGCTTGAGTTTATGTCACAACATTTTCTGTAGACATAGGTATTTAATTTCATATTTCATTTGATCAAACAAGCAGGAAGAAATAGCAAGGATAACTTTCCACTTCATAGTTGCAGAAATTAAGGCATTGATTGATCTAGCCATTTACTCACAAAAATGCAGTCAATCAGAATGTACAAAGAAAATAAAATTAATAGCCAATTCCCTAGGTTCTAACCAAATTTCATGTTTGCATTTGACTTTACAGAATGAAGAGAGGAGCAAATATGACAGAATATGTGGAAGTATTTGGAAACCTTCCGAAGAAAAAGCAGTAAAATGGAAAACATTGTTATTATGTAGAAGCTAAGCATGTTTGTCACAATTAAGTCTATTTTCCATTATTTCAATATTAAAGTGAAAAGCAAGTGAGCTACACTTAAACGGTATTTATATTAGATTAATGTGCACAAAGGTTGGTAGTATGAAATGCAGTTCTAATTTTCATTTTACAGATGAAGTAAATCCAGCCTTAAAATGTATGAAAAATACTCCCTCTGTTACTAAAAGTAACCATTTCTTCCTTTAAAAGCTAATTATTCAAAACTTATATCTTTATTTTTAATGTTTGCCTACTATATGTAACATACCCTACAGTATGTGTATATCTCATTTACTCATTACACCTGGGCAAGTTAATTGTAAACCATTTTAATGACTATTTAAAAAAAAAAAAGATTATCTAGAATTCTTAGTGGCCCTTAGATTTCAAGATATTCATGTTCTAAAGCCAAAGGTGGAAAAAAAATGAGTAGAGCAGAAATAAATGACATAGAAAATAAATAAATAAAACCAACATGTCCATTCTCATCATCTTTATTCAATATAGTGCTAGCAGTCCTAGCCACAGAAATCAGACAAGAAATAAGAGGCATTGATACTTGTAAAGAAGAAGTGGAACTGTCACTATTTGCAGCCAAATCCCAAAGATGCCACCAGAAAACTTAGTAAAGTTGCAGGATACAAGATTAATACCTCAAAAATGGTAGCATTTCTATAAATGACAGTGAAGTCACAGAAAGAGAAAATAGAGAAACACCACCAACTATAATTGCACCAAAAAGAATAAATACCTAGAAATAAATTCAACTGAAGAGATGAAAGACCCGCACTCTGGAAACTATAAAACACTGATGAAAGACGTTGAAAATGACACAAATGTAAAGATATTCTATGCTCATGGGTTGGTAGAATATTGTCAAAATGTCCTTATTACCCAAAGGCATCTACAGATGCAATGCAATCCCTACCAAAATACCAACAGCATTTTCACCAAATTAGAACAAATAATACTAAAATGTGTATGAAACCACAGAAGACCCCAAATAGCCAGAGCAATCATGAGAAAGAACAAAGCTACAGGTATCATAATTCCAGATTTCAAGATAAAGCATCAAGCTTTAGTCATCAAAACAGAATGGAAACGACACAAACATACACATCTAGATCAATAGAACAGAATAGAAAGTCCAGAAAGAATCTCACAAGTATATGGTCAATTAATCTATGACAAAAGAGCCAAGAATATACATTGGGGAAAAGGCAGTCTTTTCGTAAATGGTGCTGAGAAAACCAGACAGCTACATGTAAAAGAATCAAACTGGACAACTTTCTTCACCATACACAAAAATAAACTTAAAATGGATTAAAAGACCTAAATGTGAGACCTAAAACCATGCAAGTCCTAGAAGAGATCATAGGCAGTAATTTTTCTGACACTGGCCTTAGCAACATTTTTCTGGGTACATCTCCTAAGGCAAAGGAAACAAAATCAAAATTATTGGGACCACATCAAAATAAAAAGCTTTTGCACAGCAAAGGAAACCATCAACAAAAGAAAACCCACTGCATGGGAGAAGATATTTGTAGATAATACATCTGATAAGAAGTTGATATCCAAAATGTATCAAGAACCCATACAACTCAATACCAAAAAAAAAAAAAAAAAAAAAACAAACAAAACAAAAAAAAAAAAAAAACAAACGATCCAAGTAAAAAAATGGGCAGAGGACCTAAATAGATATTTTTTTTCCCAAAAAAGACATAGCAATGACCAACAGACACATGAAAAGATGTTAAATATCACTAATCATCAAGGACATGCAAATCAAAACCACAACATGAAGTATCACCTCACACCTCTTAGGATGGCTATAATCAGGAAAGTACTGTGGGTAAGGAAGTAGAGAAAAAATAATCCCTGTGCACTGTTGGTATTAATGTAAATTGGTATGACACTGAAGAAAACGGTATGGATGTTCCTCAAAAATTAAAAATGGAAATACCATTTGATCCAGTAACTCCACTATTGGGTATTTACCCAGAGAAAATGAAAACACTAACTCAAAAAGATATACATGCTCCTATACTCCTATGTTTACTGCAGCACCATTTATAATAGCCAAGACATGGAAGCAAATTAAGTGTCTGTAAATAGATGAATGGATAAAGAAAATGTGGAATATTACATACATACATACACAATGGAATATTACATAGCCATAAAAGAGGATGAGATTGTGTCATCTGAGACAACATTAGTATTATGCTAAGTGAAGTAAGTTAGATTGAAAAAGAAATACCTTATGATTCCATTCATAAATGGTATCTTAAAAAAAATAAACAAGAAGCAGAATCAAAACTATGAATACAGAGAACAAATTGATAGCTGCCAGAGTGGACACAGATGGAGGCGGGCAAAGTAAGAGAAGGAAAAATAGGCCTCCAGTTGTAGCATGAGTAAGTCACGAGAATAAAAAGCAGAGCATAACGAATACAGTCAATGATATTGTAATAGCAATAATCAGACTGATAGTAGCTATACTTGTGGTGAACATAGCATAATGCATAAACTTGTCAAATTACTAAACTGTAAACCTGAAAATAAGATTGTCAACAATATTAACATATATACAAACACACACATATAAATCTATGTATTTCTTGTTTTTGATATGGAGCTTGATACATGTCCTCATTTGTATTCCATTTAATTTATTTTCATTTTTCCAAATCTAAAATAAAGACAACTTTATTCTGGCAGTAAGTTTATCATATACTTAAAAAAAAAAAAAAAAAAAGGATGAGCAAGATGGAAAGAATAGCTTTTAAGTGGCTTAGAATTAGTCTCTACTTACGTTGGAGAAAAACTGGATAGCTCAAAACATGTAAAAAAAAAAAAGGTTATTATATATAGTAAGTAACTTTCAAACGTACAATACAGAACTATTAAGAGAATAGCCTTCATCCCAAGAAAAGGTTTTTTTTTTTTTTTTTTTTTTTTAACTATGTATGGGGTCAAATGTTAACTAGACTTATTGTGGGGATAATTTGACAATGTAGACAAATATTAGATTATATTGTACAGCTGAAATTAATAAAATGTTGTATGTCGATTATACTTCAACTTAAAAAAAAAAAAAAAGATGTTGAGGAGCACCTGGGTGGCTCAGTTGGTTTAATGTCTGACTCTTGATTTCACCTCAGGTCATGATCCCAGGTTAGGGGATTGATCCCCATGTCAGGCTCCATGCTAATCATGGAGTCTTAAGATTTTCTCTCTCTCCCTCCCTCCCTCCCTCTCTTTCTCTCTCCCTCTCTCTTCCCCTCTCCCATACTCCTGCTCTAAAATTAAAAAAAAGATTTTGAAGGAACTTATCTTACATTGGAATTGGCATCATAAACTGAGATATTAAAATATTGTTTATGTTCTTTCCGGTATCTTCAATTGTGCTTTATAGCATTTGGGAATGTCATCCAGATTTTTTTAAGGAAATGGGATAGTTAATGGTTAATTATTAATGTCAAATAATTGTTTTTATGTTTCCTTTTCTCCAATCTAAATATTTCACCTTTCTTTTTTTCTAAAGGCAGTGTAAGGCCCACAGGAGTAAGTCCATAGATTTTTATTTTGACTTATAGATATGATGATAAACGTTTAGTCTCACAGCTTGCTGCCCACTCCTCCGACAGAATGCAGCCTACAGCAATGTTCAAAGACAGGTTATCCATAGCTGAATATAGTTTGATTTTAGTAAACATGGCCTACGGTTTGAACACAATGAATTTAGGTCCAAGTTGCACAGAAGAGACAAGTAAGACTATTCCAATATGTAGTATGTTTTCCAATTAATTTAATGCTTAAGACCTTTGCTTCCTGCCCCTCCCCCCCCCGCCTCAGTCCTTAGGAACTTAAACTCAGAGTGTACAATGGTCAATATACACTATAAACATATTGATGAAATATTTAGCCTGGATGCAAATGTTATGACATTAATTCATCCAGAAAAGAGCTTTCTTGAATGTTCCATACCTGGCAGATACTGTTGTAGGAGCCAAGTCTACAAATGTCTCAAACTTTGTCAGGTTGATAATCTAGGAAAATAGATAATCAACATGGAAATTGCAAATAATGAAGCAGGTTACACTGGGTAAATGCAGGATTCCAAAAAATAATATAGCTAAGTATTAGGTAAGGCTTCTCTGATGAAGTAATATTTAATCTGAGACTCTAAAGAATAAGCAATCACCCAAGCGGAGAATAGAACGAAGACTACTCTTGTCAGAAGCACCTGAGGACTTAAGGTACCTGGCAGAGGGTGTGGAAGTGATCAAGAGGAGGCACGATCTTGCTGAACCTCGCAGGCCATTCAAGTGAACCTTTGGAAAGTCAATAGCAGGAATGACAGATTGGCATAGCTTCGCTTTCTGCTGTGGGTAGAGAATGCACTGGAATTGGCAAGAACGGAAGCGGGAGAACCAATACAAAGGCTTATGGGAACTGTATGATGAGAGTGGACATAGAAAAGAATGGATTGTGTGGAGTATGTCGACATTCATTTTTCTCAGTGGATTAATGAGTAGCATAAATATCCTTTGACTAACCTCAGACAAGCCTAAAAATCATACTGAAAACCAAACATGCTAAAGAAACCCTCCAAGATGATTAATGGGAGATGGAATTAGTCTTCTATCCTCTAGAAAGCCACCATAATCTCATATGGACAGAATGAGCTGTTGCCTCTCCTTAGCACATACTTCTGAATACCCGCGCTAGAACCACAATTTAAAGTAAAGATGCGCTTTCATGTTTGCCACCAAGCACAGTACCATTCACCCAGCAGATTTTCAACACGTGTCAGCAAGTGAATAAATGAGTCATAGTCTGTATGTCAGACAACTAGAATGAATGCGATTTAACGTAGCTATTATCAAATGAGTCATATGGGATAGGACTCACTCGTCTCTGCCAACATCCTAAGTTAGGATAAATATGTTATTCCACAAAATGAACCAAGCGCAGCTACAAAGCAGATAGGGCAATGGTCACTGCCTGGGAACTTGACAGAAGAGGACTAGGAGGTATTTGTAATGCTCCAAATAACATCATTAAAAAATTCAAAGCAGGGTGCCTGGGTGGCTTAGTCGATTAAGCATGACTTCAGCCTAGGTCATGATCTCACAGTTTTTGAGATCGAGCCCCACTTCGGGCTCAGTGCTGACAGCTTAGACCATGGAGCCTGCTTCAGATTATGTGTCTCCCTCTCTATCCCTACCTCTGTAATGTTCTCTCGCTCTCAAAAATAAACATTAAAAAATTTTTCATCAAAGGGATTGTTTAGAATTTTAGGGATAAAACAAACCAGATGATAGAAACATTGGGCTGGATAGAAAATATATTCTGGAAAAACTTTTCTTTCTTAGCCGTTAGTAGAATGTTCTTTGCTATTTGGAGTGATGAATCTTTGCATTGCTATCAACTCACTTAAATTATACAGATTCAGACTCAGAAAATACCCAAAATATTAAGAGATAATAGCAATAAACTTCAGACACAAGTTTGTTAATGAAATGTATTTATAAAGAAGCAACCTATACACAGGCCCTCATTTCCCAACACAAAGTCATCCTAGATACATAAAGGCTTATGTTTTAAAAGCAAAAGCTATCAGGTGCCTCATTAGCGCAGTAGGTAGTGCTTCAGTCTCATAAAAGCAAAAGCTATCCATTCCACATAGCTAAAATGTAATCTTAAATTTCTCAATGAAAACTCGCATTTTAATAATCATCTCTAAAAATGTTATTCGAGGCATACAAGTCTTGTTATTTAACTTTTTAAATTTGGCTTTACAGAATAAACACAGAATTGAATGACAGTCTGAAGGGGTCTATGCTGTCAGCACATAAAACAGTTTCCTTCTCTGTTATAAAATTTTTAAACATTTTTCCTTCACATTTTGAAAGAAAAGAAGCAAGTTGCCATAGATATTTAGGATTTCACAAGTACTTATTTGCAGACAATAAAGAAAACATAAATTTAAGCTGGGTCAACTGATGTACAAATATCTGTAGGTTCTTAAAAAATGATTGTTTGGTGGCATCAATGGAAAAGAACAGCTGGTTTGAAATGAACAATTCAAGTGAAAGTTGAGAATACCTGAACTTCGCAAGGGCTAGGTGTGGTATATTCCATTCCTGCGCAACTGCTAAAATGACCCCTTTCCTCTCTGCTTTAGACACCAAATTTCATCTCTTTAGAGAACCACTGATTATACAATTAAACCCTCTGATTTTACCTATGTTAGGACTGGCAGAATACCTCTGGGAAGTTAAATGATCCTATCATATCATGTAAATTTATTTTTAAATTTTATTTTATGTAATAATTTCTCATACTATGTATGAGGTATACTGACTCCAAGACACTACTCTAAAGCAAACTGCATTTATAGCACACCATGAAGTAGTTATCTCTGCCCTTCAAAAAAAACATGGATAGAATGGCAGGCAAGGTTGGCCAGAAGTCATTTATCACCATTTTAGAAAAACATCAGGTAAATTTTATGTTGTGCTAATAACTAGTGATCTTCTTGTGCAGTTTAAGAATCATATGGCGACATGCAGCAGTAAAACTTAACACCACAGCGTTAGTGGGCATCCGGCAGTGGTCAAAAATAAAGCCCCAGATGCTATTTGTGAATATTATTCTCACCAGCAGAATGTTTCAGGGATACACTGGCCCTCACAACAGGGCATTCAACTCAAAGAAACCAGACTGTGTTTATTCACCACAATCCTCCACATCTAACCAACAGTCTGCAGAGATGCTATTTGCATTTCTCCCTAGCCACTGCACCAAGACGTAAAATAGTTGAATTTTCCTTCCTGATCTCCTAAGTTTCACAAGCTTCACAAGAAAAATGATTAGATATTTGTGATAAAAACATTCACGCAACTTTGTCTACTTAGGACAATATAGCTGGATGGCAACTGCCTTTGCTCAAATAAACTTTTCTAAAAGCTTCCCTGAAACAGGCTTAGAGATTCTTTATGTCATCCCTAAATAATTCCATGTAGAAACTCACCAGAACAAGACTAAACGTCAAAACCCACTCCTACCATCTTTTTTTTTTTTTGCTGAGGACCTGGCTATCAGGAGTACTCCAGCCCTATGTAAAGGAAGATGAGAATTTAGGACAATGCCTGCATCTCTCGTAGCAGGTGGGGTACAAAGGAAATCAATTCACATGTGGCTCCTTCTCCAAGCGTATTCGTGGTCCCCATCCTTCATCCTTTATATTTAGCCCCACCATTTATATGCTGTTTTTCTGTAAAAATCATTTCTTTTTCCAATTTCTTATCAAAATTATCATCTACAGACGTTTCTCTGGCTCCTCGATCAACATTACTAATTGAAATTAGGGTATAAATTAGGATCCATTCTCAAAAGAAAAGGACACTATCACATAGTCAACAATCAGAGGCAGTGGAACTCATTTAGAATCAATAGTATCAGGTTATACCCGAGCAGGTATTAAATAGTAAGCCTGTCTGCAGAAAGGGAATAAAAAAAGATATAAAAAGTGTGAAGGATCTGTTGAAACACAGTTGTAAGCATCATGCAGTAACTGTGAATGGCTGAGAAATCACAGGCGTTTAATAGACCTGCTGGGCACATCTAAGAAGAGGAATGGCTTTTTTCTTTGAACAAAGTAGTTGCCTGTGTCTGCAAGCACCATGAGGTCTGGGGGCTGGGACTGAAAACTTTTAACAAAATAAAAAAATTAAAAGCCATTTAAAGTCTGTTTGAGATGAGAAAAGAAAACTATCTTTTATTGCTAATTTCAGCCACAAGTATTAACCATAGTAATAACAGTAAGGCAAAGAGGAAAAATAATTGCCATTAGTCACTGTTTTCATGAAAGCCACCTTATTATGCATTGAAAACATACATATATCTACATGTTCTTTTCATATTAGTATTAAGTAAAACACTCCTATTCAAAGTGGCTGGTGCAAATGGAAAAATCTGTTTTCTTACATAATTGAAAGGCTTCAGGTATGGCTGATTCCGGGCTACCAGAATGCAGATGATTTTGCTATCTTGTCTTACATGAGTCTCCATCTACTGACAAGCTTTCCCCCCTCATACTGACTGAAGCTACAAACAACTCCAGATATCAAACCCATTTTCTCATCAAGACCCAAAGACAGCTCCCGATGAGCTGCTATGAAAGGTATGAGACACCTTCTACTCAAAGGTTTTGCAATCAAATTCCAGTAGCCCTGATTGTCCTTCTTTGGGTCACTTACCTACCTGACACTAAGCCAATTCCTTGCTGGCCCTGTCCTGATGTCTACCCCACTTCACTCCTATGGAATAAAGAGCAAAGTTGGGATGCTGTTCTGAGTTTGGGTGAATGATTACTCAATAGGTACAGGTACCTTGTCATCGCTCTACGGGGAAGAAATGGGTAAAGAGGAATTTGAGACTTAGATTTGAAGTACGCTAAATCCAGACCAGGAGTCAATGTTTATGAAAAACTTACATGCAAGAGGAATTGCATAGCACTTTCTTATAAAGTACACAATTGAAAGAAGAGTAAAGAGGTCTTAAAAAAACTGAAGAGAAAATCTCCCACCAAGTTGTTTGTTTTCATGAGGTTATCAAGGACTGAGCTAAACCCATATAGCCTGACACATTGTACTGGGGAGAGAAAGGTGGATGAAAAACGAATAAATGAATACTGCACATCTCACCCCTCACAACAGACTTCCCAAATGTACCTATTTTATCAGCATTCCAGAGAGGAGAAAATAGAAGATAAGAGAAGCAACATAAAGTCTCTAAATAACCCAGGTGGTAAGAGTGGAGCTAGAATATGAACCTAAATTGGGTTAACGCTTAAGCAATTTCTAAGGGAAGCCCCCACCAATATTCACATCCTACTAAAGTATTGACAAACATTTATCTACAGAGTTTGCATTAAAGTGTCTTCCAAATAGAAGATTTTCAAAGCCATGACAAAGTTCTCAGGGGGAAGTCACCAGCAAAAAATACACAGTACTTTGATAAGTTCATCCTGCTTACGAAGAAATTTATAACTAAGGCAGAAAAGATAATGATGTCCAATCTGAAGTGAAAAAGATTACTGGTGAGCAGTGATGTATTTACATTTGTGCAGATCAACATAGTGGTTTAAAACTGTAGAAAAAGCTTAAGCACCTTTCAAATAGAATTCTTATTTAAGAGGGATGGAATCCCCATTTGCCCCAAGATATAGTAAATGCAGATCAAAAATTTGAATGCTGAAAAACTGAACCCTCTGGGAAATGCCAGGAATAGGATTATTTAGAAGGTGACTCTTACTGCCTCTAATTGTACAGTATTCAGTGCCTTCTCCCCTCCCTATGTTTTCTGTGGCTAATGTGAGGGAATATTTGAAATGTAAAAAATAACCTTATTTTTTTCTGTCCCTGATGGTGTTACCATATGGCTTTAGCATTTGGTTCCATCCTTTTCACCCTCCTACTATTTATTTATTTTAATCACTACTCGTGATTAGTAAAAAGAAGGTCTCTGACAGTCTATTCCTGGCTATATTCTCACTCACAGTTTGGCCTCAGCTCATTTAATTTCCCTTAGCCGCAGAGACTACCATCTTTAAATGAGCATAATGTTACTCACCAGTTGAATGAAATCCTTAAAAATGATAGTTCCTTTTATTTTAACAGAGTTTCTATTATCTATGGATTTTTATTTTTCCCCCCTAAGATCCAAAACCATCTGTGCCTTCTCATTTATGACCAAGACTTTTTTGAGTTTTGAATTTGCTTAGAGCTGACAAAACACAACATCTGGATTTCAATTCAAGGAGTAAGGCTCATTTGAAAGCTTTTTAATGCCCCTGGACCACAATGAGATCAAATTGAAGAACTTTTTTTATGAGTTGAGTGCAAATGAATTAGAAACATGTGGATTAAATTTCTCTTAAACCTCAAAGGGAATTTAAATATTAAGGAAAAGTGCTTTGCAAACTGCTTCTTGGCTTCTGCCAAAGTCAGAACACTTGAAAAAAGAGTTGGTGGTATCTACTGAATCCAAATGTACCCAGCATTTTCTTCTCTGGTGTATAAAGGATGTTTTAATCTTTGAATAAAAGGGAATATAACTAAAGATTTGCAAGTTTCATATCCAATAATGCTTAATCTTCGTTCTAAAATAAGCATATTGCTAGAAATAAGTCTTTGTTTTTTATAGCTCCTTGTTTTGTTAACAATATCACAATATGAGTAAATGACATAATTATACTGATGTAACACAAAAATCGTTTAGTCATTTCATGTGTTTTATTTCAGAGATGGGAGAAACTGATTAATAGGTATTTGTTTCAAATTTTTGAGTACCTAAGTCTTTTCATTAAGTCGATGTTATTTTGTTGGGTTATAAAAAATATTCTCATTAATGGGAAATCTCACACACAAGCACACACGCGCGCACACGCGCACACACACACACACACACCTCTTAAGCACTTATTTCATAGCCACTATCATCAAAACTACATGTGTGCCTTTGGGTGGGTGAGTGTGTCAAGATGTATAAAAACTGTGCTACTAGTACTTCAGCTCACTACATCTGACCCTGGGGCCTCTGTACACACAGATGAAGTAATTCTTCAATTACTTGCAGCGGAAACTCTGCCATGACCGTGGACCTGAGTGAAGTCTCTGTAATCAACAGCTCTGAAGAAGGCAGGCTGAGGGGAGCAGTCATTGGTGCAGGAGCTGCCATTTCCCCAATTTCCTGAGTTGGAAGCAGCTTAAAATGATCCTTTGCTGGTAGCCACAAAGTCTGGCAGTGACAAGGAGTAATTCT